>NC_057812.1:488714540-489387784 GCF_018294505.1 Triticum aestivum | reverse complement strand
GCGGGCGGGCGCCTCAGGCCCGGCTCGGCGGCGGGGAGGGCCGCGCGTGGGCCTCGCGGGCCTGGCGCGATCGGCGGTGAAGCGGTCCCCCGCGGGACAGGTGGCGCGACGCGGTTGGGCAGCGGTGGCGGCGGACGTTGTCCGGCTCCGCCCGGACACGTCCGGAGCGACGGATCTGGGATTTTTTTAGGGTTAGGGGGGAGAGGATCCGTGAATTGGAATGGGGGTGTATATATAGGCATAGGGGGAGCTAGGAGAGTCCAAATAAGGTGCGGTTTTCGGCCACGCGATCGTGATCGAACGCTCTAGGACATGGAGCAGAGTTTGGTGGGTTTGGGCCAAATTGGAGGGGTGTTGAGATGCAACACACACGAGGCCTTTTCGGTCCCTCGGTTAACCGTTGGAGTATCAAACGAAGTCCAAATGACACGAAACTTGACAGGCGATCTACCGGTAGTAAACCAAGGCCGCTTGGCAAGTCTCGGTCCAATCCGGAAATGTTTAATCCCCACACACGAAAGAAAGCTAGACATGACCACCGGAGGAGAACGAAGCGCCGGAATGCAAAACGGACAACGGGGAAAATGCTCGAATGCATGAGACGAACACGTATGCAAATGCAATGCACATGATGACATGATATGAGATGCATGACAACGACAACAACACACAGAGACAAAAACCCGAACCCGAGGAAATAAAATAACTTAACACCGGAAACGAAAGGAGTTGGAGTACAAATTGGGAAAGTTACATCCGGGGTGTTACAACACTCCACCACTATGAAAGGATCTCGTCCCGAGATCTAGGACTGAAAGAACTCCCGGTACTCAGAACGGAGGTGATCCTCGCGTTCCCAGGTAGCTTCACGGTCGGAATGGTGTGACCACTTGACTTTGAGAAATTTGATTGACTTGTTGCGAGTCTTGCATTCAGTCTCTTCAAGAATAGCAACTGGGTGCTCACGATAAGAGAGATCTTCTTGGAGCTCAATGTCCTCGAAGTTGACGGTGTGGTCAGGAGTCTTGAAGCACTTTCGAAGCTGAGAGACATGGAATACGTCATGAACATTTGCAAAGTTTGAAGGAAGCTCGAGTTGATCGGCGAGGTCGCCTCTCTTGCTGACAATCTTGAAAGGTCCCACGTATCTAGGGGCAAGCTTCCCTTTGATACCGAAGCGACGAGTACCTTTCATAGGAGAGACACGGAGGTAAACATGATCTCCGATCTCGAAAGCCAAATCACGGTGCTTACTATCATAGTAGCTCTTCTGACGGGATTGGGCTGCTTTGAGGTTATCACGAATGACTTTGCACATTTCTTCTGCTTCTGTGATTAAGTCATTACCCAAAAGCTGATGTTCACCGGTTTCAGACCAGTTGAGAGGGGTACGGCACTTCCTGCCATACAGAATTTCAAATGGGGCCTTGCCCAAACTTGCTTGAAAACTGTTGTTGTAGGAGAATTCAGTGTAAGGAAGACAATCCTCCCACTTCATGCCGAAGGAGATCACACAAGCCCTGAGCATATCTTCAAGAATCTGGTTGACACGCTCGACTTGACCGCTTGTTTGAGGATGGAAAGTTGTGCTGAAACGGATGTTCGTGCCCATGGCCTTCTGAAAAGAATCCCAAAACTTCGAGGTAAAGATGCTGCCACGGTCTGAAGAGATCACTTGAGGAATACCGTGCAGAGAGACAATACGAGAGGTATAGAGTTCCGCCAATTGAGCTGCAGTGATCGACTCTTTGATAGGCAGAAAGTGAGCCACTTTGGTGAGTTTGTCGATGACAACGAATATAGCATCATTGCCATGCTTGGACTTTGGAAACCCAGTCACGAAGTCCATTTCAATGTGGTCAAACTTCCATTCTGGAATGGCAAGAGGTTGGAGGAGACCAGCTGGCCTTTGGTGTTCTACCTTCACTCTTCTGCAGACATCACATTCATTCACGAATTGAGCGATCTCGCGCTTCATTCGAGTCCACCAATAAGCTTGCTTAAGGTCCAGATACATCTTCGTGCTCCCAGGGTGGATGGAGAGGAGAGAATTGTGAGCCTCGTTCATGATCACTTTATGGAGGTCACCTTTAGGAACAACAATACGATCCTCGAAGAAGAGAGTGTCCTTGTCATCAAGGCGGTAGCACTTGTATTTGGACTGACTCTTGGCAATCCCAATCTTCACCTTTTTCACCATAGCATTAAGAAGCTGAGCTTGGCGAATCTGGTCTTCTAAGGTAGGAGAGAGTTGAAGGTTGGCGAGGAAACCTTGAGGAACAACTTGCAGATTAAGTTTGCGGAAAGCTTCACAAAGCTCGGGTTGATAAGGCTTAAGAATCAGACTATTGCAGTAAGCCTTTCTGCTCAATGCGTCAGCAATCACATTGGCCTTGCCTGGAGTATACTCAATACTCGTATTATACTCTTGAATCATTTCGACCCATTGAGTTTTCCTGAGGTTGAGATTAGGCTGAGTGAAGATGTACTTGAGACTCTTGTGATCAGTGAAAATGTCCACTTTTCTTCCCAATAGAAGATGTCTCCAAGTCAAAAGAGCATGCACAACTGCCGCCAACTCGAGATCATGAGTGGGGTAGTTCTTCTCATTAGGCTTCAACTGGCGAGATGTATAAGCAACAACTTTCTTCCCTTGCATCAATACTGCGCCAAGACCTTGGAGAGAGGCATCACAAAAGACCTCGTACGGCTTGGATTCATCAGGCGGAGTCAGAACTGGAGCAGTGATCAATTTCTCTTTCAAAGTGTTGAAAGCAATGTCACACTCCGGAGACCAAACGTACCTGACGTGCTTCTGGAGAAGATTTGAGAGAGGCTTCGCGATCTTAGAAAAGTTCTCAATGAATCTTCGGCAATAGCTTGCGAGACCGAGGAAGCTACGGAGCTGCTTCACATTCTGAGGAGGTTCCCAATTCACAATTGCAGACACCTTCTCAGGATTCACGGCAATGCCCTTGGCAGAGATGATATGACCAAGATAAAGAACCTCATCGAGCCAAAATTCACACTTGGAGAACTTGGCGTCGAACTGATGTTATCTGAGCTTATCAAGAACCAAATGCAAATGCTTGGCATGATCTTCCTTGTTCTTCGAGAAAACCAGAATGTCGTCGAGATAGACCAAAACGAGGTGATTGGTGTAGGCGTTGAAGATGAAGTTCATCATGCGAGAGAACGTCGGAGGAGCGTTGGTGAGGCCAAAAGACATGACAGTGTATTCATATGAACCAAAGCTTGTTCTGAATGCTGTCTTGGGAATATCTTCTTCACGAATGCGAATCTGGTGATAGCCCATACGGAGATCAAGCTTGGAGAATACTTGAGCACCTTTGAGTTGTTCGAACAACTCATTGATGTTGGGAAGTGGGTATTTGTTCTTGATGGTCTTCTTGTTCACTGGACGGTAATCAACACAAAGTCGGTCCGTTCCATCCTTCTTCTTCACAAAAAGAACACCACAACCCCACGGAGAAGAACTAGGCCGGATGAGACCCACTTTCTCTTGCATATCGAGTTGCTTCTTCAGCTCTTTCAACTCTTCAGGTCCGAGCTTGTAAGGACGTTTGCACACAGGTTCCGCGCCGGGCTCAAGATCAATAACGAATTCAACTGGCCGGTGCGGAGGCATTCCTGGGAGCTCTTCTGGAAAGACGTCTTGGTATTCGCAAACGACTGGAATTTGAGAGATGGCATCCAATTCACCCTTCTCATTGAGAGAAAACAGACGGATAGAATCATCCCGAGCGGCAAAGATAATTACATCCTCAGACGAATGAGTCAATTGAATCTGCCTGGCTGCACAATCAAGCTGAGCCTTGTGCTTAGAAAGCCAATCCATTCCGAGAATAAGATCAATATCCGAGTCACCAAGAACATTTGGAGAGGACAAGAATTTATAGTCACCCAAAGTGATAGTAACATCCAGAACGCATACTCGAGATGTCATTTGACGGGCCGGAGAGACGATAGCCAACGGCTTCGGCAACACTTGAGTAACAAAATCATGCTTAGAAGCAAAAGGTCTCGAGATGAAACAATGCGATGCACCAGTGTCAAAAAGAACTTTTGCAGGAATATCATTAACAGGAAGGTTACCCATGATCACATCTGACGAGTCCTCTGCCTGAGCTGCATTCATGAAATTGACCTTGGCATGCTTGGGGTTATGCTTGACCACAACTGTACTTGCCGATCTGACAGGAGGAGGAGGAGGAAGACGCCTCTGGTTGAGACACTTGTTGGCATAGTGACCCTTCTGTTGGCACTTGTTGCATGTGACCTCTGAAAGCGGACGGTGATATGGAGCACTCGATCTTGGAGCTTGAGACGAAGTCTTGTTCTAAAAGCCAGGGTTGGGTGGGTGGGAAGAACCACTGCCACCTTTGCTCTTCTGCTGATACAGCTGACGGAACGGAGGAGGAGGAAGCCAAAACTTCTGTTGCTTGGCCACTTGAGTAGAGGAAGAAGGAGTAACATCTCTGACTCGCTTCTTGGAAGCATCACACCTCAACTGAGCAGCCTCTTGCTTCAGTGCCATGTTATAGAACTCATCGTACCTCAAGGGCTCAAAGAGGACAAGAGCGAGCTGAATTTCTTCTCTGAGACCACCCCTGAACTGGTATATCATGCTCTTCTCATCAGGGACGTCCTGCTTGGCAAAGCGGGCGAGCTTATGGAACAACTTGTTGTAATCATAGACAGACAAAGAGCCTTGCTTCAGATTGCGGAATTCCTCACGCTTGCTTTCAACCGCGCTCTGGGGAATATGATGAGCTCAGAAATCTCGACAGAAATCATCCCAAGTGATAACACGTCCACCCCTGGAGTCCTTGTACTACTGGAACCATTCTGCAGCTTGATCTTTGAGTTGGAAGGAAGCGAACTTAACAAAGTCCTCAGGCCTGACGTTACTGCACTCGAAATGCTTACACAGATCCACAAGCCAATCGTCAGCATTGGTTGCCTCAACACAATTGCTAAAAGTCTTTGGCCCGTTAGTAAGGAACTGGTTGAGTGTAGCAAAGTGACTCTGATTGCTGCCTTGATTCCCTTGACTGCCTTGATTGCGCTCTTGAAGAATTTGCATGATCAGCTGTGTGTTTGCATTGGTTGCGGCCATCACAGCTTGCCATGCCTCTGGAGGAGGTGGAGGTGGTGGCGGATCAGGATTCGGAGTCGTGCGCGTTGGAGGAGCCATCCTGAAGAGGTTGACCACCATTAGCACATTGACAGATAAAATTGAAGCTGAATCCAACGGAATGAAAATTGCAACATATAGTCTCCACATTCGAACAAAATGAACGAATGTATTCCTCTTGAAATGGTCACATATCCTTAAATTGAGAAGCCACGTAGAATTAAGGTAGAGAAATAAATCAACAAGGTACGGATCAAGAACGAATAATCGGTAAGAAATCCCAATCTCAAACCAATATCCGTGGAAGAAGAACTAGAGCTACTAGAATTTCCACCTATGAAACTTCCAAACCTTTCCGGTTATGCAATCAGGTGTTGGGGATACAGGGGAAGCATAATATCTCACCCAAACTAGCAAATCCTACATCCAGCTGTATCCATCCTTCAACACATAATGAAGAAACCTTCGGAAACCATCTACCTCAACCTTCGAAAAGCATCCATTATACAAGTTATGGCGATACTCCCGAACTCCCGCCCCAGTACTGGGTGGCGTCGAGGTTATCTCACCAACGAACTGCATAAAAGAGATTTTCGATGTCGGCGTACTAGACTTAGGTATTCTAGAACTGTAACGATAAAATTATGATGACAAAATCTCAGAGCTCAACTCCCCGGGACACTTCCACTAAACCCCTGACAGGAGGCACCAAGTCACTGCTCTCATCATAAAACCATCGGAACGGTTCCAAGATACCCGCGTGATCCTAAATTTTTTTAGTGAAATTTGAGAAGAGAAGAGTCAAAACTCTAAGTCAGGATGCCTTACCAGAGCGATGAGGAGACTGGGAAGTAAAAAGAATTCCTAATCTATCCGATATATAATTCCTAAAAGACTCAAAATATTTTTCTAGACACAACTCGGCCGCTAAAAACGATCAAGCAATGGGGCTCCTAAGGTCGGGGAAGGCTCTGATACCAACTTGTAACACCCTCGATGCGACTATAGCTCCCACGTGTTGAGGCACGACTTAGAGGCATAATCGCATTGAAGGCATATGTCGCAAGTTAGGCAATCTTCACAACATCCCATGTAATATGAACAATAAAGGGGAGATAACATAGTTGGCTTACATTCGCCACGTCAATCAAGTACATAAATAACATTACATCATCCATACACCCAAGGCCCGACTACGGCGCCAAAATAAAAGAGAACCCAACATGCGACAAAGGTCCCGATCACCCCCAACTGGGCACCACTACTGATCATCGGGAAAGGAAACATAGTATCGTTGAGAGTCTTCATCGAACTCCCACTTGAGCTCACATGCGTCTCCTGGAGCGGAATCATCAGGCCCTGCATCTGGTGATATAGTAATCTGTGAGCCACAGGGACTCAGCAATCTCGCACCCTCACGATCAAAACTATTTAAGCTTATAGGAATGGCAAGGTAAAATATGAGTGGAGCTGCAGCCAGCGACTAGCAAGTATGGTGGCTAACTTATTCGCAAAAGAGAGCGAGAAGAGGAAGCAAAGCGCGAGCGAGAAACTAGAGAGCAACCCGCGCAAACATTACTCCAACACCGTGTCCACTTCCCGGACTCCGCCGAGAAGAGGCCATCACGGTAACACACTCGGTTGATTCATTTTTAATTAAATTAAGGTTCAAGTTATCTACAACCAGACATTAACAAATTCCCATCTGCCCATAACCGCGGGCACGGCTTTCGCAAGTTCAAATCCCTGCAGGGGAGTCCCAACTTAGCCCATGACAAGCTCTCATGGTCAACGAAGGAAAAGACCTCCTCCCAAGACGTTCCGATCAGACTCGGTATCTCGGTAATTCAAGACACTTCGACAGGTTAAAACAAGACCAGCAACACCGCCCGAATGTGCCGACAAATCCCGATAGGAGCTGCACATATCTCTTTCTCAGGGCACACTCAGATAAGCAATCCGTACAACTAAAACCAGCCCTCGAGTTTCCCCGAGGTGGCGCTGCAAGGGGCTCTAGTTTGGACCAACACTCAGAGGAGCACTGGCCCGGGGGGATTAAAATAAGATGACCCTTGAGTCTGCAGAACCCAAGGGAAAGAAAAGGCTAGGTGGCAAATGGTAAGACCAATGTTGGGCATTGCTGGAAAAGCTTTAATCAAGGCGAAATATCAAGGGGTTCCCATTATAACCCAACCGCGTAAGGAACGCAAAATCCGGGAACATAACACCGATATGACGGAAACTAGGGCGGCAAGAGTGGAACAAAACACTAGGCGAGAGGCCGAGCCTTCCACCCTTTACCAAGTATATAGGTGCATTAAGATAACATGGCAATATAATGATATCCCAACAAGTAAATAAAAGATGTTCCAATAAGGAATGGCCTCCAATCTTCACCTGCAACTAGCAACGCTATAAGAGGGGCTGAGCAAAGCGGTAACATAGCGAATCAACGGTTTGCTAGGACAATGGTGGGTTAGAGGTTTGACATGGCAATTTGGGAGGCTTGCAAGTAAGTGGTAGGCATCGTAGCAATGGCATAGCAAAAGAGCGAGCAAACTAGCATAGCAAAGATAGTAGTGATTTCGAGGGTATGATCATCTTGCCTGCACAGTTGTCAGAGTTGACTGGATCCTCGAAAGCAAACTCAACAGGCTCCTCGTTAGCGAACTCGTCTCCCGGCTCTACCCAAACAAGACAAACAAGCAACAAGGATATAATCAACCACGTGCAAACTCAAGCAACACGATGCAAAGATGATATGCTATGCGGGATGCGATGCGGGATGCAAAATGCAAGATATGACAGGAAATGCATGAACCTGGCCTCAACTAGGATTCCAAGGGTGCCACTGGAAATATGAGATGAAATCACTTGAAAATGATATAAAGAACGCCGGAATCGGAGTTACGGTTTGGAAATGGCAAGCGATTCAAAAATGACACCGGTCTGCGATTTACAGCAAGTAGGCATCTAAATGCAATGAAATTAACATGCTACAACACCCAAACATGACAACAAAATACATGACAGGGATGCACACAAGATGCTTAACAAAAGTCTAGCACTGAGCTACGGCCAATTCATCCATTAGGAGGTTCAAACAAGCATGGCAAAAACGCAAATGGCAAACAGTTCTCAGACTTTGTGAAATTAACACTTGTCTGGAATTTCAGATCATATAGCCCTCTTCGGAGCAACAAAACATCATGCGACAGGACCTGAACATGACAAAGCAAAGCATGGCATGGAGCTACTCAAAGAGCTTAACAAAAGTCCCTTAGTGACCTTGAGCCAAAAGGGATCACAAAATATACTAACAAGCACACGAACATAGCAAAAACATAATCAGTTTTCAGACTTAGTGAAAACTGGGGCATGCTGAAACGTAACTCACGAAGGCATGTTTACGAGCTCGATGCACTCACCACGGTGCAAGTCATGGCAAGACAAGTATACATCCCTTAAGAACGCACAAAAAACAAGATATACATGGCAAGAACAATGGCATAGCATGCACGGAACAACTACAATAACATCGGCAAAATCGCAAACAAGTTGACGATCTGCCCAGATTCACAACGAAGCAAAAGTAGAGCTCGATTGACTCAAGCTAGGGTGCTCCATAATTGCAAACAAAGACATGGATGGATAGAGCACTACAATATTAACAAAACTCCCTTACTGGTCATCCTCAAAAGAGGCACGGATCACTAGGAAACAACAAGAACATATGGCATCATGAACTAAACAATCCCAGGACTTTGTGAAATCACTAAGTCCCTGAAAACAGAATTAGCAAGTGCACCACTTTGCAAGCTTGCACAAGTCACCACACACATCCTAAAAATACATGGGTTGCACCTCTGGAAAGATGACAAAACCCTTAACAAAACATATGTAGAACTCACGGGCATAACATGCACACAATAATCATGGCAAAAATGACAAAAGTGCTAAACAGAGTAACAGATCTGACAATTATCTCAAGTAGCCCTCTTCTAACAGCATTTCGGGCATCAATATGAGCTCAAATGAAAATGATGCAATGGAATGAAATGATGTACCCTCTGAGATGAACATTTTGATATGCTATATGCCCAAATCGGATCTACGGATGCAAAGTTACGGAGCCTCGAACAGGGGCATATGGATCAAGAATTTCAGGACTTAGCAAAAAAAACAACCTCGCGAAAATTAGGGTTTACTGTAGCCGTCTCGGATCCGATCTGGATCGGGGCGCGCGGAGCCCGAGGATCGCCCGCGAGCCTTGCCGGCTCCGGCGAGCGAAGAAGCAGCGGGGAGGCGCGGGTCCGGTCGGTGGGGGCGGCGGCTGGCGGCGCCGGGCCCGGCTCCGGTCGCCGGAGTCCCGCGGCGGGGCGGCGAGCTCCGGGCGGAGGCGGCTCCGGGCGGCGGGCGTTGGTGCGGCGGCGGGGCACGGTGGGGTCCGGCCGGCGGCGAACTCCGGCCGGCGAGGCGGCGGGGAGGGCAAGAGGCGGCGCGGGCGGGCGCCTCAGGCCCGGCTCGGTGGCGGGAAGGGCCGCGCGTGGGCCTCGCGGGCCTGGCGCGGTCGGCGGCGAAGCGGTCCCCCGCGGGACAGGTGGCGCGACGCGGTTGGGTGGCGGTGGCGGCGGACGTTGTCCGGCTCAGCCCGGACACGTCCGGAGCGGCGGATCTGGGATTTTTTTAGGGTTAGGGGGGAGAGGATCCGCGAATTGGAATGGGGGTGTATATATAGGCATAGGGGGAGTTAGGAGAGTCCAAATGAGGTGCGGTTTCCGGTCACGCGATCGTGATCGAACGCTCTAGGACATGGAGCAGAGTTTGGTGGGTTTTGGGCCAAATTGGAGGGGTGTTGGGCTGCAACACACACGAGGCCTTTTCGGTCCCTCGGTTAACCGTTGGAGTATCAAACGAAGTCCAAATGACACGAAACTTGACAGGCGGTCTACCGGTAGTAAACCAAGGCCGCTTGGCAAGTCTCGGTCCAATCCGGAAATGTTTAATCCCCACACACGAAAGAAAGCTAGACATGACCACCGGAGGAGAACGAAGCGTCGGAATGCAAAACGGACAACAGGGAAAATGCTCGAATGCATGAGACGAACACGTATGCAAATGGAATGCACATGATGACATGATATGAGATGCATGACAATGACAACAACACACGGAGACAAAAACCCAAACCCGAGGAAATAAAATAACTTAACGCCGGAAATGGCAGGAGTTGGAGTACAAATTGGGAAAGTTACATCCGGGGTGTTACACATAGTCTCCATCATCCTTTCCTCACTGGGACAATGCTCTAATAATGATGATCATCACACTTCTATTTACTTACAACTCAAGAATTACAACTTGATACTTAGAACAAAATATGACTCTATATGAATGCCTCCGGAAGTGTACCGGGATGTGCAATGACTCATGAGTGACATGTATGAAAGAATTATGAACGGTGGCTTTGCCACAAATACGATGTCAACTACATGATCATGCAAAGCAATATGACAATGATGAAGCGTGTCATAATAAACAGAACGGTGGAAAGTTGCATGGAAATATATCTCGGAATGGCTATGGAAATGCCATAATAGGTAGATATGGTGGCTATTTTGAGGAAGGTACATGGTGGGTTTAAGGTACCGGCGAAAGTTGCGCGGTACTAGAGAGTCTAGCAATGGTGGAAGGGTGAGAGTGCGTATAATCCATGGACTCAACATTAGTCATAAAGAACTCACATACTTATTGCAAAAAATTATTAGTTATCAAAACAAAGTATTAGGTGCATGCTCCTAGGGGGATAGATTGGTAGGAAAAGACCATCGCTCGTCCCTGGCCGCCACTCATAAGGAAGACAATCAATAAATAAATCATGCTCTGACTTCATCACATAACGGTTCACCATACGTGCATGCTATGTGAATCACAAACTTCAACACAAGTATTTCTCAAATTCACAACTACTCAACTAGCATGACTCTAATATCACCATCTCCATATCTCAAAACAATTATCAAGTATCAAACTTCTCTTAGTATTCAATGCACTCTATATGAAAGTTTTTATTATATCCCTCTTGGATGCCCATCATATTAGGACTAAATTCATAACCAAAGCAAATTACCATGCTGTTCTAAAGACTCTCAAAATAATATAAGTGAAGCATGAGAGTTCATCTATTTCTATAAAATAAAACCACCACCGTGCTCTAGAAAGATATAAGTGAAGCACTAGAGCAAATTACAAACTACTCCGAAAGAGATAAGTGAAGATCAATGAGTAGTTAAATAATTATTTAGCTATGTGAAGACTCTCCCATTTAATAATTTCAGATCTTGATACTTTATTCAAACAGCAAGCAAAACAAAATAAAATGACATCTAAGGATAGCAAACATCATGTGAAGAAGCAAAAACTTAGGATCAACTGATACTAAGCGATAGTTGTTGAAGAAGAAAGGTGGGATACCAACCGGGGCATCCCCAAGCTTAGATGCTTGAGACTTCTTGAAATATTATCTTGGGATGCTTTGGGAATCCCCAAGCTCGAGCTTTTGTGTCTCCTTAATTCCTCTCATATCACGGTCTCCCTAAATCTCAAAAGCTTCATCCACACAAAACTCAACAAGGACTCGTGAGATAAGTTAGTATAAACCAATGCAAAACCTTATCATACTCTACTGTAGCAAATCACTAAAATTATTATTCAAAATCACATACTAAATTCCTCTGCATATTTAATAGTACCATCCTCAAATAGAATCATTAAAGAAGCAAACATATGCAAACAATGCAAACATAACAACAATCTGCCTAAACAGGACAGTCTGTAAAGAGTGCAGCAAGATCTATACTTCCCTACCTCCAAAAATTATAAAAGAAAATTCCCACTTTAGTAAAATTATCAGATCTTAATATGCAATAGGTTTCAATATTTTATCACATTCTGATTTTTCTAGGGAATTATTGCAACAGTAGTAAACTTTCTGTTTTCAAACAGCAACATGAAGACTTGTAAAATAGGCATAGTAAAGGCTATCAATGCCAATTTTATTGAAATAAAAGATGCAAAACATTTTTCTAAATAACAGCAAGCAAATCCTAAAAAAATAAATTGATGCTCCAAGCAAAATACATATCATGTGGTGAATAAAAATATAGCTCCAAGTAAAGTTACCGATGAACGAAGACGAAAGAGGGGATGCCTTCCGGGGCATCCCCAAGCTTAGGCTCTTGGTTGTCCTTGAATATTACCTTGGGGTGCATTGGGCATCCCCAAGCTTAGGTTCTTGCCACTCCTTATTCCATAGTCCATCGAATCTTTACCCAAAACTTGAAAACTTCACAACACAAAACTTAACAGAAAACTCGTAAGCTCCGTTAGTATAAGAAAGCAAATCACCACTTAGATACTGTTGTGAACTCATTCTAAATTCATATTAGTGTAATATATACTGTATTCCAACTTATCTATGGTTCATAAACTCTATTACTAGGCATAGATTCATCAAAATAAGCAAACAACACACGAAAGACATAATCTGTCAAAAACAGAACAGTCTGTAGTAATCTGGATCAAACGTATACTTCTGTAACTCATAAAATTCTCAAATAAATTTCTGGACGTGAGGAATTTATCTATTAATCATCTTCAAAAGTAATTAACTAAATATCACTCTCCAATAACAAATGGCAGCAATTCTCGTGAGCGCTAAAGTTTCTGTTTTTTACAGCATGATCGCAAAGACTTTCCCCAAGTCTTTCCAAAGGTTCTACTTGGCACAAACACCAATTAAAAGCATAAAACCACATCTAAACAGAGGCTAGATGAATTATTTATTACTAAACAGGAGCAAAATGCAAGGAACTAAAATAAAATTGGGTTGCCTCCCAACAAGCGCTATCGTTTAACGCCCCTAGCTAGGCATGATGATTCCAATGATGCTCACATAAAGGATAAGAATTGAAACATAAAGAGAGCATCATGAAGAATGTAACTAGCACATTTAAGTCTAACCCACTTCCTATGCATATGGATTTTGTGAGCAAACAACACTTGGGAATAAGAATCAACTTGCATAGGAAGGCAGAACAAGCATAACTTGAAAACTTTAAACACATAGAGAGGAAACTTGATATTATTGCAATTCCTACAGGCATATGTTCCTCCCTCATAATAATATTCAGTAGCATCATGAATGAATTTAACAATATAACCAGCACCTAAGGCATTCTTTTCATGATCTACAAGCATAGAAAATTTACTACTCTCCACATAAGCAAAATTCTTCTCATGAATAATAGTGGGAGCAAACTCAACAAAATAATTATCATGTGAGGCATAATCCAATTGAAAACTAAAATCATGATGATAAGTTTCATGGATATCATTATTATTTATAGCATACAAGTCCTCACAATAATCATCATAGATAGCAACTTCGTTCTCATAATCAATTGGAACCTCTTCCGGAATAGTGGATTCATCACAAAATAAAGTCATGACCTCTCCAAATACACTTTCATCAATATAATCATCATAAATAGGAGGCATGCTTTCATCATTATAAATTTGCTCATCAAAACTTGGGGGACAAAAAATATCATCTTCATCAAACATAGCTTCCCCAAACTTGTGGCTTTGCATATCATTAGCATCATGGATATTCAAGGAATTCATACTAACAACATTGCAATCCTGCTCATCATTCAAATTTTTAGTGCCAACCATTTTAATGCATTCTTCTTCTAACACTTTGGCACAATTTTCCTTTCCATCATACTCACGAAAGATATTAAAAAGATGAAGCGTATGAGGCAAACTCAATTCCATATTTTTTGTGGTTTTCTTTTATAAACTAAACTAGTGATAAAACAAGAAACAAAAAGATTCGATTGCAAGATCTAAAGATATACCTTCAATCGCTAACCTCCCCGGCAATGGCGCCAGAAAAGAGCTTGATGTCTACTACACAACCTTCTTCTTGTAGACGTTGTTGGGCCTCCAAGTGCAGAGGTTTGTAGGACAGTAGCAAATTTCCCTCAAGTGGATGACCTAAGGTTTATCAATTCGTAGGAGGCGTAGGAAAAGTGAGCACAAACGGTATTGCAATGCGTTGAAACAAGGCCTAGGGTTCATACTTTCGATAGTGCAAGTTCCCTCAACAATAACAACATAATTGGATCACATAACTATCCCTCAACATGCAACAAAGAGTCACTCCAAAGTCACTAATAGCGGAGAACAAACGAAGAGATTATGGTAGGGTACGAAACCACCTCAAAGTTTTTCTTTCTAATCAATCCGTTGGGCTATTCCTATAAGTGTCACAAACAGCCCTAGAGTTCGTACTAGAATAACACCTTAAGACACAAATCAACCAATACCCTAATGTCACCTAGATACTCCAATGTCACCTCAAGTATCCGTGGGTATGATTATATGATATGCATTACACAATCTCAGATTCATCTATTCAGCCAACACATAGGACCTCAAAGAGTGCCCCAAAGTTTCTACCGGAGAGTCAAGACGAAAACGTGTGCCAACCCCTATGCATAGGTTCATGGGCGGAACCCGCAAGTTGATCACCAAAACATACATCAAGTGGATCAATAAAATACCCCATTGTCACCACGGGTATCCCACGCAAGACATACATCAAGTGTTCTCAAATCCTTAAAGACTCAATCCGATAAGATAACTTCTAAGGGAAAACTCAATCCATTAAAAGAGAGTAGAGGGGGAGAAGCATCATAAGATCCAATTATAATAGCAAAGCTCATGATACATCAAGATCATATCACCTCAAGAACACAAGAGAGAGATCAAACACATAGCTACTGGTACATACCCTCAGCCCCGAGGGAGAACTACTCCCTCCTCGGCATGGAGAGCATCGGGATGATGAAGATGGCCACCGGAGAGAGATTCCCCCTCCGACAGGGTGCCAGAACGGGTCTAGATTGGCTTTCGGTGGCCACGGAGGCTTCTGGCGGCGGAACTCCCGATCTATTGTGCTCCTCGAAGTTTTTAGGGTATATGGGTATATATGGGAGGAAGAAGTACGTCGGTGGACCTCCGGGCTGTCCACGAGGCAGGGGGCGAGCCCAGGGGGGTGGGCGCGCCCCCACCCTCGTGGGCAGCCCGGGACTCTCCTGGTCCAACTCCGATACTCCGTGGACTTCTTCTGGTCCAAAAATAAGTTCCGTGAAGTTTCAGGTCAATTGGACTCCGTCTGGTTTTCCTTTTCTGCGGTACTCTAAAACAAGGAAAAAACAAAAACTGGCACTGGGCTCTGGGTTAATAGGTTAGTCCCAAAAATAATATAAAAGTGTATAATAAAGCCCACAAACATCCAAAACAGATAATATAATAGCATGGAACAATAAAAAATTATAGATACGTTGGAGACGTATCAGGCTCTAGGCTAATACGTTAGTCCCAAAAATAATATAAAATATCATATTAATGCATATAAAACATCCAAAATAGAAAATATAATAGCATGGAACAATAAAAAATTATAGATACGTTGGAGACATATCAAGCATCCCTAAGCTTAATTCCTGCTCATCCTCGAGTAGGTAAATGATAAAAATAGAATTTTTGATGTGGAATGCTACCTAACATATTTATCCATGTAATCTACTTTATTGTGGCAAGAATATCCAGATCCATAAGATTCAAAAAGAAAGTTTAATATTGACATAGAAACAATAACACTTCAAGCATACTAATAAAGCAATTATGTCTTCTCAAAATAGCATGGCAAAAGAAAGTTATCCCTACAAAATCATATAGTCTGGCTATGTTTTATTTTCATCACACAAAATATTTCATCATGCACAACCCCGATGACAAGCCAAGCAATTGTTTCATACTGTTAATGTTCTCACGCTTTTTCAACTTTCACGCAATACATGAGCGTGAGCCATGGATATAGGACTACAGGTGGAATAGAATATGGTGGAGGTTGTGAGGAGAAGACAAAAACTAGAAAGTCTCACATCAACTAGGCGTATTAACAGGCTATGGAGATGCCCATCAATAGATATCAACGCGAGTGAGTAGAGATTGTCATGCAACGGATGCACTATAGCTATAAGTGTATGAAAGCTCAAAAAGAAAATAAGTGGGTGTGCATCCAACTTGCTTGCTCACGAAGACCTAGGGCAATTTGAGCAAGCCCATCATTGGAATATACAAGCCAAGTTCTATAATGAAAAAAATCCTACTAGTATATGTAAGCGATAACATAGGAGACTCTCTATCATGAAGAACATGGTCGTGCTTTAAAGCACAAGTGTGGTAAAAGGATAGTAACATTGTCCCTTCTCTCTTTTTCTCTTTTTTTTCTCCTTTTTTTGTTTGGGCTCTTGGCCTTGTTTTTGGGGCTCTTTGGCCTCTTTTTATTTTTTAAGTCCGGAGTCTCATCCCATGATCCCTCACATGGGACAATGCTCTAATAATGATGATCATCACACTTTTAATTACTTACAACTCAAAAATTACAACTCCATACTAGAACAAAATATGACTATATGAATGTCTCTAGCGGTGTATCGGGATGTGCAATCACTACTGCAGGATGCTGCTGATGTCTACTACACAACCTTCTTCTTGTAGACGTTGTTGGGCCTCCAAGTGCAGAGGTTTGTAGGACAGTAGAAAATTTCCCTGAAGTGGATGACCTAAGGTTTATCAATCCATGGGAGGCGTAGGATGAAGATGGTCTCTCTCAAATAACCTTGCAACCAAATAACAAAGAGTCTCTTGTGTCCCCAACACACCCAATACAATGGTAAATTGTATAGGTGCACTAGTTCGACGAAGAGATGGTGATACAAGTGCAATATGGATGGTAGATATAGGTTTTTGTAATATGAAAATATAAAAACAGCAAGGTAACTAATGATAAAAGTGAGCACAAATGGTATTGCAATGCTTCGAAACAAGGCCTAGGGTTCATGCTTTCACTAGTGCAAGTTCTCTCAACAAGGATAACATAATTAGATCATATAACAATCCCTCAACATGCAACAAGGAGTCACTCCAAAGTCACTAATAGCAGAGAACAAACGAAGAGATTATTGTAGGGTACGAAACCACCTCAAAGTTATTCTTTCCGATCAATCCATTGGGTTATTCCTATAAGTGTCACAAATAGCCCTAGAGTTCGTAGTAAAATAACACCTTAAGACACAAATCAACCAAAACCCTAATGTCACCTAGATACTCCAATGTCACCTCAAGTATCCATGGGTATGATTATATGATATGCATCACACAATCTTAGATTCATCTATTCAACCAACACAAAGAACTTCAAAGAGTGCCCCAAAATTTCTACCGGAGAGTCAAGACGAAAATGTGTGCCAACCCCTATGCATAAGTTCACAAGGTCACAGAACTCGCAAGTTGATCACCAAAACACACATCAAGTGGATCACGTGAATATCCCATTGTCACCATAGATAAGCACATGCAAGACATACATCAAGTGTTCTCAAATCCTTAAAGACTCAATACGATAAGATAACTTCAAAGGGAAAACTCAATTCATCACAAGGAGATAGAGGGATAGAAACATCATAAGACCCAACTATAATAGCAAATCTCGCGGTACATCAAGATCGTGCCATATCAAGAACACGAGAGAGAGAGAGATCAAACACATAGCTACTGGTACATACCCTCAGCCCCGAGGGTGAACTACTCCCTCCTCGTCATGGAGAGTGCCAGGATGATGAAGATGGCCACCGGTAATGGATCCCCCTTCCGTCAGGGTGCCGAAACGGGTCTATATTGGTTTTCGGTGGCTACGGAGGCTCGCGGCGGCGGAACTCCCGATCTAGGTTATTTTCTGGAAGTTTGGGGATATATAAGAGGCGTTGGCGTCGGGAACAAGTCAGGGGGTCCACGAGGTGGCCATGACGCAGGGGGCGCGCCCCACACTCGTGGTCGCCTTGGGACTCTTCTGGTCCATCTCCGATGCTCCGTGGGCTTCTTCTGGTCCAAAAAAGATCTTTGTAAATTTTCAGGTCAATTGGACTCCATTTGATATTCCTTTTTTGCGATACTCAAAAACAAGGAAAAACAGAAACTGGTGCTGGGCTCTAGGTTAATAAGTTAGTCCCAAAAATCATATAAAATAGCATATAAATGCATATAAAACATCCTAGATGGATAATATAATAGCATGGAACAAGCAATATTATAGATACGTTGGAGACGTATCAAGCATCCCCAAGCTTAATTCCTGCTCGTCCTCAAGTAGGTAAATGATAGAAACAGAATTTTTTGATATGGAATGCTACCTAACATAATTTCAATGTAATTTTATTTATTATGGCATGAATATTCAGATCCGAAAGATTCAAGACAAAAGTTTAATATTGACATAAAAATAATAATACTTCAAGCATACTAACCAAGCAATTATGTCTTCTCAAAATAAATAGCCAAAGAAAGCTCATCCCTACAAAATCATATAGTTTGTCCACGCTTCATTTTCGTCACATAAAATGCTCCTATCATGCACAACCCCGATGACAAGCCAAGCAATTGTTTCATACTTTAGTATTCTCAAACCTTTTCTACTTTCACGCAATACATGAGCGCGAGCCATGGACATAGCACTATAGGTGGAACAGAATATGATGATGGAGGTTGTGTGGAGAAGACAAAAAAGGGAGAAAGTCTCACATCGACGCGGCTAATCAACATGCTATGGATATGCCCATCAATTGATGTCAATGCGAGGAGTAGGGATTGCCATGCAACGGATGCACTAGGGCTATAAATGTATGAAAGCTCAACAAAAGAAACTAAGTGGGTGTGCATCCAACTTTCTTGCTCATGAAGACCTAGGGCATTTTGAGGAAGCCCATTGTTGGAATATACAAGCCAAGTTCTATAATGAAAATTCCCACTAGTATATGAAAGTGACAAAATAAGAGACTCTCTATCATGAAGACCATGGTGCTACTTTGAAGCACAGGTGTGGAAAAAGGATAGTAACATTGTCCCTTCTCTCTTCTTCTCTCATTTTTTGGGGCCTTCTCTTTTTTATTTGGACTTTCTCTTTTTTCCTCACACGGGACAATGCTCTAATAATGATGATCATCACACTTCTATTTATTTACAACTCAAAAATTACAACTTGATACTAGAACAAAATATGACTCTATATGAATGCCTTCGTTGGTGTACCGGGATGTGCAATGATTCAAGAGTGACATGTATAAAAAATTATGAGCGATGGCTTTGTCACAAATATGATGCCAACTACATGATCATGCAAGGAAATATGGAAATGATGAAGCGTGTCATAATAAACGGAACGGTGGAAAGTTGCATGGAAATATATCTCGGAATGGCTATGGAAATGCCATAATAGGTAGGTATGGTGGCTGTTTTGAGGAAGATATAAGGAGGCTTATGTGTGATAGAGTGTATCATATCACGGGGTTTGGATGCACCAGCGAATTTTGCACCAACTCTCAAGGTGAGAAAGGGCAATGCACTTTACCGAAGAGGCTAGCAATGATGGAAAGGTGAGAGTGCGTATAATCCATGGACTCAACATTAGTCATAAAGAACTCACATACTTATTGCAAAAATCTACAAGTCATCAAAACCAAGAACTATGCGCATGCTCCTAGGGGGATAGATTGGTAGGAAAATACCATCGCTCGTCCCCGACCGCCACTCATAAGGAAGACAATCAAAGAAACACCTCATGCTTCAAATTTGTTACACAACGGTTACCATACGTGCATGCTACGAGACTTGCAAACCTCAACACAAGTATTTCTCAAATTCACAACTACTCTACTAGCATGACTCTAATATCACCATCCTCATGTCTCAAAACAATCATCAAGCATCAAACTTATCATAGTATTCAATGCACTTTATATGTAAGTTTTTATTATATCCCTCGTGGGTGCCTATCATATTAGGACTAAATTCATAACCTAAGCAAATTACCATGCTGTTCTAAAGACTCTCAAAATAATATAAGTGAAGCATGAGAGTTCATCTATTTCTTCAAAATAAAACTACCGGCATGCTCTAAAATATATAAGTGAAGCACTAGAGCAAACGACAAACTACTCCAAAAGATATAAGTGAAGATCAATGAGTAGTTGAATAATTATGTAACTATGTGAAGACTCTCTAACATTTAAGAATTTCAGATCTTGCGATATTATTCAAACAGTAAGCAAAACAAAATAAAATAAATTCACACTCCAAGCAAAATACATATCATGTGGTGAATAAAAATATAGCTCCAAATAAAGTTACCGATGAACGAAGACGAAAAAGGGAATGCCTTCCGGGGAATACCCAAGCTTAGGCTTTTGGTTGTCCTTGAATTTTACCTTTGGGTGCCTTGGGAATCACCAAGCTTAGGCTCTTGCCACTCCTTATTCCAAAATTCATCAAATCTTTACCCAAAAACTTGAAAACTTCACAACACAAAACTCAACAGAAAATCTCATGAGCTCCGTTAGTATAAGGAAATAAAATCACCACTTTTGTTACTGTTGTGAACTCATTATTTATTTATATTGGTGTAATATCTACTGTATTCCAACTTCTCTATGGTTCATACCCTCCGATACTACTCATAGATTCATCAAAATAAGCAAACAACACATAGAAAACAGAATCTGTCAAAAACAGAACAATCTATAGTAATCTGGAGGTTTCGAATACTTTTGTAACTCCAAAAATTCTGAAAAATTAGGACGACCAGGATAACAAGTATATTGATCTACGGCAGTTGCAATTGGTATTTTATCGCTCTCTGGTAATAAATGATAATTATTTTCATGAGCGCATACTTTCTGTTTTTATCAGCAAGATCAAACAACAATCACCCAAGAAGATCGTAAAGGCTTTACTTGGCACTTTATTGAAACAAAAGCTATAAAACATGATTACTATAGTAGCTTAATCATGTGGACACACAAAAACAGTAGGGGTAAATATTGGGTTGCCTCCCAACAAGCGCTTTTCTTTAATGCCTTTCTTGCTAGGTATGATGATTTCAATGATGCTCACATAAAAGATAAGATTTGAAATATAAAGAGAGCATCATGAAGCATATTACTAACACATTTAAGTCTAACCCACTTCCTATGCATAGGGATTTTGTGAGCAAACAACTTATGGGAAGAAGAATCAACTAGCATAGGAAAACAAAACAAGCATAGCTTCAAGATTTTCAGTACATAGAGAGGAAACGTGATATTATTGCAATTCCTACAAGCATATATTCCTCCCTCATAATAATTTTCAGTAGCATCATGAGTGAATTCAACAATATAACCATCACATAAAGCATTCTTTTCATGATCTACAAGCATAGAATTTTTATTACTCTCCACATAAGCACATTTCTTCTCATGAATAGTAGTGGGAGCAAACTCAACAAAATAACTATCATGGGATTGAAAATTGAAATCAAGATGACAAGTTTCATTGTTATCATTATTCTCTATAGCATACGTGTCATCACAATAATCATCATAGATAGGAGGCATTCTTTTATCATAGTAAATTTGCTCATCAAAACTTGGGGGACTAAAAATATCATCTTCATCAAACATAGCATCCCCAAGCTTGTGGCTTTGCGTATCGTTAGCATCATGAGTATTCAAAGAATTCGTACTAAAAACATTGCAATCATGCTCATCATCCAAAGTTTTAGTGCCAAACATTTTAATGCATTCTTCTTGTAACACTTGAGCACAATTTTCCTTTCCATCATTTTCACGAAAGATATTAAAAAGATGAAGCATATGAGGAACCCTCAATTCCATTTTTTGTAGTTTTCTTTTATAAACTAAACTAGTGATAAAACAAGAAACTAAAAGATTTGATTGCAAGATCTAAAGATATACCTTCAGGCACAAACCTCCCCGGCAACGACGCCAGAAAAGAGCTTGATGTCTACTACACAACCTTCTTCTTGTAGACGTTGTTAGGCCTCCAAGTGCAGAGGTTTGTAGGACAGTAGCAAATTTCCCTCAAGTGGATGACCTAAGGTTTATCAATCCATGGGAGGCGTAGGATGAAGACGGTCTCTCTCAAACAACCCTGCAACCAAATAACAAAGAGTCTCTTATGTCCCCAACACACCCAAATACAATGGTAAATTGTATAGGTGCACTAGTTCGGCGAAGAGATGGTGATACAAGTGCAATATGGATGGTAGATATAGGTTTTTGTAATCTGAAAATATAAAAACATCAAGGTAACTAATGATAAAAGTGAGCACAAACGGTATTGCAATGCTTCAAAACAAGGCCTACAGTTCATACTTTCACTAGTGCAAGTTCTCTCAACAAGGATAACATAATTAGATCATATAACAATCCCTGAACATGCAACAAAGAGTCACTCCAAAGTCACTAATAACGGAGAACAAACAAAGAGATTATTGTAGGGTACGAAACCACCTCAAAGTTATTCTTTCCGATCAATCCATTGGGTTATTCCTATAAGTGTCACAAACAGCCCTAGAGTTCGTAGTAAAATAACACCTTAAGACACAAATCAACCAAAACCCTAATGTCACCTAGATACTCCAATGTCACCTCAAGTATCCATGGGTATGATTATACGATATGCATCACACAATATCAGATTCATCTATTCAACCAACACAAAGAACTTCAAAGAGTGCCCCAAAGTTTCTACCGGAGAGTCAAGACGAAAACGTGTGCCAACCCCTATGCATAAGTTCACAAGGTCACATAACTCGCAAGTTGATCACCAAAACATACATCAAGTGGATCACGTGAATATCCCATTGTCACCACAGATAAGCACATGCAAGACATACATCAAGTGTTCTCAAATCCTTAAAGACTCAATCGGATAAGATAACTTCAAAGGAAAAACTCAATTCATCACAAGGAGATAGAGGGGGAGAAACATCATAAGATCCAACTATAATAGCAAAGCTCGCGGTACATCAAGATCGTGCCATATCAAGAACACGAGAGAGAGAGAGAGAGAGAAAGAGATCAAACACATAGCTACTGGTACATACCCTCAGCCCCGAGGGTGAACTACACCCTCCTCGTCATGGAGAGTGCCGGGATGATGAAGATGGCCACTAGTAATGGATTACCCCCTCCGGCAGGATGCCGGAATGGGTCTAGATTGGTTTTCGGTGGCTACAGAGGCTTGCGGTGGCGGAACTCCCGATCTAGGTTATTTTCTAGAAGTTTGGGGATATATAAGAGGCATTGGCGTCAGGAACAAGTTGGGGGGTCCACGAGGCGGCCACGAGGCAGGGGGGCGCGCCCCCACCCTGATGGTGGCCTCGGGACTCTTCTGGTCCATCTCCGATGCTCCATGAGCTTCTTCTGGTCCAAAAATGATCTTCATAAAGTTTTAGGTCACTTGGACTCCGTTTGATATTCCTTTTTTGCGATACTCAAAAAAAAGGAAAAAACAAAAACTGACACTAGGCTCTAGGTTAATAGGTTAGTCCCAAAAATCATATAAAATAGCATATAAATGCATATAAAACATCCTAGATGGATAATATAATAGCATGAAACAATAAAAAATTATAGATACGTTGGAGACGTATCAACTGCTAATGTGACACTACGATCAGAGACCCTTTGACGAAACTGTGTGCGATGCATTGATTACAAATGGGGATGTAAAAAACCCGTAAAAAGGTGCAAAACATTTGCGATGGTGGAGCCATCAAACACGGTTCAGATTTTAGTTGTGTGTGCAATTCAGGGCACACGCTTAATCCGTTCGAATTGTTTGTGATGAGGTAGAACAACAAAAATGGGCAGCCACATCAATGTGTGTGCGATATACGGCATATGGTTCGATCTGACGAACTGTTTGCTATTGGGGAGTGCAACAGAAATGGTTGGCCATATCAAGATGTGTGTGATATAGGACATACGGTTCACTCGGACGAACTGTTTTCAATTAGCGAACACAACAGAAATGGTTCAACTTAACAAGATGTGTGTAGTACGTGGCAAACAGCCGACTCGGATGAACTGTTTGCGATGAGAAATTACAACACAAACGGTTAATACAGTTAGTTTGTGTGCGATTTTGTGTGTACAAAAAACTTTGAAAAATGCAAACTAGTTGCTTGCGGTGGCTAGGAGTATCGCACACGGTGCGTCTGCGAGTACTCGTGTGCGATGATTACTAAGTTACACATACGGCCGCAAGGGTGCTATGCTAATCATGGAGTCCGAGAAGACCATCGTCGGAAGGCCGCCAGCTCAACCTTTTAGCTTATATTTTATTATAATTGTATGCATATGTAGGTCATGAGGGTTCTGGGCCTTGCCGCATGTGTCACTTTAAATTATCCTGAATATGTAAAACAATTATTAAGAATTATTAACCATTGCCATTGTAAATTTGCCTCAATGGCGAGCAGAGCGCACGCAGGGACGCCAGAACGGAGCACACCGCGGCCGCCTCAACGGCGAGCAAAACGCACAGACAGACGTGAGCAGAGCGCGCCGTGGCCGCCTCAATGGCGAGCAACCACGTGGTCTCTCAATATGCATATTGATCAATCGATCTCCGCGTCCTGCCAGTTCGCTTAGTAGACTCACTCTACCGCGGGGCAACTAAGGTTGGTTCCTGCCAATTCTTCTGCCATCAATAAATTTTGACCTTGTTTCTCGTCACATTGCAGATTACAACGCAATAAGTAATTGCAAATCTGTTCACACCTATCAAACTAATATGTGTTCACACTTAGCACCGGGCTATAAACAACCTACTCGAAAATTACTTCACAGTTCCTCTCCTCATCACCCACAAAACTGGTCTTTCCTGTCAAGTCGTTCTGCCATAACCGGTAGGAGGAGTTTAGGGTGGACATATAACCAGGCAGCAAAGACTAAGGCCGCGGAAGCACTAGAGAGGTCCCGCCGCGAAGCCGCAACAGAGATGTCCCGGCACGCCCCGGGGCCCTCGAACGAGCTCTCACGGGCACGCGAGGGCTCTCACAAGCGCATTCGCTGCGTCGGCCATCGCGACAAGCCGGCGTTCCTGAAGTCCTTTGTCGACGACGATGACATTCTCGCTAGCGTCACTACACAGCAGGAGCTGGTCGACGGCTTGATGAAGCCGCTCAAGATCAGCGATCCTTGGTTGACAAGGCGACCAGCCTCGTCGAGCAACTCATGGGTGACAATGCGAAGCTCCTCAAGGCGCTCACCGAGAAGGATGAGGAGGCTGCCGGCTGGAAGATGCTGCATGAGCAGAGCAGTACCTCAGGGATGACGCTGATAGCGGTCGTCGAGGACTGATGGATGACTTGAGGAAACTCTGGATCGAGCGCGAGTAGGAGGTGGAGGAATCCGTGGCTTCTTTCAAGCAAAGTCGTGAGGAATTAAAGAAGGAGCTGGAGGATGTCGTCACCCGGCGATCCATCTATGAGTAGAGACAGTAGCGACCCAGATTGTTGTCTGCAATTTCCTTCTTCTCTTGCCCCCATGTCTTCCGGGCTTTACCGCATGTGGCATTTTAGATTATCCATAATATGTAAGACAATTATCATGTGCACCATTGTAAATTTGTCGTTGTATTATCCGTTGCCATTTTATTTGTGGTCATATTATTCGTTGCCCTATGTGGCAATTTAAATTAGGGCGGAATATGAGTTGAAAACACGAACAAAGCAAATGTTGCCATGGGATCACAAGTAAACACCCTCCATCCAGATGCTTTAATTAACCAATTAATGGAGAAGTTGTGAGCGATGCGGGCGGCGGCTGGTGCATGGAGGTCAAAGAGCTCGCTTCCCAGTGAGCATGGGTGGCCTTACTGCTCGCACGTGTCTCGTCGAGCCCGCGAGGTGGTGTAACATCCCAAATTTTCAATTTGGAATGTTATACATTAGATCATCTATGCATATCATATTTTATTTTGCATTTTGGTTGATCCAAGAAATCCTAAGCAACTCAAGGACCCACGGAAAGAGTTGGGGGTTTCGTTATTTTCATATTTGAGTTTCCTCAAATTTTGAGACTAGGATCATTTGATTTTATTTATTTTATCATCAATTATTTCTATTACAAAAATATGAGAGAGGGAATAAAATGACTTTAAAGAAATATTGAGGATCAAATAATAAAATCAAATAAGATTTTATTTCGGAGTTTATCGGTGTTTTATTTGAATTTAGGAAAAATGTGTGTTTTTCAAAATTGCACTTAGGTCCCAAATAAAAGTTCACCTTGTGTGGCATGATTTTAGAAGCCCGTGAAAATTTATTTCGGAATTTTTGGAGTCTGTTTAGTATTTCTTTTTATTTTTCTTCTGCGCGTTAATAAAAAAAACGAACCAACCTACGGGCCGTGTCCGGCTAGGACTCCGGCCCGAGGTGGCTTATAAGCCGGCCCAGCGCCGGGGGAACCCTAGCCCCGAGCCGCCCCAGCCGCCCGACCCCGCCGCCGCCGCCTGCCCCGCCGCCGCCGCCCCGCTGGAGCCGCCTGCCCCGCCGCCGCCGCCCCGCCGGAGCCGCCTGCCCCGCCGCCGCCGCCCACGCGCCGCCCCACCGGAGCCACCGCCCCGCCCGTATGCTCGCCAGGGTTCGCCGCCGCCTCGAAATCCGTGCCCGTTTTTTTAGAAAACCGATCGGTTTTCCGTCGGTTTTTTCGTCATTTTTTTAGATTCAGTTTTTTTAAATAGATCGGTTTTTCTGGTTTATTTAAATAGCAAGCGTTCGTCCGTTCGTTCGTTCTAGCGAACGTTCGTCGTTTTTCTTTTTCTCGGATTAAATCCGCGATTTTTCTGATCGCGATTCCTGATCCGATTTTCGTTTTAGTATAACTTTTCGCTCGTTTATCAAAATCAGGCGATGCAAGCGCCTGGAGTTTCGTCTCGAAACCCTCTATCCGTTTAACCAACTTAAACAAGATTTTTCTACTATAAAATTTGCCTTAGATCCAGATTAGTAGAACGAAGTTGTTTTCTTTCGCCGTTTGACTTTCGTTGCTTCGTTCGATTTGATTCTTTTTGCCAACCGGAGTTCTTAAGTTGAACCTTCTGGTTAGATCTCTTATTTGAGTTTTACCCGTGCATTAGATGAGTACTTATTGTATGCTTGTTTGTTTGTCTGCGATAGAATACCCGGAGTGCGCCGCTTGTTACTTCGAATCGCTAGGTTTCCCGGATCATCAGCAAGGCAAGTAACACTTTGATCATACCTTTCCTACTACCCAGTTTTATTGCATTAGATCAATCCTCACACATTGCATGATTAGGATCTAATTAAATTGTGGGATGGGAAGTAGTTGAGGTAGTACCTATTACCTGTTTATTATCAAACCTTTGGGAGTTACTTCTACGTTTGCTTATTATGCCATGCTATGCTAGTAGACGTGGATTGGGTGAGTGATATCCATGACAGATGTGAGTTTGGTTAATTAATGGTTTATCTAAGGTGGCAACTTAAACACACATCTGGGTGGATTGAGGCACCTGGGTATTCCAGGACTTGCCTGTTTTCTTTTGGACCGCCACCCAGGCTCAAAGGGATCATGAGATTATTCATGCTAGAAACTTCCGTGTGCAGCCACAAGCTATTATGGGCTCTAGCATAGTTGACTAAGTCGTGCGAACTCTTACAGTGGTAGACTAGCAGATGTAGGGGATGTAGGTGGTACGGTCTACCCGATCGTAAGGTGCTAGCGCTTCTGAAAGACTATGTCTCGGTCATCCGTCTTCTCAAACACCTTGTAGTGCGAGAAACCAAACGGAGGCGATCGAGTCTTGTGGGGAAAAGTGCGCAAACCTCTGCAGAGTGTAATAAACTAATCATGATTAGCCGTGTCCCCGGTTATGGACATCTTGAGTATCTAGTACCTGGATTTTCATGTGAATCTCAACATGTTACTCTAAATTAATTTTGTTGGGTTTTGTTTAATGATGATGCTTAATTGGGATTGAGAATGCTGTCAACCATTCTCAATGTTTAACAACTACCATGATAGATAAATAAATTTTATTCCTTTGAAGTAGGGAAAAATTGGCTTTACGCAAAACTGTAACCATAGAGCTTTCCACCAGCCAAATATGCATATAGTATAGCTGTTTCATTCCATTACTCTCTATGTGTTACATTGCCAGCATATTCCATGTGCTGACCCGTTTCGGGCTGCAACGTTAATGTTGCAGACTTTTCAGACGACGATTAAGGAGTTTTTAGGTCGTGGTTCTATACTCAGTGATGCCGTTGGAGTTGATGGACTCACTTATCTTCCAAGCCTTCCGCTGTTATCGTATTTAGATGGCCTTAAGCCATATTTATTGTAATAAGTTCTCTTTTGAGACACTCGATGTAATAAGTGTGTGATTGCTACTCTGTTATAAATCCTCCGAGTACTGTGTGGTGTCAGCATTACTGATCCAGGGATGACACCGGAGCACAGAGATCAGACTGTTTGAGGTCTGGTCGCTACAGAGATGGTATCAGAGCACACGCTGACTGTAGGACACGACCACTAAGCTAAAAGACCTAGATCACTTTTCACTCTCTTCTCTTCTGACTTCTCATCTTTTCTACTCTTTAGGATGGCGGATGCAAGGAACAAGTTCACGCAACCGGATGAAGATACACCCTTTGGACGTCACTTGAAGGAAGTCACTAGATACCTGAATATAGGAGTACCAAGCTTCACCGGAACCTACAACGCCACTTTACCTGAAGAAGAGCGCTGGATGATTCAAGTTCAAGTTCCAGGAAGGACGTTCATGCCAGTCACTGAGCCCATAGAGTTTTCTTTTGATGCACCAACTTGGAGTCTAGGAAAGAGCATGGCAGCTCACATCGCCATGGGACGCATTGGAGAAGTCTACCGCAAGGATCTCAAGGATACTATCTACCAGATTTGTGGGCGCCGAGATGAGCACTGGGAGATGATCAGCACCAGGAAGGATAGATCAATCGCAGCTTTTATCCAGGAGTTAAACCAGCACATTCGACGACAGGAGAACCAGATGTGTGCCGACATGATAGATCTGAAGAAGGCTAAGACTAGAATCAAGGAACTGGAGGAAGAACTCAAGGCTACACGTGAAGATTATGAAGAGGAAATTGAAGTATTGGTGGAGAAGAATGACGACCTGATCAAGAAGATTGGAATATTTATGGGAGGCCCTACACCAGTGGAGGAAGACGAAGAACCCAAGGAGATTAGCCCGGAAGACTACATCATCATCGACGACACCGACTCGGATCCAGATAGTAGCGATGATGACTATGTTGATGAAGCTGGAGCTGATATCATGGAGTCTGCAACCGAAGAATATTTCTAGTAGACCACCTCATCAGTAGTAGTAGTCCACCATGTAAATATAGTAGTCCGAGCACTTTTGCGATAGATAGATCGATTGTATGCCCTTGTTTGATTGAATGAAGTGAATTGTTTGTTTTTGCCTCATGTGCATATGGGTAGTGTTTTCTCTTTAGACCCCCTCTATTCTTACATCTCATCTTTTCTAAACCCCTCAGATGCCTCCGAGACGTGACCCCGGATTTGCCTTTCCACCGGAGCTCACCCAGTTGATCCAGCAGCAGAACACATTGATGCAGTTGCTAGTCCAGAATCAGAATCAGGGGAACAACAACAACAACCCACCACCACCACCACCTGTTGACCACTTAGCCCGTTTTCTTAGGCTGAATCCGCCGGTGTTTTCCAGTAGCACCGAGCCGATAGTAGCAGATGATTGGCTCCGCAAGACAGCTAGGGAGTTGACCACAGCAGGATGCACAGATGCGGAGAAGGTGAAGTTTGCCGCACATCAGCTTGAAGGACCCGCAGCATCATGGTGGGAGAATTTCACAGCCACTTTCCCTGTCGACACTGTCACATGGGACCAGTTTCAGCAGGCTTTTCGTACTGCCCATGTTTCAGCAGGAGCTATGGCCATGAAGAAGCGTGAGTTTCGCAACTTGCGCCAAGGAGGACGGACAGTTGGCCAGTATGTGGAGGACTTTAGTAAGTTAGCACGTTATGCACCAGATGACGTCGCTACGGATGCAGCTAAGCAGGAGAAGTTTCTGGAAGGACTGAATGATGAGTTGAGCATGCAGTTGATGGTAGCCACCTTCAACAACTACCAGGAGTTGGTAGATCGTGCTCTTATGATTGAAGGGAAGCAGCAGCAAATTGAGAATCGCAAGAGGAAGTATGGACAAGGAAAGTACACTTCAGGAGCTCAGCAGAAGCCACGTTTTACCCCTAGACCGGGAGGACATTTTCAGCATACCCATGGAGGAGGTAGCTCGCACAATCACAATGGCACCAAGAATGGTAATGGCAATGGAGGAAGCAACGGCCAGAATCGCACCAACCCATCAACCCCAGCCAAGAAGGACCTGAGCCAAGTCACTTGCTTTAAGTGTCAGAAGACCGGACACTATGCCAATGAATGTCCTGAAGGCCAAAATGGCAATGGAAGTTCTGGGAAGAAGCCGAACCCTTTCAACAGGGGACAGGTGAACCACGTTAGCGTGGAGGAGGTTGAAGCTCAGCCTGATGCAGTAATAGGTAAGTTTTTGGTTAAGTCATTTACTGCACTCGTTCTTTTTGATACTGGTGCATCGCATTCATATATCTCAAGGGGATTTGTGGATAAGTATAACCTATCAACCCAAGCCCTTAGGTCACCCATGTTAGTAACCTCGCCTGGAGCAGAATATATGGCTAGTCTATGGTGTGATCGGTTACCATTAAGGATTGGTAACTATGTTTTTCCCTCAGACCTAATAGTATTGGAATCCCAAGGATTGGATGTGATATTAGGCATGGATTGGTTATCAAAGTATGAAGGGAATATTGAATGTGCTAGTAAGTCAATTTTGCTTACCACCCCAGAAGGGAGAAGGATCAAGTATGTATCCCGGCATGTGCCAAAGAGGACTCAAGTAAATTGCCTAACAGGAGTTGTGCAGGAGGAAGTACCAGTGGTAAGGGATTTCCCTGAAGTATTTCCAGAGGAGTTGCCAGGCATGCCACCGGATAGAGATATTGAGTTTTTGATTGAGCTATTGCCAGGCACAGGGCCAATATCAAAGAGACCATATAGGATGCCAGCAAAGGATTTGGTGGAAATTAAGAAGCAGATTAAGGAGTTACTGGATAAGGGATATATTCGCCCAAGTTCTTCACCTTGGGGATCGCCAGTACTTCTAGTGGAGAAGAAGGATGGATCGTTAAGGATGGTTGTTGATTATCGAGGATTGAATGAAGTAACGATCAAGAACAAGTACCCACTACCGATGATCAATGATCTGTTCGATCGATTGCAAGGAGCTAAGGTATTTTCCAAGATCGATCTGCGATCAGGATACCACCAGTTGAAGATTCGAGAACAGGATATTCCGAAGACAGCTTTTACCACCAGGTATGGGCTGTACGAGTATACCGTTATGTCATTTGGTCTGACTAACGCACCTGCCTATTTTATGAACATGATGAACAAAGTGTTTATGGAGTTTCTGGATAAGTTCGTCGTGGTGTTCATTGATGATATCCTGGTTTACTCAAAGAATGAAGAGGAACATAAGGAACATTTGCGTTTGGTACTTGGAAAGCTCAGAGAACATCAATTATATGCCAAGTTCAGCAAATGTGAGTTTTGGTTGAAGGAAGTAGGATTCCTCGGACACGTTATATCTGGAGAAGGTATAGCAGTTGATCCCACTAAAGTTGATACCGTGACCAAGTGGGAAGCACCAACTACCGTTGGGGAGATCCGGAGTTTTCTTGGACTCGCAGGGTACTACCGGAGATTTATTGAGAATTTCTCAAAGATTGCGAAGCCTATGACTGAGTTGTTAAAGAAAGATACCAAGTTCATATGGACGGAGGAATGTGAGGCTAGTTTCCAAGAGTTGAAGAAACGTTTGGTTACCTCACCAGTGTTGATTTTGCCAGACCAGACCAAAGATTATGAGGTGTATTGCGACGCTTCACGTCGAGGACTTGGAGCAGTGCTTATGCAGGAAGGGAGAGTTGTTTCATATGCCTCAAGACAACTGAAGCCTCATGAGTTGAATTATGCCACGCATGATTTGGAGTTAGCAGCCGTAGTGCATGCTTTGAAAACATGGAGGCATTTCCTCATTGGAAACCATTGTGAGGTGTACACGGATCATAAGAGTTTGAAGTACATTTTCACACAGAAGGAGTTGAATCTCAGGCAAAGGAGATGGTTGGAGCTCATCAAGGATTATGATATGAAATTGCATTACCATCCCGGAAAGGCTAATGTAGTAGCTGACGCCTTAAGCCGTAAGAGCCATGTCAATACGTTAATGACGGGAGAAATACCCAAGGAGTTAGCAGAAAATCTTCGTGAACTATGTTTGGAAATAGTTCCGAGAGGCTATGTAGCCGCATTGGAGATTCAGTCAACTTTGATGGATAGAATCAGAGAAGCTCAAAGGACTGACAAAGAGATTGCCGCTATAAAGGAGAAACTTAGTAAAGGAAAAGCTAAAGGATTTCGTGAGGATGAGCACGACACCCTATGGTTTGAAGACCGTGTTTACGTGCCCAATGACCCGGAGATCAGGAAGTTGATTTTGCAAGAGGCACACGATTCACCATATTCAATTCACCCAGGAAATACCAAGATGTATTTGGATTTGAAGGATATTTTCTGGTGGACCGGAATGAAGAAGGATATTGCGGAGTACGTAGCAGTTTGTGATGTATGCCAGAGAGTAAAGGCAGAGCATCAGAAGCCAGCAGGATTGTTACAACCATTGCCGATACCCGAATGGAAGTGGGATAAGCTAGGCATGGATTTTATCACGGGATTACCCAGGACTCGTTCAGGCTATGACTCAATTTGGGTTGTAGTTGATCGATTGACGAAAGTAGCTCATTTCATCCCGGTAAAGACCACTTACAACAGTGCTAAGTTGGCAAAGATATACATGACCAGGATCGTATGTTTGCATGGAGTTCCAAGGAGTATCGTATCAGATAGAGGAACCCAGTTTACCTCAAAGTTCTGGAAGCAGTTGCACGAAACCTTGGGAACCAGGCTAGAATTCAGTACAGCTTTTCATCCACAGACAGATGGACAGACCGAGAGAGTCAATCAGATTTTGGAGGATATGCTGAGAGCTTGTGCGCTAGATTATGGATCTAGTTGGGACGACAATTTGCCATATGCAGAGTTCTCTTACAACAACAGTTACCAAACCAGTTTGAAGATGGCCCCTTTCGAAGCTTTGTACGGAAGGAGGTGCAGGACACCGTTGTCATGGGACGAAGTTGGAGACCGCCAGTTGTTTGGTCCTGACTTGATTAAAGAGTCTGAACAGAAGGTGAAGTTGATTCGCGATAGGCTCAGGATAGCCCAGTCCAGGCAGAAAAGTTATGCAGATTCTAAACGCAAGGAGACAGTTTACGAAGTCGGAGATAGAGCTTATCTTCGAGTATCTCCACTTCGGGGAACAAAGCGTTTTGGAGTTAAAGGGAAGTTAGCGCCACGATTTGTAGGACCATATCGAGTTTTGGAGCGTATGGGAGAAGTGGCCTACAAGTTGGAATTGCCCGAAGGATTGTCAGGAGTTCATGATGTGTTCCACGTTTCTCAGTTAAAGAAGTGCCACGCGGAGATGGCTGACATACCTTTGAGAGACACAGTGCCATTGGAAACTATTCAGTTGGATAACAATTTGACCTATGAGGAGAAACCAGTTAAGATTCTCGAGTTTGCCAGCCGAGTTACTCGCAGCAAGGTTATCAAGTTTTGCAAGGTTCAATGGAGCCACCACACGGAGGATGAAGCCACCTGGGAACAAGAGGAAGATTTGCTCAAGGACCACCCTCACCTATTTTCTAGCCAACCAGAATCTCGAGGGCGAGATTCATCTTAAGGGGGGTAGGTTTGTAACATCCCAAATTTTTAATTTGGAATGTTATACATTAGATCATCTATGCATATCATATTTTATTTTGCATTTTGGTTGATCCTAGAAATCCTAAGCAACTCAAGGACCCACAGAGAGAGTTGGGGGTTTCGTTATTTTCATATTTGTGTTTTCTCAAAATTTGAGAATAGGATCATTTGATTTTATTTATTTTATCATCAATTATTTCTATTACAAAAATATGAGAGAGGGAATAAAATGACTTTCCCAAAATAAAGAAATATGAGGATCAAATAATAAAATCAAATAAGATTTTATTTCGGAGTTTTTCGGTGTTTTATTTGAATTTAGGAAAATGTGCGTTTTTCAAAGTTACATTTGGCTCCCAAATAAATGTTCACCTTGTGCGGCTTGATTTTAGAAGCCCGTGAAAATTTATTTCGAAATTTTTGGAGTCCGTTTAGTATTTCTTTTAATTTTTCTTCTGTGCGTTAATAAAAAAACGAACCGACCTGCGGGGCGTGTCCGGCTAGGACTCCGGCCCGAGGTGGCTTTATAAGCCGGCCCAGCCCCGGGGGAACCCTAGCCCCGAGCCGCCCCAGCCGCCCGACCCCGCCGCCGCCGCCTGCCCCGCTGCCGCTGCCCACGCGCCGCCCCGCCGGAGCCGCCGCCCCGCCCGCATGCTCGCCGAGGTTCGCCGCTGCCTCGAAATCCGTGCCCGGTTTTTTTAGAAAACCGATCGGTTTTCGTCGGTTTTTTCGTCGGTTTTTTTAGATTCAGTTTTTTAAATAGATCGGTTTTTCCGGTTTCTTTAAATAGCGAGCGTTCGTCCGTTCGTTCTAGCGAACGTTCGTCGTTTTTCTTTTTCTCGGATTAAATCCGCGATTTTTCTGATCGTGATTCCTGATCCGATTTTCGTTTTAGTATCTCTTTTCGCTCGTTTATCGGAATCAGGCGATTCAAGCGCATGGAGTTTCGTCTCGAAACTCTCTATCCGTTTAACCAACTTAAACAAGATTTTGATACTATAAAATTTGCCTTAGATCCAGATTAGTAGAACGAAGTTGTTTTCTTTCGCCGTTTGACTTTCCTTGTTTCGTTCGATTTGATTCTTTTTGCCAACCGGAGTTCTTAAGTTGAACCTTCTGGTTAGATCTCTTATTTGAATTTACCCATGCATTAGATGAGTACTTATTGTTTGCTTGTTTGTTTGTCTGCGATAGAATACCCGGAGTGCTCCGCTTGTTACTTCGAATCTCTAGGTTTCCCGGATCATCAGCAAGGCAAGTAACACTTTGATCATACCTTTCCTACTACCCAGTTTGTTTGCATTAGATCAATCCTCACACATTGCATGATTAGGATCTAATTAAATTGTGGGATGGGAAGTAGTTGAGGTAGTACCTATTACCTATTTATTATCAAACCTTTGGGAGTTACTTCTATGTTTGCTTATTATGCCATGCTATGCTAGTTGACGCGGATTGGGTGAGTGATATCCATGACAGATGTGAGTTTGGTTAATTAATGGTTTATCTAAGGTGCCAACTTAAACACACATATGGGTGGATTGAGGCACCTGGGTATTCCAGGACGTGCCTGTTTTCTTTTGGACCGCCACCCAGGCTCAAAGGGATCATGAGATTATTCATGCTAGAAACTTCCGTGTGCAGCCACAAGCTATTATGGGCTCTAGCATAGTTGACTAAGTCGTGCGAACTCTTACAGTGGTAGACTAGCAGATGTAGGGGATGTAGGTGGTACGGTCTACCCGATCGTAAGGTGCTAGCGCTTCTGAAAGACTATGTCTCGGTCATCCGTCTTCTCAAACACCTTGTAGTGCGAGAAACCAAACGGAGGCGATCGAGTCTTGTGGGGAAAAGTGCGCAAACCTCTGCAGAGTGTAATAAACTAATCATGATTAGCCGTGTCCCCGGTTATGGACATCTTGAGTATCTAGTACCTGGATTTTCATGTGAATCTCAACATGTTACTCTAAATTAATTTTGTTGGGTTTTGTTTAATGATGATGCTTAATTGGGATTGAGAATGCTGTCAACCATTCTCAATGTTTAACAACTACCATGATAGATAAATAAATTTTATTCCTTTGAAGTAGGGAAAAATTGGCTTTACACAAAACTGTAACCATAGAACTTTCCACCAGCCAAATATGCATATAGTATAGCTGTTTCATTCCATTACTCTCTATGTGTTACATTGCCAGCATATTCCATGTGCTGACCCATTTCGGGCTGCAACGTTAATGTTGCAGACTTTTCAGACGACGATTAAGGAGTTTTTAGGTCGTGGTTCTATACTCAGTGATGCCGTTGGAGTTGATGGACTCACTTATATTCCAAGCCTTCCGCTGTTATCGTATTTAGATGGCCTTAAGCCATATTTATTGTAATAAGTTCTCTTTTGAGACACTCGATGTAATAAGTGTGTGATTGCTACTTTTTTATAAATCCTTTGAGTACTGTGTGGTGTCAGCATTACTGATCCAGGGATGACACTGGAGCATAGAGATCAGACTGTTTGAGGTCTGGTCGCTACAGATGGACAGGATGCACGCGTCCCGTCGAGCCTGCGCAGCAGACTGCTTGCACGCGTCTCGTCGAGCATGCACGATCGACTTCTTGCGCTCGTCCCGTCTAATCAAACAACTGCACGCATGCCACCGAGTATGGTTAAACTTCGACACGGTTAATATAATACAACCGTTTGCTATATTAAGGTGTCAGCTTTTTGTTTCAAAAAGGACTTCGTTGGCTACTAATGTGTGCACCTCTTCTCAAACTGAACAATTTTTTTACCACGACATATATGTGCCATGTCATGAAACCATGCCAAGTTTCATGTTTTTTGGGTGAGTTTTTGATTTACTGTGATTTAAAAACCGAGATTCTTAATGTTTCTGGACGACGACAAGTTTGTAATTCATTCTCATTCCTTAAATGAGACCTAAACATGCACCCATTGACACATGTACTATTTCCCACCCATTTTGCTTCACTGGAGCATGTGCTTGTAGTTCAAATTTAAATTATGGACTACATTAAATGCATAAGAAACTTAGTAATTACTAATATATACAATGGCCAAACGAACCTTGAACAGTTTCAAATTTCAGCCCGACACTCCTGTTATTCTATGTTGCCTGTAGAAAACAAAGTTCAAGGCGAGAAGAGGCAGCGATTATCGTTTCGCCCACAAGAGGGGCATGTTTCCCTACCGGAACCATGAGGGTTGTGATAGACTCCGGTTTGTAAGAGGCTTGTAATATAGCTTCACCCAAATTGGAAAATTATATGTACCATGTAGTGACACCATGCCAAGTTTCATGATTTCCTGGTGAGTTTTGGATTTACAGATATTTAAAAATCGAGATTCGCAATGTTTGTGGCCAAGCCAGGACGACGAGATGGTTGAATTCATTCCCATTCGTTCATGGGACCTAAACATGCACCCCAAGGAAACATGTATGATTTTTCTAGCCATTTTGGTGCACTAGAGCATGTATTTGTAGTTCGGATTTGAATTATGGACATTAAATGCCTAGAAAACTCAATTAATGAATAAAAAAGGGCAAACAAACCTTGCATAATTTCAAAGTTCAGCGCAAATCTCCCGTTGTTCCGTGTCGCGTGTAGAAGAAAATACTACAAGGCTAGAAGAGGGAGCGATTATCGTTTGACCCACAAGGGGACACGTTTCCCTATCGAAACCACGAGGGTTCTTGCGATAGGCTTCGGTTTGTAAGAGGTTTGTAATAAAGCTTGACCCAAATTGGCAATGTTTTTACCACGACATATATGTGCCATGACGTGACACCATGCTACCTTTGATGACTTTTTCGTGAGTTTTGGATTTATGGGGATTTAAAAACCGAGATTCGAAATGTTTGAGGACGAGCTAGGACACCGGTATGGTTGTAATTCGTTCCCATTCCTGGCATGGGACCTAAACATGCACCCAAGGACACATGTATAATTTTTCTAACCATTTTGGTGAACTGGAGCATGTATTTGAAGTTCAGATTTGAATTATGGACATTAAATGCCTAGGAAACTCAATTAGTGTATAAAAAGGCCAAACGAACCCTGAATAAGTTTAAATTTCAGCACGAATATCATGTCGTTCCATGTTGCCCATGGAAGAAAATAGAAGGAGAAAAGAGGCAGTGATTATGTTTCACCCACAAGGGGAACGCATTTCCCTATCGGAACCACGAGGCTTCTTTGAGAGAAGCTCCAGTTTGTAAGAGGTTTGTAATAAAGCTAGGCCAAAATTGGACAATGTTTTTACCATGACATATATGTGCCATAACATGACACCATGCCACCTTTGATGACTTTCTGGTGAGTTTAGGATTTACGGGGATTTAAAAACCGAGATTCCAAATGTTTGAGGACAAGCCAGGACGCGGGTACGGTTGTAATTTGTTCGCATTCCTGGCATGGGACCTAAACATGCACCCAAGGACACATGTATAAATTTTCTAGCCATTTTGGTGAACTGGAGCATGTATTTGAAGTTCAGATTTGAATTATGGACATTAAATGCCTAGGAAACTCAATTAGTGTATAAAATGCCAAACGAACCCTGAATAAGTTTAAATTTCAGCATGGATATCCTGTCGTTCCATGTTGCCTGTAGAAGAAAATACAAGGCGAAAAGAGGCATTGATTACGTTTCGCCCACAAGGGGGACACATTTCCCTATCGGAACCACAAGGCTTCTTTGAGAGAAGCTCCAGTTTGTAAGAGGCTTGTAATAAAACTTGCGCCAAAATGGACGAAAAAAATTCCTCGACATATATGTGCCATGTCGTGACACCATGCCAGGTTTCACGATTTTCGGGTTAGTTTTGGATTATGGGGATTTAAAAATCGAGATTCTTCTCACGAAATGTTTCAAATAGCACACGGTTCACTCACGAAAGCCGTGCGCCTACCAAACTGTGGCCGATGCCCTCCTCCCCCTGCTGCGTGCGTGATCTGAGTCGTGTGTTCTGATTGGCCAGAACCCAAACCCCACGGATCATAAGTGTGCACCGTTGGATGCTCCCAGATCGAACGACAGCCCTGAGCCCTTTTGACAGCACATGCAGTGCATGGGTAAGCACTGTGCGCACGCGTCGTGCTAGCTCATGATTCCTTCTCTACTAGGTTTTCTAAACAGGCCACCGTTTCTCACCACTCCTCTCATCAGTTTCCCACCTCTTCTCCCATCGTTTTCCCGCTACCAGTGTCAGTGCTCATTGAAGGCTAGCGACGACTAATACGTCTCCAACATATCTATAATTTTTGATTGTTCCATGCTATTATATTATATGTTTTGGATATTTAATGGGATTTACTATGCTTTTTTATATTATTTTTGGGACTAACCTATTAACCGAAAGCCTAGTGCAAATTGCTGTTTTTTTGCCTATTCCAGTGTTTCGCACAAAAGGAATATCAAACGGAATCCAAACGGAATGAAACCTTCGCGAGGATCTTTTTTGGAACAAACGTGATCCATGAGACTTGGAGTGGACATCAAGGAAGTAGCGAGGAAGCCACGAGGCAGGAGGGCGCGCCCCCACCCTCGTGGGCCCCTCGCAGCTCCACCGACCTACTTCTTTCGCCTATATATACTCTTATACCCTGAAACCTTCGGGGAGAGGCACGAAACACCTTTTCCACCGCCGCAACCTTCTGTACCCATGAGATCCCATCTTGGGGCCTTTTCCGGCGCTCCGCCGGAGGGGGATTCGATCATGGAGGGCTTCTACATCAACACCATAGCCTCTCCGATGATGTGTGAGTAGTTTACCACAGACCTTCGAGTCCATAGTTATTAGCTAGATGGCTTCTTCTCTCTCTTTGGATCTCAATACAAAGTTCTCCTCGATCTTCTTGGAGATCTATTGGATGTAACTCTTTTTGGGGTGTGTTTGTCGAGATTCGATGAATTGTGGGTTTATGAACTTGATTATCTATGAATATTATTTGATTCTTCTCTGAATTCTTATATGCATGATTTGATATCTTTGCAAGTCTCTTCGAATTATCAGTTTGGGCTGGCCTACTAGATTGATCTTTCTTGCAATGGGAGAAGTGCTTAGCTTTGGGTTCAATCTTGCGGTGCACGATCCCAGTGGCAGAAACGGAACCGACACGTATTGTATTGTTGCCATCGAGGATAAAAAGATGGGGTTTATATCATATTTCTTGAGTTTATCCCTCTACATCATGTCATATTGCCTAATGCGTTACTCCGTTCTTATGAACTTAATACTCTAGATGCATGCTGGACAGCGGTCGATGTGTGGAGTAATAGTAGTAGATGCATAATCGTTTCGGTCTACTTATCACAGACGTGATGCCTATATTCATGATCATTGCCTTAGATATCATCATAACTATGCGCTTTTCAATCAATTGCTCGGCAGTAATTTCTTCACCCACCGTAATACATGCTATCTTGAGAGAATCCACTTGTGAAACCTATGCCCCCCAGGTCTACTTTACATCATATTAGTTTCCCGTCAACTAGCTATTTCTATCGCCGTTTATTTTGCAATCTTTATTACTCAATCTATACCACAAAAATACCAAAAATATTTATCTTATTATCTCTATTAGATCTCACTCTCGTAAGTGATCGTGAAGGGATGACAACCCCTTTATCGCGTTGGTTGCGAGGTTCTTGTTTGTTTGTGCAGGTACTAGGTGACTTGCGTGTAGTCTCCTACTGGATTGATACCTTGGTTCTCAAAAACTAAGGGAAAATACTTATGCTACTTTGCTGCATCACCCTTTCCTCTTCGAGGGAAAACCAACGCATGCTCAAGAGGTAGCAAGAAGGATTTCTAGTGCCGTTGCCGGGGAGATTTGCACCAAGTCAAGTCAAGATTTGATCTCCCGTCAACTAGCCATTTCTGGCGCCGTCGGGGAGATCTACGCCAAGTCAAGACATACCAAGTACCCATCACAACCTCTTATCCCTCGCATTACATTATTTTCCATTTGCCTCTCGTTTTCCTCTCCCCCATTTCACCTTTGCCGTTTTATTCGCCCCTCTTCCGTTCAGTCTTTTGTTTGCTTGTGTTACCATGTACCTTCTTTTTGCTTGCATCTTTGCTTGCTAAAAGTTTATGGATCCTCATCCAGTTGCTAATCTCTTTAAGAGATCCAATTATGATGAACCTATTACTAGTGAGTTGAGTGCACTAGATTATCTTTATGAGGTTTTGCTTGAAATTTGTGAATCTGAAAAGTGTGATGAATTACTTTATGAAGCGATTCATGATAGATCTTTGAATAAAAAGCATGATTGCAATGATTTTATTATAAATTCTATTGATGTAAATTGTGCTAATAGTATGCAAAACCCTAAGCTTGGGGATGCTAGTTTTTCTATGTCCGCTACTTGTTGCAATGATCATGATTGGGGTGATTCTTCTTATGATCTTGAAAATTTATTTAAGCAGCATGATGAATATGAGATTGATAATAGTGGTTGCAATATTATTGAAAGTGGGTTTGGAAGGGTGTCAACTTTAGATCCCACATATTTGGATAATGTTCAATCTTATGAAGTTTTTGATAAAAGTGGGTTTGGAGAGGTCATGACTTTAGTTAATGATATTCCCACTATTTTGGAAGAGTGTCAACTTTGCATGCATGTGTATCATGTAGAGAAAATTTTATGTGAGAGCTATATTGTTGAATATTAATATTATTCCACATGTAATTATTATGAGAGAGGAAAATATGGTTGTAGAAATTTTCATGTTACTAAGTTACCTCTCGTTATGTTGAGATTGTTATTGTTTCTCACTTCTTCCTTGCATATGCTAGTTTTTGCTTACCTTAATAATTTGTTTGCTTATAAGCTGCCTATACATAGGAAGTATGTTAGACTTAGATGTGTTTTTCACATGCTATATGATGCTCTTTTTGTGCTTCCATTCTTGTCTTTCATGTGAGCATCATTAAAATTATCAATGCCTAGCTAAGGGAGTTAAACGATAGTGCTTGTTGGGAGGTGATACATCCATTTTGCAGCATGCTTTTATATTGATATTTACTGCATTATGGGCTGTTATTACACATTATGTCACAATACTTATGCCTATTCTCTCTTATTTTACAAGGTTTACATAAAGAGGGAGAATGCCGACAACTGGGATTCTGGGCTGGAAAAGGAGCAAATATTAGAGACCTATTCTGCACAGCTCCAAAAGTCCTGAAACTTCACGGAAGTCATTTTCAAAATATATAAAAAATACTGAGCGCAAGAAGTTCACCAGGGGGGCACACCCTGCCCACGAGGGTGGGGGCGCGCCCTACCCCCCTGGGCGCGCCCCCTACCTCGTGGGCCCCCTGGTGGCCCTCCGATGTCCATCTTCTGTTATATGGAGTCTTTTGATGAGGAAAAAAAATCATAAGCCATCTTTCCGGACGAGACTCCGCCGCCACGAGGCGGAACCAATCTAGGGCTCCGGTGGAGCGGTTCTGCCGGGGAAACTTCCCTTCGGGAGGGGGAAATCATCGCCATTGTCATCACCAACGATCCTCTCATTGGGAGGGGGTCAATCTCCATCAACATCTTCACCAGCACCATCTCCTCTCAAACCCTAGTTCATCTCTTAGTCCAGGATTGGTACCTATAGGTTGCTAGTAGTGTTAATTACTCCTTGTAGTTGATGCTAGTTGGTTTATTTGGTGGAAGATCATATGTTCAGATCCTTTATGCATATTAATACCCCTCTGATTATGAACATGCATATGCTTTGTGAGTAGTTATGTTTGTTCCTGAGGACATGGGAGAAGTCTTGCTATTAGTAGTCATGTGAATTTGGTATTCGTTCGATATTTTGATGAGATGTATGTTGTCTCTCCTCTAGTGGTGTTATGTGAACGTCGACTACATGAAACTTCACCATTATTTGGGCCTAGAGGAAGGCATTGGGAAGTAATAAGTAGATGATGGGTTGCTAGAGTGACAGAAGCTTAAACCCTAGTTTATGCGTTGCTTCGTAAGGGGCTGATTTGGATCCATATGTTTCATGCTATGGTTAGGTTTACCTTAATACTTTTGTTGTAGTTGCGGATGCTTGCAATAGAGGTTAATCATAAGTGGGATGCTTGTCTAAGTAAGGACAACACCCAAACACCGGTCCACCCACATACCAAATTATCAAAGTACCGAACGCGAATCATATGATCGTGATGAAACCTAGCTTGACGATAATTCTCATGTGTCCTCGGGAGCGCTTTTCTCTGTATAAGAATTTGTCCAGGCTTGTCCTTTGCTACAAAAAGGATTGGGCCACCTTGCTGCACTTTATTTACTTTTTTTACTTGTTGCTCGTTACTAATTATCTTATCACAAAACTATCTATTACCTAAAATTTCAGTGCTTGCAGAGAATACCTTGCTGAAAACCGCTTATCGAAAGGAATACGATAGATCCCCTATACTTGTGGGTCATCAAGACTCTTTTCTGGCGCCGTTGCCGGGGAGTGAAGCGCCTTTGGCAGGTGGAATTTGGTAAGGAAAAATTTATATAGTGTGCTGAAATTTACTATCACTTGTTACTATGGAAAGTAATCCTCTGAGGGGCTTGTTCGGGGTATCTTCACCCCGACCAGTAGAGCAAAGAGTTGCTCCTCAACCTACCGAACCTACTGAAAATGAAAATGTCTGCTTTGAAATTCCTTCGGGTATGTTAGAAAAACTGCTAGCTAATCCTTTTGCAGGAGATGGAACAAAGCATCCTGATGAGCACCTAATATATGTGGATGAAGTTTGTCGATTATTTAAGCTTGCAGGTGTGCCCAGAGATGTTATTAAGAAGAAGGTCTTCCCTTTATCTTTGAAGAGAGATGCATTGACATGGTATAGGCTATGTGATGATATGGGATCATGGAACTACAAACGATTGAAATTGGAATTTCATCAGAAGTTTTATCCTATGCATCTTGTTCATCGTGATCGCAATTATATATATAATTTTTGGCCTCGCGAAGGAGAAAGCATCGCTCAATCTTGGGGGAGGCTTAAATCAATGTTATATTCATGCCCCAATCATGATCTCTCAAGAGAAATGATTATTCAAATTTTTTATGCTTGGCTTTCTGATAATAATCGCACCATGCTTGATACTTCTTGTGCTGGCTCTTTTATGATGAAGACTATTGAATTCAAATGGGATTTATTGGAAAGAATTAAACGCAACTCTGAAGATTGGGACCTTGATGAAGGTAAGGAGTTAGGTATGACACCTAAGTATGATTGTGTTAAATCTTTTATGGATACCGATGTTTTCCGTAAATTTAGCACTAAATATGGACTTGACTCTAAGATAGTAGCCTCTTTCTGTGAATCTTTTGCTGCTCATATCGATCTCCCTAAGGAGAAGTGGTTTAAATATCATCCTCCCATAGAAGTAAAAGTAGCTGCACCTATTAAAGTTAAAGAAAAGACTATCACTTATAATGATCCTATTGTTCCTACTTCTTATGTTGAGAAACCACCTTTCCCTGTTAGGATAAAGGATCATGCTAAAGCTTCAACTGTGGTTCGTAAAAGCAATATTAGAACTTATACACCTCCTGAGCAAATTAAAGTTGAACCTAATATTGCTATTGTTAAAGATCTCTTGGCTGATAATATTGATGGGCATGTTATTCATTTCTGTAATGAAACCGCTAGAATTGCCAAACCTTGTGCTAAAGATAAACATAGACCTGTGGTAGGCATGCCTGTTATGTCTGTTAAAATAGGAGATCATTGTTATCATGGCTTATGTGATATGGGTGCCAGTGCTAGTGCTATACCTCATGACTTATACAAAAGAAATTATGCACGATATTGCACCTGTTGAGATAGAAGATATTGATGTCACAATTAAACTTCCCAATAGAGATACTATTTCACCAATTGGAATTGTTAGAGATGTTGAAGTCTTGTGTGGGAAAACTAAATATCCTGCTGATTTTCTTGTTCTTGGTTCCCCACAAGATAGCTTTTGTCCCATTATATTTGGTAGACCCTTCTTGAACACAGTTAATGCTAAGATAGATTGCAAAAAGGATGTTGTTACTCTTGGTTTAGGTGATATGTCTCATGAGTTTAATTTCTCTAAATTTCGTAGACAACACCGTGAAGAGGAATTGCCTAGTAAAGATGAAATTATTGGTCTTGCTTCTATTGCCGTGCCTCCTAGTGATCCTTTAGAAAAGTATTTGCTAGACCATGAAAATGATATGTTTATGAATGAAAGAAGGGAAATAGATGAAGTATTCTTTAAACAGGAACCCATCCTGAAAAACAATTTGCTTGTTAAAATCCTAGGGGATCCTCCTCCACCTAAGGGTGATCCCGTGTTTGAGCTTAAACCATTACCTGATACTCTTAAATATGCTTATCTTGATGAAAAGAAGATATATCCTGTTATTATTAGTGCTAAACTTTCAGAGCATGAAGAAGAGAGATTATTGAAAACTCTGAAGAAGCACCGTGTTGCTATTGGATATACTCTTGATGATCTTAAGGGCATTAGTCCCACTCTATGTTAACATAAAATAAATTTGGAGAAAGATGCCAAACCAGTTTGTGATCACCAACAATGGCTGAATCCTAAGATGAAAGAAGTGGTAAGAAAGGAAATACTAAAGCTTCTGGAGGTAGGTATTATTTATCCCGTTGCTGATAGTCAGTGGGTAAGTCCTGTCCATTGTGCCCCTAAGAAGGGAGCTATTACTGTCGTTCCTAATGATAAAGATGAATTGATTCCGCAAAGAATTATTACAGGTTATAGGATGGTAATTGATTTCCGCAAATTAAATAAGGCTACTAAAAAGGATCATTACCCATTACCTTTTATTGATCAAATGCTAGAAAGATTATCCAAACATACACATTTTTGCTTTCTAGATGGTTATTCTAGTTTCTCTCAAATACATGTGTCAGCTGATGATGAATCTAAGACCACTTTTACTTGCCCATTCGGTACTTTTGCTTATAGATGTATGCCTTTTGGTTTATGTAATGCACCTGCTACCTTCCAAAGATGCATGATGGCTATATTCTCTGACTTTTGTGAAAAGATTTGTGAGGTTTTCATGGACGATTTCTCCGTTGATGGATCCTCTTTTGATGATTACTTGAGCAAGCTTGATTGAGTTTTGCAGAGATGTGAAGAAACTAATCTTGTCTTGAATTGGGAAAAGTGCCACTTTATGGTTAATGAAGGTATTGTCTTGGGGCATAAAGTTTCTGAAAGAGGTATTGAAGTTGATAAAGCCATGGTTGATGCTATTGAAAAGATGCCATGTCCCAAGGACATCAAAGGTATAAGTAGTTTCCTTGGTCATGCCGGTTTTTATAGGAGGTTCATTAAGGACTTCTCAAAAATTTCTCGGCCTCTGACTAATTTATTACAAAAAGATATACCATTTGTCTTTGATGATGATTGTGGAGAAGCATTTGAAATACTTAAGAAATCATTGATCTCTGCACCAATTGTTCAGCCACTTGATTGAAATTTACCCTTTGAAATTATGTGTGATGCTAGTGATTATGCTGTAGGTGTTGTTCTGGGGCAAAGAGTTGATAAGAAATTAAATGTTATTCAATATGCTAGTAAAACTCTAGACAATGCTCAGAGAAATTATGTTACTACTGAAAAAGAATTCTTAGCAGTTGTATTTGCTTGTGATAAGTTCAGACCTTATATTGTTGATTCCAAAGTAACTATTCACACTGATCATGCTGTTATTAAATATCTTATGGAAAAGAAAGATGCTAAACCTATACTTATTAGATGGGTTCTCCTGCTACAAGAATTTGATTTGCATATTGTTGATAGAAAGGGAGCTGAGAACCCCATTGCAGACAACTTGTCTAGGTTAGAAAATGTGCTTGATGACCCACTACCTATTGATGATAGCTTTCCCGATGAACAATTAAATGTCATAAATGCTTCTCGTACTACTCCATGGTATGCTGATTTTGCTAATTATATTGTTGCTAAATTTATACCACCTAGTTTCATGTACCAACAAAAGAAAAAGTTTTTCTATGATTTGAGGCATTACTTTTGGGATGACCCACATCTTTATAAAGAAGGAGTAGATGGTGTTATTAGACGTTGTGTACCTGAGCATGAACAGGAACAGATCCTACGCATGTGTCATTCCGGGGCTTATGGAGGACACCACGCTGGAGATAGAACTACACATAAGGTATTGCAATCCGGTTTTTGTTGGCCTACTCTCTTCAAGGATGCCTGTAAGTTTGTTTTGTCTTGTGATGAATGTTAAAGAATTGGTAATATTAGTAGACGTCAAGAAATGCCTATGAATTATTCACTTGTTATTTAACCATTTGATGTTTGGGGCTTTGATTATATGGGACCTTTTCCTGCCACTAATGGATATACACATATTTTAGTTGCTGTTGATTACGTTACTATGTGGGTAGAAGCTATTCCAACTAGTAGTGCTGATCATAACACTTCTATTAAGATGCTTAAAGAAGTTATTTTTCCGAGGTTTGGAGTCCCTAGATATTTAATGACTGATGGTGGTTCACATTTTATTCATGGTGCTTTCCGTAAAATGCTTGCTAAATATGATGTTAATCATAGAATTGCATCTCCTTATCACCCTCAGTCTAGTGGTCAAGTAGAATTGAGCAATAGAGAACTCAAATTAATTTTGCAAAAGACTGTTAATAGATCTAGAAAGAATTGGTCCAAGAAACTTGATGATGCATTATGGGCCTATAGAACTTCATATAAAAATCCTATGGGTATGTCTCCGTATAAAATGGTTTATGGAAAAGCATGTCACTTACCTCTCGAACTAGAACATAAAGCTTATTGGGCTATTAAAGAACTCAATTATGATTTCAAACTTGCCGGTGAGAAGAGGTTATTTGACATTAGTTCACTTGATGAATGGAGAACCCAAGCCTATGAGAATGCCAAATTATTTAAAGAAAAAGTTAAAAGATGGCATGACAAAAGAATACAAAAGCGTGAGTTTAATGTAGGTGATTATGTATTGCTATACAACTCTCGTTTAAGATTCTTTGCCGGAAAACTTCTCTCTAAATGGGAAGGTCCTTACGTTATTGAGGAGGTCTATCGCTCCGATGTCATAAAAATCAACAACTTCGAAGGCACGAATCCAAAGGTGGTGAATGGTCAAAGAATCAAACATTATATCTCAGGTAATCCTATAAATGTTGAAACCAATGTTATTGAAACCGTAACCCCGGAGGAATACATAAGGGACACTTTCCGGAATGTTTCAGACTCCGAAAAGGAATAGGTATGTGGTACGATAAGTAAACTGACTCCAAAATAGTTCTAATGGCAATTTTCTTCTATTTTGGAATATTTAGAAAAAATAGAAAAATAAGAAGCAGTCCGGGAAGGACACGAGGGCTCCACGAGGGTGGAGGGCGCGCCCCCTACCTCGTGGGCACCTCGTGTGCTCTTCGGACTCCATTTTCTTACACGTCACATATTTTGGTCAGTAAAAATTCATTATATATCCTCCCGAAGGTTTTGACCACCGTATGACGCGAAAATCTCATGTTCTTGTTTCGAGCTGTTTTTCTAACAGATCTAGGTCGTCATGTCGTCTTCAAGTGCCCCCAAGGACTAGTTCTTCGAGAAGGTCATCAACCCCTACCTCGCAGAAGTGCTGCAACACCCTCAAACCATTGAGATGCGTGAGGGGTTGTTGCACATCCGCGATGTTGAGGGACCAAGGAAGACCGGAAGCACGGAGGCAAGGCTCGAGGCATTGTAGCAAGAAGTTTTCAAGTTTCAGGAGATGGTGGAGCGTGGACTTGATTCCAATCACATTATGATCACGGAGTTCACCAACAACCACAAGCTGGACGTCAAGGACATTGGGAGGCCATCTTCAAGCTTCATGAGAAAATCAAGCACCTCCAAGCCCAGATCTATGACCTGCAAAATCAAAACCATCAGTATGAATATAGATTCAAGAGGATAAGTTTGGCTGCAGATTTGAGGTTTCAGGAGACTCGATCATCCTTCTATGATGGTGAGCCTATGCCTTGGAAGAAGGACGACAAGCCTACGCCATCAACCAAACCATCAACTTCTTCACCAACAAAGGAGACATAATCACATGGGTATGGGCACTCCCCTTGGCAACTGCCAAGCTTGGGGGAGTGCCCCGGTATCGTATCACCATCACTTTTATCTTTACCATTTTTCTTAGTTCGATCCTTCTGATAATATCTTGATCTAGTAGAATAAAAGTTTTTAGTATGATCTAGTTGTGAGTTTTGCTTTATGATCCTCCTATGTAATTGAGTCCATGAGCTATATATATATAATAAAGATTAGTGATGAGTCAAGGGCTTGATTATTTTGCCATGATATTGAGTGAATAAAATAAAAGAGAAAGAATAAAAAGGACATAAAAGAGATCATATGGATCTTATGGAGAGTAATGAGCTCACATATGAAGAGTATGATGAATAAAAGTTGTTGATGTTGGGGAACGTAGTAATTTCAAAAAATTTCCTACGCACACAAGATCATGGTGATGCATAGCAACGAGAGGGGAGAGTGTTGTCCACGTACCCTCGTAGACCGAAAGCGGAAGCGTTAGCACAACACGGTTGATGTAGTCGTACGTCTTCACGATCCGACCGATCAAGTACCGAACGCACGGCACCTCCGAGTTCAGCACACATTCAGCTTGATGACGTCCCTCGAACTCCGATCTAGCCGAGTGTTGAGGGAGAGTTTCGTCAGCATGATGGCGTGGTGACGATGTTGATGTTCTACCGACGCAGGGCTTCGCCTAAGCACCGCTATAGTATTATCGAGGTGGATTATGGTGGAGGGGGGCACCGCACACGGCTAAGAGATCAATGATCAATTGTTGTGTCTATGGGGTTCCCCTGCCCCCGTATATAAAGGAGTGGAGGAGGGGGAGGGCCGGCCCTCTCTATGGCGCGCCCTAGGAGAGTCCTACTCCCACCGGGAGTAGGATTCCCTCTTTCCTAGTAGAACTAGGAGCCCTTCCAAGTAGTAGGAGTAGGAGGGAAGGAAAGAGAAGGGAAAAGGAGAAGGAAGGAAGGGGGCGCCCCCCTCCCTAGTCCAATTCGGACCAGCCCATGGGGAGGGGTGCGGCCACCCTTTGAGGCCTTTCTCTCCTTTCCCGTATGGCCCATTAAGGCCCAATACGAATTCCTGTAACTCTCCGGTACTTTGAAAAATACCCGAATCACTCGGAACCTTTCCGATGTCCGAATATAGTCGTCCAATATATCAACCTTTACGTCTCAACCATTTCGAGACTCCTCGTCATGTCCCCGATCTCATCCGGGACTCCGAACTCCTTCGGTACATCAAAACTCATAAACTCATAATATAACTATCATCGAAACCTTAAGCGTGCGGACCGTACGGGTTCAAGAACAATGTAGACATGACCAAGACACGTCTCCGGTCAATAACCAATAGCGGAACCTGGATGCTCATATTGGCTCCCACATATTCTACAAAGATCTTTATCGGTTAGACCGCATAACAACATACGTTGTTCCCTTTGTCATCGGTATGTTACTTGCCCGAGATTTGATCGTCGGTATCTCAATACCTAGTTCAATCTCGTTATCGGCAAGTCTCTTTACTCGTTTCGTAATATATCATCCCGCAACTAACTCATTAGTTGCAATGCTTGCAAGGCTTAAGTGATGTGCATTACTGAGAGGGCCCAGAGATACCTCACCGACAGTCGGAGTGACAAATCCTAATCTCGAAATACGCCAACCCAACAAGTACCTTCGGAGACACCTGTAGAGCACCTTTATAATCACCCAGTTACGTTGTGACGTTTGGTAGCACACAAAGTGTTCCTCCAGTAAACGGGAGTTGCATAATCTCATAGTCATAGGAACATGTATAAGTTATGAAGAAAGCAATAGCAACAAACTAAACGATCAAGTGCTATGCTAACGGAATGGGTCAAGTCAATCACATCATTCTCCTAATGATGTGATCCCGTTAATCAAATGACAACTCATGTCTATGGTTAGGAAACATAACCATCTTTGATCAACGAGCTAGTCATGTAGAGGCATACTAGTGACACTCGGTTTGTCTATGTATTCACACATGTATTATGTTTCCGGTTAATACAATTCTAGCATGAATAATAAACATTTATCATGAAATAAGGAAATAAATAATAACTTTATTATTGCCTCTAGGGCATATTTCCTTCAGTCTCCCACTTGCACTAGAGTCAATAATCTAGTTCATATCACCATGTGATTTAACACCAATAGTTCACATCGTCATGTGACCAACACCCAAAGGGTTTACTAGAGTCAATAATCTAGTTCACATCGCTATGTGGTTAACACCCGAAGAGTACTACGGTGTGATCATGTTTTGCTTGTGAGAGAAGTTTAGTCAACGGGTCTGCCACATTCAGATCCACATGTATTTTGCAAATTTCTATGTCAACAATGCTCTGCATGGAGCTACTCTAGCTAATTGCTCCCACTTTAAATATGTATCCAAATTGATATTTTGAGTCATCTGGATCAGTCTCAAAACTTGCATCGACGTAACCCTTTACGATGAACCTTTTGTCACCTCCATAATCGAGAAACATATCCTTATTCCACTACGGATAATTTTGACCAATGTCCAGTGATCTACTCCTAGATCACTATTGTACTCCCTTGCCAAACTCAGGGCAGGGTATACAATAGGTCTGGTACACAGCATGGCATACTTTATAGAACCTATGGCTGAGGCATAGGGAATGACTTTCATTCTCTCTCTATCTTCTGCCGTGGTCGGGTTTTGAGTCTTACTCAATTTCACACCTTGTAACACAGGCAAGAACTCTTTCTTTGACTGTTCCATTTTGAACTACTTCAAAAAACTTGTTAAGGTATGTACTCATTGAAAACTTATCAAGCGTCTTGATCTATCTCTATAGATCTTGATGCTCAATATGTAAGCAGCTTCACTGAGGTCTTTCTTTGAAAAACTCCTTTCAAACACTCCTTTATGCTTTGCAGAATAATTCTACATTATTTCCGATCAACAATATGTCATACACATATACTTATCAGAAATGCTGTAGTGGTCCCACTCACTTTGTTGTAAATACAAGCTTCACCGCAAGTCTGTATAAAACTATATGCTTCGATCAACTTATCAAAGCGTATATTCCAACTTCGAGATACTTGCGCCAGTCCATAGATGGATCGCTGGAGCTTGCATATTTTGTTAGTACCTTTAGGATTGACAAAACCTTCTGGTTGCATCATATACAACTCTTCTTTAATAAATCCATTAAAGAATGCGGTTTTGTTTATCCATTTGCCAGATTTCATAAAATGCGGCAATTGCTAACATGATTCGGACAGACTTTAGCATAGATATGAGTGAGAAACTCTCATCGTAGTCAACACCTTGAACTTGTCGAAAACCTTTTGCGACAATTCTAGCTTTGTAGATAGTAACACTACTATCAGCGTCCGTCTTCCTCTTGAAGATCCATTTAATCTCAATGGCTCGCCGATCATTGGGCAAGTCAATCAAAGTCCATACTTTGTTCTCATACATGGATCTCATCTCAGATTTCATGGCCTCAAGCCATTTCGTGGAATCTGGGCTCATCATCGCTTCCTCATAGTTCGTAGGCTCGTCATGGTCAAGTAACATGACCTCTCTGGTGCGGATCTCACTCTGGTTTACCTACGAGGTTCGGTAGTAACTTGATCTGAAGTTACATGATCATCATCATTAGCTTCCTCACTAATTGGTGTAGTAGTCACAGGAACAGATTTATGTGATGAACTACTTTCCAATAAGGGAGCAGGTACAGTTACCTCATCAAGTTCTACTTTCCTCCCACTCACTTCTTTTGAGAGAAACTCCTTCTCTAGAAAGGATCCATTCAAATCAACGAATATCTTGCCTTCGGATCTGTGATAGAAGGTGTACCCAACATTTTATTTTGGGTATCCTATGAAGACGCACTTCTCTTATTTGAGTTTGAGCTTATCAGGTTGAAACTTTTTCACATAAGCATTGCAACCTCAAACTTTAAGAAACGACAGCTTAGGTTTCTTGCCAAACCATAGTTCATACGATGTCGTCTCAACGGATTTAGATGGTGCCCTATTTAACGTGAATGCAGCTGTCTCTAATGTATAACCCCAAAACGATAGTGGTAGATCGGTAAGAGACATCATAGATCGCACCATATCTAATAAAGTATGGTTATGACGTTCGGACACACCATTACACTGTGGTGTTCTAGGTGGCGTGAGTAGTGAAACTATTTCACATTGTTTTTAACTGAAGGCCAAACTTGTAACTCAAATATTTTACTTCTGCGATCATATTGTAGAAACTTTTATTTCTGTTACGATGATTCTCCACTTCACTCTGAAATTCTTTGAACTTTTCAAATGTTTCAGACTTGTGTTTCATCAAGTAGATATACTCATATCTGCTCAAATCATCTGTGAAGATCAGAAAATAATGATACCTGCCACGAGCCTCAATATTCATCGGACCACATACATCAGTATGTATGATTTCCAACAAATCTGTTTCTTGCTCCATTGTTCCGGAGAACGGAGTCTTAGTCATCTTGCCCATGAGGCATGGTTCGCAAGCATCAACTGATTCATAATCAAGTGATTCCAAAAGCCCATCAGCATGGATTTTCTTCATGCGCTTTACACTAATATGACCTAAATGGTAGTGCCACAAATAAGTTGCACCATCATTATTAACTTTGCATCTTTTGGTTTCAATATTATGAATATGTGTATCACTACGATCGAGATCCAACGAACCATTTTCATTGGGTGTGTAACCATATAAGGTTTTATTCATGTAAACAGAACAACAATTTATTCTCTTACTTAAATGAATAATCGTATTGCAATAAACATGATCAAATCATATCCATGCTCAATGCAAACACCAAATAACACTTATTTAGGTTCAACACTAATCCCAAAAGTATAGGGAGTGTGCGATGATGATCATATCAATCTTGGAACCACTTCCAACACACATCGTCACTTCACCCTTAACTAGTCTATGTTCATTCTGCAACTCCCGTTTCGAGTTACTATACTTAGCAACTGAACCAGTATCAAATACCGAGGGGTTGCTACCAACACTAGTAAAATACACATCAATAATCTGTATATCAAATATACCTTTGTTCACTTTGCCATCCTTCTCATCCGCCAAATACTTGGGGCAGTTCCGCTTCCAGTGACTAGTCCCTTTACAGTAGAAGCACTTAGTCTCAGGCTTAGGTCCAGACTTGGGCTTCTTCACTTGAGCAACAACTTGCTTGCCGTTCTACTTGAAGTTCCCCTTCTTCCCTTTGCCCTTTTTTTGAAACTAGTGGTCTTGTCTATCATCAACACTTGATATTTTTCTTGATTTCTACCTTCATTGATTTCAGCATTACGAAGAGCTTGGGAATCGTTTCCGTTATCCCTTGCATATCATAGTTCATCACGAAGTTCTACTAACTTGGTGATGGTGACTAGAGAATTATGTCAATCACATTTTATCTGGAAGATTAACTCCCACTTGATTCAAGTGATTGTAGTACCCAGACAATCCGAGCACATGCTCACTGCTTGAGCTATTCTCCTCCATCTTTTAGCTATAGAACTTGTTGGAGACTTCATATCTCTCAACTCGGGTATTTGCTTGAAATATTAACTTCAACTACTGGAACATCTCATATGGTCCATGACGTTCAAAACGTCTTTGAAGTCCCGATTCTAAGCCGTTTAAGCATGGTGCACTAAACTATTAAGTAGTCATCATATTGAGCTAGCCAAATGTTCATAACATCTACATCTGCTCCTGCAATAGGTTTGTCACCTAGCGGTGCATCAAAGACATAATTCTTCTGTTCAGCAATGAGGATAAACCTCAGATCACGGATCCAATCCGCATCATTGCTACTAACATCTTTCAACTTAGTTTTCTCTAGGACCATATCAAAAATAAAACAGGGGAGCTAAACGCGAGCTATTGGTCTACAACATAGATATGCTAATACTACCAGGACTAAGTTCATGATAAATTAAAGTTCAATTAATCATATTACTTAAGAACTCCCACTTAGAAAGACATCCCTCTAATCCTCTAAGTGATCACATGATCCAAATCAACTAAACCATGTCCGATCATCACGTGAGATGGAGTAGTATCAATGGTGAACATCAATATGTTGATCATATCTACTATATGATTCACGCTCGACCTTTCGGTCTCCCTGTTCCAAGGCCATATCTGTTATATGCTAGGCTCGTCAAGTTAAACCTGAGTATTCCGCATGTGCAACTGTTTTGCACCCGTTGTATTTGAACATAGAACCTATCACACCCGATCATCACGTGGTGTCTCAGCACGAAGAACTTTCACAACGGTGCATACTCAGGGAGAACACTTATACTTTGATAATTTAGTGAGGGATCATCTTATAATGCTACCGTCAATCAAAGCAAGATAAGATGCATAAAAGATAAACATCACATGCAATCAATATAAGTGATATGATATGGCCATCATCATCTTGTGCTTGTGATCTCCATCTCCGAAGCACCGTCATGATCACCATCGTCACTGGCACGACACCTTGATCACCATTGTAGCATCGTTGTCGTCTCACCAATCTTATGCTTCCACGACTATCGCTACCGCTTAGTGATAAAGTAAAGCATTACAACGCAATTGCATTGCATACAATAAAGCGACAACCATATGGCTCCTGCCAGTTGCCGATAACTCGGTTACAAAACATGATCATCTCATACAATAAAATTTAGCATCATGTCTTGACCATATCACATCACAACATGCCCTGCAAAAACAAGTTAGACGTCCTCTACTTTGTTGTTGCAAGTTTTACGTGGCTGCTACGGGCTTTAGCAAGAACCGTTCTTACCTACGCATCAAAACCACAATGATAGTTTGTCAAGTTGGTGCTGTTTTAACCTTCGCAAGGACCGGGCGTAGCCACACTCGGTTCAACTAAAGTTGGAGAAACTGACGCCCGCCAGCCACCTGTGTGCAAAGCACGTCGGTAGAACCAGTCTCGCGTAAGCGTACGCGTAATGTCGGTCTGGGCCGCTTCATCCAACAATACCGCCGAACCAAAGTATGACATGCTGGTAAGCAGTATGACTTATATCGCCCACAACTCACTTGTGTTCTACTCGTGCACAACATCAACGCATAAAACCAGGCTCGGATGCCACTGTTGGGGAACGTAGTAATTTCAAAAAAATTCCTACGCACATGCAAGATCATGGTGATGCATAGCAACAAGAGGGGAGAGTGTTGTCCACGTACCCTCGTAGACCGAAAGCGGAAGCGTTAGCACAACGCGGTTGATGTAGTCGTACGTCTTCACGATCCGAACGATCAAGTACCGAACGCACGGCACCTCCGAGTTCAGCACACGTTCAGCTCGATGGCGTCCCTCAAACTCCGATCCAGCCGAGTATTGAGGGAGAGTTTTGTCAGCACAACAGCGTGGTGACGATGTTGATGTTCTACCGACGTAGGGCTTCGCCTAAGCACCGCTACAGTATTATCGAGGTGGATTATGGTGGAGGGGGGCACCGCACACGGCTAAGAGATCAATGATCAATTGTTGTGTCTATGGGGTGCCCCTGCCCCCGTATATAAAGGAGTGGAGGAGGGGGAGGGCCGGCCCTCTCTATGGCGCGCCCTAGGAGAGTCCTACTCCCACCGGGAGTAGGATTCCCTCTTTCCTAGTAGAACTAGGAGCCCTTCCAAGTAGTAGGAGTAGGAGGGAAGGAAAGGGAAGGGAAAAGGAGAAGGAAGGAAGGGGGCGCCCCCCTCCCTAGTCCAATTTGGACCAGCCCATGGGGAGGGGTGCGGCCACCCTTGAAGGCCTTTCTCTCCTTTCCCGTATGGCCCATTAAGGCCCAATACGAATTCCCGTAACTCCCCGGTACTCCGATAAATACCCGAATCACTCGGAACCTTTCCGATTTCGGAATATAGTCGTCCAATATATCGATCTTTACGTCTCAACCATTTCGAGACTCCTTGTCATGTCCCCGATCTCATCCGAGACTCTGAACTCCTTCGGTACATCAAAACTCATAAACTCATAATATAACCGTCATCGAAACCTTAAGCGTAAGACCCTACGGGTTCGAGAACAATGTAGACATGACCGAGACACGTCTCCGGTCAATAACCAATAGCGGAACCTGGACGCTCATATTAGCTCCCACATATTCTACGAAGATCTTTATCGGTCAGACCGCATAACAACATACGTTGTTCCCTTTGTCATCGGTATGTTACTTGCCTGAGATTTGATCGTCGGTATCTCAATACCTAGTTCAATCTCGTTATCGGCAAGTCTCTTTACTCATTTCGTAATATATCATCCCGCAACTAACTCATTAGTTGCAATGCTTGCAAGACTTAAGTGATGTGCATTACCGAGAGGGCCTACAGATACCTCACCGACAGTCGGAGTGACAAATCCTAATCTCGAAATACGCCAACCCAACAAGTACCTTCGGAGACACCTGTAGAGCACCTTTATAATCACCCAGTTACGTTGTGAAGTTTGGTAGCACACAAAGTGTTCCTCCGGTAAACGGGAGTTGCATAATCTCATAGTCATAGGAACATGTATAAGTTATGAAGAAAGCAATAGCAACAAACTAAACGATCAAGTGCTATGCTAACGGAATGGGTCAAGTCAATCACATCATTCTCCTAATGATGTGATCCCATTAATCAAATGACAACTCATGTCTATGGTTAGGAAACATAACCATCTTTGATCAACGAGCTAGTCAAGTAGAGGCATACTAGTGACACTCGGTTTGTCTATGTATTCACACATGTATTATGTTTCCGGTTAATACAATTCTAGCATGAATAATAAACATTTATCATGAAATAAGGAAATAAATAATAACTTTATTATTGCCTCTAGGGCATATTTCCTTCAGTTGAGAGTTGACAAACATAGTTTTGCTCATCGTTGTAATTAATTGGAAGTAATAAAGAAAGAGAGGTCGTCACATATAAATATACTGTCTTGGACATCTTTTATGAGTTGTGAGCACTCATTAAAATATGACATGCTAAAGAGTTGACGTTGGACAAGGAAGACAACGTAATGGGTTATGTTTTCTTACATCTGAGATAAATTATATTATCATGGATCATCCAACATGATTGTGCTTGCCTTTCCCCCTCATGCTAGCCAAATTCTTCGCACCAAGTAGAGATACTACTTGTGCTTCCAAACAACCTTAAACCAGTTTTGCCATGAGAGTCCACCATACCTACCTATGGATTGAGTAAGATCCTCCAAGCAAGTTGTCATCGGTGCAAGCAATAAAAATTTGCTCTCTAAATATGTATGACTTATTAATGTGGGAGAAAATAAGCTTTATACGATCGTGTGATATGGAAGAAATAAAAGCGACAGACTGCATAATAAAGGTCCATATCACAAGTGGCAATATAAAGTGACGCTCTTTCGCATTAGGATTTTGTGCATCCAACCATAAAAGCGCATGACAACCTCTGCTTCCCTCTGCGAAGGGCCTATCTTTTACTTTTATCTCCTACCTTACATAAGAGTCATGGTGATCTTCACCCTTCCTTTTTACATTTAATCTTTTAGCAAGCACAACATGTTGGAAAGATCCTGGTATATAAGTTTTCATGAACTATTATTGTTGACATTACCCTTGAGGTAAAACGTTGGGAGGCAAAACTATAAGCCCCTATCTTTCTCTGTGTCCGATTAAAACTCCATGCCCATAAGTATTGCGTGAGTGTTAGCAATTGTGAAAGACTATATGATAGTTGAGTATGTGGACTTGCTGAAAAGCTCTTATATATTGAATCTTTCCTATGTTATGATAAATTGCAATTGCTCCAATGACTGAGATTATAGTTTGTTAGTTTTCAATGAAGTTTATGGTTCATACTTGAAATTGTGATTGAATTGTTACTCTAGCATAAGAGATCATATGACAAGAATTATATAAGTTGCTGTTCTAAGACTGATCATGATGCCCTCATGTCCGTATTTTATTTTTTATCGACACCTCTATGTATAAACATGTGGACATATTTTTTGATTTCGGCTTTCGCTTGAGGACAAGCGAGGTCTAAGCTTGGGGGAGTTGATACGTCCATTTTGCATCATGTTTTTATATCGATATTTATTGCATTATGGGCTATTATTATAGATTATGTCACAATACTTATGCCTATTCTCTCTTTATTTTACAAGGTTTATATAAAGAGGGAGAATTCCGGCAGCTGGGATTCTGGGCTGGAAAAGGAGCAAATATTAGAGACCTATTCTACATAGCTCCAAAAGTCCTGAAACATCACGGAAGTCATTTTCAGAATATATAAAAAATACTGAGCGCAAGAAGTTCACCAGGGGGCCACACCCTGCCCACGAGGGTGGGGGGCGCGCCCTACCCCCTGGGCATGCCCCCTACGTCATGGGGCCCCTGGTGCCCCTTCGATGTCCATCTTCTGCTATATGGAGTCTTTCGATGAGAAAAAAAATCATAAGCCATCTTTCCAGACGAGACTCCGCCGCCACGAGGCGGAACCTTGGCGGTACCAATCTAGGGCTCCGGCGGAGCTGTTCTGCCGGGGAAACTTCCCTACGGGAGGGGGAAATCGTCGCCACCATCATCACCAACGATCCTCTCATCGAGAGGGGCTCAATCTCCATCAACATCTTCACCAGCACCATCTCCTCTTAAACCCTAGTTCATCTCTTGTATCCAATTCTTGTCTATATGTCTGGGATTGGTACTTGTAGGTTGCTAGTAGTGTTAATTACTCCTTGTAGTTGATGCTAGTTGGTTTATTTGGTGGAAGATCATATGTTCAGATCCTTTATGCATATTAATACCCCTCTGATTATGAACATGAATATGCTTTGTGAGTAGTTACATTTGTTCCTGAGGACATGGCAGAAGTCTTGCTATGAGTAGTCATGTGAATTTGGTATCCGTTCGATATTTTGATGAGATGTATGTTGTCTCTCCTCTAGTGGTGTTATGTGAACGTCGACTACATGACAGCTCACCATTATTTGGGCCTAGAGGAAGGCATTGGGAAGTAATAAGTAGATTATGGGTTGCTAGAGTGACAGAAGATTAAACCCTAGTTTATGCGTTCCTTCGTAAGGGGCTGATTTGGATCCATATGTTTCATGCTATGGTTAGGTTTACCTTAATACTTTTGTTGTAGTTGCGGATGCTTGTAATAGAGGTTAATCATAAGTGGGATGCTTGTCCAAGTAAGGACATCACCCAAGCACCGGTCCACCCACATACCAAATTATCAAAGTACCGAACACAAATCATATGATCGTGATGAAACCTAGCTTGACGATAATTCCCATGTGTCCTCGGGAGCGCTTTTCTCTATATAAGAATTTGTCCAGGCTTGTCCTTTGCTACAAAAAGGATTGGGCCACACTTTATTTACTTTTGTTACTTGTTGCTCGTTACAAATTATCTTATCACAAAACTATCTATTACCTATAATTTCAGTGCTTGCAGAGAATACCTTGATGAAAACCGCTTATCATTTCCTTTTGCTCCTTGTTGGGCTCGACACTCTTACTTATCGAAAGGACTACGATAGATCCCCTATACTTGTGGGTCATCAGGAGGCAACCCAATTTTATTTTTGTTCTTGTTTAGAAATAAATAATTCATCTAGCTTCTGTTATGATTGTGTTTTTTATATTTTAATTAGTGTTTGGGCCAAGTAAAGCCTTTAGGATCTTCTTGGGTGATTGTTATTTCATCTTGCTGAAAAAAACAGAAAGTATGCACTCACGAGAATAATTTTCATTTTAACCAGAGAGCGATAAAATACAAATTCCAACTGTAGTAGATCAATATAAAAATTATTTAGGATTTCCTAATTTGGTAGGATTTTTGGAGTTGCAGAAGTATTCGAAACCTACAGATAACTACAGACTGTTCTGTTTTTGACAGATTCTGATTTTCGTGTGTTGTTTGCTTATTTTGATGAATCTATGGCTAGTATCGGGGGGTATGAACCATAGAGAAGTTGGAATACAGTAGGTTTAACACCAATATAAACAAAGAATGAGTTCATTACAGTACCTTAAAATGGTGATTTGTTTTCTTATACTAAGGGAGCTCATGAGATTTTCTGTTGAGTTTTGTGTTGTGAAGTTTTCAAGTTTTTGGGTAAAGATTTGATGGATTTTGGAACAAGGAGTGGCAAGAGCCTAAGCTTGGGGATGCCCAAGGCACCCCAAGGTAAAATCCAAGGACAACGAAACGCCTAAGATGGGGGATGCCCCGGAAGGCATCCCCTCTTTCGTCTTCGTCTATGTGTAACTTTACTTGAGGCTATTTTTTTTATTCACCATGTGTTTTGCTTGGAGCGTCTTGTATGATTTGAGTCTTTGCTTTTTAGTTTACCACAATCATCCTTGCTGTATACACCTTTGGGGAGAGACACACATGAATTGGAATTTATTAGAATACTCTATGTGCTTCACTTATATCTTTTGAGCTAGATAATTTTGCTCTAGTGCTTCACTTATATTTTTTAGAGCACAGTGGTGGTTTTATTTTGTAGAAATTATTGATCTCTCATGCTTCACTTATATTATTTTGAGAGTCTTTTAGAACAGCATGGTAATTTGCTTTGGTTAAGAAATTAGTCCTAACATGATAGGTATTCAAGATGGGTATGATAAAAAAACTTTCAAATAAAGTGTATTAAATACTATGAGAAGTTTGATTCTTTATGATTGTTTTGAGATATGAAGATGGTGATACTAGAGTCATGATAGTTGAGTAGTTGTGAATTTGAGAGATACTTGTGTTAAAGTTTGTGATTCCCGTAGCATGCACGCATGGTGAACCGTTATGTGATGAAGTCGGAACATGATTTATTTTTTGATTGTCTTCCTTATGAGTGGTGGTCGGGGACGAGCGATGGTCTTTTCCTACCAATCTATCCCCCTAGGAGCATGCGCGTAATACTTCATTTTGATAACTAATAGATTTTTGCAATAAGTATGTGAGTTCTTTATGACTAATGTTGACTCCATGGATTATACGCACTCTCACCCTTCCAGCATTGCTAGCCTCTCTAGTACCGTGCAACTTTCGCCGGTACCATAAACCCACCATTTACCTTCCTCAAAACAGCCACCATACCTACCTATTATGGCATTTCCATAGCCATTCCAAGATATATTGCCATGCAACTTTCCACCGTTTTGTTTATTATGACACGCTCCATCATTGTCATATTGCTTTGCATGATCATGTAGTTGACATCATATTTGTGGCAAAGCCACCATTAATAATTTTCCATATATGTCACTCTTGATTCATTGCACATCCCAGTACACCACCAGAGGCATTCACGTAGAGTCATATTTTGTTCTAAGTATCGAATTGTAATTCTTGAGTTGTAAGTAAATAAAAGTGTGATGATCATCATTATTAGAGCGTCGTCATAGTGAGGAAAGGATGATGGAGACTATGATTCTCCCACATGTCGGGATGAGACTCCGGACAAAAAATAAAGAAAAAAAAGAAAAGTAAAAATGGCCATAAAAAAGGAAGAGAAAAGGCCCAAATAAAAAAATGAGAGAAAAAGAGAGAAGGGACAATGCTACTATCCTTTTCCACACGTGTGCTTTGAAGTAGCACCATGATCTTCATGATAGAGAGTCTCTTATGTTGTCACTTTCATATACTAGTGGGAATTTTTCATTATAGAACTTGTCTTGTATATTCCAATGACGGGCTTCCTCAAAATGCCCTAGGTCTTCGTGAGCAAGCAAGTTGGATGCACACCCACTTAGTTTCTTTTGTTGAGCTTTCATACATTTATAGCTCTAGTGCATCTGTTGCATGGCAATCCCTACTCACTGTCAAAACCCTAGAATTTGTTTGTAATTAGTTGCGTTTGAGAGCATCATGCATCATGTCTAAATTCTGAAAGTTGGATTGAGGTTAGTTGAAAGAAGTCACTTCAGAAATAATCAACATTAAAATCTTTTCAAATGGGTCCAAGAAAATGTTCATGTTTCTCTTTGAAAATATTGGCCAGAACTAAAATTCAAACCAATATTTTCAGGAGCTCATAAATATTTATTTTGGGCATTTTGGACTAATGCAATAATTATTTGCATTGGATATATATATGTTATATATTTTATATATGTCCAATAATTCTGGGTAAATGTGAGGGGCTCTGGAATAATCCAAATAGTCCCTACAAAAGTTTATCAGAAGCATATAAAATGATTTAGTGCAGAGACTAAATCAAAACAGAGTTAAAATAAATAGGAAAACGGAAACTAAAATAGAAAGAAAGAGGGACAGAGAACCTACCTGCACAGCCCACCACTGTAGCAGCCTACTAACCGAAGCCAGCCCAGCCCACCAGGAGCAGCACTGTCTTCTTCCTCCTGCCAGGAGGAGAAGCAGCTGCGTGCCCGATGCGCAGACGAGCCACGTCGGCTCCTCCCTGCCTGCGTGCCCCTCGACTGCCTGGTCGCCTCCACGCGTAACACGCCGCCCCCTCGACCCTCTCTCACTCTCCCTCGAGTTCATCCCCTCCTCTAGCTCTCTCTTCCTCGTTCCTCTGCTCGCACCCGAGCGCGCCCGTCGCTGCCGCCCACTACCATCGTGCCAACCGAGCTCGTATGGCCTCCCCACCATGCTAGAAAGCTCCATCGTCGAGCTCTACGCCATCTCCGCTGAGACACACGGCGCCGGACACCCTGGAACACCGTCATCGATGCCATCTTCGTCCTCTGCACCGACGGCTGCCGTTGCACAATTCGTCGTCATCAGTGCATCCCCGACCTTCCCCTCGCGCTCGTTAGCCTCGCTGTGAGCCTCCGCACCGAACCCCTCTCTTCCCTCTGCCGATTTCATCCTCTAACCGCGGGCTCCGTTGAGCCCGAGTGCTCCTCGCCGCCGACCATGGTGCCGCCGCGGTCACAGCTGCTGTAGCTCGCGTACGAGGGCGTCATCATGCTCCTCATGCTCCCAGGAGCCGATAACTTCCACCAACTCTTCTTCCCGCACACCACAACGCCGCCCCGGCCAACCCCGTGCGGGCGCCGCCGCGGATGTGCTCCCCGCCGTCATTCTGGTTCACCCTGGCTCGAGCTAACCGCACCGTTGGACGCGGACGAGTCGCAGCTGCACGTAGAGCCCCTCCGCCGCCCATTTGATCGCTGGAGGGCAAAACCCGAGCAACGCCGCCGTCTCTGGACATCGCCCGCGACTAACCACCGACCTAAGCCGACTGTTAGGGGCTAATAACCCTAGTAACTACCACCTGAGTCAATGACAGCCAGGCCCCACTGCCTAATTAATCAACTAACAATAATAGATTATGGTTAATCTAATTGCGGCGGGCCCATGCGTCAGCTTTGACTATGCTGATGTGTACGTTGACCCGGACCCATTGGTGAGCCTCTGTCCCTGCCCTATTGCACTGACGTGCGGGTCCCACTTGTCATGTTTGACCTGGACCGCGCCCTGTTGACCTGCTGACGTCATGATGATGCAGTAAAGTTTTCTGGAATTAAAATAAATCAGAAATGATTTATAAATTTCAGAAAATACCCCAAACTTCTAAAAAGCATAGAAAATCAACCGTAGCTCAGAATTAAATAAATTATATATGGAAAATTATCAGAAAAATTCAAGGAATCCATCTGTACCATTTTCATGCATGTTTGAACAATGTTTGTCCTCTGTTTTGGACAAAACAAATAAAAGGCATTTAAATAATCATATATGGAGTTGGAATTTGAATCATGTATTCAAACCAACTTCATTTAAATCATAGCTAGATGCATTAGCTCAAATCACAGTATATTGCCATGTCATGATCATGCATCATATTGTGGCATTGCACTGATTGTGTTCTTTCTTAGTTGCCGGTGTTTGTCCCCTCTCGATAGACGTGGTTCCGACGATGTGATCGATGACACCGATGAAGAACTATACTATCTTCAGAAGTGCCAGGCAAGCAAAACCCCCTTGTTCATTCCTATACAAACCCACTCTCTCGCTCTTACTCTCTTTTACTGCATTAGGACAACATCGATTCAACTGTTACATGCTGCGGTAGTTGAACCCTTTTCCTCTGCATGACATGTCATTGCCACAGTAAATAGATGAAAGCCACTAGCATGAGTAGGAGTTGTTTGAGCCCTGATGTGCCTACTCATTCAAGCTTGTTTGTCATGCCTGCTACTGCTTAGATTTGAGTCAGGTCCGATTCATCGGGGATGAATTGGAATGTGGTGAACATGTCCTACCATTGAGAGCTAAGTGTGTGAACACGATAAACCTGGACTAGAGACTTGTTGGTTAGTCAGGTCGTGGCCGACTCCCTCGCCAGGCTTCCGCTTGAAGGTTGCCGAGATACACAACGTGTACATGGTGGTAAGTGGCGAGAGCGTGTGTGAAGAAGCACACCCCTGCAGGGTTATCATTATCTATTCGAATAGCCGGATTCCTCGGATATGGAATCTTGGACCCCTTGCATAGTTCATAGACAAGTGAAAGTGGATACTCTAAAATGCGCAAGATAAGCGTGAGTGCTTTGGATGGCCTTCGCGTAGGGAGACGGGAGCGGATCCATAGTGGTGTATTGATATGGTGAATATGTGGACTCGTGTGCGCCACCCCAAAAGAGTTACTCGCAGTCGTAGTATAGGATAGCCACTGAGTCAAAGCTAGCTTGCTGCAGTCAAACTCCACCACCCCTTTTTTTGATACCGATGCATATGTAGTTAGTTCTGATGTAAGTCTTGCTGGGTACATTTGTACTCACGTTTGGTTATTTTATGTTTTGCAGAGAGACTTCAGTCTCGCTAGTAGTTCCGCGTGGACTTCGAAGTTTAGCTTGTTACCTCAACTACGATTTTTGCCCTCGGCAGGATCTGGTGGATAGTCAGGCTTCTCAGCCTTTTTCATTTGTAGAAGTCTGTACTCAGACATGTTAAGCTCCTGCATGTGCTTTAACTTGTATGCTCTGAATGTTGGGTCATGAGACCCATGTTTGTTTTTTTGGCTCTTCGGAGCCTAATGAATAAATACTTGAGTCGTAGAGTTATGTTGTGATGCCATGTTGTATTTACACATATCGAGCATATTGTGTGTATGATTGAAATGCTTGGTATGTGTGGGATCCGACAATCTAGTTGTTTATCCTTGGCAGCCTCTCTTATGGGGAAATGTAGTCTAGTGCTTCCATGAGCCATAGTAGTCTGCTACAGCCCGGTTCACCGGAGTCCTGCTAGCCCAACACTACCGCTTAGGACACTTGACTGGCCGGCATGTGTTTCACTTCGTTCCTGTGTCTGTCCCTTCGGGGAAATGTCATGCGGTGACATCCGGAGTCCTGCCTAGCCTGCTACAGCCCGGGTTCCCGGAGTCCTGTTAGCCCAGTGCTATAGCCCAGATTCACACGCTGCTGACCAACATGCTCGATGTGATTCATGTATGCCTGTCCCCATAGGTTGGTGCCGCTTTGGGTTCACGACTAGCCATGTCGGCCCGGGTTCTCTGTCATATGGATGCTAGCGACACTATCATATATGTGAGCCAAAAGGCGCAAACGGTCCCAGGCCATGGTAAGGCGACACCCGTGGGAATACCGTGCGTGAGGCCGCAAAGTGATATGAGGTGTTACCGGCTAGATCGATGTGTCTTGGAATCGGGGTCCTGACAGCTTTGGTATCAGAGCCTGACTGCCTGTAGGATTACCAGGCTAAACTGGTCGAAGTCGTGTCTAGAAATGCTTTAGTTATATAAGGGAATTGATTGTGGAAGGGAACGTAAGGCTCTTTTTACTCCTTTACCTTATGTCCTTCTGATCTGAGTCATCCTCTCTCTTCTACGGGGGTTAAGAACTAGGCTTCTCTTCTATCTCTCAGGATGACGTGTTACTAAACCGTAGTTGCGTAGGATTGTTGAGTTCAAACCTCAGTTCAGTTCCTACTACTTCCATATGTTCATAGCTGGCCTCAGAATCTTGATATTGTGATGTTGAGTGGTTATGCCACCATTTTGCAGGATGTCTCAAATCTTTTTGAGCATTTACACCCGTTATGTTGTCCGAGTCATCCCAGGTCTTTAAATAGTCTGATGCATTTGCAAATCCTTCCTTCCCGTTCCCGGTGTTCCCTTGAGCCAGATTAATCACACTACTCGGTAAGTTGAGGTAATCCATTGCCTCGACATGTATGTTGGAGTTAGTATTATGACCCTAGGTGTCCTCGAGAATTTAGCAATGCTTTCGTATCCCCAGTGTGATGATTCTGGCCATCATTCTTGAAAGCATCCCGTGATGCCATTTAGTAGTAGGTATTCTACTCATGGGTTTTGAACCCAAGATTCACCCTACTTACCTCATGTTGATAGTGTTTGCTTGTTCCTTTAGGATATTAGTAACCTTTGCGATAGTCCTCGAGGCCCGTGGTATTTCCTTCTTCCAAATACCATGAACCAATACGGCAGAAGTTATTTGAACCAAAAGATCACAATCAGAGTACTCTTGAGGAGTTCTCCATTCATAATTGTGACTCTGCCAGTCCTACCTCTCTGCATGGGTTATCCGGAAGAAACATGTTGAACTTGGTTCGACATACTAATCTATGCATCCACAACTCACAAAGTTATATGTTCCTTTGAGTTGTCCCCCTTCAGTTATATTTCGACCTTCATCTATCAATTGATAGTCAGGACTAGTTGAGCATTCGCGTTATCGATGCTTATTATTCTTGTGGTCCATCAAGCCATCCTATTCCAGAATGACTAGGAGAAAAAAACTCCAGAACCTCATCCATATCTAGGATTGGGTCAAAACAATTGTATTCCGCAGATCAAAATGCCAATCCAGCTTTTGCTCTGCTCTACCTTGGAGTGTTACCATCTTTATGTCAGGAGTGTCATGAGAATTGCACCACATCTTATGAATTCTTGACGCAATAATACTTCTTGTCATCATTGTTCATTCCTCGGTTCCGTGTTATTGTAACCAGAATGCCGACAAGTGTACTGTGATGTGCGAAATCAATACTCTGAGCAACTCGTTGCTTGGTAGTAAATGGACAATACTCTCATTCTTAGCATGCTAGTTGTTGAATCACCATCCTAAGATTGATCATGCTACCTAGTCCTTATTTCAGGTGCACTCTTCGATCAATGAGTTATGATTGTGTCAATCCCTCGCTCTTTTGATCATATCGTCTTGCCTTGAAAAACAAGATTGTTCTCGAGCTTAGTAACATATCGGTGGTTCGTGATTTTCTGAATGTCTTCTCCGAAGTGTTACCAGGTTGTCACCTGACCGCTATGTTGAGTTTGTGATCAAGTTGGTTTCTTGTAACCACCCCTTCTCCAAGAATCTGGTTGGATACCCCTGAGCTAGTTGGTTAAACTAAACAACAACCTGGAGAGTTGGAAGATAAAAGCTTGTCTGACTTAGTTCGTGTTAAGGGATATCTTTTGTGTGTGTGTGTGTGTGTGTTGAAGAAAGATGATATATTCATTGATTGGTCCTCGTGATCAGTTGTTGGATCTATTGTCTTGTCCAAACTTTGATTTGAGTGTGGGCTATCCTCAAATCAAATCAGAACCAACGATGTTCGTAATGTTGTCTTACTCGAGGTTGATTCCTCGGGCACACACCATTACATCCTTTGGTCTGACCAATGCTATCACCTTGTTCACATAGTCATGGAATTCCATCTTCATGGGAACCTGGATGAATTGTTGTTGAGCCCATCGACAACATCCTTATCTTGTCCATGATTCATGTTGAACATCTAAGTTAGTGTTGGAAACTTTTGTAAGCATTTCTTCATCTCCCGTTCATGAAGTATATGTTTTGGTGAAAGAAGTGACTTTCTCCAAGTTCACGTGCATTAGGTGTAAGTTACCGCCATGAATTTGAGAAAGGTTTGTTTTGTTTCCTCTGGAATCATCCCAAATCAGTCATGCATACGTGCGAAGTATTCTATGGTTTGGTAGATTAATTACCTCCACTCCATATGTATTCCCTAGCACACCAAGCCACTGATTGATTGTTCAAGGAGAAGAAGTTCCTTCCTAAGAGCTAATCCAGAATTGCGTAAGGACTTCGATATCCTCGATGATGGTTCCTCACCTGAACTTTGGTAGTGTTTTATTGTATGACTACTATGTGGTCATGCTTGTCTTGGACAACATGTTCACATGTGTGTAGCAGAACCAGCTCATGTTTTGGAGCTTGCTATCATAGTTATCTCCCGAGAGTCTCGCAACGTTATCCCGTTGACTTGTGTTGCAACCTTTCTTTTCTAGACATGTTGTCTGAAAAAAATCCTGTTACCAGCCAGATCTGAATCTCAGGCAGATATGATGGCTGGAACATTTCCAAGATCTATGATGTAGGTCCCGACGAGGTTGATGTTCTGGCCGACACACCTAGTCGGAAGATCTATTATGGTAGTATCTTGAATGAGCAATTCGACCATCTTCTCCATGAGGATTTGGTATGACTTATTCCACAAGTTGTTCCTTATGGATTTTTGTGCTCCCGAAGTCCGACCTTTACTTGATGGCCATGTTGATGCTTTTAAGCATTGACCGTGGTACCTAGTACATCAAGGAGAACATTAGAAGCGGAGTGCTAAATGTCTCTCGGTCGATCATCTAGATTTGCTTCTTTGGCATTGCTAAGGAAAAATCTGAGAAAGTGATGTCCTCCTTTGCATCTGCATCCTCCATCACCATTTATCATGGTAGTACGATGTGTTGCCAGGATCCTTGGCACGGATGTTGGTAAAACCTTGATGAATACGGAAATGCTCAAGTTCTTGAGAGCACGCTCAGTCACTGGGTTATATCCTCAGTATCAATTGGAATGTGCCTTTTGTTGCCGAGTTGTCCTATAACCCTAGTTTCCTCTCCAAACTGAGTATGCCATTCTTTCGAATTCATTCAAACGATCAATTGTGATTTTCGTTAGGCTGGTATAGAGAGTTTCAATGATCTTTGTATCAAAAGTAATTCTTTTTGCCACTTAAGGGAATAATTTTACGAGTCACCTTCCCCGAGGTGTCCTGTTATGAAATCATGGCAATTATCTCCTCACTACCTTGAAAACCATGCACTATCCTACTCCAGCATGGAATTGTCGCCTACCAATCTGAACCTTTGTCATATGTTTCTCATCCATCATCTCTGATGCGTGTTTTGCGTCTTAGCTCAAGGGATGTTTCTACGTCTCATTCTGTGAGTTGATCTTGTGTTCATTAAGACAGATGATCTATTCTTGTGAGGTTGTCTTGCTCTCTTGTCGCCATGTTGGATGAAGTTCTCGAAGGAGAGGATGTCATAATCAAAGATGATGATCGAACCAACGTTCTTATGAAGTGCAACATGGATCGTGAAGACTTTGTCAGTTTCCGTGTCCCCTCTGTCTTCTTACCTCACGTCCTGAATCTCAGGACGAGATTCTTGTTTAGTAGGGGTGAGTTGTCACAGCCCTAGAATTTGTTTGTAATTAGTTGCATCTAAGAGCATCATGCATCATGTCTAAATTCTGAAAGTTGAATTAAGGTTAGTTGAAACCCTCAGAAGTCACTTCAGAAATAATCAACATTAAAATCTTTTCAAATGGGTCCAAGAAAATGTTCATGTTTCTCTTTGAAAATATTGGCTAGAACTAAAATTCAAATCAATATTTTCAAGAGCTCATAAATATTTATTTTGGGCATTTGGAACTAATGCAATAATTATTTGCATTGGATATATATATGTTATATATTTTATATATGTCCAATAATTCTGGGTAAATGTGAGGGGCTCTGGAATAATCCAAATAGTCCCTACAAAAATTTATCAGAAGCATATAAAATTATTTAGTGCAGAGACTAAATCAAAATAGAGTTAAAATAAATAGGAAAACAGAAACTAAAATAGAAAGAAAGAGGGACAGAGAACCTACCTGCACATCCCACCACTGTAGCAGCCTACTGGCCGAAGCCATCCCAGCCCACCAGGGGCAGCACTGTCTTCTTCCTCCTGCCAGGAGGAGAAGCAGCTGCGTGCCCGGTGCACAGGCGAGCCGCGCCAGCTCCTCCCTGCCTGCGTGCCCCTCGACTGCCTGGTCGCCTCCACGCGTACCACGCCGCCCCCTCGACCCTCTCTCACTCTCCCTCGAGTTCATCCCCTCCTCTGGCTCTCTCTTCCTCGTTCCTCTACTCGCACCCGAGCGCGCCCGTCGCTGCCGCCCGCTACCACCGCGCCAACCGAGCTCTAATGGCCTCCCCATTGTGCCAGAAAGCTCTGTCGTCGAACTCTACGCCATCTCCTCCGAGACACACGGCGCCGGACGCCCTGGAACGCCGTCATCGACGCCATCTTCGTCCTCTGCACTGACGGCCGCCGTCACACAATTCGTCGTCGTCAGTGCATCCCCGACCTTCCCCTCGCGCTCGTTAGCCTCGCTGTGAGCCTCCGCACCGAACCCCTCTGTTCCCTCTGCCGATTTCATCCTCTAACCGCGGGCTCCGTTGAGCCCGAGTGCTCCTCACCGCCGGCCATGGCGCCGCCGCGGCCACAGCTGCTGTAGCTCCCGTACGAGGGCGTCGTCATGCTCCTCACACTCCTAGGAGCCGATAACTTCCACCAACTCTTCTTCCCGCACACCACAACGCCGCCCCGGCCAACCCCGTGCGGGCGCCGCCGCGGATGTGCTCCCCGCCGTCGTTCTGGTTCACCCCGGCTCGAGCTAACTGCACCGTTGGATGCGGACGAGTCACAGCTGCACGTAGAGCCCCTCCGCCGTCCATTTGGTCGCCGGAGGGGAAAACCCGAGCAACGCCGCCATCTCTGGACATAGCCGGCGACTAACCGCCGACCTAACCCGGCTGTTAGGGGCTAATTACCCCACTAACTACCACCTGAGTCAATGACAGCCGGGCCCCACTGCCTAACTAATCGACTAACAATAATAGATTAAGGTTAATCTAATTGCAGCGGGCCCACGCGTCAGCTTTGACTATGCTGACGTGTACGTTGACCCGGACCCACTGGTCAGCCTCTGTCCCTGCCCTATTACACTAACGTGCGGGTCCCACTTGTCATGTTTGACCTGGACCGCGCCTTGTTGACCTGCTGAGGTCATGATGACGTAGTGCTGACGCAGTAAAGTTTTCTGGAATTAAAATAAATCAGAAATGATTTATAAATTTCAGAAAATACCCCAAACTTCTAAAAATCATAGAAAATCAACCGTAGCTCAGAATTATATAAATTAAATATGGAAAATTATCAGAAAAATTCAAGGAATCCATCTGTACCATTTTCATGCATGTTTGAACAATGTTTGTCCTCTGTTTTGGACAAAACAAATAAAAGGCATTTAAATAATCATATATGGAGTTGGAATTTGAATCATGTATTCAAACCAACTTCATTTAAATCATGGCTAGATGCATTAGCTCAAATCACAGTATATTGCCATGTCATGATCATGCATCATATTGTGGCATTGCATTGATTGTGTTCTTTCGCAGTTGCCGGTGTTTGTCCCCTCTCGATAGACGTGGTTTCGACGATGTGATCGATGACACTGATGAAGAACTATACTATCTTCAGAAGTGCCAGGCAAGCAAAACCCCCTTGTTCATTCCTATGCAATCCCACTCTCTCGCTCTTGCTCTCTTTTACTGCATTAGGACAACAACGATTCAACTGTTACATGTTGCGGTAGTTGAACCCCTTTCCTCTGCATGACCTGTCATTGCCACAGTAAATAGATGAAAGCCACTAGCATGAGTAGGAGTTGTTTGAGCCCTCATGTGCCTACTCATTCATGCTTGTTTGTCATGCCTGCTACTGCTTAGATTGAGTCAGGTCCGATTCATCGGGGATGAATTGGAATGTGGTGAACATGTCCTACCATTGAGAGCTAAGTGTGTGAACACGATTTGGTAAAGGTAGCGGTGAGAGGCCATGTTGGAGTACATGGTGGGTTGTCTCATTGCAGCCGTCCTCAGGAACTGAGTTCTGTGTTTGTGATCCATGAATAGTTACTACCCCATATTGGGCTCCGGGCGCTCCAAGCTCTCTCGACTTATTAATCAACCCGATCTCTGTCCAGGAATTGCAACTAGTTTTTGGTATTTGTAGGTAGTGTTAGTAGTCTACCAGGTGGCACCCGGTACAGGTGGGCTTGGGACAGACTAGGCATAGTGGCCCGGTGTACCAAGTGGCACCCGGATGGTGGGCTTGGGAACCCTGCTCACATTGTTTGGGGCCGTGAGCGACACCCCGGCCGGATCTCCTTGCGGATGGAACCCGAATAGGCGATAAACCTGGACTAGAGACTTGTTGGTTAGTCAGGTCGTGGCCGACTCCCTCGCCAGGCTTCCGCTTGAAGGTTGCCGAGATACACAACGTGTACATGGTGGTAAGTGGCGAGAGCGTGTGTGAAGAAGCACACCCCTGCAGGGTTATCATTATCTATTCGAATAGCCGGATTCCTCGGATATGGAATCTTGGACCCCTTGCATAGTTCATAGACAAGTGAAAGTGGATACTCTAAAATGCGCAAGATAAGCGTGAGTGCTTTGGATGGCCTTCGCGTAGGGAGACGGGAGCGGATCCATAGTGGTGTATTGATATGGTGAATATGTGGACTCGTGTGCGCCACCTCAAAAGAGTTACTCGCAGTCGTAGTTAGGATAGCCACTGAGTCAAAGCTAGCTTGCTGCAGTCAAACTCCACCACCCCTTTTTTGATACCGATGCATATGTAGTTAGTTCTGATGTAAGTCTTGCTGGGTACATTTGTACTCACGTTTGGTTATTTTATGTTTTGCAGAGAGACTTCAGTCTCGCTAGTAGTTCCGCGTGGACTTCGAAGTTTAGCTTGTTACCTCAACTACGATTTTTGCCCTCGGCAGGATCTGGTGGATAGTCAGGCTTCTCAGCCTTTTTCATTTGTAGAAGTCTGTACTCAGACATGTTAAGCTCCTGCATGTGCTTTAACTTGTATGCTCTGAATGTTGGGTCATGAGACCCATGTTTGTTTTTTGGCTCTTCGGAGCCTAATGAATAAATACTTGAGTCGTAGAGTTATGTTGTGATGCCATGTTGTATTTACACATATCGAGCATATTGTGTGTATGATTGAAATGCTTGGTATGTGTGGGATCCGACAATCTAGTTGTTTATCCTTGGCAGCCTCTCTTATGGGGAAATGTAGTCTAGTGCTTCCATGAGCCATAGTAGTCTGCTATAGCCCGGTTCACCGGAGTCCTGCTAGCCCAACACTACTGCTTAGGACACTTGACTGGCCGGCATGTGTTTCACTTCGTTCCTGTGTCTGTCCCTTCGGGGAAATGTCACGCGGTGACATCCGGAGTCCTGCCTAGCCTGCTACAGCCCGGGTTCCCGGAGTCCTGTTAGCCCAGTGCTATAGCCCAGATTCACACGCTGCTGACCAACATGCTCGATGTGATTCATGTATGCCTGTCCCCATAGGTTGGTGCCGCTTTGGGTTCACGACTAGCCATGTCGGCCCGGGTTCTCTGTCATATGGATGCTAGCGACACTATCATATACGTGAGCCAAAAGGCGCAAACGGTCCCAGGCCATGGTAAGGCGACACCCGTGGGAATACCGTGCGTGAGGCCGCAAAGTGATATGAGGTGTTACCGGCTAGATCGATGTGTCTTGGAATCGGGGTCCTGACAGCTTTGGTATCAGAGCCTGACTGCCTGTAGGATTACCAAGCCAAACTGGTCGAAGTCGTGTCTAGAAATGCTTTAGTTATATAAGGGAATTGATTGTGGAAGGGAACGTAAGGCTCTTTTTACTCCTTTACCTTATGTCCTTCTGATCTGAGTCATCCTCTCTCTTCTACGGGGGTTAAGAACTAGGCTTCTCTTCTATCTCTCAGGATGACGTGTTACTAAACCGTAGTTGCGTAGGATTGTTGAGTTCAAACCTCAGTTCAGTTCCTACTACTTCCATATGTTCATAGCTGGCCTCAGAATCTTGATATTGTGATGTTGAGTGGTTATGCCACCATTTTGCAGGATGTCTCAAATCTTTTTGAGCATTTACACCCGTTATGTTGTCCGAGTCATCCCAGGTCTTTAAATAGTCTGATCCATTTGCAAATCCTTCCTTCCCGTTCCCGGTGTTCCCTTGAGCCAGATTAATCACACTACTCGGTAAGTTGAGGTAATCCATTGCCTCGACATGTATGTTGGAGTTAGTATTATGACCCTAGGTGTCCTCGAGAATTTAGCAATGCTTTCGTATCCCCAGTGTGATGATTCTGGCCATCATTCTTGAAAGCATCCCGTGATGCCATTTAGTAGTAGGTATTCTACTCATGGGTTTTGAACCCAAGATTCACCCTACTTACCTCATGTTGATAGTGTTTGCTTGTTCCTTTAGGATATTAGTAACCTTTGCGATAGTCCTCGAGGCCCGTGGTATTTCCTTCTTCCAAATACCATGAACCAATACGGCAGAAGTTATTTGAACCAAAAGATCACAATCAGAGTACTCTTGAGGAGTTCTCCATTCATAATTGTGACTTTGCCAGTCCTACCTCTCTGCATGGGTTATCCGGAAGAAACATGTTGAACTTGGTTCGACATACTAATCTATGCATCCACAACTCACAAAGTTATATGTTCCTTTGAGTTGTCCCCCTTCAGTTATATTTCGACCTTCATCTATCAATTGATAGTCAGGACTAGTTGAGCATTCGCGTTATCGATGCTTATTATTCTTGTGGTCCATCAAGCCATCCTATTCCAGAATGACTAGGAGAAAAAAACTCCAGAACCTCATCCATATCTAGGATTGGGTCAAAACAATTGTATTCCGCAGATCAAAATGCCAATCCAGCTTTTGCTCTGCTCTACCTTGGAGTGTTACCATCTTTATGTCAGGAGTGTCATGAGAATTGCACCACATCTTATGAATTCTTGACGCAATAATACTTCTTGTCATCATTGTTCATTCCTCGGTTCCGTGTTATTGTAACCAGAATGCCGACAAGTGTACTGTGATGTGCGAAATCAATACTCTGAGCAACTCGTTGCTTGGTAGTAAATGGACAATACTCTCATTCTTAGCATGCTAGTTGTTGAATCACCATCCTAAGATTGATCATGCTACCTAGTCCTTATTTCAGGTGCACTCTTCGATCAATGAGTTATGATTGTGTCGATCCCTCACTCTTTTGATCATATCGTCTTGCCTTGAAAAACAAGATTGTTCTCGAGCTTAGTAACATATCGGTGGTTCGTGATTTTCTGAATGTCTTCTCCGAAGTGTTACCAGGTTGTCACCTGACCGCTATTTTGAGTTTGTGATCAAGTTGGTTTCTTGTAACCACCCCTTCTCCAAGAATCTGGTTGGATACCCCTGAGCTAGTTGGTTAAACTAAACAACAACCTGGAGAGTTGGAAGATAAAAGCTTGTCTGACTTAGTTCGTGTTAAGGGATATCTTTTGTGTGTGTGTGTGTGTGTGTTGAAGAAAGATGATATATTCATTGATTGGTCCTCGTGATCAGTTGTTGGATCTATTGTCTTGTCCAAACTTTGATTTGAGTGTGGGCTATCCTCAAATCAAATCAGAACCAACGATGTTCGTAATGTTGTCTTACTCGAGGTTGATTCCTCGGGCACACACCATTACATCCTTTGGTCTGACCAATGCTATCACCTTGTTCACATAGTCATGGAATTCCATCTTCATGGGAACCTGGATGAATTGTTGTTGAGGCCCATCGACAACATCCTTATCTTGTCCATGATTCATGTTGAACATCTAAGTTAGTGTTGGAAACTTTTGTAAGCATTTCTTCATCTCCCGTTCATGAAGTATATGTTTTGGTGAAAGAAGTGACTTTCTCCAAGTTCACGTGCATTAGGTGTAAGTTGCCGCCGTGAATTTGAGAAAGGTTTGTTTTGTTTCCTCTGGAATCATCCCAAATCAGTCATGCATACGTGCGAAGTATTCTATGGTTTGGTAGATTAATTACCTCCACTCCATATGTATTCCCTAGCACACCAAGCCACTGATTGATTGTTCAAGGAGAAGAAGTTCCTTCCTAAGAGCTAATCCAGACTTGCATAAGGACTTCGATATCCTCGATGATGGTTCCTCACCTGAACTTTGGTAGTGTTTTATTGTATGACTACTATGTGGTCATGCTTGTCTTGGACAACATGTTCACATGTGTGTAGCAGAACCAGCTCATGTTTTGGAGCTTGCTATCATAGTTCATCTCCCGAGAGTCTCGCAACGTTATCTCGTCGACTTGTGTTGCAACCTTTCTTTTCTAGACATGTTGTCTGAAAAAAATCCTGTTACCAGCCAGATCTGAATCTCAGGCAGATATGATGGCTGGAACATTTCCAAGATCTATGATGTAGGTCCCGACGAGGTTGATGTTCTGGCCGACACACCTAGTCGGAAGATCTATTATGGTAGTATCTTGAATGAGCAATTCGACCATCTTCTCCATGAGGATTTGGTATGACTTATTCCACAAGTTGTTCCTTATGGATTTTGTGCTCCCGAAGTCCGACCTTTACTTGATGGCCATGTTGATGCTTTTAAGCATTGACCGTGGTACCTAGTACATCAAGGAGAACATTAGAAGCGGAGTGCTAAATGTCTCTCGGTCGATCATCCAGATTTGCTTCTTTGGCATTGCTAAGGAAAAATCTGAGAAAGTGATGTCCTCCTTGCATCTGCATCCTCCATCACCATTTATCATGGTAGTACGATGTGTTGCCAGGATCCTTGGCACGGATGTTGGTAAAACCTTGATGAATACGGAAATGCTCAAGTTCTTGAGAGCACGCTCAGTCACTGGGTTATATCCTCAGTATCAATTGGAATGTGCCTTCCGTTGCCGAGTTGTCCTATAACCCTAGTTTCCTCTCCAAACTGAGTATGCCATTCTTTCGAATTCATTCAAACGATCAATTGTGATTTTCCTTAGGCTGGTATAGAGAGTTTCAATGATCTCTGTATCAAAAGTAATTCTTTTTGCCACTTAAGGGAATAATTCTACGAGTCACCTTCCCCGAGGTGTCCCGTTATGGAATCATGGCAATTATCTCCTCACTACCTTGAAAACCATGCACTATCCTACTCCAGCATGGAATTGTCGCCTACCAATTTGAACCTTTGTCATATGTTTCTCATCCATCATCTCTGATGTGTGTTTTGCGTCTTAGCTCAAGGGATGTTTCTATGTCTCATTCTGTGAGTTGATCTTGTGTTCATTAAGACGATGATCTATTCTTGTGAGGTTGTCTTGCTCTCTTGTCGCCATGTTGGATGAAGTTCTCGAAGGAGAGGATGTCATAATCAAAGATGATGATCGAACCAACGTTCTTATGAAGTGCAACATGGATCGTGAAGACTGTGTCAGTTTCCGTTCCCTCTGTCTTCTTACCTCACGTCATGAATCTCAGGACGAGATTCTTGTTTAGTAGGGGTGAGTTGTCACAGCCCTAGAATTTGTTTGTAATTAGTTGCATCTAAGAGCATCATGCATCATGTCTAAATTCTGAAAGTTGAATTAAGGTTAGTTGAAACCCTCAGAAGTCACTTCAGAAATAATCAACATTAAAATCTTTTCAAATGGGTCCAAGAAAATGTTCATGTTTCTCTTTGAAAATATTGGCTAGAACTAAAATTCAAACCAATATTTTCAAGAGCTCATAAATATTTATTTTGGGCATTTGGAACTAATGCAATAATTATTTGCATTGGATATATATATGTTATATATTTTATATATGTCCAATAATTCTGGGTAAATGTGAGGGGCTCTGGAATAATCCAAATAGTCCCTACAAAAATTTATCAGAAGCATATAAAATTATTTAGTGCAGAGACTAAATCAAAATAGAGTTAAAATAAATAGGAAAACAGAAACTAAAATAGAAAGAAAGAGGACAGAGAACCTACCTGCACATCCCACCACTGTAGCAGCCTACTGGCCGAAGCCATCCCAGCCCACCAGGGGCAGCACTGTCTTCTTCCTCCTGCCAGGAGGAAAGCAGCTGCGTGCCCGGTGCACAGGCGAGCCGCGCCAGCTCCTCCCTGCCTGCGTGCCCCTCGACTGCCTGGTCGCCTCCACGCGTACCACGCCGCCCCCGACCCTCTCTCACTCTCCTCGAGTTCATCCCCTCCTCTGGCTCTCTCTTCCTCGTTCCTCTACTCGCACCCGAGCGCGCCCGTCGCTGCCGCCCGCTACCACCGCGCCAACCGAGCTCTAATGGCCCCCATCGTGCCAGAAAGCTCTGTCGTCGAACTCTACGCCATCTCCTCCGAGACACACGGCGCCGGACGCCCTGGAACGCCGTCATCGACGCCATCTTCGTCCTCTGCACTGACGGCCGCCGTCACACAATTCGTCGTCGTCAATGCATCCCCGACCTTCCCTCGCGCTCGTTAGCCTCGCTGTGAGCCTCCGCACCGAACCCCTCTGTTCCCTCTGCGATTTCATCCTCTAACCGCGGGCTCCGTTGAGCCCGAGTGCTCCTCACGCCGGCCATGGCGCCGCCGCGGCCACAGCTGCTGTAGCTCCCGTACGAGGGCGTCGTCATGCTCCTCACACTCCTAGGAGCCGATAACTTCCACCAACTCTTCTTCCCGCACACCACAACGCCGCCCCGGCCAACCCCGTGCGGGCGCCGCCGCGGATGTGCTCCCCGCCGTCGTTCTGGTTCACCCCGGCTCGAGCTAACTGCACCGTTGGATGCGGACGAGTCACAGCTGCACGTAGAGCCCCTCCGCCGTCCATTTGGTCGCCGGAGGGCAAAACCCGAGCAACGCCGCCATCTCTGGACATAGCCGGCGACTAACCGCCGACCTAACCGGCTGTTAGGGGCTAATTACCCACTAACTACCACCTGAGTCAATGACAGCCGGGCCCCACTGCCTAACTAATCGACTAACAATAATAGATTAAGGTTAATCTAATTGCAGCGGGCCCACGCGTCAGCTTTGACTATGCTGACGTGTACGTTGACCCGGACCCACTGGTCAGCCTCTGTCCCTGCCCTATTACACTAACGTGCGGGTCCCACTTGTCATGTTTGACCTGGACCGCGCCTTGTTGACCTGCTGAGGTCATGATGATGTAGTGCTGACGCCGTAAAGTTTTCTGGAATTAAAATAAATCAGAAATGATTTATAAATTTCAGAAAATACCCCAAACTTCTAAAAATCATAGAAAATCAACCGTAGCTCAGAATTATATAAATTAAATATGGAAAATTATCAGAAAAATTCAAGGAATCCATCTGTACCATTTTCATGCATGTTTGAACAATGTTTGTCCTCTGTTTTGGACAAAACAAATAAAAGGGCATTTAAATAATCATATATGGAGTTGGAATTTGAATCATGTATTCAAACCAACTTCATTTAAATCATGGCTAGATGCATTAGCTCAAATCACAGTATATTGCCATGTCATGATCATGCATCATATTGTGGCATTGCATTGATTGTGTTCTTTCGCAGTTGCCGGTGTTTGTCCCCTCTCGATAGACGTGGTTTCGACGATGTGATCGATGACACTGATGAAGAACTATACTATCTTCAGAAGTGCCAGGCAAGCAAAACCCCCTTGTTCATTCCTATACAATCCCACTCTCTCGCTCTTGCTCTCTTTTACTGCATTAGGACAACAACGATTCAACTGTTACATGTTGCGGTAGTTGAACCCCTTTCCTCTGCATGACCTGTCATTGCCACAGTAAATAGATGAAACCACTAGCATGAGTAGGAGTTGTTTGAGCCCTGATGTGCCTACTCATTCATGCTTGTTTGTCATGCCTGCTACTGCTTAGAGTTGAGTCAGGTCTGATTCATCGGGGATGAATTGGAATGTGGTGAACATGTCCTACCGTTGAGAGCTAAGTGTGTGAACACGATTTGGTAAAGGTAGCGGTGAGAGGCCATGTAGGAGTACATGGTGGGTTGTCTCATTGCAGCCGTCCTCAGGAACTGAGTTCTGTGTTTGTGATCCATGAACAGTTACTACCACACATTGGGCTCCGGCGCTCCAAGCTCTCTCGACTTATTAATCAACCCGATCTCTGTCCAGGAGTTGCAACTAGTTTCTGGTGTTTGTAGGTAGTGTTAGTAGTCTACCAAGTGGCACCCGGTACAGGTGGGCTTGGGACAGACTAGGCACAGTGGCCCGGTGTACCAAGTGGCACCCGGATGGTGGGCTTGGGAACCCTGCTCACATCGTTTGGGGCCGTGAGCGACACCCCGGCCGGATCTCCTTGCGGATGGAACCCGAATAGGCGATAAACCTGGACTAGAGACTTGTTGGTTAGTCAGGTCGTGGCCGACTCCCTCGCCAGGCTTCCGCTTGAAGGTTGCCGAGATACACGACGTGTACATGGTGGTAAGTGGCGAGAGCGTGTGTGAAGAAGTACACCCCTGCAGGGTTATCATTATCTATTCGAATAGCCGGATTCCTCGGATATGGAAACTTGGACCCCTTGCATAGTTCATAGACAAGTGAAAGTGGATACTCTAAAATGCGCAAGATAAGCGTGAGTGCTATGGATGGCGTTCTCGTAGGGAGACGGGAGCGGATCCATAGTGGTGTATTGATATGGTGAATATGTGGACTCGTGTGCGCCACCTCAAAAGAGTTACTTGCAGTCGTATTTCAGGATAGCCACTGAGTCAAAGCTGGCTTGCTGCAGTTAAACTCCACTACCCCTTGTTGATACCGATGCATATGTAGTTAGTTCTGATGTAAGTCTTGCTGGGTACATTTGTACTCACGTTTGCTTATTTTATGTTTTGCAGAGAGACTTCAGTCTCGCTAGTAGTTCCGCGTGGACTTCGACGTTTAGCTTGTTACCTCAGCTACGATCTTGTGCCCTCGGCAGGATCTGGTAGATAGTCAGGCTTCTCAGCCTTTTTCATTTGTAGATGTCTGTACTCAGACATGTTAAGCTTCCGCATGTGCTTTGACTTGTATGCTCTGAATGTTGGGTCATGAGACCCATGTTTGTAATATCTCGCTCCTCGGAGCCTAATGAATAAATACTTGAGTCGTAGAGTTATGTTGTGATGCCATGTTGTATTTACACATATCGAGCATATTGTGTGTATGATTGAAATGCTTGGTATGTGTGGGATCCGACAACCTAGTTGTTTATCCTTGGTAGCCTCTCTTATGGGGAAATGTAGTCTTGTGCTTCCATGAGCCATAGTAGTCCGCTACAGCCCGGTTCACCGGAGTCCTGCTAGCCCAGCACTACTGCTCAGGACACTTGACTGGCCGGCATGTGTTCACTTCGTTCCTGTGTCTGTCCCTTCGGGGAAATGTCACGCGGTGACATCCGGAGTCCTGCCTAGCCTGCTACAGCCCGGGTTCCCGGAGTCCTGTTAGCCCAGTGCTACAGCCCGGATTCACACGCTGCTGACCGACATGCTCGATGTTGATTCATGTATGCCTGTCCCCATAGTTAGTGCCGCTTTGGGTTCACGACTAGCCATGTCGGCCCGGGTTCTCTGTCATATGGATGCTAGCGACACTATCATATACGTGAGCCAAAAGGCGCAAACGGTCCCGGGCCATGGTAAGGCGACACCCGTGGGAATACCGTGCGTGAGGCCGCAAAGTGATATGAGGTGTTACCGGCTAGATCGATGTGACTTGGAATCGGGGTCCTGACAGCTTTGGTATCAGAGCCTGACTGCCTGTAGGATTACCAAGCCAAACTGGTCGAAGTCGTGTCTAGAAATGCTTTAGTTATATAAGGGAATTGATTGTGGAAGGGAACGTAAGGCTCTTTTTACTCCTTTACCTTATGTCCTTCTGATCTGAGTCATCCTCTCTCTTCTACGGGGGTTAAGAACTAGGCTTCTCTTCTATCTCTCAGGATGACGTGTTACTAAACCGTAGTTGCGTAGGATTGTTGAGTTCAAACCTCAGTTTAGTTCCTACTACTTCCATATGTTCATAGCTGGCCTCAGAATCTTGATATTGTGATGTTGAGTGGTTATGCCACCATTTTGCAGGATGTCTCAAATCTTTTTGAGCATTTACACCCGTTATGTTGTCCGAGTCATCCCAGGTCTTTAAATAGTCTGATCCATTTGCAAATCCTTCCTTCCCGTTCCCGGTGTTCCCTTGAGCCAGATTAATCACACTACTCGGTAAGTTGAGGTAATCCATTGCCTCGACATGTATGTTGGAGTTAGTATTATGACCCTAGGTGTCCTCGAGAATTTAGCAATGCTTTCGTATCCCCAGTGTGATGATTCTGGCCATCATTCTTGAAAGCATCCCGTGATGCCATTTAGTAGTAGGTATTCTACTCATGGGTTTTGAACCCAAGATTCACCCTACTTACCTCATGTTGATAGTGTTTGCTTGTTCCTTTAGGATATTAGTAACCTTTGCGATAGTCCTCGAGGCCCGTGGTATTTCCTTCTTCCAAATACCATGAACCAATATGGCAGAAGTTATTTGAACCAAAAGATCACAATCAGAGTACTCTTGAGGAGTTCTCCATTCATAATTGTGACTTTGCCAGTCCTACCTCTCTGCATGGGTTATCCGGAAGAAACATGTTGAACTTGGTTCGACATACTAATCTATGCATCCACAACTCACAAAGTTATATGTTCCTTTGAGTTGTCCCCCTTCAGTTATATTTCGACCTTCATCTATCAATTGATAGTCAGGACTAGTTGAGCATTCGCGTTATCGATGCTTATTATTCTTGTGGTCCATCAAGCCATCCTATTCCAGAATGACTAGGAGAAAAAAACTCCAGAACCTCATCCATATCTAGGATTGGGTCAAAACAATTGTATTCCGCAGATCAAAATGCCAATCCAGCTTTTGCTCTGCTCTACCTTGGAGTGTTACCATCTTTATGTCAGGAGTGTCATGAGAATTGCACCACATCTTATGAATTCTTGACGCAATAATACTTCTTGTCATCATTGTTCATTCCTCGGTTCCGTGTTATTGTAACCAGAATGCCGACAAGTGTACTGTGATGTGCGAAATCAATACTCTGAGCAACTCGTTGCTTGGTAGTAAATGGACAATACTCTCATTCTTAGCATGCTAGTTGTTGAATCACCATCCTAAGATTGATCATGCTACCTAGTCCTTATTTCAGGTGCACTCTTCGATCAATGAGTTATGATTGTGTCAATCCCTCACTCTTTTGATCATATCGTCTTGCCTTGAAAAACAAGATTGTTCTCGAGCTTAGTAACATATCGGTGGTTCGTGATTTTCTGAATGTCTTCTCCGAAGTGTTACCAGGTTGTCACCTGACCGCTATGTTGAGTTTGTGATCAAGTTGGTTTCTTGTAACCACCCCTTCTCCAAGAATCTGGTTGGATACCCCTGAGCTAGTTGGTTAAACTAAACAACAACCTGGAGAGTTGGAAGATAAAAGCTTGTCTGACTTAGTTCGTGTTAAGGGATATCTTTTGTGTGTGTGTGTGTGTGTGTTGAAGAAAGATGATATATTCATTGATTGGTCCTCGTGATCAGTTGTTGGATCTATTGTCTTGTCCAAACTTTGATTTGAGTGTGGGCTATCCTCAAATCAAATCAGAACCAACGATGTTCGTAATGTTGTCTTACTCGAGGTTGATTCCTCGGGCACACACCATTACATCCTTTGGTCTGACCAATGCTATCACCTTGTTCACATAGTCATGGAATTCCATCTTCATGGGAACCTGGATGAATTGTTGTTGAGCCCATCGACAACATCCTTATCTTGTCCATGATTCATGTTGAACATCTAAGTTAGTGTTGGAAACTTTTGCAAGCATTTCTTCATCTCCCGTTCATGAAGTATATGTTTTGGTGAAAGAAGTGACTTTCTCCAAGTTCACGTGCATTAGGTGTAAGTTACCGCCGTGAATTTGAGAAAGGTTTGTTTTGTTTCCTCTGGAATCATCCCAAATCAGTCATGCATACGTGCGAAGTATTCTATGGTTTGGTAGATTAATTACCTCCACTCCATATGTATTCCCTAGCACACCAAGCCACTGATTGATTGTTCAAGGAGAAGAAGTTCCTTCCTAAGAGCTAATCCAGAATTGCGTAAGGACTTCGATATCCTCGATGATGGTTCCTCACCTGAACTTTGGTAGTGTTTTATTGTATGACTACTATGTGGTCATGCTTGTCTTGGACAACATGTTCACATGTGTGTAGCAGAACCAGCTCATGTTTTGGAGCTTGCTATCATAGTTATCTCCCGAGAGTCTCGCAACGTTATCCCGTTGACTTGTGTTGCAACCTTTCTTTTCGAGACATGTTGTCTGGAAAAAAAATCCTGTTACCAGCCAGATCTGAATCTCAGGCAGATATGATGGCTGGAACATTTCCAAGATCTATGATGTAGGTCCCGACGAGGTTGATGTTCTGGCCGACACACCTAGTCGGAAGATCTATTATGGTAGTATCTTGAATGAGCAATTCGACCATCTTCTCCATGAGGATTTGGTATGACCTATTCCACAAGTTGTTCCTTGTGGATTTTGTGCTCCCTAAGTCCGACCTTTACTTGATGGCCATGTTGATGCTTTTAAGCATTGACCGTGGTACCTAGTACATCAAGGAGAACATTAGAAGCGGAGTGCTAAATGTCTCTCGGTCGATCATCTAGATTTGCTTCTTTGGCATTGCTAAGGAAAAATCTGAGAAAGTGATGTCCTCCTTGCATCTGCATCCTCCATCACCGTTTATCATGGTAGTATGATGTGTTGCCAGGATCCTCGGCACGGATGTTGGTAAAACCTTGATGAATACGGAAATGCTCAAGTTCTTGAGAGCACGCTCAGTCACTGGGTTATATCCTCAGTATCAATTGGAATGTGCCTTTTGTTGCCGAGTTGTCCTATAACCCTAGTTTCCTCTCCAAACTGAGTATGCCATTCTTTCGAATTCATTCAAACGATCAATTGTGATTTTCGTTAGGCTGGTATAGAGAGTTTCAATGATCTTTGTATCAAAAGTAATCTTTTTGCCACTTAAGGGAATAATTTTACGAGTCACCTTCCCCGAGGTGTCCTGTTATGAAATCATGGCAATTATCTCCTCACTACCTTGAAAACCATGCACTATCCTACTCCAGCATGGAATTGTCGCCTACCAATCTGAACCTTTGTCATATGTTTCTCATCCATCATCTCTGATGCGTGTTTTGCGTCTTAGCTCAAGGGATGTTTCTATGTCTCATTCTGTGAGTTGATCTTGTGTTCATTAAGACAGATGATCTATTCTTGTGAGGTTGTCTTGCTCTCTTGTCGCCATGTTGGATGAAGTTCTCGAAGGAGAGGATGTCATAATCAAAGATGATGATCGAACCAACGTTCTTATGAAGTGCAACATGGATCGTGAAGACTGTGTCAGTTTCCGTGTCCCCTCTGTCTTCTTACCTCACGTCATGAATCTCAGGACGAGATTCTTGTTTAGTAGGGGTGAGTTGTCACAGCCCTAGAATTTGTTTGTAATTAGTTGCATCTAAGAGCATCATGCATCATGTCTAAATTCTGAAAGTTGAATTAAGGTTAGTTGAAACCCTCAGAAGTCACTTCAGAAATAATCAACATTAAAATCTTTTCAAATGGGTCCAAGAAAATGTTCATGTTTCTCTTTGAAAATATTGGCTAGAACTAAAATTCAAACCAATATTTTCAAGAGCTCATAAATATTTATTTTGGGCATTTGGAACTAATGCAATAATTATTTGCATTGGATATATATATGTTATATATTTTATATATGTCCAATAATTCTGGGTGAATGTGAGGGGCTCTGGAATAATCCAAATAGTCCCTACAAAAATTTATCAGAAGCATATAAAATTATTTAGTGCAGAGACTAAATCAAAATAGAGTTAAAATAAATAGGAAAACAGAAACTAAAATAGAAAGAAAGAGGGACAGAGAACCTACCTGCACATCCCACCACTGTAGCAGCCTACTGGCCGAAGCCATCCCAGCCCACCAGGGCAGCACTGTCTTCTTCCTCCTGCCAGGAGGAGAAGCAGCTGCGTGCCCGGTGCACAGGCGAGCCGCGCCAGCTCCTCCCTGCCTGCGTGCCCCTCGACTGCCTGGTCGCCTCCACGCGTACCACGCCGCCCCCTCGACCCTCTCTCACTCTCCCTCGAGTTCATCCCCTCCTCTGGCTCTCTCTTCCTCGTTCCTCTACTCGCACCCGAGCGCGCCCGTCGCTGCCGCCCGCTACCACCGCGCCAACCGAGCTCTAATGGCCTCCCCATCGTGCCAGAAAGCTCTGTCGTCGAACTCTACGCCATCTCCTCCGAGACACACGGCGCCGGACGCCCTGGAACGCCGTCATCGACGCCATCTTCGTCCTCTGCACTGACGGCCGCCGTCACACAATTCGTCGTCGTCAGTGCATCCCCGACCTTCCCCTCGCGCTCGTTAGCCTCGCTGTGAGCCTCCGCACCGAACCCCTCTGTTCCCTCTGCCGATTTCATCCTCTAACCGCGGGCTCCGTTGAGCCCGAGTGCTCCTCACCGCCGGCCATGGCGCCGCCGCGGCCACAGCTGCTGTAGCTCCCGTACGAGGGCGTCGTCATGCTCCTCACACTCCTAGGAGCCGATAACTTCCACCAACTCTTCTTCCCGCACACCACAACGCCGCCCCGGCCAACCCCGTGCGGGCGCCGCCGCGGATGTGCTCCCCGCCGTCGTTCTGGTTCACCCCGGCTCGAGCTAACTGCACCGTTGGATGCGGACGAGTCACAGCTGCACGTAGAGCCCCTCCGCCGTCCATTTGGTCGCCGGAGGGCAAAACCCGAGCAACGCCGCCATCTCTGGACATAGCCGGCGACTAACCGCCGACCTAACCCGGCTGTTAGGGGCTAATTACCCCACTAACTACCACCTGAGTCAATGACAGCCGGGCCCCACTGCCTAACTAATCGACTAACAATAATAGATTAAGGTTAATCTAATTGCAGCGGGCCCACGCGTCAGCTTTGACTATGCTGACGTGTACGTTGACCCGGACCCACTGGTCAGCCTCTGTCCCTGCCCTATTACACTAACGTGCGGGTCCCACTTGTCATGTTTGACCTGGACCGCGCCTTGTTGACCTGCTGAGGTCATGATGACGTAGTGCTGACGCAGTAAAGTTTTCTGGAATTAAAATAAATCAGAAATGATTTATAAATTTCAGAAAATACCCCAAACTTCTAAAAATCATAGAAAATCAACCGTAGCTCAGAATTATATAAATTAAATATGGAAAATTATCAGAAAAATTCAAGGAATCCATCTGTACCATTTTCATGCATGTTTGAACAATGTTTGTCCTCTGTTTTGGACAAAACAAATAAAAGGCATTTAAATAATCATATATGGAGTTGGAATTTGAATCATGTATTCAAACCAACTTCATTTAAATCATGGCTAGATGCATTAGCTCAAATCACAGTATATTGCCATGTCATGATCATGCATCATATTGTGGCATTGCATTGATTGTGTTCTTTCGCAGTTGCCGGTGTTTGTCCCCTCTCGATAGACGTGGTTTCGACGATGTGATCGATGACACTGATGAAGAACTATACTATCTTCAGAAGTGCCAGGCAAGCAAAACCCCCTTGTTCATTCCTATGCAATCCCACTCTCTCGCTCTTGCTCTCTTTTACTGCATTAGGACAACAACGATTCAACTGTTACATGTTGCGGTAGTTGAACCCCTTTCCTCTGCATGACCTGTCATTGCCACAGTAAATAGATGAAAGCCACTAGCATGAGTAGGAGTTGTTTGAGCCCTCATGTGCCTACTCATTCATGCTTGTTTGTCATGCCTGCTACTGCTTAGATTTGAGTCAGGTCCGATTCATCGGGGATGAATTGGAATGTGGTGAACATGTCCTACCATTGAGAGCTAAGTGTGTGAACACGATTTGGTAAAGGTAGCGGTGAGAGGCCATGTTGGAGTACATGGTGGGTTGTCTCATTGCAGCCGTCCTCAGGAACTGAGTTCTGTGTTTGTGATCCATGAATAGTTACTACCCCATATTGGGCTCCGGGCGCTCAAGCTCTCTCGACTTATTAATCAACCCGATCTCTGTCCAGGAATTGCAACTAGTTTTTGGTATTTGTAGGTAGTGTTAGTAGTCTACCAGGTGGCACCCGGTACAGGTGGGCTTGGGACAGACTAGGCATAGTGGCCCGGTGTACCAAGTGGCACCCGGATGGTGGGCTTGGGAACCCTGCTCACATCGTTTGGGGCCGTGAGCGACACCCCGGCCGGATCTCCTTGCGGATGGAACCCGAATAGGCGATAAACCTGGACTAGAGACTTGTTGGTTAGTCAGGTCGTGGCCGACTCCCTCGCCAGGCTTCCGCTTGAAGGTTGCCGAGATACACAACGTGTACATGGTGGTAAGTGGCGAGAGCGTGTGTGAAGAAGCACACCCCTGCAGGGTTATCATTATCTATTCGAATAGCCGGATTCCTCGGATATGGAATCTTGGACCCCTTGCATAGTTCATAGACAAGTGAAAGTGGATACTCTAAAATGCGCAAGATAAGCGTGAGTGCTATGGATGGCCTTCGCGTAGGGAGACGGGAGCGGATCCATAGTGGTGTATTGATATGGTGAATATGTGGACTCGTGTGCGCCACCCCAAAAGAGTTACTCGTAGTCGTAGTATAGGATAGCCACTGAGTCAAAGCTGGCTTGCTGTAGTCAAACTCCACCACCCCTTTTTTTGATACCGATGCATATGTAGTTAGTTCTGATGTAAGTCTTGCTGGGTACATTTGTACTCACGTTTGGTTATTTTATGTTTTGCAGAGAGACTTCAGTCTCGCTAGTAGTTCCGTGTGGACTTCGAAGTTTAGCTTGTTACCTCAGCTACGATCTTGTGCCCTCGGCAGGATCTGGTGGATTGTCAGGCTTCTCAGCCTTTTTCATTTGTAGAAGTCTGTACTCAGACATGTTAAGCTCCCGCATGTGCTTTAACTTGTATGCTCTGAATGTTGGGTCATGAGACCCATGTTTGTTTTATCTGGCTCTTTGGAGCCTAATGAATAAATACTTGAGTCGTAGAGTTATGTTGTGATGCCATGTTGTATTTACACATATCGAGCATATTGTGTGTATGATTGAAATGCTTGGTATGTGTGGGATCCGACAATCTAGTTGTTTATCCTTGGCAGCCTCTCTTATGGGGAAATGTAGTCTAGTGCTTCCATGAGCCATAGTAGTCTGCTACAGCCCGGTTCACCGGAGTCCTGCTAGCCCAGCACTACCGCTCAGGACACTTGACTGGCTGGCATGTGTTTCACTTCGTTCCTGTGTCTGTCCCTTCGGGGAAATGTCACGCGGTGACATCCGGAGTCCTGCCTAGCCTGCTACAGCCCAGGTTCCTGGAGTCCTGTTAGCCCAGTGCTATAGCCCGGATTCACACGCTGCTGACCAACATGCTCGATGTGATTCATGTATGCCTGTCCCCATAGGTTGGTGCCGCTTTGGGTTCACGACTAGCCATGTCGGCTCGGGTTCTCTGTCATATGGATGCTAGCGACACTATCATATATGTGAGCCAAAAGGCGCAAACGGTCCCGGGCCATGGTAAGGCGACACCCGTGGGAATACCGTGCGTGAGGCCGCAAAGTGATATGAGGTGTTACCGGCTAGATCGATGTGACTTGGAATCGGGGTCCTGACACTCACTCACATTAATATCTATTGATGGGCATCTCCATAGCCTGTTGATACGCCTAGTTGATGTGAGACTATCTTCTCCATTTTGTCTTCTCCACAACCACCATTCTATTCCGCCTATAGTGCTATATCCATGGCTCACGCTCATGTATTGCGTGAAGATTGAAGAAGTTTGAGAACAACAAAAGTATGAAACAATTTCTTGGCTTGTCATCGGGGTTGTGCATGATTTAAATACTTTGTGTGGTGAAGATAGAGCATAGCCAGACTATATGATTTTGTAGGGATAGCTTTCTTTGGCCATGTTATTTTGAGTAGACATAATTGCTTAGTTAGTATGCTTGAAGTATTATTATTTTTATGTCAATATTAAAATTTTGTCTTGAATCTTTTGGATTTGAACATTCATGCCACAATAAATTTTCGGGTTAGTATGCTTGATACGTCTCCAACGTATCTATAATTTTTGATTGTTCCATGCTATTACATTATCTGTTTTGGATGTTTAATGGACTTTACTATGCCTTTTTATATTATTTTTGGGACTAACCTATTAACCGAAAGCCCAGTGCAAATTGCTGTTTTTTTGCCTATTTAAGTGTTTCGCAGAAAATGAATATCAAATGGAATGAATCCTTCGTGAGGATCTTTTTTGGAACAAACGTGATCCATGAGACTTGGAGTGGACGTCAAGGAAGCAGCGAGGAAGCCACAAGGCAGGAGGGAGCGCCCCCACCCTCGTGGGCCCCTTGCAGCTCCACCGACCTACTTCTTTCGCCTATATATACACTCTTATACCCTGAAACCTTTGGGGAGAGCCACAAAATACCTTTTCCACCGCCGCAACCTTCTGTACCCGTGAGATCCATGTTGGGGCCTTTTCCGGCTCTTCGCCGAGGGGGATTCGATCATGGCGGGCTTCTACATCAACACCATAGCCTCTCCGATGATGTGTGAGTAGTTTACCACAGACCTTCGGGTCCATAGTTATTAGCTAGATGGCTTCTTCTCTCTCTTTGATTCTCAATACAAAGTTCTCCTTGATCGTCTTGTAGATCTATTTGATGTAACTCTTTTTGCGGTGTGTTTGCCGAGATTCGATGAATTGTGGGTTTATGAACTTGATTATCTATGCATATTATTTGATTCTTCTCTGAATTCTTATATGCTTGATTTGATATCTTTGCAAGTCTCTTCGAATTATCAGTTTGGTTTGGCCTATTAGATTGATCTTTCTTGCAATGGGAGAAGTGCTTAGCTTTGGGTTCAATCTTGCGGTGCTCGATCCTAGTGACAGAAAGGGAACCGACACGTATTGTATTGTTGCCATCGAGGATAAAAAGATGGGGTTTATATCATATTGCTTGAGTTATCCCTCTACATCATGCCATCTTGCCTAACGCGTTACTCCACTCTTATGAACTTAATACTCTAGATGCATGCTGGATAGCGGTCGATGTGTAGAGTAATAGTAGTAGATGCAGAATCGTTTTGGTCTACTTGTCATGGACATGATGCCTATATTCATGATCATTGCCTTAGATATCATCATAATTATGCGCTTTTCTATCAATTGCTCAGCAGTAATTTGTTCACCCACCGTAATACATGCTATCTTGAGAGAATCCACTAGTGAAACCTATGCCCCCCAGGTCTACTTTACATCATATTAGTTTCCCATCAACTAGCTACTTCTGCCGCCGTTTATTTTCCAATCTTTATTTTCCAATCTATACCACAAAAATACCAAAAATATTTATCTTACTATCTCTATCAGATCTCACTCTCGTAAGTGACTGTGAAGGGATTGACAACCCCTTTATCGCGTTGGTTGCGAGGTTCTTGTTTGTTTGTGCAGGTACTAGGCGACTTGCATGTAGTCTCCTACTGGATTGATACCTTGGTTCTCAAAAACTGAGGGAAATACTTACGCTACTTTGCTGCATCACCCTTTCCTCTTCAAGGGAAAACCAACACATGCTCAAGAGGTAGCAGCGACACACCGGCCATGTAAATATCCCACACAGTTTCTAAAAGCACAAATGTGTGTGATTGGAGGGAGTAGGTCCCATAGGGTGACCAGTGTGAAACACCTTAATGGCAAGGAGGCAATTCTTATCAGCAAGGGCCGGCTTCCCATCTGCTAGCCTAGTCGAATAGAACGCAGAAGTTAAGCGTGCTCGGGCTGGTGTAGTTCAAGGATGGGTGACCCACCATTTTTCCTCTAAAAAATTAAAGAATGATTGACTTGACCTGTTATGGTGATTATATAAACCTTTTTCAGGTTGCATGCATGTTATAGGGGGCAGGGTGTTCTTCTCGAGCATCTCTCCCTTGTGCGGCTTATAGAAGCCGCACATATCTGTGGGCTCCCCGAGGTACATATACTATCCTTTACCCACAATTAGGGGGGCCACACAACCTATCCCTTTGACCCAACAACGAGAAGGGTTTGACCATGATGGTTTCCTATTGATACTAGTAAGGTACATGTGCATTGCACGGATGAGATTTAGTAACCAATTTATGAATAAATACCACACTATAGCATGTAAGCTTTGAGTCATATATGCATGATGTAGATGTTCGTTTAATTTTTATAGTTTATCTCATCCAAAATCAATTAGTTTTATAAAAAAATCTATTTTCATGGAATTGTGCGTTGTAAAGCATAAAGTAAATTCAAAAGTGACAATTCATTTAGAAAAAAAGTTTGGGCAATTAAGATATGGAAGATTCTAGAGAACAAAGGAGAAGTGCTTGTGTTTTGAGGTTTGTGCATTATGCTTAAGTTCAACCATGGAGTCTTCTAGATTGTACACATGGCACAATCTAGTGGAATGTAGATGATATCCAACGGCCAGTAGTGCTCGGATTTGCCATCTTTGTACCATCGGATTGGCTTCATCCAATGACCAACTTTCAAAGTCCGCCGCCTCAAAGTTGGGAAACTGACATCATACGTATTGAACCAGGCTTGGAGTCGGGTACGGTGTTCGGTTTGTCATGTAGTTGGTGCCCATCAAAGTTGTGAATTTGGGATTTAAACACATCACACACCACCGTATCATACATATTTTCAGGCCACATGCAGTGTATACGTGGTCTTTTGATCGTCCACGTCTCCCTTGTGCGGTTTTTGTGATGACACACATATCTATGGGCTCCCCGAGTGTATATATATCATCCCTTTGACCGATAATGAGGGGTATGTGTTGGCCATGAATGGATTCCTCCTAGTTCATGTTAGGGCTAGTCACCATCACATGTCGCTCAACCAAAGCTTGAGCTCATGTGTTGTTAGGATTCTCTCCTACATGATCGAATTGCTGGGTTCGACCTAAATCATACCCTGCGTATCTCGTCCTTAACTACCTTGGTTCATGGTTGTTGTGTGTATCGAGAGGTAGGCACCACATCTAAATTGTACATTATTCTATATTGGAAACACACATCACCCCTTCCTAACGTACATCATTTTGGGCCGCATGCAAGAGGTGCTGGTTTTGTGGCCCCTCCCGTGTGATTTTTATGATGGTTCAATCTATTGGCCCAAGCGGTTTATCGACAACAACAACTGTCGTTTGACCAAATGATAGATTCATTGATCCGTCTTATGGTAGGTCATGGCGACATGCACGTATGACCAAAGTATCGATCATTATGTGCATCCGCCCCGCTGACACGAAGTGGGAGGTGGTGGCCAAGCATCCTAGCTAGGTATGCCATTATGTCATTATAGACATATATATATATATATATATATATATATATATATCCAAGGATGCTTTCGGGTTTGCGAGGCATGTGCCACCAAAGTTATGCATTGTGTATTTAAAGTTTTAAACATCCCCAATATTCCTACATATATTTGGCCACTTCCAAGTGGTTCTTGACTTTTGGCCCCTCTCATCGATCTTCGACGATGCACCCAACCGTGGGCCCGTATGGTCAAAGTTGTGCATTGGAATTTTGAACATCATAGACCACCCTTTTCACTCATATATATTTGGGCCACATGCTAGTGTGGCTGTCTTCTGACCCTCTCTAATGTTATTTTTTGCTGCAAAGACTCTGATGACGCTCAACGGACACGGGTATAATATCTCAACTGTGTGCGATACAAGTGCGCTGTGAATCACCATGCCTGCGCAAGAATGAGCAAAGGTGGAGGTACTGGCTCAACTGTGTGTGATGCAAGTGCGCTGTAAAATCACCACGACCGCGCAAGTGCGAGAAAAGGGTGGAGGTACTAGCTTAACCGTGTGCGATGCAAGTGCGCTGTAAAACCACCACCCGTGCAAGCTAAAGGCGGGTAAGTTTATTTGGAAATTAGGACGAATCATGTGCGATAGACCGGCTATCTAGAAATATAAAAACAAACTACCCGCCTTGAGCGTTGCAAAAATCGGCGGTTCCGCGCCACTTTTCCTTATTATCATACACTTATATTGTTATTGGACCGTGCGCGATCTTGGGCACTCCTGCCCCGCATCAATTCCTTTACCCAAATTTTAGTAGCCGTCGTACTTCAACCGTTGCCCACACTCCTCCAGCACCGACCTTAGAGTAAAATTGCAATAACCTAGGCATTTGAACCGTCGCCCTCCCTTGTCCACCACCATCTCCACCCACCATTACTAAAATTTTTAGTAGCCGTGGCGTATCCTCAAACACCCCCTCCCCAGTCCCCCACCCACCCCTCCCCCTCAAACCCTAGCTCGTGGCCGCCGCCGGTGCCGCCGCCAACCCCTGTCGGTCTGCTCGTTCCTCCTAGCTTAGACAATAAAGTTCAGGTTACCCAGCGATTCCCATACCATCGCCCCACTCCCCTGAGTTTTTAGATGGGGCCTGCGGTGTCCCTCCCGCCAGATCCACATCCCCTGCTCCAGAATGTCGCAGCCTAAGCTCGAACACGTATCTCGGGGAGCCCGATGAGCGTTCGACCAAGAAGAGGTTTATCATGGCCTCTCCGGTGGACATTGGCAAGGTGGCCGCTTTTCGCCCCGACCTGTCGATCCCGGAGCAACATGTCGCCGCGGAAGCCGGCGAACACGTTGACTATGTAGCCATGCCGAAGGCTTCATGTCAGCGGGCTAGCGTATTACTGTATCTCGGAAAAGCTGGCTACGACATCAAGCTCGTCCACAACGATGACTTCACGCGGGCCATGTCACAGGTTAAGTGGTCCATCACCAACCCCTCTGGTTCAACCGTCATCGATCTCTTCGACGGCCCTGCCGCTGATCTCCTCCGCCAAGCGGTCAAGGATTTGCGAGCTTTACACGCCATCGAGCCCATTTTGTCATTTCTGAAGGACACGTTCTACGGCGGCGGCTTGGGATCCTCAATTGCCAAGTCAGCTCTCATCGACCACGACCACGACCATGAGGAGGGCACCCACGAAGGTTCTTCGAAGGTGAAACAGCCCATCTGTAACATCAAAGAGTGCACCATGGGTATGTGCTCTTCTAACTGGAAGGATCCCATCCATGAAATGTGAGACAACATTCTATCAGCAAATCTTACCTTTTCTAGCTTGCCAACCCGTACCCTTTGTTGTAGTAGCATTTGTCGTGCGGTGCTTTAACCGTGACGTGTTTAATTATTTCAGTTATGCAAAAATGTATTGTTCAATAGGGCTATGTGATGTTTAAGTATGAATTGTCCACTTCAGTTTCACGAATGGCTATATTTGGTTGTTTATAGTGAGTAGATGCCTTGTTTATCTGTATTTAATTGTTAGGTTGGTCGGAGTGAGCATTTTTCCAGTTATCGAGCAGATGCCTTGTTTATATGTATTTGGTTCTTAGTTTGGTTGCAGTGAGCATTTGTCCAGTTATCAAGCAGATGCCTTGTTTATCTGTATCTGCTTGTTAGGTTGGTTGAAGTGAGCATTTGTCCAGTTTTCAAGCATATGCCTTGTTTATCTATATTTGCTTAGGTTGGTTGCAGTGAGACTCTGTCTAGTTTTCAATGGCTATATTTGGTTGTTATACTAGTCATTATGTCTTGTTTATTTTAGTCATTCACAATGTGTTGTTCATTATGTGCAAGTCAGAACTGTGCCGCTCGACTACATCAATACCAGTTTGAACGGCTATATTTGGTTCCAGTTATTCCTGGTGTAGTTAACACATGCCCTTTATTTTAGTTTTACACATTTATCTAGTGTGATGTTTAAGCATTACCTATGTTCTATTCATTTTCAACAATACCAGTTTGAATTGCAATATTTGATGGTTGTTAAGCCTGCTGTCGATAACATTGCCTTTCATTTTATATCCGCTTTAACAACATGCTGAAACCAACACATTCAAGCTATCATTTGGATATGATGTTGTTTACCTTTACTATATTTGTTTGATGTTAAGGTTGCTGTACTTATCATGCCTTTCCACTACTTATGTAGGACAACAACAGGAGTGGCCACCATTTTCCCCCGAGGTTAGCTTCATCCATCGGCTTCCCCCCGTCGTTCCATAATGTAGTGCATATAGATCCAGGCCTGGACACTTGTTAGCATCTAATATTGACTTATTGCTTGGAGGTACATATGCCCTTGGCAAGGATCCACACATCGACCCTTTTTGCGTATGGGGCAATGAGAATTCATGAACAAGCATCAAGTGAGGAAACTGATAAGGATTATTAGCAAAAAGATACGAATGGTGGCAAGCAAATTATTTGTTTATGCTCTATCCAACACAACAGTGAGCTGTAGGATGGTAACTACAAACTTTGCAGCCTTCTCTTTTTACTGCCCATAATGAGTTGTTAGACAACAATGTCTGAATCTTTTTCGTTCGTAGTGGTTCCCGAAGCAGTTCACTCAAGATTACCTCACAAAGTACATGATTGGTGGACACGCAATGAAGGTTAAAGTATATCATCCAGACTACAATGAGCATCGAGATTTCGTAATGAAGACAGTGAAGGATGGATGGGCAGCCATCAGAAGAGATTGGCCTAGAGTCGTGCGCGCATTACGCATGGAGGAGGGCACAATATGGGCATTTTGCTTCACCTTCTCCAACGACCAGGATGTCTTTCGCCTCTCTCTTTATAGTCTTTAGTACACTGTGGTTCATCATTCTTTACTTGGTGCTTCTGTAGTTCTTCAGTATATGTACTTGTGCATGGAATTATGCATTCGTGCTTGAACCTATATTTGTAATAAACATGGTTGGATATGAAATAAGTGATTGCCTACTTTCAAATTCAAAACATGTGATTTTCAAATTAGGGATTAATTAGGGATTACACTACACACAGTTTGCAAAAGCGAAACGTCTACGATAGACGTGGAGATCAGAAATGTTTCTAGGATCCACTATGCGTGCGATCAATCTCCACTTCACGCACAACATCCTCTTGAAAACTGTTTGCGTTAGGCCACCTTGCACAAACGTTTACGACAAAAAAATTGTGTGTGATGGATAGCCGTGTGTGATGCATTCAATAATGCAAATGATAAAATTGTTAATATCGTATGCAATGACAACACTATCACAAATGATTTAACGGGGAAAATTGTGTGTGGTGTACATGTGAACGGAAACGTTTTCCTTGGAGCGACTGTGTGGGATGTACATACAAATGGAAACGTTTAGCGGGGACTGACCGTGTGGGATGTACTTGCGACCGGAAACAATTTCGCCTGTATAATTGTATTTTTTAGCTCTATTGTACATATTTCCGTATTTGAGCGCTCGCCGGTCGCACACGACCTCATTTTGCCGAGCGAGTGTGCCAAGAGGGCATATCCCCGACAGTTTCTAGGTCATGTGGGAAGGACCCCCTATCGCCGTCACTCACTAGGCGACGGTTCCAAATGTCGTCGCGGAAGGGGGTTAAAAACCGTTTGTATAGCACCAATGCATACCAGTGAATGATCAAGAGTGACATGTATAAAAATTAGGAACGGTGGCCTTTCCACAAATACTATGTCAACTACATGATCATGCAAAGCAATATGACAATGATGGTGCGTGTCATAATTAATAAATGAAATGGTGGAAGTTGCATGGTAATATATCTCGGAATGGCTATGGAAATGCCACAATAGGTAGGTATGGTGGTTATTTTGAGGAAGGGTAAATGGTGGGTTTAATACACCGGCAAAAGTTGCGCGGTACTAGAGAGGCTAGCAATGGTGGAAGGGTGAGAGAGCGTATAATCCATGGACTCAACATTAGTCATAAAGAACTGACATTCTTGTTGCAAAAAATATTAGTCATCAAAACAAAGTGCTACACACATGCTCCTAGGGGGATAGATTTGTAGGAAAAGACCATTGCTTGTCCCCGACCACCACTCGTAAGGAATACAATCAAAAGATAAATCATGCTCCGACTTCATCACATAACGGTTCACCATACGTGCATGCTATGGAAATCACAAACTTTAACACAAGTATTTATACCAATCCACAATTAGTCACTAGCATGACTCTAATATCACCTTCTTTATATCTCAAAACAATTACAAGGAATCAAACTTCTCGTATATTCAATGCTCTTCATGAAAGTTTTTATTATATCCCTCTTGAATACCCATCATATTAGGACTAAATTCATAACCTAAGAAATTTCCATACTATTTATAAGACTCTCAAAATAATAGAAGTGAAGCATGAGAGTAAATGACAAACTACTCCAAAAGGTCTGAGTGAAGATCAATGAGTAGTTGAATAATTATGTAGCTATGTGAAGACTCTCTCTCATTTAAAAATTTCATATCTTAATTATTTTATTCAAATATCAAGCAAAACATAATAAAATGACATTCCAAGGATATCACATATCATGTGAAGGAGCAAAAACTTAGGTTCAACCAAACTGACTGATCATCGTTGAAGAAGAAAGGTGGGATGCCAACTGGTGCAGCCCCAAGCTTAGCTGCTTGAGACTTCTTGAAATATTAATTAGGGATGCCTTGGGCATCTCCAAGCTTGATCTTTTGTGTCTCTTTAATTCCTTTTATATTACGGTTTCCCTAAATCTTAAAAACTTCATCCACACAAAACTCAACAAGAACTCGTGAGATAAGTTAGTATAAATCAATGCAATAACCTTATCATTCTCTAATGTAGCAAATCAGAAAAATTATTATTTAACATTGCATACTAAATGCCTCTGCATATTTAATACTCATATCCTCAAATAGAATCATTAAACAAGCAAACATATGCAAACATAACAACAATCTATGTAAATAGAACAATATGTAAAGAATGCAAGAGGAGTCATACTTCTCTAACTCCCAAAATTCCGAAAAATTACCACATTGTAGAAAATTTGTTATTTCTCAATGTGTAAAAATTTCGAGATTTTATCATGTTCTGACTTTCCAAAAGAATCTAGACAATGATAGAAAACCTTTTGTTCTCAAAACAGCAGCATATGGACTTGCAAAATAAGCATAGTAAAGGCTATACTTGACCTTTTTGTTGAACTAAAAGATGAAAAACATTATTCTAAATAGAAGAAAGAAAATCTCAACAACATGAAATGACACTCCAAGCAAAACACATATCATGCGGTGAATAAAAATATAGTCTCAAGTAAATTTACCGATGGATTGAAGACGAAAGAGGGGATGCCATCCGGGGCATCCCCAAGCTTAGATGCTTGGTTGTCCTTGAATATTACCTTGGGATGCCTTGGGTATCCCCAATATTAGGCTCTTTCCATTCCTTATTCCGTTGTCCATCAAATCTTTACCCAAAACTTGAAAACTTCACAACACAAAACTCAACAGAAAACTCGTAAGCTCCGTTAGTATGATAAAGCAAATCACCACTTAGGTACTATTGTGAACTCATTCTAAATATATATTAGTGTATATTTACTGTATTCCAACTTATCCATGGTTCATACCCTCTGATACTACTCATAGATTCATCAAAATTAGCAAACAACACATAGAAAACAGAATCTATCAAAAATAGAACAGTCTGTAGTAATATGGAAACTTTGTATACTTCTGTAACTCCACAAATTCTGAAAAATCAGGAAGATATAGGAAATTTTTATAATAATCTTGTGTAAAAAATTCAGATCCAAATCACTCTTCTATAAATTTCTAAAATTCTGGCAATGAGCGCAAAAGTTTCTGTTTTTCAGCAACATCAAATCAACTATCACCATAGACCATCCCAAAGGTCTTACTTGGAACTTTATTGAAACAAAAGCTATAAAACATGATTACTACAGTATCCTAATCATGTGAACACATAAAAACGTATGGGTAAATATTGGTTTGTCTCCCAACAAGCGCTTTTCTTTATTGCCTTTTAGCTAGGCATGATAATTTCAATGATGTTCACAAAGAAGTAAAGAATCGAAACACAAATAGAGCATCATGAATCACATGGCAAGCACATTTAATCTTAACACACTTCCTATGAATATGGATTTTGTGAGCAAACAATTTATGGGAGTAATAATAAACTATCATAGGAAGGTAAAACAAGCAAAACTTCAAGATTTTCAACACATAGAGAGGAAACTTGATATTATTGAGATATGTAAAAGCATATGTTCCTCTCTCATAATAATTTTTAGTAGCATCATGAATGAATTCAACAATATAACTATCAAATAAAGCATTCTGTTCATGATCCACACGCATAGAAATTTTACTACTCCACATAAGCAAAATTCTTCTCATTCATAGTAGTGGGAGGAGCAAATTCAACAAAATAGCTATCATTAGATACTTGGTTAAAATCATGATGACAAGTTTCATGGTTATCATTACACTTTATAGCATACATGTCATCACAATAATCATCATAAATAGGAGGCATGTTTTCATGATAATAAATTTGCTCATCAAAACTTGGGGGACTAAAAATATCATCCTCATCAAACATAGCATCCCCAAGCTTATGGCTTTGCATATCATTAGCATCATGTATATTCAAAGAATTCATACTAACAACATTGCAATCATGCTCATCATTCGAAGATTTAGTGCCAAACATTTTATTGAATTCTTCTTCTAACACTTTGGCACAATTTTCCTTTCCATCATTTTCACGAAAGACATTAAAAAGATGAAGCATATGAGGCAACTTGAATTCCATTTTTTTACTTTTCTTTTATAAACCAAACTAGTGATAAAACAAGAAAATAAAATATTCAATTGCAAGATCTAAAGATATACCTTCAAGCACTCACCTCCCCGGCAACGGCTCTAGAAAAGATCTTGATGTCTACTACGCAACCTTCTTCTTGTAGACTCGTGTTGGGCCTCTAAGCGCAGAGTTTTGTAGAACAGTAGCAATTTTCCCTCAAGTGGATGACCTAAGGTTTATCAATCCATGGTAGGCGTAGGATGAAGATGGTCTCTCTCAAACAACCCTGCAACCAAATAACAAAGAGTCTCTTGTGTCCCCAACACACCCAATAGAATGATAAATTGTATAGGTGCACTAGTTCAGCGAAGAGATGGTGATACAAGTGTAATATGGATAGTAGATATTGGTTTTTGTAATATTAAAATATAGAAATAACAAGGTAACAAGTATTAAAAGTGAGAAAAATGGTATTGCAATGCTTGAAAACAAGGCCCAGGGTTCATACTTTCACTAGTACAAATTCTCTCAACAATGATACCATAATTGGATCGTATAGCAATCCCTCAATTGCAACAAAGAATCACTCCAAAGTTTCTATTGGAGAACATAGGACGAAAACGTGCATCAACCCCTATGCATAGATTACCTTGATACGTCTCCAACGTATCTATAATTTTTTATTGTTCCATGCTATTATATTATCTATCTTGGATGTATTATATGCTATTTTATATGATTTTTGGGACTAACCTATTAACCTAGAGCCTAGTGCCAGTTTCTGTTTTTTCTTGTTTTTGAGTTTCGCAGAAAAGCAATATCAAACGAAGTCCAATTGACCTGAAGTTTTACGGAGATTAATTTTGGAAAATATAGAAAATACTGGAACGAAAAGATACCGGAGAAGAGTCCCGAGGCCACCACAAGGGTGGAGCCCCCCTTAGGGCCCGCCCCGACCTTATGGCTGCCTCGTGGGTCCCCCTGACTTGTTCCCGATGCCAACACCTCTTATAAGTCCCAAAACCCCCAAACAGAACCTATATCGGGAGTTCCGCCGCGGCAAGCCTATGTAGCCACCAAAAACCAATCGGGACCCTGTTCCAGCACCCTGCCGAAGGGGGGAATCATCACCGGTCGCCATCTTCATCATCCCGACGCTCTCCATGACGAGGAGGGAGTAGTTCACCCTCGGGGCTGAGGGTATGTACCAGTAGCTATGTGTTTGATCTCTCTCTCTCTCTCTCTCTCTCTCTCTCTCTCGTGTTCTTGATTTGGCCCGATCTTGATGTACCACGAGATTTGCTATTATATTTGGATCTTATGATGTTTCTCCCCCTCTACCTTCTTGTAATGGATTGAGTTTTCCCTTTGAAGTTATCTTATCAGATTGAGTCTTTAAGGATTTGAGAACACTAGATTTATGTCTTGCATGTGTTTATCTGTGGTGACAATGGGATATTCACATGATCTACTTGATGTATGTTTTGGTGATCAACTTGCAGGTTCTGTGACCTTGTGAACTTATGCATAGGGGTTGGCACATGTTTCGTCTTGACTCTCTTGTAGAAACTTCGGGGCACTCTTTGAAGTTCTTTGTGTTGGTTTGAATAGATGAATCTGAGATTGTGTAATGCATATCGTGTAATCATACCGGTAGATACTTGTGGTGACATTCGAGTATCTAGGTGACATTGGGGTTTTTGGTTGATGTGTGTCTTAAGGTGTTATTTTAGTACGAACTCTGGGGCTGTTTGTGACACATATAGGAATAGCCCAATAGATCGATCAGAAAGAATAACTTTGAGGTGGTCTCGTACCCTACAATAATCTCTTCATTTGTTCTTCGCTATTAGTGACTTTGGAGTGACTATTTGTTGCACGTTGAGGGATTGTTATATGATCTAATTATGTTATCATTGTTGAGATAACTTGCACTAGTGAAAGTATGAACCCTAGGCCTTGTTTCCAAGCATTGAAATACCGTTTTCGCTCATTTTTGGTTCTAGTTACCTTCCTGTTTTCATATTTCCATATTACAAAAACCTATATCTACCATCCATATTGCACTTCTATCACCATCTCTTTGCCGAACTAGTGCACTTATACAATTTACCATTGTATTGGGTGTGTTGGGGACTGATAACCCACAAGTATAGGGGATCAATTGTAGCCTCTTTAGAAAAGTACGAGTGTCGAACCAAACGAGGAGCTAAAGGTAGAACAAATATTCCCTCAAGTTCTATTGACCACCGATACAACTCTACGCACGCTTAACGTTCGCTTTACCTGGAACAAGTATGAAACTAGAAGTACTTTGTAGGTGTTGTTGGATAGGTTTGCAAGATAATAAAGAGCATGTAAATAAAAAGTAGGGGCTGTTTAGATGAAGACACAACTAAGTTAGCTTTAGTGGAGAGCTTGTTGTCACACAAGAAAGTTATTTATCCCTAGGCAATCGATAACTAGACCGGTAATCATTATTGCAACTTTATTTGAGGGAGAGGCATAACCTAACATACTTTCTCTTCTTGGATCATATGCACTTATGATTGGAACTCTAGCAAGCATCCGCAACTACTAAAGATCATTAAGGTAAAACCCAACCATAGCATTAAAGTATCAAGTCCCCTTTATCACATACGCAACAACCTACTTACTCGGGTTCGTGTTTCAGTCACTCACGCCACCCACCATAAGCAAATCATGAATATATTGCAACACCCTACAACGAGAATCCCTCACGCTTGTGCGACATGGAGAGCACCATAGGACAACACCAATAATAAAACATGCAACTCAAACCAATCATGATCATCAATTAACCCATAGGACAAAACATATCTACTCAAACATCATAGGATAGCCATACATCATAGGGAAATAATATATAGCGTTGAGCACCATGTTTAAGTAGAGATTACAGCGGGTAAAAGAAGGGTTACACTGCTGCATAGAGGGGGGAAGAGTTGGTGATGAGGGCGGTGAAGTTGTTGGTGAAGATTGCGGTGATGATGATGGCCCCGGCGGCGTTCCGGCACCACTGGGAGAGAGGGGGAGAGAGCCCCCTTCTTCCTTGACCTTATCCCTAGATGGGAGGAGGGTTTCCCCTCTAGTCCTGGTCTCCTTGGCATGGGAGGGGCGAGAGCCCTTTCGAGATTGGATCTGTCTCTCTGTCTCTCTCTGTTTCCACGTTCCCTGATTCTGCCCTTTCACCGTTTCTTAAATTCCCACAGATCCGTAACTCCGATTGGGCTGAAATTTTAACACGATCTCTATCCGGATATTAGCTTTCTTGCAGCGAAGGAAGGGCATCAACTGCCTTATGGGGTGGCCACGAGGGCCCAGGGTGCGCCTGACCCCCTGGGGCGCGCTCCCCTGCCTCATGCCCCCCTTGGGCATCGTCCCGCGTTGACTTTTCTTTCCAAAAATCACATATATTCCAAAAAAATCTCCGTCAGTTTTTATCCCGTTTGGACCCCGTTTGATATGGATTTACTGCGAAACAAAAAAACATGCAACAAACAGGAACTCGCACTGGGCACTGGATCAATATGTTAGTCCCAAAGATAGTATAAAAAGTTGCCAAAAGTATATATAAGTTGTAGAATATTGGCATGGAACCATCAAAAATTATAGATACGACAGAGACGTATCAGCATCCCCAAGCTTAATTCATGCTCGTCCTCGAGTAGGTAAATGATAAAAAGGATAATTTTTGATGTGGAATGCTACCTAGCATAATCTTGATCACGTAATCTAATCATGGCATGAATATTAAGACACAAGTGATTCAAAGCAATAGTCTATCATTTGACATTAAGACAATAATACTTCAAGCATACTAATAAAGCAATCATGTCTTTTGAAAATAACATGGCCAAAGAAAGTTATCCCTACAAAATCATATGGTCTGGCTATACTCCATATTCACCATACAAAATATTCAAATCATGCACAACCCCGATGACAAGCCAAACAATTGTTTCATACTTTTGACGTTCTCAAACCTTCTCAACTTTCACGCAATACATGAGTGTGAGCCATGGATATGGCACTATAGGTGGAATAGAATATGATGGTGGAGGTTGAGTGGAGAAAACAGAAAGGGAGAAAGTCTCACTTCAATGCGGCTAATCAACGGGCTATGGAGATGCCCATCAATTGATGTCAATGCAAGGAGTAGGGATTGCCATGCAACAGATGCACTAAGAGCTATAAGTGTATGAAATCTCAAACTAGAAACTAAGTGGGTGTGCATCCAACTTGCTTGCTCATGAAGACCTCGGGCATTTGAGGAAGTCCATCATCGGAATATACAAGCCAAGTTCTATAATGAAAATTCCCACTAGTATATGAAAGTGATAACTCAAGGGACTCTCTATATTAAGAACATGGTGCTACTCTGAAGCACAAGTGTGGTAAAAGTATAGTAAAATTGCCCCTTCTCTCTTTTTCTCTCTTTTTATTTTTTTTATTTTTAGGCTTGTTTGGCCTCTCTCTCTTTTTTGGGGGGCTTCTTTGGCCACTTTTATTTTGATAACCTCACAAGGGACAATGTTCTAATAATGATGATAATCACACTTTTATTTACTTACAACTCAATATTACAACTCGATACTAGAACAAAGATATGATTCTATATGAATGCCTCCGGCGGTGTACTGGGATGTGCAATGATCTAGCATAGCAATGACATCAAAAATGGACAAGCCATGAAAACATCATGCTAGATATCTTACGATCATGCAAAGCAATATGACAATAAATGCTCAAGTCATGTATATGATGATGATGGAAGTTGCATGGCAATATATCTCGGAATGGCTATGGAAATGCCATGATAGGTAGGTATGGTGGCTCTTTTGAGGAAGATATAATGAGGCTTATGTGTGATAGAGCGTATCATATCACGGGGTTTGGATGCACCGTCGAAGTTTGCACTGACTCTCAAGGTGAGAAAGGGCAATGCATGATACCGAAGAGGCTAGCAATGATAGAAGGGTGAGAGTGCGTGTAATCCATGGACTCAACATTAGTCATAAATAACTCACATACTTATTGCAAAATTCTATTAGTCATTGAAACAAAGTACTACATGCATGCTCCTAGGGGGATAGATTGGTAGGAAAAGACCATCGCTCGTCCCCAACCTCCACTCATAAGGAAGACAATCAATAAATACCTCATGCTCCAACTTCGTTACATAACGGTTCACCATACGTGCATGCTACAGGAATCACAAAATTCAACACAAGTATTTCTACAATCCACAACTACCCACTAGCATGACTCTAATATCACCATATTTATATCGCAAAACTATTGCAAGGAATCAAACATATCATATTCAGTGCTCTACAACTTTTATGTAGGATTTTATGACTAACCATGTGAATGACCAATTCCTGTCATCTCTCTAAATAGATATAAGTGAAGCAAGAGAGTTTAATTCTTTATACAAAAGATATGCCCATGCTCTATCAAAATATAAGTGAAGAAAAAGAGCATTCTACAAATGGTGGTTTTCTATGCGAAGGGAAACAGGCAATCCAAAGTTCAAATGATATAAGTGAAGCACATGAAGCATTCTATAAAGCCATACTCAGAAGATATAAGTGAAGTGCAATGAGAATTCTATAAATCAACCAAGGACTATCTCATACCACCATGGTGCATCAAAGAAAAGTGAAAACTAAATGCAAAAGACGCTCCAAGATTTACGCATATCATGTGATGAATAAAAATATAGCTCCAAGTAAAATTACCGATGATCATTAGAAGAAAGAGGGGATGCCTTCCGGGGCATCCCCAAGCTTGGTTGCTTGGGAGTCCTTGAATATTACCTTGGGGTGCCTCGGGCATCCCCAAGCTTAGGCTCTTGCCACTCATTATTCCTTCATCCATCGTGATTTCTCCCAAAACTTGAAAACTTCAATCACACAAAACTTAACAGAAAGTTTGGTAAGATCCGTTAGTATAATAAAGCAAATCACTACTCTAAGTATTGTTGCAAGCCAATTCATATTTTGTTTTTGCATTGTAGCTACTGTAATATAACTTTTCCATGGCTTAATCCACTGATAGAAATTGATAGTTTCATCAAAACAAGCAAACTATGCATCAAAAACAGAATCTATCTTAAACATGACAGTCTGTAGTAATCTGAACATTCACCATACTTCTGGTACTCCAAAAATTATGAAAAAAGTAGGAAAAATAAACAATTTGTATATAAAGACAGTGCAAAAAGTTTCAGAACCGTCCGATGTTCCAGTAAAAAAAAAGTAAAATCACGTACTACAGCCAAAGTTTCTGTTCTGCACCGCACAAACCAACAAGCAATGTAAACATCCTAAGGGAAAATTTGGGCACATTATTTTTATAATACAATGGAATTGTACAAGGGGATAATTATTTTTGTTGAGAAGTTTCTGTAATCAAGATTCACAAAGTTTCCATGAGCATGAACAAAGTTCAAGGAGCTCCACCACTTCAATAATGCTTGTCTCTCTCACTTTCACTTTCCTTTTTGAAAAGTTTTGGGTTCCCCTCTTTATTTTTTTGTTTTTAAACTATAAAAAAGCACTCAATAGAAATAAATGACTCTCTAAAATTTCCGGGTTGTCTCCCTGGTAGCGCTTTCTTTAAAGCCATTAAGCTAGGCATATAGTGCTCAAGTAATGAATCCACCTCGATCCCAAGGTATATCAAAGCCAATTTTAATTAACAATGATTTGTGATTTAGCAGTGAGCACAAAGTAACATATATCATGCAACAAGGAAGTCTAACTCTCTTCCTATGCGTCGGCATGTCATAAAAGAACAATTCATGCACACATAGTAAAGGCCAATGCATAGTATAAGAAGTTTCTTGCAATTTATCATATTGGAAACATGGAGAGGCGGAGATGTAGTTCCTCTCTCATAATAATTGCATGTAGGAGCAGGAACCACATGCATATTAAATCTATCAAAATCATCATGTGTAGTAGTGAAACGCAACCCATCAATATAATCCTTAATAAGGGCAAACTTCTCCGATATAGTGTAGTCGGGAGAACTCAAATAGATAATAGGACTATCATGCATGGGTGCAATGGAAACTGTCGGTGTGAAAACCGGCGGATCTCTGGTAGGGGGTCCCGAACTATGCGTCTAAGGCAGATGGTAACAGGAGGCAGGGGACACGATTTTTACCCAGGTTCGGGCCCTCTTGATGGAGGTAATACCCTACGTCCTTCTTGATTGTTCTTGATGATATGAGTATTACAAGAGTTGATCTACCACGAGATCAAAGAGGCTAAACCCTAGAAGCTAGCCTATGGTATGATTGTATGTTGTCTTATGGACTAAAACTCTCCGGTTTATATAGACACCGGAGGGGGCTAGGGTTACACAAGGTCGGTTACAAAGGAGGATATATACATATCCGCATTGCCTAGCTTGCCTTCCACGCCAAGTAGAGTCCCATCCGGACACGGGACGAAGTCTTCAATCTCGTATCTTCATAGTCCAACAGTCCGGCTATCCGGAGACCCCCTAATCCAGGACTCCCTCAGTAGCCCCTAAACCAGGCTTCAATGACGACGAGTCCGTCATGCAGTGTTGTCTTCGGCATTGCAAGGCGGGTTCCTCCTCCAAATACACCATGGAAGAGTTTGAATACAAGGATAGTGTCCGACCCTACAAAATAAGTTCCACATACCACCGTAGAGAGAATAATATTCCCACAAATCTAATATGTTGACACATTTTGACAGCATGACATCATGCCATGGCCTGGTTATTATTCGAACGGCTTTTCTCAACTAGCTCCACACATATCGCGAGGCGGTTTTCTTGACACGTCTTGTCAAAGCAGAGATCGTGTTCCCCTTATCACGGGATTCTCATCAATACGGACATGGGTAACCCAACCGTGCCATCAATTACGGTGCCTGGGGAATAAGCGGTTTTGCCAGGCAAGTGGGGAGACACATCGCCTCTTCCGCCCTTATAAAGGGACAAAGATTTACTTTTTTCACCCACGCCTTCTTCCTCCTTGCTTACCCATTCCCGTACACTCGAGCTCTAGCTACCAAGCTGGCGTTCTTTTTCTCAAACCACTCCAAGCATGTCCGGAGCAGGAGGCAAGTGGATGGTATCCTCCGTCACGGAGGAGAACATCAAAAAGTTACGGGAAGCCGGATACCTGGCTGCGGATATCGCGCACCGGCTGTCAAATGCGGGGCAGATCATCCCAACGCCCGAACCCCATGAGAGGGTAGTTTTTCTTACCCATTTCGTCCGCGGACTGGGATTTCCTCTCCACCCATTTGTCCGCGGGCTCATTTTCTACTATGGGATAGATTTTCATGATCTGGCCCCCAATTTTGTCCTCAACATCTCGGCGTTTATCGTCGTGTGTGAGGCCTTTCTCTGCATCAGGCCCCACTTCGGCCTATGGCTGAAAACCTTCAATGTCAAACCGAAGGTGGTGGGTGGCCAGCAAACAGAGTGCGGAGGCTCCATGGTGGGAAAGATGCCTAATGTCACCTGGCTCGAGGGCACCTATGTGGATACCATAAAGGGGTGGCAATCGGGGTGGTTCTACATCACCGAGCCGCGCAACTCCAACTGGGTGGCGGCCCCCAAATTTCGATCCGGAATCCCCACGCGGCTCACCTCCTGGAAAAAGAAGGGCATGTCCTCGGGTTCTTCGGTAGAGCTGACCGGACTCCAGAACTGCATCCAGAACATGACGAACAAGAAAATCAAGCTTGTTAACGTGGTCCAGGTTATGCTCTTCCGCCGGATCCTTCCATGTCAACGACGGGCATTTGTTTTGTGGGAGTTCGACTCGGCCAAGCACCAGACGCCGCGAGAGCTCTATGACACGACGCACGAGGACGTCTAGAGGGTGCTGTTCAAGAGCGCCGAGATTCCTCCCTCCCTCACCGAGGACCGCAGACTCAGCGCAAAGCGCCGCGCCAACCCGGTAGGCTTTTATATCTCTCAGGGTATTTATTTGCCCTGGTTTAGTTATGTGCTGGATCTAAGCTTCCATGTCATTAACAGGACTGGATAGAGACATCGGAGCAGCTTGATTGCCCAGCCCCCCTGCCTGAAGATCCTGCAGACGCTCTTCTAACGAAGATGCTGACTCCGGCACCTTACGAGGTGCCGGGAAAGAAGGTCACGGGGACCCGAAAGGGTCTTCGGCGCAAGGTTGTATCAGACTCATCGTCCGATGAATCCGACGCGCACTCCTCCCACGGAAACAAGGAGGAGGAGGAGAAAAGTTCTCCCCCAGCCGGGGGAGACAAGAAAAGGAAGGCCGACCCATCCGGGGAGGCCGAAGGGTCCAAGAAGGGAAGGACCCTCCCTCCGGACTGTGCCACGACGGCCGCCGACAGCGGCGACGAGTGGCTACCCAGGGACAAGCCCCTGTCGAAGTTGTAAGTGTCCGGACACCATAGTACTTCATGGTATGTTTTATTGCACTACCTCTCCTCATGCCGAACATGATTATGCTGTCCGGCCCGAGCTCATCTCGACGTACCCTCGTCGAGCGGCTCTTTGGACTCGTTGGATATGAACAGTGGTTCTCTTCCGACCGCTCCCACCCCTCGTCCTATGGACAACGCCGAGGTGTTGTCTCAAAAGGCACCAAGCCAAGGGGAGGTGGTCCTGGGGGCGCCTCGAGGCGACTTCCCGGACCCTGGATACCAAGGGAGCGAGGCTCCTATGGGCTTCGAGTTCGGGCCCCAGTCGGACACTACGCCAGAACCTTCGATGGTTCCGGACTCCGGCAGGCGGTTCCCCGTCCAGGGGGGCCAACCATCCGTGCCGGTGTCCTCTGTCCAACCAGAGGCACCGGACAACCTACTGGAAGCGCTTCGCAGCGCTTCCATCGAAGAAGAGCACCGCAGTATCATGAGTGCGGTGGTCGAGAAGGTTCAGTCCGCCAAAAACGGACTGACCGAAGCTTGCGCCAGCCTCCTAATAGGCTTTGAGGTAAGCAATCAAAATATAAGAAAATATTACCGCATAGATAGTAGCCCTTGATGCTCAGTTCGGCGTTCATGAAGAAAATCCGAATAGAGGATCAAATGATGACTCAGGAGTCTAATTAGATTATGTCTATGTGTATGTCCAGGCTTCACTGCTGGCTACCGCCGGACGTACTATGGAGGTCTCTGCGCTGAAGCAGGACCTGAAGCGGTCCGAGGACAAGCTCGGCCTTACCAAGAGGCAGCTCGAAGAGAGCAAAGGTAAGAAATACCCCTGTCTATATAGTTAAAAAGAAGTTCGGGTGTAAAGTAATAGGATCATCATGGATTTGTCAGGGGCCACGACCGAGGTGGCGACCCTGAGGAAGGCATTGTCTGAGGCCGAAGACAAAGCGGCCAAAGAACACATTGAACGGGAGAAACAAGAAGCCCGAGTAGGCGAGGTGCAGCAAGAGCTCGAGTCTCTCGCCAAAAAGCATGAGTCCTTCGAGCTTGACTGTAAGACGCGAGAGTCCGAGCTCGCGTAGGCGCTTGAAAGCGTCCGAAGCGCCAAGGCCGAAGCCCACAAGGCCCTCGAGGAGATTGACGCGGTGAAGAAGATAGCAGCGTGTAAGGCATTCATTATGCAAAGCAAGCACATGAAAGAGACTTTCCTTTTTCTTACCCGAGTTCGAAGCTCTCCAGGAGCGTTTGTAGATCTTCCCCGCAGTGTACTGGATGCCGCGGAGTTTTACCGGGCTGAGGAGGGGAGCTCAACAGAGAAGTTGTTCTGGTCTAAGTATACTAGGACCGAACACCCCGTGCCCTTGAGCGACCAGCTGAAGCAGTTGGTCAAACTTCACAAGGCGGCCGAACAGGCCATGAGGGGCCTTATAGTCCGGATGTGGCCTGGCGAGCCCCTGTTCGGTAGCTACTTCGGTCTGGCGAGGCGGCTTGTGGAAGCTTGCCCACGGCTTGAAGTCATCAAGCGGTCCGTCTGCATCGAGGGTGCACGTAGGGCTTTTGCCCAGGCGAAGGTGCACTGGGCGAAGCTGGACGCCGTGAAGTTGGTGAAGGAGGGGCTACTGGAGGGCAAGGAGCATCGCTGCCCCGAGAATTACTATGAGAGTGTCCTGAAGGGTTCCCGCTTAGTGGCAGATGAGTGTGCCAAGGATGTAATTTTTGAATGAAGATGCCCATGTGATCCTGTAATATGAAACGAGTTTGTTTGCGCCATGCGACGCTTTCTTAATTTAAAATATTACCTTCTATGCGGCCGTTTATAAAATCTGAGAGTTGGCCAGTCGTCGGCTTCTATCCCCATGTAACAAGTACTGGGGTGTTCGGGATAAACCTGAACACTCTTTACCCCAATTTTGGGTCCTTCAAGGGAGGTGTTCAGCGCAACGAACCAGGCAATCGGACTATAATGCTTTATCACTCTCACTTAGCCATAGAAGTCTATGATTTTAAATTTTTGGCGAAGCCCCTGGTATTCGGAAGGCCGAATTTGGGGCGCTATACACGCCTAAGCCGGACAAGGCTGACTCCTCGCGCGAAGCGGAATAAGTCTTTAAGGACTTGAGACCTCTCGAATAGCGACCAGTCTCTCGCCTTATCATGACAGTCAGTTTTTAGCTTTCTCTACTGAGGTGCTCGTCCGGAAGAACCGGGACACAATCGCAGTAGTTCTCCCACCGCTACCTTAGCCGATATAGTGGAACGTAAGGTACCAAAGCATGGGAGCCGGGCGACCCAACATTTGACCAAAGACATGATTCGGAACTGATGCATATAATGCTATAAGTTCGGGGTGCTGCACTGTCGAAAGTGTTCGGACTTCTTGCGCCGTATTATGGGGTAAACGAGGACCCCTGGCGAACTGACCGTACCCGCACGTGCGGGTGCGGATTGTCGTAAATGGACATATAAGAGAAAGAGAACAACTTAAATAATGCAATGACAGATTAATGATATGCATTGTTATTTAAATGATACGTTGAAGCGTACTTGGTACAAGTAGTGCAATAAGCATAAAGTAGGACAATTCGAAATGTCCTATCCCAGGGCAAGCTACGCATAAATAGTGAAAAGCGGGTATATCAATTATTACTAGAGACCACCCGGCGGTTCCCATGTTCATCTTAGCTTCTTGCCGCCTTGGTTGTTGCTTCCGGAATGTGTCCGACAATCGTACTGCCAGAAAGGGCTTCCAGAGAGTTAGGCCCTGAAAGAGAAAAGTAATGTCAAAGGTATACAACCCCTAGTGTGGTTAAGCCACAATGCAGGGTGTGTCCTGATCGTGCCCCCGCCTATGTCCATGGTATTTTCAATGTGTAGTTATGTACGCACGACACGGATTTCGTCGCTTCACTGGGACTGGGACGGGGGCCAAATTGCTAGGCGAGCTCTGATCATGCCAGGCGATCCTGTTGCAGCCTGTTCCGGACTCGCTTGAAGGTGTCCCGGGGCCGTGACGCTGAATGAGTGGTCTGCCTGAACAGGCTGCTTTGTGCTTCTGCTACAAGGGCCGGAGTGTGCTCTTCCGTACGGAGCGAGCGTTCTGTGTGTCCATTTACTATTATGACCCCGTGAGGTCCTAGCATCTTGAGCTTGAGGTATGCGTAATGCGGCACTGCATTGAATTTTGAAAATGTTGTTTGTCCAAGCAGTGCATGATGGCCACTGCGAAATGGGACAGTGGCGAAGATTAACTCTTCGCTTTGGAAGTTATCCGGTGATCCGAAGACCACTTCCAGTGTGATTGAGCCTATGCAATGGGCCTCTACACCTAGGATGACGCCTTTAAAGGTGGTTTTGCTGGGTTTGATCCTCGAGGGATCGATACCCATTTTTTGCATTGTATCATGATAAAGTAGGTTCAGGCTGCCGCCGCCGTCCATAAGGACTCGAGTGAGGTGAAATCCGTCAATGATGGGGTCTAGGACCAGTGCAGCGGATCCGCCATGACGGATGCTAGTGGGGTGGTCCCTGCGATCGAAGGTGATCAGACAAGCAGACCATGGGTTGAACTTTCGGGCGACGGGCTCCATCGCATAGATGTCCCTTAGTGCACGCTTCCGCTCCCTCTTGGGAATGTGTGTTGCGTATATCATGTTCACCGTCTTCACTTGTGGGGGAAACCCCTTCTGTCCTCCTGTGTTCGGCGGTCGGGGCTCTTCCTCGTCATCGCTATGCGGTCCCTTGTCCTTGTTCTCGGCATTTAACTTGCCAGCCTGCTTGAACACCCAGTATTCTCTATTGGTGTGATTGGCTGGCTTGTCGGGGGTGTCGTGGATTTGACACGAGCGATCCAGTATGCGATCCAGACTGGACGGAGCCAGAGTATTTCTTTTAAATGGCTTTTTCCGCTGACTGGATCTAGAGCCTCTGAATCCGGCATTGACTGCCGTATCTTCGGTGTTATCGCCGTTATTGCGGCGCTTTGGTCTATTAGGATGCTGCCTACCGATAACATCTTTGGTATCCGAGGTATCCGGATTCCTCGATGTGTTGTTGCTGCGAGCCAGCCAGCTGTCCTTGCCCGCGCAAAAGCGGGTCATGAGTGTCGTGAGGGCTGCCATAGATTTTGGCTTCTCCTGGCCGAGGTGGCGGGCGCGCCACTCATCGCGGATGTTATGCTTAAATGCCACTAGGGCCTCTGCATCCGGACAATCTACAATTTGATTTTTCTTAGTCAGGAACTGTGTCCAGAATTGTCTGGCCGATTCCCCTGGCTGCTGGGTTATGTGGCTCAAGTCATCAACATCCAGTGGCCGCACATAAGTGCCTTGGAAGTTGTCAAGAAATGCATCTTCCAGATCCTCCCAACTGCCGACGGAATCTGTTGGCAAGCTATTCGGCTAATGCCGAGCTGGTCCTTTGAGTTTTAGTGGGAGGTACTTGATGGCATGTAGATCGTCACCACGAGCCATGTGGATGTGAAGGAGGAAATCCTCAATCCATACAGCGGTACCTGTTGTGCCATCATATGATTCGATATTTACGGGTTTGAAACCCTCCGGGAATTCATGATTCATAACTTCATCAGTGAAGCAAAGGGGGTGTGCGACACCTCTGTGCCGGGCTATATCCCAACGTAGTTCGTATGAGTCTTGTCTGCTGTATTCGGCCCGGCCGGATTTACTCTTGGTGTATCTGACGCGACGATCATCGTCCCGTGTGGACGCACATGCCCGTGTCCTGTATATTGACCTTGCGATTTTTGCCTTACTGTCCAAGATGTCTCGCAGGTCCTCTGTGTTGCCCCGGGCCTTAGTATTTTTGATTGAGTGGCGACGGGGTGCGGTCTGAACTTTAGGCTGAAACGCCTCTCTGGCTCGGCCGCGTAATGGTCGGTCAGCCGCATCGTACACTGGTGAATGAGGTTTCAATGCTTCCTCCTCGAGGTGAGGTAGCAACCTGCGTTTTGGGTAACTCTTGGGTGGGCGCTCGAGTTCATGCTCCTCGGTCACAAGGACTTCGGTCCACCTGTCTGCTAGCAATTCTTGATCACCTTGAAGCTGTTGCTGTTTTTTCTTTAGGCTATTTGCCATGGCCATAAGCCGGCGCTTGAAGCGCTCTTGCTCGACGGGGTCCTCAGGCATGATAAACCTCGTCGTTGCCGAGGCTCGCCTCGTCTTTGGAGAGAGGCATGTAATTGTCCTCCCCCGGTTCTCCATCTGATGCCTGCTCTCGAGGGCTAGCTTGTTCGTCCTCTAGCTGTACACCGTGCTGGAGGGGATTGTTGTTGTCTTCGGTGCTATCCGGAGTGTTATTATCTCCTGTGCCGGTATCACTGCTCTTGCTGTGGCGGGACTTAGAGCGGCGCCGCTGACGTCGGCGCTTGGGTTGCTTCTTGGAGGGGTCATCCTCCGCTGTCTCGTCGCCATTGCCTTCTTTGGGGGTGTCCACCATGTATATATCATATGATGAGGTGGCGGTCCAGCGCCCTGAGGGCGGTGGTTCCTATTCGTATCTGGCTTCGTCGTCCATACCGTCGAAGTCTTCGGAGTCGAAGTCGAGCATGTCGGTTAAGTCGTCGACAGTGGCTACTAAGTGGGTGGTGGGTGGGCAGCGAATTTCTTCGTCGTCCGCATCCCATTCTAGCCGGACATAGTTCGGCCAAGGTTCTCCCGACAGGGAGAGAGACCTTAATGAGTTTAGCACATCTCCGAAAGGTGAGTGCTGAAAGATATCCGCGGAGGTGAACTCCATGATCGGCGCCCAGTCGGACTCGACGGGCACGGATGTGAGCGGCTCGGAGTCCGTGGCCGGAGATGAATCCAGTGGTTCGGCGACACGGCTCTCGTAAGGGGTGAAGTCAGTATCCGGCTCTATCGCCACTGAGAGTGCGGCCTCCATGGTGGGGTCCATCCCTCCGCTCTCGGATGGCGCAACTTGCTCCGGATTGATGGCCGGAGTAGTTGCGGATGCGATCTCCCGAACATTGTCCGACGGCAGAGTTACGTCATGCTCGTCACGACTGTGCGGCGCGTCCGACATGGGCTCGAATCCGTCGAAGATCAAGTCTCCGCGGATGTTGGCCGTGTAGTTCAAGTTTCCAAATCTGACCTGATGGCCAGGGGCGTAGCTCTCGATCTGCTCTAGATGGCCAAGCGAATTGGCCCGCAGTGTGAAGCCGCCGAATACGAAGATCTGTCCGGGGAGGAAAGCCTCACCCTGGACCGCATCGCTAGCGATGATCGAAGGAGCCATCAAGCCTTATGGTGATGACACAGTGGAACTCTCAATGAAAGCACCAATGTCGGTGTCAAAACCGGCGGATCTCGGGTAGGGGGTCCCGAACTGTGCGTCTAAGGCGGATGGTAACAGGAGGCAGGGGACACGATGTTTACCCAGGTTCGGGCCCTCTTGATGGAGGTAATACCCTACGTCCTGCTTGATTGTTCTTGATGATATGAGTATTACAAGAGTTGATCTACCACGAGATCAAAGAGGCTAAACCCTAGAAGCTAGCCTATGGTATGATTGTATGTTGTCCTATGGACTAAAACCCTCCGGTTTATATAGACACCGGAGGGGGCTAGGGTTACACAAGGTCGGTTACAAAGGAGGAGATATACATATCTGTATTGCCTAGCTTGCCTTCCACGCCAAGTAGAGTCCCATCCGGACACGGGACGAAGTCTTCAATCTCGTATCTTCATAGTCCAACAGTCCGGCCAAAGGATATAGTCCGGCTGTCCGGAGACCCCCTAATCCAGGACTCCCTCAGTTAGCACAAAGTAACATATATAAAGAAACAACAAAGTCTAACTCTCTTCATATGCATCGGCATGTCATAAGAGAACAATTCATGGACACATAGTAAAGACCAATGCATAGAATAAACAGTTTCTTGCAATTTTATCATATTGGAAACATGGAAAGGCGGAGATGTAGTTCCTCTCTCATAATAATTAAAACTAGGAGCATAAAGCACATGCATATTATATCTATCAAAATTATCGTGTGCAACGGTAAAATGCAACCCATCAATATAATCCTTAATAAGGGCAAACTTCTCCGATATAGTGTAGTCGGGAGAATTCAAATAGATAATAGGACTACCGTGCGTGGGTGCAATAGCAACAATTTCATGTTTAACATAAGGAACTATAGCAAGTTCATCTCCATAAGCATAATTCATATTGGCATCTTGGCCACAAGCATAGCAAGCATCATCAAAAAGGGGTATTTCAAAAGAATCAACAGGATCATAACAATCATCATACCAATCATCCTTCGGTAAGCACAAAGGGAAATTAAACAATGTATGAGTTGAAGAGTTACTCTCATTAGAAGGTGGGCATGGGTAGCTAATCCGCTCTTCCTCCTTTTGTTCTTCGCTCTCCTCATCATCATTTTCATCCGAGGAGCTCACAGTTTCATCAATTTCTTCTTCCATAGACTCCTACAAAATATTAGTCTCTTCTCGGACAGCGGAGACTTTCTCAATAAAATCATAAATATAGGAATTGAATTCATAATTTTCATAGCAATATTTAAGTATAGCAAAAAATTTAGGTCTGTAAACAACATCATCAAGACTTTCACACTCTTTAAACAAAGATTCAATTTCATAAGCACCCAGAAAAGCAACAAATTCTTCTATTTGTTCCACATCATAATAATCATATATACCATTAGCATAAGAAGCCAAGGTTTCATCATCATTAAATTCACCTGAAAAGGGAAGGTGTGGAACCTTCATTCTAGAGCAACAAGTATAATCATATCTCAAGCATAGTTGCCGATCATACCAATGCAACATATAAAATTTATCCCATAATAGTTTCCCTTTTGAGTCAAGCGATAATCCCTAAAGTATTCACGCTAATCCAACGTTACTCCCATAATAAAGTAGAATGGGGTTTTCTCAGGATTATCAAAGTAGTACATAATATCTTTCACATAATGAGCATCGAGGGTTTTAGGAGGTTCCCCATCTCCATGAGTAGCAAGTAAACCTATTTTTTTGGTATTTCGTGTTCCATATCCAGAACTAAAGATATAGAACAACTTAGAACATCAAATAAAAATTACTTAGTGATAAAGCAAACAAGCACACACAAGAATATTCACCCCACGCTATAACTCCCTGGCAATGGCGCCAGAAAAAGGTCTTGATAACCCACAAGTATAGTGGATCAATTGTAGCCTCTTTCAATAAGTAAGAGTGTCGAAACCAACGAGGAGCTAAAGGTAGAACAAATATTCCGTCAAGTTCTATCGACCATCTATACAACTCTACGCACGCTTAACGTTGCTTTACCTAGAACAAGTATGAAACTAGAAGTACTTTGTAGGTGTTGTTGGATAGGTTTTCAAGATAATAAAGAGCGTGTAAATAAAAAGTAGGAGTTGTTTAGATAAAGACACAACTAAATTAGTTTTAGTAGAGAGATTTTGTCACGAGAAAGTTATTTGTCCCCAGGTAATCGATACCTAGACCGGTAATCACTATTGCAATTTTATTTGAGGGAGAGGCATAAGCTAACATACTTTCTCTTCTTGGATCCTATGCACTTATGAGTGGAACTCTAGCAAGCATCCGCAACTACTAAAGATCATTAAGGTAAACCCCAACCATAGCATTAAAGTATCAAGTCCTCTTTATCCCATACGCAAACAACCTACTTACTCAGGTCTGTGTTTCTGTCACTCACGCCACCCACCATAAGCAAATCAAGAACATATAGCAACACCCTACAGCGGGGATCCCTCACGCTTGCGTGACATGGAGAGCACTATAGGATAGCACCAATAATAAAACATGCAACTCAAACCAATCACGATCATCAATTAACCCATAGGACAAAACGGATCTACTCAAACATTATAGGATAGCCATACATAATTGGGAAATAATATATAGCATTGAGCACCATGTTTAAGTAGAGATTACAGTGGGTAAAGAGAGGGTTACACGTACTGCTTAGAGGGGGAAGAGTTGGTGATGATGGCAGTGAAGTTGTTGGTGCTAGATTGCGGTGATGATGATGGCCCCGGTGGTGTTCCGGTGCCACCGGGAGAGAGGGGGAGAGAGCCCCCTTCTTCTTCTTCTTCTTCTTCCTTGACCTTCTCCCTAGATGGCAAAAGGGTTTCCCCTCTGGTCCTTGGTATCCATGGAATGGGAGGGGCATGAGCCCCTCCGAGATTGAATCTGTCTCTCTATCTCTCTCTGTTTCTGCGTTCCCTGATTCTGCCCTTTCACAATTTCTTAAATTCCCGGAGATCCGTAACTCCAATTGGGCTGAAATTTTAACACGATCTCTATCCGGATATTAGCTTTCTTGCAGTGAAAGAAGGGCATCAACCGCCTTACGAGGTGGCCACGAGGGCCCAGGGCACGCCCCCTGCCTCGTGGCCCCCTTAGGCATCGTCTCGCGTTGATTTTTCTTCCCAAAAATCACATATATTTCAAAAATATCTCCGTCAGTTTTTATCCCGTTTGGACTCCGTTTGATATGGATTTACTACAAAACAAAAAAAACATGCAACAAACAGGAACTTGCACTGGGCACTGGATCAATATGTTAGTCCCAAAAGTAGTATATAAAAGTTGTAGACTATTGGGATGGAACCATCAAAAATTATAGATACGACGGAGATGTATCAGGGACACAAGAGACTCATTGTTATTTCGTTGCAGGGTTGTTTGAGATAGACCATCTTCATCCTATGCCTCCCACGGATTGATAAACCTTAGGTCATCCACTTGAGGGAAATTTGCTATTGTCCTACAAAACTCTGCGCTTGTAGGCCCAACACGAGTCTACAAGAAGAAGGTTGCGTAGTAGACATTATACCCCAATGTCACCTCGGGAATCCATCAGTTGAGTGCCAAAACATACATCAAGTGAATCAATAGAACATCCCATTGTCACCACAGGTATCCCATCGCAAGACATACATCAAGTGTTCTCAAATCCAATACTCAATCCAGCATAACAAAACCTTAAAGAGGAAGACTCAATTCATCACAGGAAGGTAGAGGGGGAAGAACACCATGAGATCCAACTATAGTAACAAAGCTCGCGGTACATCAAGATCATGCCAAATCAAGAACACGAGGGAGAGAGAGATCAAACACATAGCTACTAGTACGTACCCTCAGTCTTGAGGGTGAACTACTCCCTCCTCGTCATGGAGATCGTCACGGCGATGAAGATGTCCTCCGGTGATGGTTTCCCCCTCCGACAGGGTGCCGGAACGGGCTCCCGATTGTTTTTTCATGGCTACAGAGGCTTTTAGCGGCGGAACTTCCAATCTATGGTTCTTTTAAGAGGTTTCTATATTTATAAGAATTTTTGGCGTCGGAAACAAGTTGGGGGGGGGGTCCCGAGGGGCCGAAAAGCCAGGGGCGCGCCCTAGGTGGCGCCCCTAGGCTTGTGGTCTCCTCGGGACTCTTCTGGCCCAACTACGATGCTCCGTGGGTCTCTTCTGATCTATAAAAAATCACCGTAAATTTTTAGCTCGTTTGGACTCCATTTGATATTCCTTTTGTGTAAAACTCAAAAATAAGGAAACATAAACTGGCACTGGGCTCGAGGTTAATAGGTTAGTCCCAAAAATAATATAAAATAGCATATTAATGCATATAAAACATCCAGAATAGATAAAATAATAGCCTGGAACAATAAAAAATTATAGATACGTTGGAGACGTATCAAGGGGTCGACCATCAACACTAGGATGACCCAAGCAATGACCGCCTCCATAGATCACTTCCACCGCCACCACCAGACACCACCACGCCTCCTGTTTGACCAACCATGCTTGAGCTGAGATGAGAAAGCAGCCAAAAGTGGACAATGGCTCCAAGACGCCGCCCCCAAGGGGGTAATAATACGTCCATTTTACATCATGTTTTCCTACTGCTTTTTATAATATTTTTTGTATAATAATGCTTTATGGAGTAATTCTAATGCCTTTTCTCTCATAATATGCAAGGTTTGCACAAAGAGGGAGAATGCCGGCAACTGGAATTCTAGACCTGAAAAAGTTACGTCAGAGTTACCTATTCTGCACATCTCCAAATGAGCTAAAAATTTACGGAGAATTGTTTTGGAATATATGATTAATATTGGAGCAAACAACTACCAGAGGGGGCCCACCGGGTGGGCACAACCCACCTAGGAGCGCCAGGGAGCCCAGGCACGCCCTAGTGAGTTGTGCCCTCCTCGGCCCACCTCCGGTTCCCCTCTTCTAGTATATAAGTCATTTTGACCTAGAAAAAAAATAAGGGGAGGACTTTCACGACGGAGTACCGCCGTCTCGAGGCGGAACTTGGGAAGGAGCACTTTTACCCTTCGGCGGAGCGATTCCGTCGGGGGAACTTCCCTCTCGGAGGGGGGAATCATCGTCATCATCATCGCCAACAACTCTCCCATCTCGGGGAGGGAAATCTCCATCAAAATCTTTAACAACACCATCTCCTCTCAAACCCTAGTTCATCTCTTGTGTTCAATCTTTGTACATAAACCTCAGATTGGTACCCGTGGGTGACTAGTAGTGTTGATTACATCTTGTAGTTGATTACTATATGGTTTATTTGGTGGAAGATTATATGTTCAGATCCATTATGCTATTTAATAACCCGTTGATATTGAGCATGATTATCATCTATGAGTAGTTAATTTTGTTCTTGAGGTCACGGAGAAATTAATCTTGTTGCAAGTATATTATGAAAACACATTAAGAAGGTGAAGACTTCTTTGATACTTACTCACCCGTGGCTAGACTAACCACAATTTAAGTGCTACTATCACTCCAGAACACATAAAGGACATCTTCTAGAACACTCCAGAATCGTGAAAAAAGAGGAGGCACGTGATACAGTAAGTAAACGGACTCCGAAAAATCCGCAAAAATATTTTTTGTCAGTTTTGGAATATTTAAAAAATTAGGAAAATAAGAAACAACCAGGAAGGTCACCCTGGTGGGCACAAGAGCCAAGCGCGCCCAGTTGGGTTGTGCCCACCTCGGGTACCTTGCGGACTCCGTTTTTCATTTCCTTGTTTCCCAAGATAAAAAATATTTACATACTCCCCCCCGAACCTATTGACCACCGTATCATGGAGAAATCTTCTGTTTTCTTTTCTTGTTGTTTTCAGTCAAATCTGTTTAAGCCAGGCATCATGTCTTCTCCCTCCTCCAACAACATAGAAGAGGATGCTTGGTTGATGAAGATCGAGCTGAAGCGAGAGGAGCCTGAAGAACCTCTCGAAGGGGGCAAGGGCAAGGAGGTCATCGGAGATCAAGCGCTAGTGGTCGAGCAAGCCCTGCCGGCCGAGGAGGAAGAAGAAGATATCATTTAACCTTACTATGCTCATCTTTATCCTACTGAGATTGAAGCTTTTTGGATCATTGAAACGGTTCGTGTGCAAAATAAATATCTCACTCGTGAAAATATTCTGTTGCAAGAGCATATCATTGCCCTCCAGAGCGTTATCCGTAGATTGGAGAATCTTTTGATCATGAAGAATAAGATCGCTACTTCATCACCACCACCTTCTGAAGGAAATATGCCCTAGAGCCAATAATAAAGTTGTTATTTATATTTCCTTATATCATTATAAATGTTTGTTATTCATGCTAGAATTGTATTAACGAGAAACTTAGTACATGTGTGAATACATAGACAAACAGAGTGTCACTAGTATGCCTCTACTTGACTAGCTCGTTAATCAAAGATGGTTAAGTTTCCTAACCATAGACATGAGTTGTCATTTTATAAACGGGATCATATCATTAGAGAATGATGTGATTGACATGACCCATTCATTAGCTTAGCACTATGATCGTTTAGTTCATTGCTATCGCTTTATCCATAACTTATACATGTTCCTATGACTATGAGATTATGCAACTCCCGAATATCGGAGGAACACTTAGTGTGCTATCAAACATCACAACGTAACTGGGTGATTATAAAGATGATCTACAGGTGTCTCCGATGGTGTCTGTTGAGTTGGCATAGATTGAGATTAGGATTTGTCACTCCAATTGTCGGAGAGGTATCTCTAGGCCCTCTCGGTAATGCACATCACTATAAGCCTTGCAAGCAATGTGACTAATGAGTTAGTTACAGGATGTTGCATTATGGAACGAGTAAAGAGACTTGCTGGTAACGAGATTGAACTAGGTATGATGATACCGACGATCGAATCTCGGGCAAGTAACATACCGATGACAAAGGGAACAACGTATGTTGTTATGCGGTTTGACCGATAAAGATCTTCGTAGGATATGCAGGAACCAATATGAGCATGTAGGTTCCACTATTGGTTATTGACCGGAGATGAGTCTCGGTCATGTCTACATAGTTCTCGAACCCGTAGGGTCCGCACGCTTAACGTTCGATGATGATATGTATTGTTAGTTATGTGATTTGATGTACCGAAGGTTGTTCGGAGTCCCGGATGCGATCACGGACATGACGAGGAGTCTTGAAATGGCTGAGACATGAAGATTGATATATTGGAAGGTTATGTTTGGACACCGGAAAGGTTTCAGATAGGTTCGGGCATTTTTCGGAGTACCGGGGGGTTACCAGAACCCCCATGGGGTTAATGGGCCTTCATCGACTTTAGTGGAAGAGAGAGGAGGTGGCCAAGAGGAGGGGCATGCCCCCCAAGCCCAATCCAAATTGGGGAGGGGGCCGGCCCCCCTTTCATTCTTCCCCTCTTCCCTTTCCTTCCCCCTCCTAGCTGGTCTTGGAAAGGGGGGAACCTACTCCTAGTAGGAGTAGGATTCCCCCTTGGGGCGCGCCCTATGAGGCCGGCCGACCCCCTCGTCCACTCCTTTATATAGGGGGGAGGGGGCACCCCATAGACACACAAGTTGATTTCTTACCCGTGTGCGGTGCCCCCCTCCACAGATTTCCACCTCGGTCATATTGTTGGTGCTTAGGCACAATCCTGCGTCGGTAACTTCATCATCACTGTCAACATGCCGTCGTGCTGATGAAACTCTCCCTCGGCCTTAACTGGATCTAGAGTTTGAGGTACGTCACCGAGCTGGATGTGTGCAGATCGCGGAGGTGCCGTGCGTTTGGTACTTGATCGGTTGGATCGGGAAGATGTTCGACTACATCAACCGCGTTACTTAATGCTTTCGCTTTTGGTCTACGAGGGTACATAGACACACTCTTCCCTCTCATTGCTATGCATCTCCTAGATAGATCTTGCGTGATCATAGGAATTTTTTTGAAATACTGTGTTCCTCAACACCTTCTTCATCACCGAAAGAAACTTGAGTATCGGGTATGGGCACTCCCCCTTGGCTTGTGCCAAGCTTGGGGGAGGTGCCCCGGTATCGTATCACCTCCACTATCTTTTGCCTTTACTTATCTTAGTTTGACCCATAGTTATCTTTTGCTTTAGATGAATAAAATTTTAGTTCGATCCTTTCTTTCTGAGAGTTTGCTTAGTGATGTATCCTTGTAATCATGTGTGATATATATGATATATAATAAAGTTTAGTTTGAGTTTTGTTTTGTTTACTTTCATGTTCAATAAAAAGGAAATAAATGAAAAAGATCATATGCTAATCTTATGGTAAGTAATGACATCACATAAGGAAGAGTATAAGTAGAAAAGTTTATTGGAGATTTACAAACATAGCATTGGTTAATGATGCAATTCATGAAAGAATTAATAAGGGAACAGAATATTCACATGCAAATACACAATCTTGGACATCTTTTGTGATTGTGAGCCCCCATCAAATTATTATATGCCAAAATTGTTGACGTTGGACAAGGAAGACAACATAATGATTTATGTTGATTCATATCCACATACAAGTTATATTGTCATAGATCCTTTAACATATGGTGCTTGCCCCTATCATTGCTAGCCAAATATTCCGCACTAAGTAGAGATACTACTTGTGCATCCAAAAACCCTTAAACCCAAATCTTATTTTGAGAGTCCACCATGCCTACCTATGGATTGAGTAAGGTCCTTCAAGTAAGTTGTCATCGGTGCAATAAGGTTATGTCTACTACGCAACTTTATTCTTGTAGACACGTGTTGGGCCTCCAAGCGCGGAATTTTGTAGGACAGTAGCAATTTTCCCTCAAGTGGATGACCTAAGGTTTATCAACCCGTGGGGGTGTAGGATGAAGATGGTCTCTCTCAAACAACCCTACAACCAAATAATAAAAACTCTCTTGTGTCCCCAACACACCAACTACAATGGTAATTTGTATACGTGCACTCTACTTCGGCAAAGAGATGGTGATACAAGTGTAATATGGATAGTAGATACTGATTTTTGTAAGAAGAACAATAAAAACAGCAAGGTAGCAACTGATAAAACGGAGCACAAATGGTATTGCAATGCTTGCAAATGAGGCCTAGGGTCCGTACTTTCACTAGTGCAATCTCTCAACAATGCAAATCTAATTGGATCATATAACCACCCCTCAAAGTGCGATGAAGAATCACTCCAAAGTTCCTATCTAGTGGAGAACATCAGAAGAAATTGTTTGTAGCTCTTCTTTCCGATCGATCTATCCAAGAGTTCGTACTAAAATAACACAAAGTTATTCTTTCCGATTGATCTATCAAGAGTTCATACTAAAATAACATGTAGCTATTCTTTCCAATCGATGTATCAAGAGTTCGTACTAAAAGAACACCAAAGCAAATTCAGATCCATAATACTCAATCCAACACAAAGAACCTCAAAGAGTGCCCCAAGATTTCTACTAGAGAAACAAAAGACAAGAACGTGCATCAACCACTATGCATAGATTACCCCAATGTCACCTCAGGAATCCGCGAGTTGAGTGCCAAAACACATATCAAGTGAATCAATATGATACATCTAGTGTTCTCAAACCCATAAAGTATTAAATCCGATAAGAACTAAATCTCAAAGGGAAAACTGAGTTCACAACAAGATAGAGAGGGTAAAACACCATATGATCCAACTATATTAAAAAATTCCGCGATACATCAAGATCGTGACATCTCAAGAACACGAGAGAGAGAGAGACATTAAACACATAGCTACTAATATAAACCCGCAACCCCGAGGGTGGACTACTCCCTCCTCATCATGGTGGGCTCCGGGATGATGAAGATGGCCGGTGATGATTTCCCCCTCCGGTGGAGTGCCGGAACAGGGTCTAGATTGGTTTCTTGTGGCTACAGAGGCTTCCTGCGGTGGAACTTCTGATCTAGGGTTATTTTTAATGGTTTCTCTATTTATAGGATTTTTGGCATCGGTTTCACACAAAGATGGGCCTCGAGGTGAGCACGACCCACCGGGACGCGCCTGGGCCCTGTGGCACGCCCCGGTGTCTTGTGCCCTACTCCTTCACCTTATGGTCCTTCCACGAAGCTTCGGGGTCTCTTTTGTTCAAAAAAAGTGTCAAAAAGTTTCAGCTCTTTTGGAGAACTTTCATTTCTGCACAAAAAACAACACCACGGTAGTTCTGCTAAAAACAACGTCAGTCCGGGCTAGTTCCATGCAGATCATATCAAAACCATATAAAAATGTTGTAAACATGGCATGAATACTTCATAAATTTTAGATACGCTAGAGACGTATCAGCATCCCCAAGCTTAATTCCTACTCATCCTCGAGTAGGTAAATGATAAAGGAGATAATTTATGAAGTGTGAATGCTAGCATAGTGCATAAGTTTGATCAATGATAATTTCAATCACTTTTCCTAGCATCATAACAATAACTCTTTCTCATAAAACTCGTCATGATAAAGTAGCAACCTATTCACATGTTAAGATTCAAACCATTAATTCTCTTGAAACTCAACAACCTATATTCTTAGTCACCAAACAATTCCAATTCAACTTATTCAACAGAGTCTAAGTAAGAGCTCAACATACTCAATCATCATATAGTCTTCCATGATTGCTACTACTCAAAGCATATTCTTAGAAAAAATGGCATCCATCGAACACAGAGAAAGATAGGGGCTTAATATTTTGCCTCCCAACTCATTTATCATAGAGATAATTGTCAACAATAATAAACCATGATCAAATATATTTGACTGGTCATATGTGCCTAGATCTTTCCCCACCAGATTATGCTTGCCAACTAGAGAGTAATTGAGGTTGAAATGGGAATGCATACTATTGACTCTTGCATAAAAGTAAATACTAAAAAGTAAAAGATAGGCCCTTCATAGAGGGAAGCAGAGGTTGTCATGCACTTTTTATTTGGATGCCCAAGCTCTTAATGCAAAGGAACGTCATGTTCTATTCCCCCTTATGATAGCAACCTGTATTATGCAGTCCGTCGCTTTTATTACTTTGCCATCACAAGTTCATACAACGCTCAATTTTCCCTTACAATAAAAGATCAAACATATTTATGAGCATTTTTTATTGCTTTATGCACCGATGACAACTTACTTGAGGGATCTTATTCAATCCATAGGTAGGTATGGTGGACACTCATGGCAAGAAACTGGGTTTAAGGGGGTTTTGGATGCACAAGTAGTATCTCTACATAGTATGAATTTTTAGGCTAGCAAAAAATCCTAAGCAAACACCACATGTTGGAGGATCCATGCCAATATAACTTCTATGCAAATATACACAACCATAACTCATTACGTTGTCTTCCTTATCCAACTTCAACTAATTTTCTCAAGTTTTAAGATAATTAATGGGTATTCACAATCATAGAAGATGTCCAAGATAATATATTTGCATGTGAAAGTTCTCTTCCTTATAGTAATCATTCATGAATTGCTTTTATGACCAATATTGTGTTTGTCAAGCTTCAAAAGATTTCCCTTTCTAAACCCAATGTGAAGCTACCACTAGGCATGATATGAACATATAATTTCAACTTCATGATATTCAATTCATTCAACAATTTACTCATAGGATATAAGTGAAGCACAAGAGTAAATGACAAGCTACTCCAAAAAGATATAAGTGAAGATCAAGCGAGTAGTTAAGTAAATACATAGCTAGTTGTGGACTCTCTCTTATTTAAAAACTTTCAGATAGTCCTTTATTAAAACAGCAAGCAAAACAAAGCAAAATGACATTCCAAGAATAGCACAACTCATGTGAAGAAGTAAAAACTTAGGCGCAGCCAAGGCTAACCGATAATTGTTGATGAAGAAAGGTGGGATGCCCCCAAGCTTAGATGCTTGAGACTTCTTGGAATGTTGTCTTGGGATGCGTTGGACATCCCCAAGCCTGAGCTTTTGTGTCTCCTTAATTCCTTTTATATTATGGTTTCCCTAATTCTTAAAAACTTCATCCACACAAAACTCAACAAGAACTCGTGAGATACGTTAGTATAAATCAATGCAACACGTTATCATTATCTAATGTAGAAAATCACTAAAATTATTATTTAACATTGCATACTAAATGCCTATTCATATTAATAGTCCTATCCTCAAATAGAATCATTAAACAAGCAAACATATGTAAACAATGCAAACATAACAACAATCTGTCAAAACAGTATAGTATGTAAAGAATGCATGAATATCAATACTTCTTTAACTCCAAAAATTCTGAAATTTTGGCAAACTGTATAAAATTTATCATAGCTTATTCTTCAAAAAGTTTCAACATTTTATCACATTCTGAATTTTCTCGGGAATTTTTGCAACAGCGATAAACTTTCTGTTTTCAAACAACAACATGTAGACTTGCAAAATAAGCGTGGTAAAGGCTATACTTGACATTTTCATTGAAATAAAAATATACAAAACATTATTATAGATATCAGCAAGAAATTAAAAACAAAATAAAATGACGCTCCGAGAAAAACTCATATCATGTGACGAATAAAAATATAGCTCGATGAGGTCACCGATAATGTTGGAGACGAAAGAGGGGATGCCTTCCGGGGCATCCCCAAGCTTAGTTTCTTGGATCTTCCTTGAATATTACCTTGGGGGGGCCTTTTGCACCTCCAAGCTTAGGTTCTTGTCACTCCTTATTCTCGTCATACCGATATCTCACCCAAAACTTGAAAACTTCAATCACACAAAACTTAACGGAACTTCGTGAGATAAGTTAGTATGATAAATTAAAGACAAATCATCCACTTTGGCACTGTCAAGGACAAGATTCAAAATTGTTATCACACAATGCCTACTGTAGCATATCATTTCTACAATTTATATTGATCAATATAAGCCATGGAAACTAGAAAACAAGTGAACTATGCATTGAAAACAGAATCTGTCAAAAACAGAATAGTCTGTAGTAATCTGTACTCCAACCATACTTCTGCTCCTCCAGTTTTTTTTGAAAAATTAGGACAACATTGGGAATTTGTGTATCTATCTTGTGCAGAAAGAATCAGGATTTTATCATGCTTCTGTAAAAAACTAAAATTATTTTAGTGGGCGAAAAAGTTTCTATTTTTCAGCAAGATCAAATCAACTATCACCAAACATAATCCCAAAACAACACCTCATTTGGAGAACTTTCATTTCTGCACAAAAAACAACACCATGGTAGTTCTGCTGAAAATAGCGTCAGTCCGAATTAGTTCCATGCAAATCATACCAAAACCATATAATTTTTTTGTAAACATGGCATGAATACTTCAGGAATTATAGATATGTTGGAGATGTATCATAAGGCAATAAAAATTGCTTCTAAAAGTGTTAGATCATTTAGTGTAAGGGAAAACTGAGCGTTGTACGAACTTGTGATGGCAAAGAATAAAAGCGACATGCTGCATAATAAAGGTTGCTATCATAAGGGGCAATATAACGTGACGTTCTTTTGCACTAAGGGATTGAGCATACAAAAAAAGCGCATGGAAACCTTTGCTTCCCTCTGCGAAGGGCCTATCTTTTGCTTTTATGTATTTACTTTCATGAAAGAGTCAAAACATTTATCTCTATTCCTTTTCATTTTCTATTTTGCAAGCATCATGTGGTGAGGAAAGACCTGCTACTTCTTGAGCTTGCATTTGTTTTTCCCTTGAAGAGGAAAGGGTGATGCGGCAAAGTAGAGTAAGTATTTCCCTCAGTTTTGAGAACAAATGTATCAATCTAGTAGGAGATAACGCACAAGTCACCGAATACCTGCACAAACAAACACCAACTTGCACCCAACGCGATAAAGGGGTTGTCATATTTTTGGTAAAGTGAGATCTGATAGAGATGGATAAACGGTAAAGTAATATTTTTGTATTTTTGGTTTATGGAACTGGAAGTAAAAGATTGCAAAGGAAATAAATAGGAAACTAAAATAGTAGATCGGAAACTTGTATGATGGAAAGTAGAAGATTATATGATGGAAAATAGACCCGGAGGCCATAGGTTTCACTAGAAGCTTCTCTCAAGATAGAAAATATTATGGTGGGTGAACAAATTACTGCCGAGCAATTGATAGAAAAGCGCAAAGTTATGATTATATCTAAGGCAATGATCATGAATATAGGCATGACGTCTGTATCAAGTAGACCAACTCATGCTTGCTTCTAGAGTATTAAGTTCATGAAGAACATAGTAACACATTAACTAAGATGACATGATGTAGAGTGATAAACTCAAGCAGTATGATGAAAACCCCATCTTGGTATCCTCGATGGCAACAATACAATACATGTCAGTTCCCCTTCTGTCGCAAGGATCAAGCACCGCAAGATTGAACCCAAAGCTAAGCACTTCTCCCATTGCAAGAAAAAACAATCTAGTTGGACAAACCAAATCGATAGTTCAAAGAGACTTGCAAAGATATCAAATCATGCATATAAGAATTCAGAGAAGATTCAAATATTATTCATAGATAAGCTAATCATAAATCCATAATTCATCGGATCTCGGTAAACACACCGCAAAAAAGTATTACATTGAATAGATCTCCAAGAACATCGAGGAGAACATGGTATTGAGAATCAAAGAGAGAGAATAAGCCATCTAGCTACTAGCTATGGACCCGTAGATCTGTGGTAAACTACTCACGCTTCATCGAAGAGGCAATGGTGTTGATGTAGAAACCCTCGGTGATCGAATCCCCCTCCAGCAGGACACCGGATAAGGCCCCTAGATGGGATCTCACGGGTACAGAAGACTGCGGCGGTGGAAAAGTGTTATTATGGCTCTCCTCATTGGTTTGGGAATATTTGAGAATATATAGGCGGAAGAAATAGGTCGGTGGAGTCACGAGGGGCCCACAATGGTGGGGGCGCGCCCTACCCCCTGGATGCACCCTCTGTCCTTGTGGCTACCTCGTGGCTTTCCGGACATGTACTCCAAGTCCTCTGGATGTCTTCCGGTCCAAGAAAAATCATTGTGGAAGTTTCATTCTATTTGGACTCCGTTTGATATTACTTTTCCGCGAAACTCTAAAACAAGGAAAAAACAGGAACTGGCACTGGGCTCTAGGTTAATAGGTTAGTCCCAAAATAATATAAAATAGCATAATAATGCATATAAAACATCCAAAATAGATAATATAATAGCATGGAACAATGTAAAATTATAGATACGTTGGAGATGTATCAAGATCTAGGCACATATACCCAGTTGGATATGGGTGGCATGAGTTATTATTGTTGACATCACCCTTCAGGTGAATACTGATACGTCTCCAACATATCTATAATTTTTTATTGTTCCATGCTGTTGTATTATCAATCTTGGATGTTTTATAATCATTTTGTACTCATTTTGTATCATTTTTTGGTGCTAACCTATTGACATAGTGCCAAGTGACAGTTGTTGTTTTCCATGTTTTTGACGTCGTAGAAAATCAATACCAAATGGAGTCCAAATGCCACGAAACTTTACGGAGATTTTTTTATGGAACATAAGACATCTAATGGGCCCTGGCTGCACCTGCAGGGTGCTCCGAGGAGAGCACAACCTACCAGGGCACACCAGGAGGCCCAGGCGCGCCCTGGTGGGTTGTGCCCACCTCGGGTGCCCCCTGGACCGCCTATTTGCTCTATAAATACCCCAATATTCCGAAAAACCTAGGGGAGTCGACGAAATATTGATCCAGCCACTCAGAGTCCAGAACCACCAGATCCAACCTAGACACCATCTCGGATGGGGTTCACCACCTCCATTGGTGCTCTCCGATGATGCGTGAGTAGTTCTTTGTAGACCTTTGGGTCCGTAGTTAGTAGCTAGATGGCTTCCTCTCTCTCTCTCGCTGATTCTCAATACAATGGTCTCTTGGAGATCCATATGATGTAACTCTTTTGCAGTGTGTTTGTTGGGATCGAAGAACTTTGAGTTTATGATCAAATCTATCTTTTTATATACATGAAAGTATTTGACTTTGTTTAATCTCTTTTATGCATGATCTCTTATAGCCTCGTATTTCTTCTTTGATATTTGGGTTTTGTTTGGCCAACTTGATCTATTTATCTTGCAATGGGAAGAGGTGCTTTGTAGTGGGTTCGATCTTACGGTGCTTGATCCCAGTGACAGAAGGGGAACTGGCACGTTATGTATCGTTGCAACTAAGGATAAAATGATGGGGTCTATCTCTACATAGATAGATCTTGTCTGCATCATGTCATCATTCTTATTGCATTACTCCGTTTCTCCATGAATTTAATACAGTAGATGCATGCTGGATAGCGGTTGATGTGTGGAGTAATAGTAGTAGATGCAGGCAGGAGTCGGTCTACTAATCTTGGACGTGATGCCTATGTAACGATCATTGCGTGGATATCGTCATGATTATTTGAATTTCTATCAATTGTTAGGGAACACAGTAATTTCAAAAAAAATCCTACGCACATGCAAGATCATGGTGATGCATAGCAACAAGAGGGGAAGAGTGTTGTCCATGTACCCTCATAGACCATAAGCAGAAGCGTTATGACAACGCGGTTGATGTAGTCGTACGTCTTCATGATCCGACCGATCCTAGTACCGAAAGTACGACACCTCCGCGATCTGCACTCGTTCGGCTCAGTGACGTCCCTCGAACTCTAGATCCAACTGAGTGTCGAGGGAGAGCTTCATCAGCACGACGGCGTGATGACGGTGATGATGAAGCTACTAGCGTAGGGTTCGCCTAAGCACTACGACGATATGACCGAGGTGGATTATGGTGGAGGGGGCACCGCACACGGCTGGAAACAATCAACTTGTGTATTCTAGGGTGCCCCTGCCCCCATATATAAAGGAGCAAGGGGGTGGCTGGATGGCGTTGGGGCGCGCCAAGGAGAGGGAGGAGTCCTCCTCCTAGTAGGAGTAGGACTCCCCTTTTCCTAGTCCAACTAGGAAGAAGGAGGGGGAGGAAAGAGAGGGAGAGAGGGAGGGAAAGAGGGGGCCCCGCCCCCCTTCCTTGTCCAATTCGGACTCCCAAGGGGGGGGGGGGGGCATGCGGCCATCCCTATGATCCCTCTTCTCTCTCACAAGGCCCATGTTGGCCCATTAGTTCCCCCGGGGGTTCCGATAACCCCCCGACACTCCGATAATTATCCGGTGACCCCCGGAACTCATCCGGTGTCTGAATATAGTCATCCAATATATCAATCTTTATGTCTCGACCATTTCAAGACTCCTCGTCATGTCTGTGATCACATCCGGGACTCCGAACTATCTTCGGTACATCAAAACACGTTTAACTCATAATACCGATTATCATCGAACGTTAAGCGTGCGGACCCTACGGGTTCGAGAACTATGTAGACATGACCGAGAAACGTCTCCGGTCAATAACTAATAGCGGAACCTGGATGTTCATATTGGCTCCCACATATTCTACGAAGATCTTTATCGGTCAAACCGCATAACGATATACGTTGTTCCCTTTGTCATCGGTATGTTACTTGCCCGAGATTCGATCGTCGGTATCTCAATACCTAGATCAATCTCGTTACCGGCAAGTCTCTTTACTCGTTTCGTAATGCATCATCCCACAACTAACTCATTAGTCACATAGCTTGCAAGGCTTATAGTGATGTGCATTACCGAGAGGGCCCAAAGATACCTCTCCGATACTCGGAGTGACAAATCCTAATCTTGGTCTATGCCAACTCAACAAACACCATCGGAGACACCTCTAGAGCATCTTTATAGTCACCCAGTTACGTTGTGACGTTTGATAGCACACCAAGTGTTCCTCCGGTATTCGGGAGTTGCATGATCTCATAGTCATAGGAACATGTATAAGTTATGGAGAAAGCAATAGCAACAAACTAAACGATCATCGTGCTAAGCTAACGGATGGGTCAAGTCAATCACATCATTCTCTAATGATGTGATCCCGTTAATAAAATGACAACTCATGTCTATGGTTAGGAAACATAACCATCATTGATTCAACGAGCTAGTCAAGTTGAGGCATACTAGTGACACTCTGTTTGTCTATGTATTCACACATGTACTAAGTTTCCGGTTAATACAATTCTAGCATGAATATAAATATTTATCATGATATAAGGAAATATAAATAACAACTTTATTATTGCCTCTAGGGCATATTTCCTTCAGTCTCCCACTTGCACTAGAGTCAATAATCTAGATTACATTGTAATGATTCTAACACCCATGGAGTCTTGGTGCTGATCATGTTTTGCTCGTGAGAGAGGCTTAGTCAACTGGTCTGCAACATCAGATCCATATGTATCTTGCAAATCTCTATGTCTCCCTCCTTGACTTGATCGTGGATGGAATTGAAGTGTCTCCTGATGTGCTTGGTTCTCTTGTGAAATCTGGATTCCTTTGCCAAGGCAATTGCACCAGTATTGTCACAAAAGATTTTCATTGGACCCGATGCACTAGGTATGACACCTAGTGTCACATCCCTAGCTGCTGGTAGTGCTCTAGGCTAGCTTCATGTGAGCATCATGTTTTAATTCAAATGAAATTTGAATTGAGGGATTTTCAAAGCCTCAGAAACCTTCTAAAAATGATCAACATTAAAATCTTCTCAAAGAAGTCCAAGAAAATGTTCCTCTCAGTCTCTGAAAATATTGCAAAGAGGTAAAACTCAAAACAATATTTTTGGTATCTCAGAGTTAATTATTTTGGGCCTTTGAATTAAATAAATAACTATTTGCATTGGATATATATTTGATATATAAATAATATATGTCCAATAATACTGGAACATTTTATGTGGTTTGGTATATTTTAGTTCTAGCCACATAACTATTTTCAGGATTTTATTAAATGGTTTAGTATTTTACTAAACTAAAACAACACAGAACAAAATACAAAAAAGAACAGAAATAGGAAAAGAGAGAGAGAACCCACCTGGACTTACCTGGCGCTCACCTCTCAGCCCAGCCGGCCCAGCTCCTGTGCGGCCCAGCCCGCCACCGCTACCCCCCATGTCGCCTTCCTCCTCTGCTAGGAGGACGGGCACGTGCCCGGCGCGCGCCCACCCGCCCCGGCCACCTCCTCCCTCCCAGCCTGCTTGGCTCCTCCTCGACGCCCCGGTGACGCCACGCGGCCCCCTCGACCCTCTCCTACTCTCCCCGTGCCCCTCTCCTCTCTCTCCCCGGAACACTCTCCCCCTCCTCTGTTCTCCTCACCGAACGCGCCCGCCGCCGCCGACGAGAACCACCGTGGCCACCGGCCACCCCACGCCTCACTGACGCCCCAGGAAGCTCCGCCCCGACCCCCTCTTCCTTCCCACCGATCCACGGCCCTCCGGAAGCCCTGCAGCGTCGCCCTCAAGCTCGCCCCCAACCTTCGGCCGCCGGCAAACTTTCGAGGATTCGCGAGCTCCAGCCCCTCCCCGGCCTCGCCGTTGCCTCTACCGGATCCACTGTGAGCTACTCTTCCATTCCCCCTCCTCCTCGCGCTCGTTCCCGTACTCTAGCCGCCCCTTTCACCGGAGCCGATTGCTCCTCGCCGCCGGCCATGGCGTGGCCGTGGCCACAGCCACCGCAGCTCGCTTCCGAGCCCACCAGCGTGCTCACCGCAACCTTAGGAACCCAAAGCACCTAACCACTCGTCCTCCCGTGCACCGCAGCGCCGGTCCCGCGAACCCCCGAGCTCCGGCCGCCGCCTCGGGCTTCACTCCGGCGAACCCCGGCCACCCCCGCACCTCCTGTTGGTCCCCCTAGATGCGCACGGGCACGAGCTACCTCCTGGTGCCCTTGGCGCGTCGATCCGTCGTCTCTGGCGCAACTCCGGCGAGCCACCGCCGCGTCTGGTCGTTGCCGGCGGCTAGACGCCGGTGGATTAGCCCCGGTTGACCAGGGATTTGACCCCCCTGGGTCATTAACATGTGGGCCTGAGGCCCTGCTAATTTAGTTTAGATGCTAATTAAATTTTAGCTAACCCACTGACTCACTGACAGGTGGGGCCCAGCCCTGTTAATTAACCCAGTTTAGTTTAATTAAATTCTAACTAAACTAATTTCACTGACACGCGGGACCCACTGTCAGGTTTGACTGGACAGTGACCTGTTGACCTGCTGACGTCACACTGACGTCAGGCTGACGAAATAATGAATTACTGGAATTATTAATATTCTGAAATTCCAGAAAATTGTATAAACTTCTAAAATTCATAGAAATTCAACCGTAACTCCAAATTAAATAAATTATATATGAAAAATTATCAAAAAAATTCAAGGAATCCATCTGTACCATTTCCATGCATGTTAGAACAACTTATCACTACTGTTTAGGACAAATGAAGTGAATGGCATTTAAATAATCACATATGGAGTTTGAATTTGAATCTTGTATTCAAACCAACCCCATTTAATTTGTTGCTAGATGCATTAGCCCAAAACACATTCATATTGCCATGTCATAGCATGCATCATATTGTGCATTGCATTGATCGTGTTTCTTCTATGTTGCCGGTGTTGTTCCCCTCGGTAGACGTGTACCGACGATGTGATCGTTGACACTGATGAAGACTCAATGTTATCTTCAGAAGTGCCAGGCAAGCAAAACCCCCTTGTTCATTCCGATACAATCCCACTCTCTCGCTCCTGCTCTCTTTTACTGCATTAGGACAACACCGATTCATCTGTTACTTGCTGCGGTAGCTGAACCCCTTTATCCTTTGCATGACCTGTCATTCCACAGTAAATAGATGAAACCCACTAGTATGAGTAGGAGTTGTTTGAGCCCTGTTGTTCCTACTCATTCATGTTTGTTTGTCATGCCTGCTACTGCTTAGAGTTGAGTCAGGTCTGATTCATTGGGGATGAATCAGAGGTGTGTGAACATGTCCTACTATGTGTGAGCTAAGTGTGTGAACATGATTTGGTAAAAGGTATCGGTGAGAGGCCATGTAGGAGTACATGGTGGGTTGTCTCATTGAAGCCATCCTCAGGAACTGAGTTCTGTGTTTGTGATCCATGATTCAGCTACTACCATACATTGGGCCCTGAAATATGACCCCGCTCGACTTCTTATTCATCCAAGTCCTCTGTCCAGGAGTTGCAAGTAGTTTTTGGTGTTTGTAGTATGCTGGAGGCCGTGCACAGCGCTGACCGGAGGGGTGGGCTGTGATGCGGTAGGCACGTGGCCGGGTATACCGGGCGCCCGTTTGGTGTCACGGAACCCTGTTCACATTGTTTGGGGCTGTGAGCGAAACTCCGGCCGGATCTCCTCATGGATGGAACCCGAATAGGCGATAAACCTGGACTAGAGACTTGAGTGTTTAGGTAGGTCGTGGTCTACACCCACGTCGGCTTTCGCTTGAAGTCTGCCGAGCACATGTCGTGTGCAGACGCTAAGTGGTGGAAACATGTATGAAGAAGTACACCCCTGCAGGGTTAATATCATCTATTCGAATAGCCGTGTCTGCGGTAAAGGACTTCTGGGTTGCTTATATCAGTTCATAGACAAGTGAAAGTGGATACCCTAAAATACGCAAGATAAGCGTGAGTGCTATGGATGGCGTTCTCGTAGGGAGACGAGAGCGGTTCCATAGTGGTGTATTGGTTGGTGAATATGTGGACTCGTGTGCGCCACCTCAAAAGAGTTACATTGCAGTCGTAGTTCAGGATAGCCACCGAGTCAAAGCTGGCTTGCTGCAGTTAAACCCCACCATCCCCTTTGTTGATAATGAAGCATATTAGTTAGTTCTGATGTAAGTCTTGCTGGGTACATTTGTACTCACGTTTGCCTATTTTATGTTTTTGCAGAGAGACTTCAGTCTCACTAGTAATTCCGCGTGGTCTTCGACGTTTAGCTTGATACCTCAGCTACGATCTTGTGCCCTCGGCAGTATCTGGTAGATAGTCAGGCTTCTCAGCCTTTTTCATTTATAGTTGTCTGTACTCAGACATGATAGCTTCCGCTTGTGCTTAATTTGTATGCTCTGATTGTTGGGTCATGAGACCCCTGTTTGTAATATCTCACTCCTCGGAGCCTAATTAAATACTTGAGTTGTAGAGTCATGTTGTGATGCCATGTTGTATTTGCACATATCGAGCATATTGTGTGTATGTTATTGAAATGCTTGGTATGTGTGGGATCTGACTATCTAGTTGTTTATCTTAGTAGCCTCTCTTACCGGGAAATGTCTCCTAGTGTTTCCACTGAGCCATGGTAGCTTGCTACTGCTCCGGAACACTTAGGCTGGCCGACATGTGTCCTTCTTCGTTCCTGTGTCTGTCCCTTCAGGGAAATGTCACGCGATGAATACCGGAGTCCTGTTAGCCCGCTACAGCCCGGTTCACCGGAGTCCTGCTAGCCCAGTGCTACAGCCTGGATTCACTCGCTGATGACCGACACGTTCGATGCTGGGTCATGGATGCCTGTCCCTGTAAGTCTGTGCCACTTTGGGTTTACGACTAGCCATGTCAGCCCGGGCTCCTTATCATATGGATGCTAGCGACACTGTCATATACGTGTGCCAAAAGGCGCAAACGGTCCCGGGCAAAGGTAAGGCGACACCCGTGGGAATACCGTGCGTGAGGCCGCAAAGTGATATGAGGTGTTACATGCTAGATCGATGTGGCATTGAGTCGGGGTCCTGACAGCGTTGGTATCAGAGCTTGACTGCCTGTAGGATTACCAAGCCAAACTGGTCGAAGTTGAGTCTAGAAATTCTTTAGTTATATAAGGGAATTGATTGTGGGATGGAACGTAAGGCTCTTTTTACTCCTTATACTTATGCCCTTCTGATCTGAGTCATCTTATCTTTCCTACGGGGATTAAGGAACTAGGCTATCTCTTCTTTCTATCAGGATCACGTGTTACTAATCCGTAGACTTATAAGATTGTTGGATTTAAGCTTGAGTTCAGTTCCTACTACTTCTGTATGTTAACTGTTGATCTCGAAACCTTGATATTGTGCTTCTGAGTGGTTATGCCACCATTTTGTAGCATGTCTCAAATCTTTTTGAGCATTTACAGCCGTTATGCTGTCCGAGTCATCTCAGGTCTCTAAACAGTCTGATGCACTTGCAAATTCCTTCCTCCCGTTTCAATGTTCCTTTGGGCCAGATTAACCACACTAATCAGTGAGTTGAGGTACTTTGTTACCTTGACATATATGTTGGAGATATTATTATGACCCTAGGTGTCTTAGGGGATCATCTAGTAATTTAGCCATGATTTGTGTACCCAGTGTGATGATTCTGGCCATCATTCTCGAAAGCATCCCGTGATGCTACTTAGTAATAGGTATTCTGTTCCTGGGTTCTTGAACCCGAGATTCACTCTACCTACTTCATGTTGATAGTAATTGCTAGTGCCTTTAGGATATTAGTAACTTTGCGATAGTCCTCGAAGTTCGTGGTATTTCCTTCTTCCAAATACTATGAACCCCTTTAGGGCAGATATTATTGGATCAAAAGATCACAACCAGAGTGCTCTCGATGAGTTCTCCATTATATATTGTGACTCTGCCAGTTCTACCTTTCCGCATGGATTGTCCGGAAGAAATATGTTGAACTCGTTCGACATGCTAATCCATGCATCAACAACTCAGAAAATCGTATGTTCCTTTGAGTTGTCCCTCTTTAGTTGTCCTCTGACCCTCGCCTATCAATTGATAGTCAAGAGTATGCGTGCAATCGTTCATCGATACCTATTACTCTTGTGGTCCGTCAAGCCATTCTATTCCGGAACGACTAGGAGAAACAAACTCCAGTACCTCATCCATATCTAGGATTTGGTCAAAGCAGTTGTATTCCACAGATCAAAATGCCAATCCAATTTTTGTTCTGTTCCACCTCGGAGTATCACCCTCTTTCATCACAAGAGTATCGTGAGAATTGCACACCCTCTTATGAATTCTTGACACAGTGATATTTCTCTCCATCATTATTCATTTCTCGGTTCCTGTGTTATTGTAACCGGAATGCCGACAAGTGAATCATGGCGTGTGAAATAAATACTCCTAGCAACCTTGTTGCTTGGTAGTTAAATGGTCAATAACCTCATTTTTAACGTGTTGGTTCTTGAATCATCATTCTAAGATTGATCGTGCTACCTTGTCCATCTTCCTGGTGCACATTTCGATTGATGAGTTAGGATTTTGTCAAGTCCTCGCTCATTTGATCATATCGTCTTGCCCTGAAAAGCAAGATTGTTCTCGATCATAGTAACATATCGGTGGTTCGTGATTTTCCGAAGATCTTCTAGGAAGTATTGCCAGGTTGTCACCTGACCGCTGTGTTGAGCTCGTGATCAAGTTGGTTTCTTGTGAACCACCCTCTCTCCAAGAATCGGTGTTAAATATCCCTGAGCTAGTTGGTTAAGCTAGACAACAACTTGGAGAGTTGGAAGATAAAAGCTTGCCTGACTTAGTTCGTCCCAAAGGGTTATTCTTGTGTAGTGTGTGTTGAAGAAAGATGATATCTTCATCGATTGGTCCCTGTGATCAGTTGCTGGACCTATTGTCTTATCAATCCTTTGATTTGAGTGTGGGCTATCGTCAAATCAAATCAGTACCAACGATGCTCGTAATGTTGTCTTACTCGTGGTTGATCCCTCGAGCATACACCATTACATCTTTGGTCTGACCAATGCTATCACCGTGTTCACATGATGGTGGAAGTCTAGTGATATGGAAATTCCGATGAGTTGTTGTTGAGCCCATCAGTAGCATTTTGTCCCCCCCCATGAATCATGTTGAACATCAACCTAGTGTTGGAAACTTGTGTAAGCATTTTCTTCATGCCCCGATCATGAAGTATATGTTTGGATGAAAGAAGTGACTTCCTTTGATTCACGTGCATTTGATGTAAGTTGCCGTCGTGAATTCGAGGAAGATTGTTTTGTTTCCTTTGGAATCATCCCAAATCAGTCATGCACACGTGCGAAGTATTCTGTAGTCTGGAGACTTGCAACCTTCATTCTATATGTGTCCCTAGCACACTAAGCCACTGATTGACTTGTTCAAGGAAAAGAAGTCTATGCTTGGGATCTAATCCATGGACTTGCGTAAAGACTTCGATATCCTCGATTATGGTTCCCCACCTGAACTCGGTAGTGTTTAATTATAAGACTACTACGTGGCCATGCTTGTCTGGGACAACGTGATCACATGTTTGTAGCAGAACCAGCTCATGTTTTGGAGCTTGCTATCGTAGTTCATCTCCCGAGAATCTCGCAACATTGTCTCTTCGATTTGTGTTGCAAACTTTCATTTCTCTTCCTAGACTCGATGAGTCTAGAATATTCTGACACCAACCGGATCTGAATCTCAGGCAGATATGATGGTTGGAATGTTTCCCAAGAACTACAATATTGGTCCCTCTATAACCGGTAAAGTGGATGTCGTGGCCAACACACCCAGCCGGAAGACCTGTTATTGTAATATCTTGTTTGAGGAAGTTGGCCACCTCCCCATAGGGATTTCGTAGGATTTACTCCCTAGTTGCCCCTATGGATTTCTGTGTTCCGAAGTTCGACCTTTTTACTTGATGTTCTAGATATCAAACCATATCTATGAATGGGTTACGCTAGCACATCAAGGAGAACATTAGAAGCGGAGTGCTAAATGTCTCTCGGTCGATCATCCAGATTTTGTCCCCTTGGCCTCGCTAAAGTGAAATCTGAGGAAGTGTTATCTTCCTTTGCATCTGCATCGTCCATCGCTATTCATCATGGTAGTATGTTGTGTTGTCAGCACCCTTGACGCGGTTGTTGATAAAACCTTGATGATTGTGGAAATGCTCAAGTTCTTGAGAGCACGCACAAGCGCTACGTGTTATCATCGGCTCTAACTGGGATTCCTCTCAGTTTCCTCGGCAATGCTATGACCTTTCAAACAGTGAATTCACTCTCTATTGTTGGGTCCTTCCCCAGTTACCAGAATCATTCCTAGCATTTGCATTTTGTTCCCAGCTTGCACCGCCAATGGGCCATTCTACCATGGGTCTCTTCCATTTCCGGTGATAAGCAAATTCATCCATTACGTTGTCTTCAACAAGGTAATCCACGTTATCCAAGTCCGAGTATGCCATTCTACCGACCCCCTCCAAACGATCGCTCGAGAATTGCCTTAGGCTGGTTTAAAGAGTTTCAATGATCTCTGAATCAAAGGTAATTCTTTTTGCCACTTAAGGGGATATATCTTCGAGTCACCTTCCCTAAGGTGCATCATTATGGTGTCATGTCAACTTAACTCCTCGCTACGTTGACAACCGTTCACCACCCTCTTAGGTGAGGAATTGTAGTCTACCTAGTGAACCCTCGTCATCTGTTCCACTCCATTCCGCTAGAGGTGTGCTTCCTCTCTCAGCTCGAGAGATGTTGCTATGTCTCATTCCGAGAGTTAATCCTGAGTTGTTCGACCTTCGAGAAGAACAATTCTTTTAGGGTCTTTCCTTTCCCCTCATTGTCATGATAGTTGGAGTTCTCAAGGCAAGACTTCGAGACAATGATGGTGTTTGAATCAACGTTCATTTGAAATGCACCCTGGATCGTGAAGATTTTACTAGTTTGCGTTTCCCCTTCGTCTTACCCTACACTTGAATCTTGGGTCGAGATTCTTGTTTAGTGGGGGTGAGTTGTCACATCCCTAGCTGCTGGTAGTGCTCTAGGCTAGCTTCATGTGAGCATCATGTTTTAATTCAAATGAAATTTGAATTGAGGGATTTTCAAAGCCTCAGAAACCTTCTAAAAATGATCAGCATTAAAATCTTCTCAAAGAAGTCCAAGAAAATGTTCCTCTCAGTCTCTGAAAATATTGCAAAGAGGTAAAACTCAAAACAATATTTTTGGTATCTCAGAGTTAATTATTTTGGGCCTTTGAATTAAATAAATAACTATTGGCATTGGATATATATTTGACATATAAATAATATATGTCCAATACTACTGGAACATTTTATGTGGTTTGGTATATTTTAGTTCTAGCCACATAACTATTTTCAGGATTTTATTAAATGGTTTAGTATTTTACTAAACTAAAACAACACAGAACAAAATACAAAAAAAGAACAGAAATAAGAAAAGAGAGAGAGAACCCACCTGGACTTACCTGGCGCTCACCTCTCAGCCCAGCCGGCCCAGCTCCTGTGCGGCCCAGCCCGCCACCGCTACCCCCCCTGTCGCCTTCCTCCTCTGCCAGGAGGACGGGCACGCGCCCGGCGCGCGCGGCCATGCGCCCCGGCCACCTCCTCCCTCCCAGCCTGCTTGGCTCCTCCTCGACGCCCCGGTGACGCCACGCGGCCCCCTCGACCCTCTCCTACTCTCCCCGTGCCCCTCTCCTCTCTCTCCCCGGAACACTCTCCCCCTCCTCTGTTCTCCTCACCGAACGCGCCCGCCACCGCCGACGAGAACCACCGTGGCCACCGGCCACCCCACGCCTCACCGACGCCCCAGGAAGCTCCGCCCTGACCCCCTCTTCCTCCCCACCGATCCACGGCCCTCCGGAAGCCCTGCAGCGTCGCCCTCAAGCTCGCCCCCAACCTTTGGCCGCCGACGAACTTTCGAGGATTCGCGAGCTCCAGCCCCTCCTCGGCCTCGCCGTTGCCTCCACCGGATCCGCTGTGAGCTACTCTTCCATTCCCCCTCCTCCTCGCGCTCGTTCCCGTACTCTAGCTGCCCCTTTCACCGGAGCCGATTGCTCCTCGCCGCCGGCCATGGCGTGGCCGTGGCCACAACCACCGCAGCTCGCTTCCGAGCCCACCAGCGTGCTCACCGCAACCTTAGGAACCCAAAGCACCTAACCACTCGTCCTCCCGTGCACCGCAGCGCTGGTCCCGCGAACCCCCGAGCTCCGGCTGCCGCCTCGGGCTTCACTCCGGCGAACCCCGGCCACCCCCGCACCTCCCGTTGGTCCCCCTAGATGCGCACGGGCACGGGCTACCTCCTGGTGCCCTTGGCGCGTCGATCCGTCGTCTCTGGCGCAACTCCGGCGAGCCACCGCCGCGTCTGGTCGTTGCCGGCGGCTAGACGCCGGTGGATTAGCCCCGGTTGACCAGGGATTTGACCCCCCTGGGTCATTAACATGTGGGCCTGAGGCCCTGCTAATTTAGTTTAGATGCTAATTAAATTTTAGCTAACCCACTGACTCACTGACAGGTGGGGCCCAGCCCTGTTAATTAACCCAGTTTAGTTTAATTAAATTCTTACTAAACTAATTTCACTGACACGCGGGACCCACTGTCAGGTTTGACTGGACAGTGACCTGTTGACCTGCTGACGTCACACTGACGTCAGGCTGACGCAATAATGAATTACTGGAATTATTAATATTCTGAAATTCCAGAAAATTGTATAAACTTCTAAAATTCATAGAAATTCAACCGTAACTCCAAATTAAATAAATTATATATGAAAAATTATCAGAAAAATTCAAGGAATCCATCTGTACCATTTCCATGCATGTTAGAACAACTTATCACTACTGTTTAGGACAAATGAAGTGAATGGCATTTAAATAATCACATATGGAGTTTGAATTTGAATCTTGTATTCAAACCAACCCCATTTAATTTGTTGCTAGATGCATTAGCCCAAAACACATTCATATTGCCATGTCATAGCATGCATCATATTGTGCATTGCATTGATCGTGTTTCTTCTATGTTTGCCGGTGTTGTTCTCCCTCGGTAGACGTTGTACCGATGATGTGATCGTTGACACTGATGAAGACTCAATGTTATCTTCAGAAGTGCCAGGCAAGCAAAACCCCCTTGTTCATTCCGATACAATCCCACTCTCTCGCTCCTGCTCTCTTTTACTGCATTAGGACAACACCGATTCATCTGTTACTTGCTGCGGTAGCTGAACCCCTTTATCCTTTGCATGACCTGTCATTCCACAGTAAATAGATGAAACCCACTAGTATGAGTAGGAGTTGTTTGAGCCCTGTTGTTCCTACTCATTCATGTTTGTTTGTCATGCCTGCTACTGCTTAGAGTTGAGTCAGGTCTGATTCATCGGGGATGAATCAGAGGTGTGTGAACATGTCCTACTATGTGTGAGCTAAGTGTGTGAACACGATTTGGTAAAAGGTATCGGTGAGAGGCCATGTAGGAGTACATGGTGGGTTGTCTCATTGAAGCCGTCCTCAGGAACTGAGTTCTGTGTTTGTGATCCATGATTCAGCTACTACCATACATTGGGCCCTGAAATATGGCCCCGCTCGACTTCTTATTCACCCAAGTCCTCTTTCCAGGAGTTGCAAGTAGTTTCTGGTGTTTGTAGTATGCTGGAGGCCGTGGACAGCGCTGACCGTAGGGGTGGGCTGTGATGCGGTAGGCACGTGGCCGGGTATACCGGGCGCCCGTTTGGTGTCACGGAACCCTGTTCACATCGTTTGGGGCTGTGAGCGAAACTCCGGCCGGATCTCCTCATGGATGGAACCCGAATAGGCGATAAACCTGGACTAGAGACTTGAGTGTTTAGGTAGGTCGTGGTCTACACCCACGTCGGCTTTCGCTTGAAGTCTGCCGAGCACATGTCGTGTGCAGACGCTAAGTGGTGGAAACATGTATGAAGAAGTACACCCCTGCAGGGTTAATATCATCTATTCGAATAGCCGTGTCCGCGGTAAAGGACTTCTGGGTTGCTTATATCAGTTCATAGACAAGTGAAAGTGGATACCCTAAAATACGCAAGATAAGCATGAGTGCTATGGATGGCGTTCTCGTAGGGAGACGAGAGCGGTTCCATAGTGGTGTATTGGTTGGTGAATATGTGGACTCGTGTGCGCCACCTCAAAAGAGTTACATTGCAGTCGTAGTTCAGGATAGCCACCGAGTCAAAGCTGGCTTGCTGCAGTTAAACCCCACCATCCCCTTTGTTGATAATGAAGCATATGTAGTTAGTTCTGATGTAAGTCTTGCTGGGTACATTTGTACTCACGTTTGCCTATTTTATGTTTTTGCAGAGAGACTTCAGTCTCACTAGTAATTCCGCGTGGTCTTTGACGTTTAGCTTGATACCTCAGCTACGATCTTGTGCCCTCGGCAGTATCTGGTAGATAGTCAGGCTTCTCAGCCTTTTTCATTTAGAGTTGTCTGTACTCATACATGATAGCTTCCGCTTGTGCTTAATTTGTATGCTCGGATTGTTGGGTCATGAAACCCCTGTTTGTAATATCTCGCTCCTTGGAGCCTAATTAAATACTTGAGTTGTAGAGTCATGTTGTGATGCCATGTTGTATTTGCACATATCGAGCATATTGTGTGTATGTTATTGAAATGCTTGGTATGTGTGGGATCTGACTATCTAGTTGTTTATCTTTAGTAGCCTCTCTTACCGGGAAATGTCTCCTAGTGTTTCCACTGAGCCATGGTAGCTTGCTACTGCTCCGGAACACTTAGGCTGGCCGGCATGTGTCCTTCTTCGTTCCTGTGTCTGTCCCTTCGGGGAAATATCACGCGATGAATACCGGAGTCCTGTTAGCCCGCTACAGCCCGGTTCACCGGAGTCCTGCTAGCCCAGTGCTACAGCCTGGATTCACTCGCTGCTGACCGACACGTTCGATGCTGGGTCATGGATGCCTGTCCCTGTAAGTCTGTGCCACTTTGGGTTTACGACTAGCCATGTCAGCCCGGGCTCCTTATCAGATGGATGCTAGCGACACTGTCATATACATGTGCCAAAAGGCGCAAACGGTCCCGGGCAAAGGTAAGGCGACACCCGTGGGAATACCGTGCGTGAGGCCGCAAAGTGATATGAGGTGTTACATGCTAGATCGATGTGGCATTGAGTCGGGGTCCTGACACCTAGATCGGATATGAACTCCTTCATCCAGACTCCTTCATGCGCTGCTTCCGAAGCAACTATGTACTCCGCTTCACGTGTATATCCCGCCACGACGCTCTGCTTGGAACTGCACCAATTGACAGGTCCACCATTTAATAAAAACACGTATCCGATTTGTGACTTAGGGTCATCCGGATCAGTGTCAAAGCTTGCATCGACATAACCGTTTACGATGAGCTCTTTGTCACCTCCATATACGAGAAACATATCCTTAGTCCCTTTCAGGTATTTCAGGATGTTCTTGAACGCTGTCCAGTGATCCACTCCTGGATTACTTTGGTACCTCCCTGATAAACTGATAGCAAGGCACACATCAAGTCTGGTACACAGCATTGCATACATGATAGGGCCTATGGTTGAAGCATAGGGAACACCTTTCATTTTCTCTCTATCTTCTACAGTGGTCGGGCATTGAGTCTGACTCAACTTCACACCTTGTAACACAAGCAAGAACCCTTTCTTTGCTTGAACCAATTTGAACTTTTTCAAAACTTTATCAAGATATGTGCTTTGTGAAAGTCCAATTAAGTGTCTGAATCTATATCTATAGATCTTGATGCCCAATATATAAGGAGCTTCACCGAGGTCTTTCATTGAAAAATTCTTATTCAAGTATCCTTCTATGCTATTCAGAAATTCAGTATCATTTCTGATCAATAATATGCCATCTACATATAATATCAGAAATGCTACAGAGCTCCCACTCACTTTCTTGTAAATACAGGCTTCTCCAAAAGTATGTATAAAACCATATGCTTTGATCACACTATCAAAGCGTATATTCCAACTCCGAGAGGCTTGCACCAGTCCATAAATGGACCGCTAGAGGTTACACACTTTGTTAGCACCTTTTGGATCGACAAAACCTTCTGGTTGCATCATATGCAACTCTTCTTTAAGATATCCATTAAGGAATGCAGTTTTGACATCCATTTGCCAAATTTCATAATCATAAAATGCGGCAATTGCTAACATGATTCGGACGGACTTAAGCATCGCTACGGATGAGAAGGTCTCATCGTAGTCAGCTCCTTGAACTTGTTGAAAACCTTTTGCAACAAGCCGAGCTTTGTAGATAGTAATATTACCGTTAGCGTCAGTCTTCTTCTTGAAGATCCATTTATTCTCTATGGCCTGCCGATCATCGGGCAAGTCAACCAAAGTCCACACTTTGTTCTCATACATGGATCCCATCTCGGATTTCATGGCCTCAAGCCATTTTGCGGAATCTGGGCTCATCATCGCTTCCTCATAGTTCGTAGGTTCGTCATGGTCAAGTAACATGACCTCCAGAACAGGATTACCATACCACTCTGGTGCGGATCTTACTCTGGTTAACCTACAAGGTTCGGTAGTAACTTGATCAGAAGTTTCATGATCATCATCATTAACTTCCTCACTTACTTGTGTAGGAATCACTGGAACTGATTTCAGTGATGAACTACTTTCCAATAAGGGAGAAGGTACAATTACCTCGTCAAGTTCTACTTTCCTCCCAGTCACTTCTTTCGAGAGAAACTCCTTCTCTAGAAATGATCCATTTTTAGCAATGAATATCTTGCCTTCGGATCTGTGATAGAAGGAGTACCCAACAATATCCTTTGGGTATCCTATGAAGACACATTTCTCTGATTTGGGTTCGAGCTTATCAGGTTGAAGCTTTTTCACATAAGCATCGCAGCCCCAAACTTTAAGAAACGACAACTTGGGTTTATTGCCAAACCACAGTTCATAAGGTGTCGTTTGAACGGATTTAGATGGTGCCCTATTTAATGTGAATGCAGCCGTCTCTAAAGCATAACCCCAAAACGTGAGCGGTAAATCAGTGAGAGACGTCATAGATCACACCATATCTAATAAAGTGCGGTTACGATGTTCGGACACACCATTACGTTGTGGTGTTCCAGGTGGCGTGAGTTGCGAAACTATTCCGCATTGTTTCAAATGAAGTCCAAACTCATAACTCAAATATTCACCTCCATGATCAGATCGCAGAAACTTCATTTTCTTTGTTACGATGGTTTTCCACTTCACTCTGAAATTCTTTGAACTTTTCAAATGTTTCAGCCTTATGTTTCATTAAGTAGATATGCCCATATCTTCTTAAATCATCTGTGAATGTGATAAAATAACGATATCTGCCGCGAGCTTCAATGTTCATTGGACCACATACATCAGTTTGTATGATTTCCAATAACTCTATTGCTCGCTCCATTGTTCCGGAGAACGGAGTTTTAGTCATCTTTCCCATGAGGCTTGGTTCGCAAGTACCAAGTGATTTCATAATCAAGTGATTCCAGAAGTCCATCAGAATGGAGTTTCTTCATGCGCTTTACACCAATATGAGCTAAACGGCAGTGCCACAAATAAGTTGCACTATAATTATCAACTCTGCATCTTTTGGCTTCAACACTATGAACATGTGTATCACTACTATCAAGATTTAGTAAAAATAGACCACTCATCAAGGGTGCATGACCATAAAAGATATTACTCATATAAATAGAACAACCATTATTCTCTGATTTAAATGAATAACCGTCTCACATCAAACAAGATCCAGATATAATGTTCATGCTCAACGGTGGCACCAAATAACAATTATTTAGGTCTAAAACTAATCCCGAAGGTATATGTAGAGGTAGCGTGCCGATGGCGATCACATCGACTTTGGAACCATTTCCGACGCGCATCGTCACCTCGTCCTTAGCCGATCTTCGCTTAATCCGTAGCCCCTGTTTCGAGTTGCAAATGTTTGCTACTGAACCAGTATCAAATACCCAGGCACTACTGCGAGCATTAGTAAGGTACACATCAATAACATGTATATCAAATATACCTTTCACTTTGCCATCCTTCTTCTCCGCCAAATACTTGGGGCAGTTCCGCTTCCAGTAACCAGTCCCTTTGAAGTAGAAGCACTCAGTTTCAGGCTTAGATCCAGACTTGGGTTTCTTCACTTGAGCAGCAACTGGCTTGATGTTATTCTTGAAGTTCCCCTTCTTCCCTTTACCCTTTTTCTTGAAACTAGTGGTCTTGTTGACCATCAACACTTGATGCTCCTTCTTGATTTATACCTCCGCAGCCTTTAGCATTGCAAAGAGCTTGGGAATAGTCTTATCCATCCCTTGCATATTATAGTTCATCACGAAGCTCTTGTAGCTTGGTGGCAGTGATTGAAGAACTCTGCCAATGACACTATCATAAGGAAGATTAACTCCCAGCCGAGTCAAGTGGTTGTGGTACCCATACATTCTGAGTATATGTTCACTGACAAAACTATTCTCCTCCATCTTGCAGTTGTAGAACTTATTGGAGACTTCATATCTCTCAATTCGGTGATTTGCTTGAAATATTAACTTCAACTCCTAGAACATCTCATATGCTCCATGACGTTCAAAACGTCACTGAAGTCCTGGTTCTAAGCCGTAAAGCATGGCACACTGAACTATCGAGTAGTCATCAGCTTTGCTCTGCCAGGTGTTCACAACATATGGCGTTGCTCCTGTAGTGGGGTTGTCACCTAGTGGTGCTTCCAGGACGTAATTTTTCTGTGCAGCAATGAGGATAATCCTCAAGTTACGGACCCAGTCCGTGTAGTTGCTGCCATCATCTTTCAACTTAGCTTTCTCTAGGAACGCATTAAAATTCAACGGAACAACAACACGGGCCATCTATCTACAACAACATAGACATGCAAAATACTATCAGGTACTAAGTTCATGATAAATTATAGTTCAATTAATCAAATTACTTAAGAAATCCCACTTAGATAGATATCTCTCTAATCGTCTAAGTGATCACATGATCCATATCAACTAAACCATGTCCGATCATCACGTGAGATGGAGTAGTTTTCAATGGTGAACATCACTATGTTGATCATATCTACTATATGATTCACACTCGACCTTTCGGTCTCAGTGTTTCGAGGCCATATCTGCATATGCTAGGCTCGTCAAGTTTAACCCGAGTATTCTGCGTGTGCAAAACTGGCTTGCACCCATTGTATGTGAACGTAGAGCTTATTACACCTGATCATCACGTGGTGTGTCGGCACGACGAATTGTAGCAACAGTGCATACTCAGGGAGAACACTTGTACCTTGAAATTTAGTGAGAGATCATCTTATAATGCTACCGCCGAACTAAGCAAAATAAGATGCATAAAGGATAAACATCACATGCAATCAATATAAGTGATATGATATGGCCATCATCATCTTGTGCCTTTGATCTCCATCTCCAAAGCACCGTCATGATCTCCATCGTCACCGGCTTGACACCTTGATCTCCATCCAAGCATCATTGTCGTCTCGTCAACTATTGCTTCTACGACTATCGCTACCGCTTAGTGATAAGTAAAGCAATTACATGGCGATTGCATTTCATACAATAAAGCGACAACCATATGGCTCCTGCCAGTTGACGATAACTCCGTTACAAAACATGATCATCTCATACAATAAAATTTAGCATCATGTCTTGACCATATCACATAACAACATGCCCTGCAAAAATAGGTTAGACGTCCTATACTTTGTTGTTACAAGTTTTACGTGGCTGCTACGGGCTGAGCAAGAACCGTTCTTATCTACGCATCAAAAACCACAACATGGTACAGTGATTGCTTTTTGATCTTTAGAAAGAACCATGTTCATTGAATCCGATTCAACTAAAGTTGGAGAAACTGACACTCACCAGCCACCTATGTGCAAAGCATGTCGGTAGAACCAGTCTCGTGTAAGCTTACGCGTAATCTCGGTCTGGGCCGCTTCATCCAACAATACTGCTGAATCAAGAATCAACTAGTGACGGCAAGCAATATGCATATACCCACACCCACAACTCCTTTGTGTTCTACTCGTGCATATAACATCTACGCATAGACCTGGCTCCGATACCACTGTTGGGGAACACAGTAATTTCAAAAAAATTCCTACGCACACTTAAGATCATGGTGATGCATAGCAACAAGAGGGGAAGAGTGTTCTCCACGTACCCTCGTAGACCGTAAGCGGAAGCGTTATGACAACGCAGTTGATGTAGTCGTACGTCTTCATGATCCGACCGATCCTAGTACCGAAAGTATGGCACCTCCGCGATCTACACACGTTCGGCTCGGTGACATCCCATGAACTCTTGATCCAGCTGAGTGTCGAGGGAGAGCTTCCTCAGCACGACGGTGTGATGACGGTGATGATGAAGCTACCGGCGCAGCGCTTCGCCTAAACACTATGATGATATGACCGAGGTGGATTATGGTGGAGGGGGCACCGCACATGGCTGGAAACAATCAACTTGTGTGTTCTAGGGTGCCCCCTGCCCCCGTATATAAAGGAGCAAGGGGGGAGGCTAGCCTTGGGGTGAGCCAAGGAGTGGGAGGAGTCCTCCTCCTAGTAGGAGTATGACTCCCCTTTTCCTAGTCCAACTAGGAAGAAGGAGGGGGAAGGAAAGAGAGGGAGAGAGGGAAGGAAAGAGGGGGCGCCACCCCCCTTCCTTGTCCAATTCGGACTCCCAAGGGGGGTGGCCAGCCCTATGGCCCCTCTTATCTCTCTCACAAGGCCCATGTTGGCCCATTAGTTCCCCCGGGGTTTCCGATAACCCCCCTGAGGGAGTCCTGGATTAGGGGATCTCCGGACAGCCAGACTATATCCTTTGGCCGGACTGTTAGACTATGAAGATACAAGATCGAAGACTTCTTCTCGTGTCCGGATGGGACTCTACTTGGCGTGGAAGGCAAGCGAGGCAATACAGATATGTATATCTCCTCCTTTGTAACCGACCTTGTGTAGCCCTAGCCCCCTCCGGTGTCTATATAAACTGGAGGGTTTTAGTCCGTAGGACAACATACAATCATACCATAGGCTAGCTTCTAGGGTTTAGCCTCTCCGATCTCGTTGTAGATCAACTCTTGTAATACTCATATCATCAAGAATAAATCAAGTAGGACGTAGGGTTTTACCTCCATCAAGAGGGCCCGAACCTGGGTAAAACTTCGTGTCCCCTACCTCCTGTTACCATCCGCCTTAGACGCACAGTTCGGGACCCCCTACCCGAGATCCGCCAGTTTTGACACCGACATTGGTGCTTTCATTGAGAGTTCCTCTGTGTCGTTGCTGTTAGTCTTGATGGCTCCTACGATCATCGATAGTGATGAAGTCCGGGGTGAGACTTTTCTTCTCGGACAGGTCTTTGTGTTCGGCGGCTTCGCACTATGGGCCAACTCCCTTGGCCATCTGGAGCAGATCGAAAGTTACGCCCCTGGCCACCAGGTCAGGTTTGGAAGCTTAAACCACACGGCCGATATCCATGGAGACTTGATCTTCGACGGATTCGAGCCTCTGCCTTGTGCGTCATGCAGTCGCGATGAGTATGATTTAGCTCTACCATCAGACAGTGTTCAGGAGATCGCACCGGCGGCCGCTCCGACCCTCAATTCGGGGCCAGTTGCACCGTCCATGGACGGGTGGATGGACCCCGCCACGGAGGCCTTACCCTCAGCGGTGATCGAGCCGAATATCGACCTTACCCTTCACGGGAGCCGTGTTGTCAAACTGCCGGATCCTTCTCCGGCCACGGACTCCGAACCGCCTGCGCCCGTCCCTATTGAATCTGATTGGGCGCCGATCATGGAGTTTACCTCCGCGGATATTTTTCAGCACTCGCACTTCGGCGACATACTGAACTCATTAAGGTCTCTCTCCTTGTCAGGAGGATCCTGGCCAAACTATGTCCGGCAGGATTGGGATGCGGATGACAAAGAAATTCGCTGCCCACCCACCACCCACTTAGTAGCCACTGTCGACGACTTAACCGACATGTTCAACTTCGACTCCGAAGACATCGACGGTATGGACGACGATGCGGGAGACGAAGAGGAACCACTGCCCACAGGGCACTAGACAGCCACCTCATCATACGATATATACATGGTGGACACACCCAAAGAAGGCAATGGCGACGAGACATCGGAGGATGACCCCTCCAAGAAGCAACCCAAGCGCCGATGTCAGCGGCGCCGCTCTAATTCCCGCCAAAGCAAAAGTGGTGATACCGGCATAGGAGATAATAACACTCCGGATAGTGCCGAAGATGCAACAATCCCCTCCAGCACGATCTAGGACAGGAGGATGGAGAGGCCAGCCCTCCAGAGAGAGCGGCAGATGGAGAGGCGGAGGATGATAATTACATGCCCCCTCCGAAGACGAGGCAAGCCTCGACGATGGCGAATTCGTCGTGCCAGAGGATCCCGTCGAACAAGAGCGCTTCAAGCGCCGGCTTATAGCCATGGCAAATAGCCTTAAGAAAAAGTAGCAGCAGCTTCAAGCTGATCAAGATCTGCTAGCTGACAGATGGACTGAAGTCCTCGCGGCCGAGGAATATAAACTCGAACGCCCCTCCAAGAGTTACCCAAAATGCAGGTTGCTACCCCGACTGGAGGAGGAAGCGTATGACGCAGCTGATCGGCCACCTCGTGGCCGCGACAGAGAGGCATTCCAGCCAAAAGCCCAGCCTGCACCCTGACGCCATTCAAATAAAAAGGCATGGGGAAATACGCCAGACCTGCGAGACGTATTGGAGGACAAAGCAGAACATGCAAGATCGACCTACGGATCACGAGGGCGCGCCACTAGGCGAGACGATAATCGTCATGCCAGATACAGTAAAAGTAAATCCGGCCGGGCCGAATACAGCGGGCAAGACTCATTTGAGCTGCGTCGCGATATAGCCCAGTACAAAGGCGCCACACACCCCTTATGCTTCACAGACGAAGTAATGGATCATCAAATCCTAGAGGGTTTCAAACCCGTAAATATAGAATCATACGACGACACAACAGATCCTGCGGTATGGATCGAGGATTTCCTCCTGCACATTCACATGTCCCGCGGTGATGATCTACACGCAATCAAATACCTCCCACTCAAACTCAAAGGACCAGCTCAGCATTGGCTCAACAGCTTGCCAGCAGAGTCCATTGGCTGTTGGGAAGATCTGGAAGCCGCATTCCTTGACAACTTTCAGGGCACTTATGTGCGACCACCAGATGTCGATGACCTGAGCCATATAATTCAGCAGCCAGAGGAATCGGCCAGGCAATTCTGGACACGGTTCCTAACAAAGAAAAATCAAATCGTCGACTGTCCAGATGCAGAGGCCCTAGCAGCTTTTAAGCACAACATCCACGACGAATGGCTTGCCCGACACCTTGGCCAGGAAAAGCCGAAATCTATGGTAGCCCTCACGACACTCATGACCCGCTTTTGTGCGGGAGAGGACAGCTGGCTGGCTCGCAGCAATAACATATCAAAGAAACATGGTACTTTGGATACCAAGGACGGCAACGGCAGGTCACATCGCAACAAACATAAGCGCCACATTAACAACGAAAATACTGAGGATACGACAGTTAATGCTGGATTCAAAGGCTCTAAACCCGGTCAGCCGAAAAAGCCATTCAAAAGAAGCACTCCGGGCCCGTCCAGTTTGGACCATATACTCGATCGCTCGTGTCAAATACACGGCACCCCCGACAAGCCAGCCAACCACACCAACAGGGATTGTTGGGTGTTCAAGTAGGCCGGCAAGTTAAATGCCGAAAACAAAGATAAGGGGCCACATAGCAATGACGAGGAGGAGCCCCGCAGCCGAACACCTGAGGACAGAAGAGGTTCCCCCCACAAGTGCGGACGGTGAACATGATATACGCAACCCACATCCCCAAGAGGGAGCGGAAGCGTGCACTCAGGGACGTATATGCGTTGGAGCCAGTCGCCCCAAAGTTCAACTCATGGTCCTCCTGTCCGATCACCTTCGATCGCAAGGACCACCCCACTAGTATCCGTCATGGCGGATTCACCGCACTGGTCCTAGACCCAATCATTGATGGATTTCACCTCACTCGAGTCCTTATGGATGGTGGCAGCAGCCTGAACCTGCTTTATTAGGACACAATGCACAAAATGGGTATAGACCCCTCAAGGATCAAACCCACAAAAACGACCTTTAAAGGCGTCATACCAGGTGTAGAGGCCCATTTCTCAGGCTCAGTCACACTGGAAGTGGTCTTCGGATCCCCGGATAACTTCCGAAGAGAAGAGTTAATCTTTGATATAGTCCCGTTTCACAGTGGCTATCATGCACTGCTCGGGAGAACCGCATTTGCGAGATTCAATGCGGTACCGCATTATGCATACCTCAAGCTCAAGATGCCAGGACCTCGGGGGGTCATTACAGTTAATGGAAATATAGAGCGCTCTCTCCGAATGGAGGAGCACACTGCGGCCCTTGCAGCAGAAGCGCAAAGCAGCCTCTTAAGGCAATCCACTAGTTCGGTGATTAAGGACTCGAACACCTTCAAGCGCGCCTGGAGTAATCGGCAATAGGACCGACTGGCACATTCCGAGCTCGCATAGCAATGCGGCCCCCACCCCGGCCCAAGCCAAACGGCGAAATCCGTGCCACGCGTACATAATTACGCATTGAAAATACCATGGGCACAGGTAGGGAGGGGGGCACGACTACGACACTCTCCAAGACGCGGCTTAAACCGCACTAGGGGCTTCCCGCCTTGTTATTTTTCTCTTTCAGGACTTTAATCTCTGGAAACCCTGTCCGGCAGCATGATTGCCGAACACATGATGCAGCACTCAAGGAGGCAGAAAGCTACGTCACACCACAAAACTCCCAGGTGGATTACGATAACGAGTGAAATACTTGCTTTAATACTATTCCTCAGCTTGCCCTTGGAGGGGACATGTCAAATAGTCCTACTTTTTGCTTATCGCACTACCTGTATCATTCTGCTTTAACGCACCTTTTTGAATAAACAATGCATAACATTAAGACTATTATTGCATTCTTTCTTTATATATATATATATGTTCATTCATGACATCCAGCACCCGTACACTCTGGTACGGCCAATACGCTAGGGGCTTAAGCATACCCGTAATACGGCGTGAGAAGTCCGAACACTTTCACAAGTGCGGCACCCCGAACTTATAGCATTATATGCATCAGCTCCGAATCATGTCTTTGGTCAATAGTTGGGTTTGCCCGGCTCCCATGTTTTGGTACCTTACGTTCCACTATATCGGCTAAGGTAGCACTGGGAGAACTACTGCGATTGTGCCCCGGTTCAGCTGGGCTAAGCACCTCAGTAGAGAAAGCTAAAACTGACTGTCATGATAAGGCGAGAGACTGGTCGCTGTTCGAGAGGTTTTCGAGTCCCTAAAGACTTATGCCGCTTAGAGCGAGGAGTCGGCCCAGTCCGGCTTAAGGCGTGTATCGCGCCCCGAATTCGGCCTTTCGAATACTAGGGGCTTCACCGAAATTTAAAATTATAGAATTCTATGGCTAAGTGAGAGTGATAACGCATTGTAGTCCGATTGCCTTGTTCGTTGTGCTGAGCACCTCCCTTGAAGGACCCAACAATGGGAACAAGAGTGCTCAGGTTTATCCCGAACACCCCAGCACTCGTGGCATGGGGGCAGAAGCCGACGACTAGCCATCTCTCAGATTTGATAAACAACCAAACAGAAGGTAATATTTTAAATTCAAACAAGCGTTGCATAGCGCATATGAACAAGTTTTCATAACTACAGGATTACACGAGCGAGTTTACTCAAATATTACACCTTTCGTACACTTGTCCACTATGAGACGGGCACCCTTCAGGACACCCTCATAGTACATCTCGGGGTGGCGATGCTCCTTGCCCACCGGTGGCCCTTCCTTAATCAGCTTCACTGCATCCAGCTTGGCCCATTGCACCTTCACATGGGCGAAAGCCCAGCGTGCACCTTCGATGCAGATGGACCGCTTGACGACTTCCAGCCATGGGCAGGCATCCACAAGCTGCCTCACCAGGCTGAAGTAGCTATTGGGAAGGGCGTCGCCAGGCCACATCCGGACTATAACGCCCTTCATGGCCTATTCGGCCGCCTTGTGTAGCTCGACCAGCTGCTTTAGCTGGTCGCTCATGGGCACCGGGTGTTCAACCCCAGTATACTGAAACCAGAACAACTTCTCCGTTAAGCTTCCCTCCTCGGCCTGGTAAAACTGTGCGGCATCCGACATGCTGCGGGGCAAATCTGCGAACGCTCCTGGAGAGCTCCGGATTCAGGTAAGTAACACCTAATTTACTTTCACATGCTTGCTCTGCATAAGGAATGCCTTACCCGCCGCTATTTTCTTCATCGCCTCAATCTCCTGGAGGGCACTTTGGGCTTCAGCCTTGGCATTTTTCGCGCTTTCGAGGGCCGCGGTAAGCTCGGACTCTCGCGTCTTCGAGTCACGCTCCAACGCCTCATGCTTCGACACGAGAGCTTGGAACTCTTGCTGCACCTCGCCCACCCGTGCCTCCTGCCTTTCCCGCTCAGTGCGCTCCTTGGCCGCTTTGTCTTCAACCTCGGATAGCGCTTGCTTCAGGGTCGCCACCTCGGTCCTGGTCCTTGGTAAATTTACGATGATCCTATCATTTTGCAATCGCGTCTTCTTTTATATATACATATCTATAGACAGGGTATTACTTACCCTTGTTTTCCTCGAGCTGCCTCTTGGCAAGGCCGAGCTCTTTCTTGGACCCCTCGAGGTCCTGCTTCAATGCGGCAACCTCCGCAGTCTGTGCGGCAGAGGCTAGCAGCGAAGCCTGCATACGCATATAGACATACTTATGTTAGACTCCTGCGATATTGTTTGATCCTCTATTCGGCTTTTCTTTTTGAACACCGAATAGAGCATCAGGGGCTACTGTCTATGTGGTAATATTTTTCCTATATTTCAAACACTTACCTCAAAGCCTGTTAGAAGGCTGGCACAGGCTTCAGTCAATCCGCTCTTGGCGGACTGAACCTTCTGGACCACCGCACTCATAATAGTGCGGTGCTCTTCGTCGATGGAAGCGCTGCGAAGCGCTCCCAGCAGATTGTCCGGTGCCTCTGGATGGACAGAGGTCACCGGCACAGGCGTCTTGCCCCTTTTGGAAGGAGGCCGCCTGCCTGAGTCCGGAACCATTGGAGGTTCCGGCGCGGTGTTCGGCTGAGGGCCGAACTCGGAGCCCTCGGGAGCCTTGCTCCCTCTGCTCCCGGAGTCCGGAAGGTCGCCTTGAGGCGCCTCCGGGACTGTCTCCCCTCGACCCGGTGCCTCTTGAGACAATACCTCAGCATTTTCCATAGGGCAAGGGGAGGTGGCGGTCGGAAGTGGATCGCTATCCATATCCGACGAGCCCAGGGAGCCATCCGACGATACATCGATACAGGCTCGTGGCGGTCTGCATAATCATAATTCGGCGTTAGGAGAAGCGGTGCGACAAAGGAATGCTAAGAGTCACTCTGGTATCCGAATACTTACGGCTTCGCTAGGGGCTTGGCCCTGAGCAGCCACTCGTCTTCGCCTTCGGCGGCGGTGGTGGAGTAGTCCGGAAGGAGAGTCCTTCCCTTCTTGGACCCTTCGGCCCCCCCAGTAGGGGCGACCTTCCTTTTCTTGTCTCCCCCGACTGGAGGGGGAACATCTTCATCTTCCTCCTCGTCTTCGGGGGAGGAGTGCGTCGTGGAGTTATTGGACGATGAGTCCGATAACACCTGGCGCCGGGTTCCCTTGGCCTTCTTGGTTTTCTCCGGCACCTTGTAAGGAGCCGGAGTCAGCATCTCTGTCAGGAGAGCGTCCGCAGTGTCTTCGGGCAGAGGGGTCGGATAGTTAATCTACCCTGACGTCTCCACCCAGTCTTGTCAAAGGCATGGAGATCAGAACCCGCACATGGTTAAGCTATGGGAAATAAATATCCTACCGGATGTATAGAACTCACCGAATGCGCTCGGTGCTTCGCGCTTAGCCCGCGGTCCTCTGTGAGAGAGGGAGGGACCTCGGCGCCCTTGAACAGCACCTTCCAGACGTCCTTATGCATCGTGTCGAAGAGCTCGCTCAGAGTCTGGTGCTGGGCCGGGTCGAACTCCCACAAGTTGAAGTCCCATTGTTGGCACGGGAGGATCTGGCGGATGAGCATGACCTGGACTATGTTAACAAGCTTGAGCTTCTTGCTTGTCATGTTCAGGATACATTTTTGGAGTCCGTCCAGCTCCACCGATGAACCCCACGACGAGCCCTTCTCTTTCCAGGAAGTGAGCCGTGTAGGGAATCCGGATCTAAACTTGGGGGCAGCCACCCATCTGGTGTTGCGCGGCTCGGTGATGTAGAACCACGCCGATTGCACCCCTTTATGGTCTCCATGAAGGAGCCTTCAAGCCTTCAAGCCATATAACGTTGGACATCTTGCCCACCATGGCTCCGCCGCATTCTGATTGTTGGTCGCCCACCACCTTCGGCTTGATATTTAAGGTCTTTAGCCATAGGCCGAAGTGGGGGTGGATGCGGAGGAAAGCCTCACAGACGACGATGAACGCCGAAATGTTGAGGATGAAGTTCGGGGCCAGATCATGGAAGTCCAGCCCGTAGTAGAACATGAGACCGCGGATGAATGGATGAAGGGGAAACCCCAGTCCATGGAGGAAGTGGTGGAGGAAAACTACCCTCTCATGGGGTTCTGGGATAGGGACGATCTGCCCCGCAGCGGGCAGCCGATGCGCGATATTCACGGCTAAGTATCCGACTTCGCGCAACTTTTTGATGTGTTCCTCTGTAACGGAGGAAGCCATCCACCTGCCTCCCGCTCCGGACATGATTGGAGAAGGTTGAAGGGAAGGATGTAGGCTTGGGCGTTGGAGCTCGAGTGCGCAAGAGAGGATGAGCAAGGAGGAAGAAGGCGTGGGTAGAAAAAGGTTAAACCTTATCCCTTTATAAGGGCGGCCGAAGCCATGTGCCCCAACTAGCCTGGTAAAACTCGCTTATTCCCCAAGCGGAGTAATCGATGGCACGGTTGGGTTACCCACGCCCGTATTGATGAGAATCCCGTAATAAGGGGGGCACGATCCCTGCTTTGACAAGACGTGTCATTAAACTGCCTCGCGTTATGTGCGGAGTTAGTTAAAGGAAACGGTTGGAATAATCACCGGGCCATGACATAACGTCATGTTGCCAAAATGTGTCAGCAGATTAAATTTGTGGAAATATTATTCTCTCTACGGTGGTATGTGGAATTTATTTTGCAGGGTCGGACACTATCCTGGTATTCAAACTCTTTTGTGATGTGTTCGGAGGACGAACCCGCCTTGCAATGCCGAAGACAACACTGCGTGCCGGACTGATCGTCATTGAAGCCTGGTTCAGTGGCTACTGAGGGAGTCCTAGATTAGGGGGTGTCCGGACAACCGGACTATATCCTTTGGCCGGACTATTAGACTATGAAGATAGAAGATTGAAGACTTCGTCTCGTGTCCGGATGGGACTCTACTTGGCGTGGAAGGCAAGCTAGGCAATACGGATATGTATATCTCCTCCTTTGTAACCGACCTTGTGTAACCCTAGCCCCCTCCGGTGTCTATATAAACCGGAGGGTTTTAGTCCGTAGGACAACATACAATCATACCATAGGCTAGCTTCTAGGGTTTAGCCTCTTCGATCTCGTGGTAGATCAACTCTAGTAATACTCATATCATCAAGAATAAATCAAGCAGGATGTAGGGTTTTACCTCCATCAAGAGGGCCCGAACCTGGGTAAAACTTCGTGTCCCCTGCCTCCTGTTACCATCCGCCTTAGACGCACAGTTCGGGAACCCCTACCCGAGATCCGCCGGGTTTGACACCGACACCCCCGGCACTCCGATAATTATCCGGTGACCCCCGGAACTCATCCGGTGTCCGAATATAGTCATCCAATATATCAATCTTTATGCCTCGACCATTTCGAGACTCCTCGTCATGTTCGTGATCACATCCGGGACTCCGAACTATCTTCGGTACATCAAAACACATAAACTCATAATACCGATCATCACTGAACGTTAAGCGTGCGGACCCTACGGGTTCGAGAACTATGTAGACATGACTGAGACACGTCTCTGGTCAATAACCAATAGCAGAACCTGGATGTTCATATTGCCTCCCACATATTCTATGGAGATCTTTATTGGTTAAATCGCAAAACAATATACGTTGTTCCCTTTGTCATCGGTATGTTACTTGCCCGAGATTAGATCGTCGGTATCTCAATACCTAGTTCAATCTCATTACCGACAAGTCTCTTTACTCGATCCATAATGCATCATCCCGCAACTAACTCATTAGTAACATTGTTCGCAAGGCTTATAGTGACGCGCATTACTGAGAGGGCCCAAAGACACCTCTCCGATACTCGGAGTGACAAATCCTAATCTCGATCTATGCCAACTCAACAAACACCATCGGAGACACCTGTAGAGCATCTTTATAGTCACCCAGTTACATTGTGAAGTTTGATAGCACACTAGGTGTTCCTCCGGTATTCGGGAGTTGCATGATCTCATAGTCATAGGAACATGTATAAGTTACGGAGAAAGCAATAGCAACAAACTAAACGATCATTGTGCTAAGCTAACGGATGGGTCAAGTCAATCACATCATTCTCTAATGATGTGATCCCGTTAATCAAATGACAACTCATTTCTATGGTTAGGAAACATAACCATCATTGATTCAACGATCTAGTCAAGTAGAGGCATACTAGTGACACTCTGTTTGTCTATGTATTCACACATGTATTAAGTTTCCAGTTAAAACAATTCTAGCATGAATAATAAACATTTATCATGATATAAGGAAATATAAATAACAACTTTATTATTGCCTCTAGGGCATATTTCCTTCATTAATTGCCCAACAGTAATTTGTTTACCCGGCATTTGCTATTTTTCTCGAGAGAAGCCACTAGTGAAATCAACGGCCCCCGGGTCTCTTTCTCATATATTTGCCTTTGTGATCTACTTTTTTTGCCATTTATTTTCAGATCTATTAATCCAAAAATACAAAAATACCATCTACAATTTATTCTTATTTATTTTATTTGGCATTCGATCTATCAATATCTGCAATTTTATATCACGTCTGTTTGCCAATTTCTGGCACCATTACCCGAAAGGGATTGACAACCCCTTTAACACGTCGGGTTGCGAGAAGTTGTTATTTGTGTGCAGGGGTTGTTTACGTTGTGTTGCTTGGTTCTCCAACTAGTTCCATAACCTTGGTTTCATATCTTAGGGAAATACCTACCGCCGCTACTACATCACCCCTTCCTCTTTGGGGAAATACAGACGTAACTTCAAGCAACATCAAATATGTCGGGCTTGTGAATCGACATATGCCAAGGGATGGCTAATCATGGAGAGGGTCAAGAGTACGTCGCCGGGCCCCAGAAGTGGGAGTGAGCGAGACCGCATACGCCTGCGAATCTTACCCAGGTTCAGGGCTCTCCTAGGAGATAACACCCCTAGTCCTGCTCTGCAGGGTCTCCACATGATCACTATATCAACAAGGTAGCTACAAGTTTGCTCCTTGAGTTGTTTGGCTAGAGGAGGAAGAAGAACAAGGCTAGCGCTGCTTCACTCTCTCTACGTGTGTGTATCTACTAAGGTTTTGAACCCTTTGCATGGGTGACCTGGGGGTTTATATAGGCCTACCCCCAGTGGTACAATGTAATCCGGCCGAGTGTGGGACCCGGCCGTCAGTCTCTCTGGACGCCGGCTTCTCCACCGGCTACTAGGGCCCGCTGCTTGGTGGGTCCCGCCGGCTATCGTGTACTCGGCCGACAGGCCGTGTCCGCTGCTAGCGGGTCTAGTTAATCATTCCGCACTGTTGCCTTGCTACTGATGATGGATGCTTTGTCGGGGGAAGCATGGCTACAGTACCGTCGCCTGGTGGGCATTCACTGTAGCCATTCCCCGTCTCTTCTGGTTAATGGCGCACCGACTTTGAGGGGGGAAGGGGCCGCCTACTAGGAGGCGGCCCGCCCTCGTCGCTGCCTGCTGGAGTTTTGCCACCTTCTTGTGCTCGCCAACCGGTAGGCCCCACCGCCTGTGGGCCATACCGACAGGCTGTCAGGGGAGCGCAGCCCCCTATGTAGCAGGTGATGTCATGGGTAGCGTGGCTAAAGTACCCCACCAGGTGGGGGCGTCCGCCAGGTTCGCCCGTATTGTAGCCACACTCATCCCTTGATTCGGGGGTGGCAGGTTGCACTGTAGCCACGCCCCGTCCTGTCGCGGTTATGTGGGTGCAAACTTTGAGGGAACAAGGGGCGCCTGCTAGAAGTCGGCCGCCTCGTAGCCGCCTTCTGGTATTCTGCCGCCTTCTAGCAGCCGGCCGCTTGGACCAGCCGGCCCAAGAAGGCAGTCATTCGCCCGAGAGGTGTGAGGGGTGCAGTTGGCCCCGATGTCTTGAAATACCATGGGGGCTGATGAGGCTACCCGTGGTAATTTACTCCGATAGTAGTCCCCAAAGCTGGTGGGGCATCGTGGCTGAAGAAGCGAGGAGCCTCAGTAGCTTCCTACTCTGAGTTGTTGGGTAGCATTGCTTCATCCGTCTTCTGGGGACGCTGATAGCTAGGAGGAGCCGGCCGGGACCAGGTTGGCCGCCTGGTGAATTCGAAACGTCGTGATGGGGGCTGGGTGGTATACCAGCCAAATGACAGGCTTGCCGCCCGTTGCTCGCCCACCACATGGCGCCAGTAGGCCAGACGGGCCTGTCAGCCCACGCACGCGACAGGACATTGCCACAGGCCGAGTCCCGCCACTACAGGGCCTCGGCACGCGCGGATCCGCTGCGGCCGAGGCAGGCGGTTGGGCTTCTGTGGTGCATTAACCGCATGTCACTGAGGCGTAGAAGATGCAGGGTCGTGGAGGGAGTGGGCGCAGTTAATCCCACGACCCCCACATCTCGCCTCCTCGCCTCCGCCGCTAGGGGGCGGCAGACGCGCGTGCGCCCTCCTCTCCCTTCATCTCTGTCTTTCACCTTGCTGCCGCCACGCCCCTTCCTCTTGCCGAGGCGCTGCAGCAGCTTGCCGTCGTCGGGCCTCCTCGCACCGCGACTTTCTTGCTTCACCGCGGATTTGCCCATTCGTCATCGCGCCACGCCTCCGTCGAGCACCCATATCCATGGCGCGCGAACGAGCCGGCGATTGGGATGGCTCCAACATCCATCAAGACCACCTCACCTTCCTTCACCAGACGCGGCGGCCGCCTCGCAACACACACGTAAAGGTGCGTGTTCCTCCCGAGGCCGAGATATCACCGGTGCCGGAGGATGGCGAACACGTCATCTTCGGGTCGCATTTTCTTCGCGGCTTCGGTCTGCCGACGAGCGGCTTCTTCCGCTCCTTCCTCTCTTTCTACAAAGTGCAGCTGGACCACCTCATGCCGAATACGGTGGTGCTGCTGGCCACCTTCGTCACCCTCCGCGAAGGCTACCTCGGCACACTCCCCACCCTTGAGCTTTGGGGGAGTTCTTCCACCTCAAGCTTGGAACTGCCGCCAAGACAAGGCGGCCCAGTGCGGAGCCTGCGTCGCAGTGCGGCGTTCGGGTTCCAGGGTCCGCTTCCCAGACCTCTCCCTACTATAGTCGGCCAAGCTGTGGCAGAGATCTTATTTCTACATCAAGAACATCCATCCAACGATGGACTACATCAACCTACCGGCTTATACAGCCAGCCCGCCGGTCGAGCCCCGCACCAATTGGCAATCAGACTGAAGAACCCGTTGGCCACCTCCTCCGCCGCCCTCACCCGACTTCAGGAGAGGACGGAGTCGGAAGGCCTCAAGGCCTCGGATCTGCTGACCGCCTTCATGGCGTGCCGAGTGCTTCCCCTCCAAGCCCGGCCCCACATCATCAGCCGCATGAGCGGGCACCGGGACCCATGACGGATGTGCACCAAGGAGTTGCCGGACATGGATGTGGTCTGTCCAGTGAATTACTTCTCCAATTACAAGCTCTTGGAGAAGGAGTGGCGGTTCGGCAAGCTACTGTACAGCCACGCACACCTGCCGCTTTCGGTGAGTTTTAAAATTCTTTTTCCCTTCATTTGTCTGGGTTCTTTCTTGCCGCCTGACCAGTCGGCCATGGTTGAGATCTTTTTGAGCCAACCGACAGTCGATGCCCTGGAGCCAAGTCGTCAGCACCTGCCGGACCGGTCAGAGAGCGACGTGGCCGACCCTGACTTGGGGGCGGCCGCCATGGAAGAGGACGACACCACAGGCGGTGGTGGCGATGGAGGAGGCGGCTCCTCAGGAGGCGGCCTTGGGGAATGGCCGGACGACGAGGAGGAGGACAACGAGCCGTGGCACAGCCGCGGCGCCGACAGGGCGGGTGCAGGTTCTTTGGCGCGCTGACTGCCGTAGGCAGCGCACTGAAGCGTCGGACCGACGCCAGGTTGTATGGCAGACGGCCCAAGAAGCCCAAGAACACGGCTGCCGCGACCAAGCGGTAGGAGGTCGCCGTGAAGGCGGCCCAATTCTAGAAGGCCCCAAGGCGGCTCCCACTCGTGTCTGGGTAAGTGTCTCGGTCTTTTTTGTGTTTCTGCTTTGCACTTGCTTTTCTTCTCCATGCAAAACTTCTTATTTCTCTTTCCCTTATCTTGTCGAGCAGGGCCCCGCTCTCTCTCTCGTGGGCCCCATCTGGCTCGGTGATTGGGGCGGCAAGCGGCTCTGAGGAACCCTGCCGGGTGGACCCGCTCACCAATCTTTGGGAGGCGACGGAGAGGAGCGGGAGGAGGTGGAGCGGGCGAAAGCTGAGGCGGCCAAGGCGGCACAAGCAAAGGCTGATGCCGCGGCCAAGACCCAAGCCGACGCAGCAGCCATGGCGCAGGAGGACGCGACCGCCAAGGCGCAGGCAGAGGAGGCGTCTTGCAGCCAAGCTCCGGAGCCCACCGGCCCGCAACACGCGGACCCACCGGTGCCGGAGGGCCAGGCGCCTACAGGAGAAGCTGGCACCGACCAACCGGTCTTGGAGAATGAAGGGGGAGACCCCGTTGTCTTGGGGGCGGAGGTGCCCCCGCACACGCCGACTGCCGACGCGGTGGGCAGTCGGCCTGAGGCGCCGCCGGTGCAGCCATCTGGCGGCGAACTTGTAGTGGGGTCGACTCCTGTGGCCCGCTCTCCAGTGCGCCGGCATCCGAAGAAGGCGGTCTCAGCGCCGCGGCCACTGGAGGCCAGGGCTGCCAGCTCGTCGGCCCCTAACACTGAGGCCACCAGTGTCGCCCCACCGGGTTGGACGCCTGGGGGCGGCACCGCTGTCTTGAACTTGGCTGCACAAGACATCTAGGCCTACTTCAACACCCAAGGCGCCACCCTCCAGCAGTACACACAGGAGTTTCTGGTGACGCGAGAAGCCGTCCGGGTAGGTTTCTTGCTTTTTTGCTTTGATTCCTTGTAATCTTCCATGGGGACGCGCCAGCGCACCCACTGGGTGTAGCCTCCGAGTTCCGACCTGGCTGCTGAGCAGGCGGCTCGAAACTTTAAGTTAGTTCTGAGTGCTGACTTGTTTTTCTTTTTGTTGCTTTTGCTGCAGGATTATCACAATGTTCGCGTGGCGGCCTACAACTCCCAAGTCCATGAGCTGGCCACACGGACCGCCGACCTCAACACCAGCCGTAGTAAGTACTCTATTTCTCTCCCCATGGGGGCGCGTCAGCGCACCCGCTGGGTGTAGCCCCCGAGATTCGAGCCGACTACTGAGCAGTCATGTCGGATCTTCCGGCAACAATCTGTCTTTGGTGTTGATGTTCTTATTCTTCTCTGTCTTGGCAGAGGCTGCTGCAGATCTGCAGAAGCACCTGGGTGCGGCCTAAACCGCGCTTCGTGCCAAGGAGGAGGAGCGCAGCCAGGCGGCCAGGGAATGCGACCGCTTGGCCAAGGAGCTGGCGGACCAGGCGGAGCGGCACAGGGCAGAGCTCCAGAGGCTGAAGGAGAGCGAAGCCAACCTTCAGGCCGAGTTCGAGACTTCTCGCTCGAACTGGGCCGAGAAGGAGAAGGCCCTGTTCGCCGGCTACGGCAAGATCGAGGATATGATCGATGGTGAGTTGCTTCTTCCTTTCGTTAAGCTGCCGACTGTTGTAAGAGCCGGCTTCTGGCTTCTAACTTCTTTTTTCTTGTGCAGAATTCTATCCCGGTCAATCCGTCACCGTCAGCCAGGCCATCGAGGCGCGCCGCGACGGGCGAAGAAGGGCTAGTGCAGAAATCGCACCCAACATGCCCCGGACTCTCGATGAGTAGCTTCTCGCCGTCCAGGCGCGCCTGTAGCCGGCACATCAGATGCTCCACCGTCTAAAGTGCATCGGGGCTCAGGTGCTGACTGCCCTCTGTCCAGATGCCTAGATCCCACGCACCCCTAGCCGGACCGCCAACTGGCTGGAGGTAGCAGTCGGCTGCTTCGAGGCTTGGAAGGGCGCCGCGGTTCGGGCTAGCGCCCGGAGGGCCTTGGAATTCACCAAGGCGTGGTACCCGGGCCTGGACCTGGCCCAGCTGGCCACCTTCCGGTAAGAGGCCGCCCTAGAGCTGGCAGCGGCGAGCCGTGACCTTGCTCAACATGCGGCGGCAATCGCCGACTATGCCGACACCACCATGTTCATCCCTAAGCTGGACGAGGAGGGTGCTAAAGTGCCTCCCAACTGGTTCAGGCTGAACACAGAGTACGGGGAGGACTCGGTGGAGGAGATCGCCTCTAGCGACGAGGGTGAAGACGAGGAGGATGAGGACGGCGAAGACAATGCACCAGACGACGGAGCAGACAACCGGACTCAACCTGACCAAGTCTCAACCAATGAGCCACACGTTACCGTGCTGACTGCTGCCGGAGCTGGTCAGGCTAAGACCTCATAGTCAGCCGCTCCACCATCCGGCGCCGTTGCCTCCGCCAACATGTCGGACCCGCCTGCTGCTCCCTTGGCCTAGAGGGCCAATTTATCTTATCTTTTCATGTTCTTGTAATCTTTTGAACAAGTTAGTTTTACGCAATTCCACCCGCTGGGGGTGTATTCTCAAACTCTGTTGAATGCTGGCCGAGGGCCTTATGTAAATTAATTTATTCACACAAGTTTGTGCTTTGCCGGGTTCCACTTTGCCTTGCTCTTCTATTCTGTCTTGGCTTTTTCCTTTGCCGTCTTCCCTTTGGCTGCTGCCCTGTCAGCCGGACAGCTACTCTGCGGTCTGTGGCTAGGTCGGGGACTTGGCAGTTTTTTAGGATAGACAAGTGCTTTGGCCTCCTAGAACGTAGCAATTCAAGTGAGAAGCCGGCCGGCTGGCTGCTCAGCAGCCATATGATGAGGTAAGGAGCCGGCTTGGCCTATGCCGATTTTTTCCTTAGTCATTTTTTGTGTGGACACATTTTCCCACCTTTAGCTCTTGCCAGCTGGACAGTCGCTCTGCGAGCTGCGGCTTATGGCAAGAGAGGGCTTAGATGTCGTCACACTACTTGTCCGGCTGTAGGTATTATCAACATAGGGCAAGGCGGCGAGCCCCCGGGCCGACTGGTCGGACCCGGTGCCAAGCGGAAAGAAGAAAAGAATAGCACAATCATAGGAATAATCTTATCATATAGATAAAAGGGTAGCCCCCGAGTGCTCCTCGAGGGACCCGATGTCTTTACTCTTAATACAAAAGGTAGTGTGGTACATACTGCATTAACTGTAAAATCTTCAAAGGAGATTTGCGTTCCATGGACACTCCGTTTCCTTGCCAGAATCTCCCCTCTTGCATGCCCTAGGCTTCCGCGCGTCAATGAGGTAGTAGGAGTCGTTGCCCAAGGCTTTGCTGATGACAAAAGGGCCCTCCCATGGGGCTGAAAGCTTGTGCTGGTTGGCTGTTCACTGGATCAGTCGGAGCACAAGGTCTCCCTCTCAGAAAGATCGAGGCCTGACCTTCCGGTTGTGGTAGCGGCGCAGACCCTACTAGTAGATGGCGGACCGGCTGAGTGCTAGCGTCGGCCCTCTTATAGCTGGTCGACGCTGTCTTCTCGTGCTTCCTTTGCTTCCACCTCCGTGTACATGGCGACACGAGGTGAGTCAAACTCGATGTCAGTTGGGATGACGGCCTCGGCCTCATACACAAGGAAGAAAGGAGGAAGCCGGTTGATTTGTTTAGCATGGTCCGGTGACTCTAAAGGATGGTCGGCAGCTCGTCGATCCAGCAGCCGGCTGAGCGCTCCAGTGACTCGACCAGTCGGGGCTTGATGCCGGACAAGATGAGGCTGTTTGCCCGCTCCACTTGGTCGTTTGACTACGGATGGGCAACGGACGCTAAGTCCAGCCGGATGCCCTGCGTCGCGCAGAAACGGGCCAATGCTCCTTTGGCAAAGTAGGTGCCGTTGTCAGTGATGATGTTGTGTGGTACACCGTACCGAACGGTGATGTCTGCAATGAAGGCACATCAGTCGGACCATTCAGTTTCTTGATTGGCTTCGCTTCAATCCATTTGGTGAATTTGTCCATGGCGACTAGCAAATGGGTCATGCCGCCGCGTGCTGTTTTGAATGGGCCCACCATGTCCAGTCCCCAGACAGCAAATGGCCAAGTGAGGGGGATGGTCTTGAGTGCAAAAGCCGGCATGTGTTGCTTGGAACTAAAACGTTGGCATCCGGTGCACTTCTTGACCAAATCCTTGGCGTCATCCAAAGCAATCGGCCAGAACAAATCGTGGTGGAAAGCTTTGGCGACAAGGGATTTGGAGGCCGCAAGGTGGCCGCACTCGCCTTGATGAATATCTTTGAGTATTGCTCTGCCCTTCTCTGGCTCTACGCAGTGCTGGAATACACTAGTCACACTACGCCGGACGAGCTCTTTGTTTACTATCATGTATGCCGCTGCCCGGCGTTGCACTTGCCAGGCCAGGATCTCATCAGCTGGAATACACTAGTCGACCACTTGAAGGAAATATGCCCTAGAGGCAATAATAAAGTTGTTATTTATATTTCCTTATATCATGATAAATGTTTATTATTCATGCTAGAATTGTATTAACCGGAAACTTAGTGCATGTGTGAATACATAGACAAACAAAGTATCACTAGTATGCCTCTACCAGGCTAGCTCGTTGAATCAAATATGGTTAAGTTTCCTAGCCATAGACATGAGTTGTCATTTGATTAACAGGATCACATCATTAGAGAATGATGTGATTGACATGACCCATTCCGTTAGCTTAGCATTTGATCGTTTAGTATATTGCTATTGCTTTCTTCATGACTTATACATGTTCCTATGACTATGAGATTATGCAACTCCCGAGTACCGGAGGAACACTTTGTGTGCTACCAAATGTCACAACGTAATTGGGTGATTATAAAGGTGCTCTCACTACAAAAAATACACTTCCGTGATGATACGTGTTTGTCACAGTAGGTCGCGTTTTTTGTCATGCATGTACATCCATGACGATTTTATGACAGAATCAAGATAGTCATACTTGTGCTGTCATAGAAGTGTTCCATGACATTACCAAAATTATCATCACGGAAAGTGTCCACTTCCATGACGATAAATCACGCGTCACGGAAGTGCTTTCGTCAAGGGTGTCCGACACGTGGCATCCACCGTAACGGAACACCGTTAAGCTATCGGGTCGGATTTTGGATCCGATAACCCGTTAACAGCCCTGACCAATGGGAAATTTCCACGTGTAAAATTCTAATTGGCCGAAGGGAACACCTGTCAGCTCGTCAGTGGGCCAGATGTCGCCCGTCCATTGGAGGAGACATGCCTATGATACGTCGACACGTGGCTGGGCCCAACAGAGGCCCATATAGGTTAAAAAGGCCGGCCCAATCAAAGGCCCGTAGAACTTAATCAGGTACTAGTGGGCCAGCCCAATAACGGCCCATTTACGGCCCGAAGCTAGATCTGGCCCATTAATTGTTCACCCAATATTTGGGCCCATTTACGGCCTGAAGCCAGATCTGGCCCGTTAATTGTTTGCCCAATATTTGGGCCCATTTGCGGCCCGAAGCCAGATCTGGCCCGTTAATTGTTCACCGAATATTTGGGCCCAACTACAACCCAGTGACTTTCGGCTTGTTAGAGGCCTGATGTAGACATGGGCCCATTTCAGCCCGGTGTAACTTTCGGCCTAGGAATGGCCCATGCTGCCCATAGGCCATATATGGTCCGACGGGACATCGGGCCCACTAACGGCCCGTGCTAAAGGTGGCTACAGTTAAGCCCAACGTGACTTTGGGCCTGTTAAAGGCTTGTCGCGTAATTCGGCCCGTTGATGCCTTTGCTAAGCTTTCGACCTCTTAAAGGCCCATGATATCAGTGGGCCAACTAAGGCCCGAAATATGTTTTGGACTGGTAACGGCCCGTGAGCTAACTGGGCCCAAAACGGCCCGGTCTACATTTCAGCCCGCTGAAGGCCCGTCGACGACTAGTGAAAATTGAGGCCCAACATGCATTTTGGCCTGCTAAAGGCCCGTGGTTTCATCTCGGCCGTAATAGGGCAGTACAATATTTAGCCTATTAATGGCCCAATGCTACCTGGGCCAAACTAAGCACCGGGTCGACAAAAGGCCCAACTAAAATATAGGCCAGTGTAAGTTTGGGCCTGGTGCAATGTGTGAAGGCCCCAATCATTCGGGCCCGAGAAAGACGCATGCCGGCCCAATTGTGGGCCGCTAAAAACCTGGCCTGTTAGAGTCGAATGTTTCGGTCCGGTCGACTACATCTGATTTTTTTAGATAGTGAATGATGGTAGTAACTAGTAGGAATTAAGAACAAACCTACTCTATACAATAAAGAAATTACGACATAGTAACTTAGAATAAACCTACACTATACAATAAAGGATTTAAGGTATATTACATCCACTAGGCATCGAAGTTCGCCACCAGTGATCATAAAGCGCAACGAAGAAACAAATTACAAAAACTAGGCACCATTGCAGCGTAACAAAATAATACTAAACCAAGACCACTCCCAAGATAGTTCAAGAAAGGTTAGCCTTGCGGGGGAACTGCTGCGCAAGTTGCTGAGCAAGGCTGTGAGACTTGCCTAGCATGTCGGTCATAGCTTCTAGGTGTAGCTGTTTAGCGATGAGGTTCTCATTGGTGTTCTCCGCAATCTTTCTTAGAGATAGGACTTCAAGTCAAAGTTGAGTTGCAAAATGCCTTTCTGCTAGAACTTGGGACTGAAGAAGTCGAACTGATTCAGACAACGAATTCTGTGAGCTTGTTTGACTGTTAGTCTCAAGTAACTTGAACACTGCATCAAGACAAGACTTTGGGGTTGTCTCACTATCTTCAAGATGTTTTGCCTTCTTTGCTGCAATATATGTTGGGTTTGTCTCATAGCCTTCAGCAGACTTGTACATGCCATCAGGCATATCACCTTGAAACAAAGCAGAGAGATGACATGTTTTGCATGTGTATAAACAAAGATGATAACTGTTATGTCAATTCTATCCAATTTCAAATTAGAAAATAAAGAGTAAGTTCAAAATATCAATAGCATAATTTGGCATTGTTCATAATGCGGGGAGCTTCACCACACTACTGGATTACCATGTCAACATAACAAGCATAGATGAAGGGCAAAGAAAATTATTGCATCTATTTTGGATAATGTGCATGACATGTTGTTCATATCATCAGCCACATCAGTAAGATAAAACAGGAGATGACAAGGTGCAAACGTGGGCTGCTTCACCACACACTGGATTGTAGATCCACAAAAACAAGCATACATATAGGGAGTATTAAGTAATGTGCATGGTATGAATAAGGAATTTGGTTTTACAAGTAAAACTTAGAACTTACGGTTCTTACGAACATGCATTTTGGTAGAAACAGCAAACTAAATAGCAGTAAATGATAGGGAGTATGAGCAAATTAAACAGCAGTTGAGGATAAAGGCTTTAGAAGGACCGACTTACATTAACAGTTAACACCGGCTTTATAATGCCCTTCTCCATGTCAAGGGAAGGATAACTCAAGAATTTCAGCATAGAATCTTCATAAGCATTGCCTGTACTCTACATTTTGTAGAGAGTAATTATAGATATGATAATACTGGAAGGGATAGAGGATAATGAAGATAAGCTGCAGATTGATGCTACATAATCAACTACCAATCCCTGGAAGTACAAGCATTACAGGACAAAATGTACTGACAAGAGCAATTGGCTACACTTCTACACTTGTCGGGTTTCGGGTTTCGGCAGACCCTTGAGGTTCGAATACTGGGGTGCACGCGGAGATCTCTCCCCTACCGATCTACGTCTGATCCTCTCGTGCAAACTAAGATGAAAATGATGAACAACACAAGAGACACGATGTTTATACTGGTTCGGGCCACCGTTGTGGTGTAATACCCTACTCCAGTGGGTGGTGTGGTGGATTGCCTCTGGGGCTGATGATGGACATTACAAGGGAAGAACAGCCTCGCGAGAGGTGTTCTTGAGCTGGTGCGATGAACTGCTAGGGTGAGTTCAGTCGCCTCTCTCTCTCTGCTGGGGTTCTACCAGATCTCTCCGGGGTCTCTTGGGGTGTCTAGATGTCTCTACTCTGTGGTGGCTAGCTCTATTTATAGAGGCCCTGGGCCTCTCCCCAAATAATGAGCGGGAAGGGCGCCAACAATTGGCCATTTGAAAGGGGAACATCTAGTACAAGTTATCCTGACCAAAGGTGGTCTTCGGCTGCCAAAAGCACTAGCGATGACATCGTCTTGGGCTCCACGGTGACCTCCGTCCTGCCGTCCGGCTGGTCTTGGTCTCGTTGCACCGGAATGGTAACCTTTGCCTGATGCCTTGGCCTGTGCTTGTCCCCTTTGCACCAAAGGGGAAACACGGATATTGCGCAGGCCGGCGCCCGCCTGGTCTCGACCGTCATGGCTTGCGTCACTGGTTCCTCACGAGGTACCCCTGCCTTGATCTCTCCGCCTCCTCGCGAGCCTGCCTGATGAGGCTGCCTCTAAGGAAGCTTCCTGTCGTCCGCCACGCGAGGCTTGGCCCCTCGCGAGGGTATTTGAGCTTGAGCTAATGAAGATGGGCGGCGCTGGGCCCCCGCTTGAGCCACGTTCCCATAACACCGACAGTAGCCCCCGGGCCCAAGGCGCGCGCGGGCTTGGCTTAGCAGAGAAGCGAAGGGGCAAGCATGAAGCGCCGCGGGCTCTAATAGCCTGTGGCCTTGGGCACCGCATGTCGATTGATTGGACGTGGGCGACTGCGCTTCCCCACGACACCTCGGCGACCGCATGACTTGGTAAGTCCCTGCATGCAGAGAAACCGGTCATGATTACCTGCGATCGTGGTGCATGGTGGTTGGCCTCCTCCGGCTATAAGTACGGGGCTGGGCGACCCCCTTCGGCCCGTCCCTCCTTGCTGCTCCATTCCTTCTTCTCGATTACTCGTCGCTCCCATGGCTCCAAAGAGATTCTCGGCCGCGGAGAAAGGAAAGGCCCCCTAGGCTGGGCCTGACTCCCCCCTGGCCAAGCATGGCCGAGGCCGCCCTCGCAAGTATACCACGGTCCCCGTTGTGGCCTCCCGCGGCCATGGAGGTGGTTCCCGGCGCGGTGGTGAGCGCCAGGTTGCCGACAGGGGGCACGCCATGGGTGTGCGCTCCCTAGGCCACACTTTTGCTCGGCGGAGGTGATGCCGGAGTTCGTCGTGTGGTCGGCAGACCCATCCAACACTAGGTCCAGCTCCCCCGTTTCTTCGTAGATGAACTACCGGCCAGCGCCCGGTGCGGCTTCTGGCTCCAGGAAGACGGGTGCTGCAGCAGGGCCTCCTGGGCGTCGCTGGAGGTCTCCGTTTCTGGGAACGGGGCTCTGACATGCGGCTGGCAAACGTTTGCCCGCATGCGTGTGCTGAGCCAGTGGTGCACCTTGTACTTCAAGTTTGATGGTGATGCCACCCTCTACGTGAGGGTGTTCGGGGAAGACGGTCGCCGTGCCGGGTGTTGCCCTGAAGACGACGACCGTGGCCGCCTGCCCAGCCCTGGCTCTGACCAGGATGAAGATGGCGACTGGCGTACAGGCGGCGGTGCTCGGGGTTCACCGAGCTTCAGCAATCCCCGCTCAGGCAGCAGCTCCTCCAGCGGTGGCCCCGACCAGCCTCCTCGCCGCTGCGCTCGCTTGGGTGAAGGTAGCGGGTCAGCCCGCCGTCGCGCCCCGGTGAAGCGAGAGGAGGGATCCGCCTGAGTCCCAGGAGCAGCTCGAGTCTTCACTGTGGGTTGGCGCATGACGAATCACGCCCGTTTTGTTTTCTTTCTTATCCTGCGCAAAAATAGTAAGTAATGTAGGGCCCCGCGGGGGCGTATTAGAACTATTGCTGTTTAACCATCGCGTCATTTTCGCTATTTCTGCGCCGTGTTCTCGCGCCGCGCTCCCATGTGTGGGAACTATTTTAGCTCGATGGGGCTTGGCACGGTCCTCGCCTCCCGAGGCCGTGGCCTCCTCGTGCGCTTCGTGCCCTGCAAGGATCAGTAGTAGGGGTAACTTATGGTCTTAGCTGTGGGGGCGATCGGCCCAGGTCCTACGCTCGTGTCGCGACGCCCATGGGGCACGGACTGGGAGGGGTGCTCCCGCAGAGCACTCGGATAGGAAAGCTCCAAACGATCGGGGAGGAAAACACTCGCGAGGGCGCTTGCGATCCTCCCTCGCGAGACTTCGCGAGAGAAAACGAGGTGAGCGAGCAAGAAAGACAAAGAGCCACAAGCCAGGAACGTCAGCAACTCCAATAAAAACTTCAAACGGGAATAAACAAGCCAACTGTAGAAAGCAAACGGGAAAGTCACGTCTGGCGCCTATTCTAGTCTTCGATGTCTTCTCACCAGCGCGGAGCTAAGTGCTGCCATTGGGCATGGGCAGGAGCCCCCGAGGCCCGAGGGCGGCACTCCGACGACTCTGGGGCATGTACAGCCCCACTCATTATTACATGAGAGTGTCACGGGCGGCGAGCTTCACAGGCGTTGGCCTTCTTCATAGGCATCGGGCCTTTCTTGAAATGCGACAGCTTCACAGGCATTCGCCTTCTTCACAGGCACTGGGCCTTTTCCAAAACGCAACGGCTTCACATGCATTCGCCTTCTTCACAGGCATCGGGCCTTTTCCAAAATGCATCTTCACAGGCACCGGGCCTTTTCCAAAATGCAGCGGCTTCACAGGCATTCGCCTTCTTCACAGGCACCGGGCCTTTTCCAAAACACAGCGGCTTCACAGGCATTTGCCTTCTTCACAGGCATCGGGCCTTTTCCAAAACGCAGCGGCTTCACTCAGGGGTAGAACCTCCGGAGATGTTGAATGTTCCATGGGTTTTGGATGGGCACTCCCCTCCGGAGTCTCCAAGCGTGCGGAGCCAGGCCTGGAAACATGAACAACCTTGAACGGGCCCTCCCACATGGGAGAGAGCTTGTGCAGCCCCTCCCTGGAGAGAACCCTTCTGAGTACGAGATCCCCTACCTCAAGGGTCCTGGGGCAGATGTTGCGGCTGTGGTATCGTCGTAGCGCCTGTTGATACCTTGCCGCTCGCAGTGCGGCTTCCTGACGGTGTTCCTCCCCCAGCACGAGATCCGTCCCCCGCATGGCGTCCTGCTGAGCCTCGTCGAATGCCAGGACCCGTGTGGAGCGACGTCTGACCTCGTGAGGGAGAACAGCCTCCGCTTCGTAGATGAGGAAGAACGGGGTCTCGCCAGTCGGCTTGGTCGCTGTCGTGCGGATTGACCATAGCGCGGACTGGAGCTTGTCGTGCCAGCCCCTGCCACAGGCCTCCAGCTTCTTCTTGAAGGTCCTAGCCTTGAGGCCCCTCAGGACCTCCGCATTGGCTCGTTCAGCCTGGCCATTGCTCCGGGGGTGTGCTACCAAAGCGTAGCATATCTGCGTTCCAAGGTTAGCACAGTACGTTTTGAAGAGATTACTGGTGAATTGTAAACCATTGTCAGTGATGATGCAGTTAGGCACCCCAAACCGGCTCATGAGGCCCTTGATGAACTTGACTGCCGAGCCTGTTGGGATTGTGCGGACAGCTTCCACCTCGGCCCACTTGGTGAACTTGTCCACGGTGATGTAGAGGTAGAGATAGCCCCCTGGCGCCCGAGGGAACGGGCCCAGAATGTCCAACCCCCAAACTACGAATGACTAGGAGAGGGGTATGGTCTGCAGACCCCCCGCAGGCTGATGGATCTGTTTAGCGTGAAACTGGAAGGCCTCGCAAGCCTTCACCAGCTCAACGGCGTCGCCGAGTGCTGTGGGCCAGTAGAACCTGCTGCGGAACGCCTTGCCGACGAGGGTTCGTGACGATGAGTGGTGTCCGCAGTCTCCGCTGTGTATGTTCGCCAACAGTTCCTTTCCTTGTTCCTTGGAAATGCAATGTAGGGACACGTCATTTGGCCACTTCCTATAGAGCTCGCCATCCTGGATGCAATAAGCCGTGGCCTGCCGTGCCACACGCTCCGCCTCCTCCTTGTTCTCCGGCAGAATCCCTTGCATCAGGTAGTCCTTGAGCTTTGGGATCCAACATCCCTCCTGAGGCTCCAACGCCAGGAGCAGGCGTGCCCCTGATGCCGGGCCGCAGACCGGAGCTCCCAAGGCAGGCGGTTGAGGGAGCTCCTCCTTTGGTTGTGCCGTGCTAGACAGCAACGACACCACCGAGGGTTCGAAGAGCCATTCCTCAAAGACGTCGGGCTCCTGAGGCAGCCGCCTAGATGCCCTCTTGGCAATGTCGTCAGCCTCCTGATTGGTGCCGTGAGGCACATGTTGCAACTCCAGTCCCCAAAGCTGTTTCTCCATCTTGCGGACCTCAGCGAGGTAGGCCTCCATGTTCTCATCCTTTGGCTCGTATATCTTGTTGGAGAAGTTGACGAGGAGCTGCGAATCGCCCTTGATGATGAGGCGCTTCACCCCTAAAGCGGCTATGGCCTTCAAGCCTGCTATTAGGCCTTCGTACTCCGCTATGTTGTTGGAGATCTTTTCTCCATGCTGGAAGCAAAGTTGCACGGCGTAGTAGAGTTTGTCCTAGGTAGGAGATACGAGCACTGCGCCAGCTCCCGCACCGTGTCGGGAGAACGCCTCATCAAAGTACATGACCTAGCCATCTGGTGCTTCACTTCCCGAGGAAAGTGACTGGTCTTCGCCTGCCTCAAGACCCGGTGCTTCTGCCCATTCTGCCACGAAATCTGCTAACGCGGCTCCATTGATGACTCTGGTTGTACTGAATTCTAGCTGAAATGCCTACAACTCGATGTTCCATTCAGCAACCCTTCCAGCCGAGTTGGGGCTCCTGAGTACCATCTCCAAGGGGTATGCCGAGACGACCTTGATGGGGTGGCCTTGGAAGTAGTGCCGCAGCTTGCGTGAGGCCACCAATAGTGCGAGGAGGAGCTTTTGAGGCATGGGGTACCATGCCCTCGCATCCCTAGCACTGTGCTGATGAAATATACGGGGTGCTCGACGAGGTTGAGGGTGCTGGCACTACTTGTGTCCTCCAGAGGTCGAGGCGTCTCTTGAGACGACGGAGCTCCCAGTGCTTGGTCGCCTGAGGGGGCCTCTCCTGCTCCGGGTGCGTTCTCCTGCCGCGGTTGTTCCTTTCCGTCTGTGGTTGCGGCCTTCGCGAGGCCCTCCTAGCTCTGTTTCGCTTCAGTTCGGACGGTTGATGCGGCCTTGGCACAACGCTCCTCCCTGACCTCTACCAGAGCTGCGCTAGTGGAGTAGGGGGTGGCCGCAAGGTAGAGCACCAGGGGCTCCCGAGGACGCGGAGCTACCATCACTGGTGGACTGGTAAGGTACCTCCTGAGGTCTTGGAATGCCTTGTCGGCCTCTTTAGTCCACTGAAGGGGCCCTTTTTCTTTATCAGCTTGAAGAAGGGCAGTGCTCGTTCCCCCAGCTTGGAGATGAAACGCCCCAGCGCAGTTACACGCCCGGTGAGCTTCTGCGTTTCTCTGAGGGTCCTTGGTGGGCTCATGTCTTCGACTGCCTTGACCTTCTTCGGGTTGGCCTCGATGCCCCTGTGGGATACGAGGAAACCCAGGAGCTTGCCTGAGGGGACTCCAAACACGCACTTCTCCGGGTTGAGCCATAGGTCCACCTCGTTGAGGCTCGCGAAGGTTTCTTCCAGGTCCTGTATCAGGGTCCTTGCCTCATGAGACTTCACCACAATGTCATCGACGTAAGCTTCTGTGTTCGTCCCGAGCTGCCGGCCTAAGGCGATGTGTATCAGCCACTGAAAGGTCGCGCCTGCGTTGCGCAACCCAAACGGCATGCACGTATAGCAGTACACTCCACACGGGGTCAGGAAGGCCGTCTTCTCCATGTCTTCTACCGCCATCTTGATCTAGTGATAGCCCGAGAAGGCATCTAGGAAGCACAATAGGTCACACTCTGCGGTGGAGTCGACTATTTGGTCGATGCGGGGGAGCGGAAATGGATCCTACGGGCAGGCCTTGTTGAGGTTGGTGAAGTCGACGCACATGCGCTCTTTCCCCCCTTCTTCGACACGACAACATGATTAGCTAGCCAATCGGGGTAGCGGACCTCGCGGATAACCCCTGCCGCCTCCAGCTTTCGGGTCTCTTGAATGATGAAAGCCTGTTTCTCAGTAGACTGCCACCTTGCCTTCTGCTTCACGGGGCGTACATTGGGGCACACGTTGAGGTGATGCTCAATCACTTCCCTTAGGACCCCCGCTAACTGATCTGGTTCCCACGCGAACACCTTCTTGTTCGCACGCAGGAACCTGATTAGGGCCTTCTCCTGCTCGGGCTCGTGGTTGGCCCCTATGGTGAAGGTGGCGCCAGTGGACCCATCCTCATCGGCTGGTACCTGCTTGGTTTCCGCCTTGTCTTGGGTGAACAACTGCTTCTTTTTAGCTGGCGCAGCCCCCTTGGGTTCAAGGGCGTCGGTGCTAGTGGGCTGCACCACCGCAGCCGCACTGAAAACAAGCCGGAGCACCTGCAGCGCATCCCTTGTGTCTCCTGACACAATGAGGACACCACTGCTCCCGGGCATCTCCATGAGGTTGTACGCCGGGTGAGTTGCTGCCATGAACCAAGCCAAGGCCGGATAGCCCAGGATGGCGTTGTAGGGGAGGCCGATAGGGGCGATGTCGAAGTTGATCAGCTCCGTGCGGAAGTTGTCGGAGGTGCCGAAGGTCACTGGGAGGTGGATCTGTCCCAAGGAGGCGGTGGAACCGGCTCCGACGCCCGAGAAAGGCCTGCTGGGTTGGAGCCGCTCCGGCAGCACGTGGAGTAGGCTGAAGGCCTCCACCGAGAGCACGTTGAGGCCGGCACCACCATCGATAAGGGTCCTGGTGACGGCTACCTGGCAGATGGTGGGGGTGCACAGCATCGGGAGCGCGCCCGAACCAATGGGGTTGAAGGGGTGGTCCTCCGAGTCGAAGGTTAGATCGGCCTCGGGCGCCACCCAGCCCGGGGGGGCTTCTTGGCGCCTGGAGGCGGTGCTGATCCGGCGGGCGAACGGCTTGATGTGATGACTCGAGGGTCGTGCCTGGGAGCCACCCAAGAGAGCTGCGACGACGGGCGGCACTGGTGCGGCGAACCAGGTGAGGAAGAGGTTGCGCAGCTCCTCCCAGGAGGTGACAGAGGCCGTCGGCAGGTCGAGGAGCCACGCGCGCGGGATGCCGGTGAGGGCCATGGGTAACCAGTTGGCCATCACCCGATCGTTGCCCCCGGCTCCAAGGACGGCCTCCTCGTATGCCAGCAGGAAAATCATCGGGTCCGTCGCGCCGTCGTAGCGCGGCGGCATCTCGGGCCTGAACTTGCGCGGCCACTACACTTGCCGCAAGGCGAGGGCCAAGGCTCGGAGCCCCCTGGCCCCAGTGTCGGCATCCGTTGCTGGAGCGGGCGGCGCATTGTCCACCATGAGGGCGGGATGCGATGTCGGGGCAGAGCGGGTCGTTAGGAAGGAGGACTCCGGCGCACCCCTACCTGGCGCGCCAAATGTCGGGTTTCAGGTTCCGGCAGACCCTTGAGGTTCGAACACTGGGGTGCGCGCGGAGATCTCTCCCCTACCTATCTACGTCCGATCCTCTCGTGCGAACTAAGATGAAAATGATGAACAACACAAGAGACACGATGTTTATACTGGTTCGGGCCACCGTTGTGGTGTAATACCCTACTCCAGTGGGTGGTGTGGTGGATTGCCTCTGGGGCTGATGATGGACAGTACAAGGGAAGAACAGCCTCGCGAGAGGTGTTCTTGAGCTAGTGCGATGAACTGCTAAAGTGAGTTCAGTCGCCTCTCTCTCTCTCTGCTGGGGTTCTACCAGATCTCTCCGGGGTCTCTTGGGGTGTCTAGATGTCTCTACTCTATGGTGGCTAGCTCTATTTATAGAGGCCCTAGGCCTCTCCCCAAATAATGAGCGGGAATGGCGCCAACAATTGTCCATTTTGAAGGGGAACATCTAGTACAAGTTATCCTGACCAAAGGTGGTCTTCGGCTTCCAAAAGCACTGGTGATGACGCCGTCTTGGGCTCCACGGTGACCTCCGTCCTGCCGTCCAGCTGGTCTTGGTCTCATTGCACCGGAATGGTAACCTTTGCCTGATGCCTTGGCCTGTGCTTGCCCACTTTGCACCAAAGGGGAAACAAGGACACTGCGCAGGCCGGCGCTCGCCTGGTCCCGATCGTCATGGCTTGCGTCAGGGGTTCCTCGCGAGGTACCCCTGCCTTGATCTCTCCGCCTCCTCGCGAGCCTGCCTGATGAGGCTGCCTCTGAGGAAGCTTCCTGTCGTCCGCCCCGCGAGGCTTGGCCCCTCGCGAGGGTCTTTGAGCTTGAGCTGATGAAGATGGGCCGCGCTGGGCCCCCGCTTGAGCCACGCCGCAGGCCGCAGGTAGGCAAGTCTGGGGACCCCCGTTCCCAGAACACCGACAACATTGGCATTGTCTACGTATTCTACTTGTTGGTAAATGGTGGGCGAGGGAGATAAGATGCAGAATGCTACAAAATGAACCAATCCCTCTTCCCATAATACAAGAGTGTTTTGAACACTGGTGTACTGTACAAAACGTATATTGTGGGACAGAGGGAGTAGCTGTTAATGTAAGTATAGTGATAGACCACATTCAGTCCTTACAAGTGGACTGCAGAGCTAAACCTCTTCAAAAGCATTGGGTTGATTCTAAATTTATGTAAGAGTCCATACGGATCTTATAATGTCCAGCAAATGGACGATCACGAGGCTAACATGTGAAGTGATCCTACATAATCAAACATCTATGAAAGTAAGTATGGTCATACAGGGCAAGAGGTACTCACAAGAGCAATGCAGTGTGCAGTATGGTTGCGAGATTCTGTGGTCCCTTGAGAATGAATGTTATTCTGCTAACTGTTTTCGTACAAATGAGACATTAAGGCAAATGCAGAAATGTAGTTCAAATTGTGATGTGATATCATAGACAGTACCTTATGCTACAGCCGAGACCAATGTGTAACAAGATTATTCCAGTCACCGTCGGATAAATGTAGCACCGGAGACTTTACAGAAATTTCATTTAGAGGCTTGCCATCGAAGTGCGCTTGCCTTAGGTAGGAATGATACTTCATCAAGGAGTGCTTGAAAAGCGCAACCAACCCTTGCTCATCATCACAATCCAGTTTGCTCCTCGCCTATTTAAAAGAGTGAAATCTTGTGTCTTCTGTCAGCAGAAACATCTGCAGTAATGACCATGAATAACATTAGTACATTACTTACGCGTAAGTTGCGGAGGAAGACTGGGAATTGTTCTGTGTCTGCGGTATAATCTTTCCATGAAGGAAAGATGCGCACAAAGTTCCTAACAACAACATAAGCTTCGTCTTCTAAACTGGGAAGAAATGGAACAGGGGTCCTATTTGCTGCAATTGGGGCTCTCTCTGGTTCGAAAAGGGATTTGGCAACTGGATTTGGTGTACTCTTTGTTGGAATGGGTTTTTTGCGTTGTACAGATGGTGCTATGTCAACTGGCATAATCATACTGTTTGCTGCAGTTGGGGTCTGCTGAGTTGGGGCATCAGAAATGACCAGTGTAGTAGGGCTAGAGTCTGCTAGAGTTGGGGTATTTTGTGGGTCAGGTGATATTGCAACTACACCTAATGGGCTATTTGATTTATCAGGTGCCACTACCTTTTCCAAATACTTTTCTTGTGATCCTCCACAATTAGCAATCGCCCTCTTCCTTTTGAACGTCTGATACACAAGAACAACATTTGAATGGATAAATATGGTATGATGACAGATGGAATATGTACTGAAAATGGATAGGCAGGGCGTATTCACATACACGATGTGTAAACTAAGCTAATGACAGTTCAACAAAGTAGAAGCAATGCAAAGCATCAGTTGCAAGATATGTGCGAGCAATGTAACCTTGGAAAGTTAGAGCAAGTACCTTGATGGGTGAATAAGATAGGGCATCTTCCTCTGACTCCTCCACTAGGGAGCTACATTGACTTAGATCTCCCTCTAGCTCAGAATCATTGTTAGGATCATATTCTGAGCATGAATCTATAGGTGGAGAGTGTTTGCAATGCATTGCATGCAGACTTGATTTCAGTCCGTTAATGCCAAGTTTGACAGCCATGGCATGGTTCTGCTTTATTCTTTTCATGCGCACAAGCTCATAATCATTATGATGCTATTCAGAATCTGAGATTCATGAAAACATAAAAAGTAGTCAGATTATCTATGGAATACATTGAGAGTGTCTCCCTATAAACACCTGCATATGCAAAGTTCACCTCCCCAACCGTGCTGACCAGACCACACACAGAAATACAAACCCCTTATGTCTCTATAACAGGCAGGCACACATTTCAAAACTGAAGTAGGAACATTAGAATCATATGAAATTCGTATTTGAACAAATAAACTAAGCAATTATGAGTGGCGTAATGTTTAGCTTCAAGGGTGGAGTGTTGGTAGTGCGACACAAAGCAAGTAGGCAGATTGTATTCCATGTAAAAGATCGAAACCTATGTAAAAGCTGGAAATGGCACTTTCTTTCTATACAATGCAGTGTTCATTACCCACACATGATGGAAGAGATCACATAGAGAAATACTATTCACTCATGTCTACGGTTCCAGTATTTAGAAATAGGGTGGTCCACCCTAAAAGAATATTGACAACAAATATGACAAGGCAAGCATAGATTTAGTGAATCAAGCATTTACTTGTGAGCTTACTAGGACAAGTATGCAGAATTGTAACTGGAGTAAGAGACCATCCAAAATCTGAATGAAGTAGTTTGTCTAGCACTTATTGTTTGCAACTAATCGACGTGAAAAATTGGATATTATATCGAATGAGTAAGAAAGACAAGTAAAATTGTCAACAAACCTGGCTTGCAGTAGTAATCTTGGTCAATGTCACTACGACCAACAATCCAAAATGACTAGTTTCTGTTCCGAGGGCCGGAATTTTGAAAACCTTGTGAACTTTAGAGGTACTAAAGATTACCGAAATACATCTAAACAATTAAGTGTAGGTAGCACTAAGCACACAACAAACCCTAATGACAGTCCTTCCTAATTAGTAATGAATCAATTAGAAAATGGGTGATGAGGAGTGGTTGCTGGGTGATGAGGTAGGCACGACGGTGTGCCTGGGCGGCGGTGACGCTGTTGGGCGAGCGGCTCCTGGCCTCATGTTAGTCCGGCGTCTCCTCCTAGAGTCATGCCGTCTGGGGACGGAAAGTCACCGGCGAGGTAGGCTGTTGGGGGCGAGTAGAGATCGGAAGCGCGTAGCAGAACGGAGGGGAATCGGGGCCTGGGACGACCCAAAATCCCAGGGTGGGCCGGCCCACTGTGGGCACCCTGTAGAGATACACACCCGAGCGGTGAACATGCATTTTCGAAACTAATTTAGGAACATTTAGCTGACCAATTAAACAACTCTATTTTAATAATATCAGATTTGTATTTGAACAACTAAGCTTGTTTAGCTTGATGGGTGGAGCAGTGTTATTATGACACGAAGCACGTATTCTGATCGTATAGTGATCACAAAAGGGGGAAACTCTAAGCATATTTTTTTTAGCAAAAGAGGGTTTCCCCTTCGATTTCTATTAAAGAAACCACCATGGAACCAACATGGTCAATTAAACCCTAAGCATGATCAATTAAACCGTATTATGGCTGTGCCATGGCGGATTTGAAGCTGCAAATCGGAGAAATGATATTTAGCATCCATTGTTTGCTTCGAACTAAGAACTAAATTCTAAGAGCTGAAAAGAAAGTAGAGTAACCAAGTTAAGATCTATTTCCTGGTTGAGATCAAAAGTTGAGGAGATATGAAGTACCACCTCTCTTGCAGCGCCGTGTAGGCATCGGGCGTGCGATGGCTGTCGGTGGCATTGAAGCAGATCTGCGACGGTAGAAGGGTGCATCGGGGGATAAGTCCCATTGCGGTGGAAGAGAAGGTCGTGTGAGTGGCCCCGGCAAAGAGGACGACGGCGCCGATGAAGCGAGAGGACGCGATGCAAGGCTATTGGTCCATCAACATGGATGAGAAACATCCATCTCTAGCAGTGGACAACGCGGTCTTGGTAGGTGCTCCGGCATGGTGGAGGACGGTGGCGATGGATGTGGTGGAGGACAGCGGTGATGGATGGGGTGGCGGACGGAGGCTGGTGTGGGGATGGGGTGTTCTAGCGCGAACGGTGTATGAATGGGAAAATGGAGGGAGAGGTACGGGGAACCATGTTTTTGGGACGCGCCTGTCTGAAATATGGGAAAGTTACGAACTTAGCCCCCGCTTAAAATTTGGACGTCTCGTCGGTTGGGGATAGGACGGTAATCTCGCATCTCGCCAATATTTGCCCAGAGCGATTTCGGGCGAGGAGAGGGTGGTTGGCGCCCACGGTGTATGAACGGGGCTAACAGGTAGGGTGGTTGTGTCATGTCTGAGTGAAGTTACAAACCTGCCCCTATGGAAAATATTTGCCTACATCGATTTTGGCCAAGTCGAGTTTGTTTTGCCGCCCACCTTGTATGAATGGGGAATGGAGGGAGAAACAGAGGTCTTTCGGACGAGCTTGAATCAAATGAGTTTTGCCACGCATGTTTGACGCCCACCGTGTCGGAATGGGCTCAGAGGCGGTCGTGTCATGTCTAATTGAAGTTACGAACCTACCCCTTTAGAGCAGTGGAAATCGGGCCGATGGATTGTCCGTGTAATGGGTAGACAGTAATTTCCATCACACAAACACTTGGCTTCGGGCAGCCGACGTGGGAGTGGACATTTTGCTGCTTCTTTCAAATTTTGGGACAATAAGCATCCACGTTTACCCTGGCAACTAAATTCGAATCCATTTTGTATTCATATATGAATCTTAGAAATCATTCTATGTGTTTTTATATATCTTCAAAAGGACGACAAAGATGTATTCCACTGTCATATATGAATATGGTTTACAAATGCTGATACTCAAATTTAGAAACTAGAATCCAGTTTAAGGTGAATTCGAATATTTGGAACAGTTCATGTCCAACTCAAATGTCACAAGCAGCATAATGTGTACTCCCATTTAGATATGTACACAAGCGATGTATCAAGATTCAAATACCGAGTCAATCAACCAAGAATGTACAAAACTAACAGACATATAAACACTTATAGAGTATATGGATCAATAATATCAACTAACATACATAAGCCAGGCCGTTGTACTTTTTTTGGCTACAACAACATCCTTTTTTAGCCAGCATCTTGGCCCTTTCCGATGCATGACACTTATGGTCCATCTATAGTACTACTATTGCTGAATGCACATTCAGCCCGATTGGCATATTTGTAGGTCTGGCACAGCAATCCAAGTGAAATGTCTCCGAGTCTTATCTATTAATATAGACTTGTGCTCAAATAAAATTACAAACCAAAAAAACAATTATTACATGATATCTAAAACAAATGGTTTGATTGATTACATGAACAGACAACACAAAGGTTATTCAACTATGGAAAGCACAATTCACCTATGATTTACCAAGTAGGAATTTAATTTCCTTTTTTCCTTCAGGACCTTAACAATCTGGTCAGTCTCAGCTTGCCTCGTTTTGAATCCACCAAATATTTAATGGTTGTCTTGAGTACTGCTTGTGATTGTGCTGTTTGCTTCCTCAACATGTCAACTTCATCTCTAAGTGCAGAAGCAAAATCTCTTTCTACCACTAGTTTAGCCTCTAGAGCATCAACAGTTGGCAATTCATAATGCACGATTGGGCCGATGCCACTGCTGTGGGATGATGCAACGTCCATGGGGACCACGCTCTTTGATCTTGGGCTAACCTGTTTTGCCATTAAAGTTCCGACTGGATTCAGAGAAGTTGAAGTTAGCAAAACATCTCAACTGGGAGTTATAACAGCAAACCAGTTAAACAAACAAGGAATTAAAGAGTTTCAATTGGATGCTGAAAAGTAGTTATTAACATCATTGTAACCCGTTGTTGCAGCAGCAAAGCAGTTAAACAAACAAGTAGATATTTAAGTTAAGGCAAACAAGTAATTCTTAACAGTAAGTATCAAACACATAGATAGGCGCAATCTACAATATGATTAACAGGCTGTGCCATTATGTAATCAGTAGCAAACTAAATTAAGCCAAGCAACATAATAGAACAATTTTGCAATAAGTGGCTAACTAAAATACCGAGAAGCAGGTAACTGAACTTACACTAGTTCTTTGTACAGGCACACTAGAACTTCTTTTTCACTTACAAGGTTGTACGAAGGAGTCCATGGCATCAATTGCTTGGATACGCAGTCCCAATACTTCTTTCTTCCCACACTACATGGGTAAGTCGAATGGTTAAGCTGGTAAGATGGTGCGTCCTTGATATGTTATATGAGGACGTGTAGTCAGACTAGTTGTAGCCAAACACATCACACTGGCTTTTACTGTATATTTCATGCGATTACTTTTGGCATATCGAGATCTAAGCAATCTACAATAGGATGAAAATACTAGCATCCTTCACATTATTGGCGAACTCAGTTCATAGAAACAAGCAATTCAACCATTCTGTCGGTAAATCAAAAGCGCCACTAGAATATTTTTCACTATCCAATCATACACGCAAAAAGGGGCGACGCCACCATAGGGGCTGGTATGGGCGGCCGCCTCAGGTGGCTGGAAAGTGTGCACCTAGTTTGAGTCGTCCAGGTTGGCCCATGCTAGTTTTGTTCGTCCCAACGCACGAGCAGGCAAAGTAAAAAATGAAGAAAAATGTTTCAATTTGGATGGGCTAATAACATAAGTGCAAGGCAGGCCCTATAGCAGGCTCGCGACCCAAACAAGCGCCTCCCATATCGATCGACAGCAGGAAAAATCCCAATTCATTCACTCCAGCCTCCAGCATGGTTCGCTCCTAACCTAGCCGCCGCTGGACAGACCGACACAACACTTCCTCGTGCCCTTGTTGGAGGGCGGTCGCCGGGCTTCAAGCGAATGGAAGGACAAGAAGATGAAGATCCAACCCTGGGTGTAGCCTACGTGGGAGGCAGCGGCGGCAGCACAGGCATGGCATCGAGCTTGCGCAAACGGACAGTCGCAACTTGCAAGAGTAGCATGCGCAACGAGCAGGTACATCACATCCCTGATTATATCTAATTCAACTCTTCAATTTCTGGCCAATAGTTAAACCTTACGGTGTTGTAAAACTGCTTGTACGTAGGGTATCTATGAGAAAATGAAACCAATTTCTACTTATTTTATAACTCCCACAATCAATACTGAACAGACTAAATCTGATGTATCTAATCAAGTTTCCGGTGCAAACATACAAGATCATGTTGTTCTTGAGCCTGAAGTGTCTAATGAACAGACTGCTAATGAAGGATTTGATGCAAACATTTTACATGCTCCTGGTGATGAACATATAGTGTCTAATGTGGGATCTAATGCAAGCATTTTGCAAGCTCATTGAAGGATTTAGTGTCTAATGATGATCTACTATATTGAGAGAGACAGAGATTTGCAGGCATTGATGACAAGCAAATTATAGTGCATTTTCATAGCTTGAGGAAACGTCGAGGCCATCTACCAGAAAGTCCATGTATCATGACAACATAGCATAAATACTTTTCTAATCTGTTGTTTGAAACTATTGGCATACTTGTGCAGGATAGATATATTGATATGCAGTTTGCGCACTAGTTATACGTGCAATTACACTTCGATATTTTCAGCCAGAGAATGAATAATTCAAGCAGGTACAAACCATGTTTGTAGTCCTTGTACACCATGTTGCATTTTGTGTTTTTTGGTGCTTGCATCATTTAGTGTTTATAATCTGAACTACTTTGGATCGTTAGCTGGTTTTCAAAGTGCATGTAGCTTCACATTTCTCAAGTTATGTTGATTTCCGGAGTGCAAGTGCCTTCGTATTTTTTAAGTTAAATGTTCGCCCCTGGTAACTTGAATTGGTGGATCAGCCACTGCACACAAATCATACACGAATGCCAATACGAATTAAATGAAATGCAGGGACTTACACTAGCTTGTTGTATAGGCTCACTGCAGCTCTGCTTGTGCTTGGGATGTTCCATGTACAAGTCCATGTTACCACTTGCTTGGATGTGCAGGCCTTGTGCTCCTTGCATCCCCCTCTACATTTTTGACACGACGAATGGTTGATCAAATAAGAGGAATCAACCTTGATGTTGTATCGGAGGACAGATACTTACAAGGTTATACAGGTGTGCATGATGTGTACTAGATCCCGTAGCGCCGTCATGCTTTGCTAAAAAATGGATTTGCTTGTTTCATATGATATCTCCAGAAGAAATAAGAGTTAAAGCCAGAGTTGCATAGGTGTGTAAGCTAAGAGAGTAGTGAAAGGATATCCAAACATCATCGGAATAGTGCACAAGGGAGTGATATGTGGATACCTTATTCGGGCCGGCGTTTGGGCATGCTCGCCTAACTAGAGTGCGGGTCACTTCAGAGCCGTTGAGGGTGATGCGCTGGCGTTGGCTGGCCGCGCACGTATGCATATCTTGAGTGGCAGCAGAGCGCTACGATGCGGTGGACGAGACCATTGGTGAAGCCCCAACGGCCTCGGGGGGCGGAGGTGCGATGATGTGCTCGGTGAAGTAGCCTCGGTGAGCTGGGAGATGACGTCGGTGAAGCGCACCTGATGCGGTGGAACTCGGTGTCTATGAGGCACGTCGGTTGCGGCGGCCGACGTTGTCGGTGGACCACCTGGTGCGGTGGACGAGGGCGTAGCTGAGGTAGCTCCGGTGCACTGGTGAAGCGCGACCGTCATCTTCGTCGTCATCGTCCGGCACAAAGGTGGGGAACGGTGGGGAAAGAGACGAGATGAGGGGCGATTCGAGGGTTGGTGGCGAATTTGGGATTTGAGCAATCTGGGCGCGGAAGGGGACGATGGAGAGGAGAGATTTTGCAGTGCTGGAATTGGGGCCGCCAGATATTTCAATCCGAAACGTGGAAGCGCAAACTTATATTGTCGTCGTCCTTTTTTGGGGGGAGGGGGGTGGGTGGCTGGGTGCTACGCGTCCGTTCGACACACGCCACCACCCCGACAGGACTATGCTTCGGTGCCTTAAGGCACCTGCCTTTATGTCCATGACATGTGGGCCCAACAGGTGGCTGGCCCACATGTCAGTGACCCAAAGGCAGTTGCCTTTAAGGCACCGAAGCAGCGTCCACCCCGACATGACCCTGGACTGCCTGGTGCGCCTACATTTGAGAATGCAAACGAATCTTCTTTCATTTGCAAACGAATCTGTATGTATTACCATGCCCGTGTTTTCCTTGCAATAATTAGTCATTCGAAACGAGATACTCCATCAGTTCACTTTTGTAAGTTGTTTCAGACAACTTAAAATGAACTGTTTTGCACATTGTCTGAAATGTCTTCAAGGTCTTATAAAAGTGAACAGAGGGAGTACCATAAATTAATTAATGAGGAGTTATTTGAAAAAAAATCAAAACGGTACCCACGCTAACGTGGATTAGAGTGTGTGTCACATAATTAGTTATTTTAATTAGATTGTGTGTCACGTAGTTAGTTATTTGAATTAGAGTGTGTGTCATGTAGCGATCTCCAATTCTAACGTGGATTTCGCATTTCAGTGTATCCACGCTACTTTTTAATACAAATTCATATGTATATGATGAACACCATGGTAGTGAGAAATTTTTTGGATGGATTCAAACATATGACCTACAAAATAGCACAACAAACTGAGTCAATGTCAACTTTTCGAAACTTAGTATGGCACGAATTTGAAATAATTACCCGTATGCCTGGTCCTCGGTTCAAATCTTACAATGTACACCGAATTGAAACATCGATATTAAGTCTCATACTATGTACATTCAAATGTTGTTTTTAGCCCCCCCCCCCCCGCACAAACACTACATACTTCCAGTATCGGTCAATCTTCGTCTCCTAGCCACCTTAGAAAGCTATCAGTTTCCAACACACGTTCATTCTTTCTCTCCATGTTTCGATCTCTAAGTATCTCAACTACACAACCCCTTTTTCCACTTTGTTACCAAATGTATTTACCTCACACACCCGCCATTGCACCCCATGCCGAGCTCTCTCTCCCCCCTCTCCCTCTCACCCTCTCGTGCTAAATACATGCATTGCCTATCTAGCCCCCAACCTCTCGTGCGCACGCACGCACGTTGTATATCTAGGTCACTCCCTCGAGACTGTCTCACTCTTTCTTCTGCACGGCGGGCCACACTCGCTCAATCTCGCTCTCTTTATCTGAGTCTCGTTTAACCTTGTTTTCTTTCACACACAAATGATATATCTCCCTGTTTGGGCCTCGATCGACACACTCTATACTCTCTCACTCAGATTGTCTATCTAGGTCAGTCCATCCAAGCCGCCGCCACTCTTTCGACCTCATGGTGGGCCATGCTCACTCAATCTCTCTGTGTGTGTGTGTGTGTGTGTGTATGTCTCGATTGACCTCGCTCTTTCTCGGACAAAAACGACATATCACCATGTTTGAGCCCAATTCGACCTATTCGCATTGTATACTCTCTCACGCACATCGTCTATCTAGGTCACTCTCTCCAACCCGTCTCACTCTTTCGATCGCACGGTGACCCTATGTGATCGGTTGACCTTGCTTCCTCCCACGCACAAAATATATCTACACGTATGTGACTAGATCATCTCTGAAGCTCTATCTTACAGCCCTCACCCTTGCCAAAAAGCTCAATCGGACAATATCTCTCCAGAGCATATATATTTGTTCAATGAATGTCGGACCACACTCACTTTGTCTCTCTATCTATATGTCTCTCGATTAACCTCGCTTTCTCACACCGTATCTTCCATGCATTGAAACTACTACCTCTCCATCCCTCGCAAAGCCGGAGCTATTTACATTGCGAGGGGCACTCCAACCTTGGATTAATTTGTGTAGGCATTTATTCCGGTCGGTTTAGATTATATTTTCGTAGCATTCGGCCCACAACTACTCCAAACACCGTTGCAACCCATGCAACTCCCCTAGTTGATTTCCGTCTGGCTCGGTCATCGCTCTTTCACACGTCCTTTCTCGCCTTCAACGTCGCACCATGGTATTATTGAAAAAACTATGTTGTTCTCTTTAATTATTATAAATAAGCTACAAAACTACACACCGATAGTCCACTTGGAATGGAACAAATTTCAACCCACAAATAAAAGTGCTACAAACTACACACCGAGGGGCCCACATGTCATGAAACAAATTTGGACCCATATACAAATTAAAAAATAAAGGACGAGGATCGAACATGCGACCGGGCCTTCAAGCCGCACGTCAATAGGCAACATACGTTGAATAGCAATGTTTGTTGTACCCCCTTTCTTCACATAATGTTTTTATATTACCACAGCCTAATTAATGGATAACATGTAATATTATTTTTAGTACTATTCGCCTTCACTTACTGGTGGGCTCCATGTGTACTCTCTCTCCTCCCCTTCTGCGTTTAGACGCACGGGCAAAGAGGAAGAACTCATGGGCGATGTTGCCGTTGACCATACCTGGACGTGTTCACAAGTCACGACACTAGTTTCACGTACTAGCAGCACTAGTCAGTGTGTACGTGCAATGCACGTTAATTTGGAAGTATATTAAGTGCATGCGGATATTAACTACTAGGATATTATTTGCGTGTTGTCATGTGATTAGCACTATTTTTGGCATGAAATTAACTGCATGCTAAATGTGTTGAGCGCTCGACATTGAAGCAGTCTAGGTCGTTTGATGACAAGGAATACATGTGGCTTGAAGACATTTTATATTTAATTTGATACGGCTCTAGCAGAACATTCAATCGATCAAACCATACATTTCGTTCAGTCTGACTCCGACTTTAAATTATACGACGATCGATATAAAATAAATAGAAATGATAAACGTTCGGATTTTAAGCATGGCAATCCGAACATTTTTCATGGCAAATTGAGATTACGCGGCGGCGGGGGGGGGGGGGGGCGTCTTGCGGTGGTAAGCGGCTCCGCTGTCGTGCTCTTTGTGTCGTCGGGCCACTGACCGACGGCGATGGCGGCGTCTTGCGCCGTTGTTGGCGTACTCCTGGACGTTGGCCTAGCTTCAAGGAAGGCCAAAATGTTCTAGACTTCGGAGCGAGTCAACTGGTGGGAGGAGGCGACTGGCGTTGGTGCAAGGAAGCGGTCGACGGCGGCCATCCATGCCGCTGAGGGGGGCACTGGCACCCGCGCGGGGACAGGCGCTGTCAACGGCGCGGCGAAGACATTCGTGTGCACGGGCATCGGCACGGGCGCACATGTCAATGCACGTGCAGGTGCATGCGCTAGCAGGTGCACGGGCACCGGCACGGGCGTGCGCGTCAGTGCACGCGCAGGCGCATGCGCTGGTAGGTGCACGGGCGCGTGAAAGTCGGCAGGGACCTCGTGGGATCAAGCTCGGCGACAATGTACGGCTCCCAGCCCATCAATGCCACGGGGATGGGTGCTAGCGCAGTCGGGGCGACGGGAGCCGGAACGGGAGCGGGGACAGGCGCCACGCCTTTCCGCAAGGCCAGTTCAAGATCGTCCCAAAGCGCCTTATGTTCTTGAGACTCCGACTGGGTGTCTTCCTCAGGAAACTAGAACACTAAGGGCAGACCATCGTGATGCGGCATGGAGTACGTTTAGGTCAGGCTAGTTGGAGGTAGACGACAGGAGAATCGGAGAGTAAGAGAGAGGATTGTAGCGATACTGGGTAGTGCGGGGTTGATTTTAAACTGCGGCGCCAGTGGCATTAAAAGTGGGAGCAGTTGGGACGACGGTGGGCGGCGGAGCCTGGTCAAAGGGCTCACCTCCTGGTGAGCCTGCACAGCGGTCTACTCGCACGCCTCCCTGACAGCCGGTGCAGCAGTCTGCTCGCACGCCTCCCGTCGACTCACACGCTTGCTTGGACGGCACCTGCCAATGAGAAGCGGGGACTCGTGACGGCACGTAAACGCCCACGGTTTCAATAGTGAAAGCCTTTGCCTTAACGTGACAGGTCTTTGTTCCAAAATATCTTGGCTCTTCATTTGTGCAACTTGTCATAAGCAACTTGTCTCAAATTGAAGAAAAAACTTATGAAGTAATATTTGTGCCATATCACGTGACCATGCTTAGTTTCAAGAATTTATGCTCACTTTTGGATTTTTTGAAATTTAAGATCAAGGATTTGAAACAATATCATAACCTGCATCATGCAATAAATTTTCAAGCCATAGATCTGTCCTGTTGTATTTCTTAAGAATGGATTTGGTCAAACATTTTCCTTAGTTAGACTTCAGACAAGTTATATATGTAGAGTAAAAGGATAATCCCTCTGTACCAGTGCATTGCCTGATATATTAACTCAAGTACTAGGCACAAACAAAAGGGCTCAATTCTATGCTCATCCTGGTGCAGTAGTAGTAGTAGTTCTAGGCAATGCAGTTGACGGGTGACCTTGACGAGCGGCGACCGAGGGAATTGAACTGTGCTCGGCACGGTAGGTAATGTTGTCCAGTTACTAAAGCATCCCTCCGTTGTTCATCGGTAGTCATTATGGACCAGGTACATGACGGGAATTTACTAGGGCTGGAGTTCTGGCCGCCAGATATTTCGACTTGAAACGCCGAGGCTCGACTGGTTGGGGTTGCCTAATGTGCGTACCACGCACGCCACTGAAGGACACGAGCTCGGTTTTTTTAGGATCAACATGAGCCAAGGTCTGGCTGGTACGCCGTTGGGTCCTACCATTCGAGAATATGAAAGGAACCTTTTAAATTGCCGAACAAATCTATGTGTATTACAATACCCGTATTTTCCTTGCAAATACTAATCTCAACGTGGTAATTGATTTATGACGAGTTGTTGAATTAGAGTGAGTTTGTGATATAGTGATCTCAACGTGGATTTCACATTTCATGGTATCCCTAGTAAGTTTTCCAATGCAAATTCAAATTTAAAAGATGAACAATATGGAGGTGAGAAAACTTTGTATGTATCAAGCATATGACCACACACACACAGAGACACACACGCACGAACACAACAACAATCCAATAAGTATAGTGCATCTATTTTTCCAAACCATGCATGTATGACACGAATTCAAAAATACTCCTTCTATTCCTAAATATTAGTCTTTTAGAGAGTTCAACAAGTGACTACATACGGAGCAAAATGAGTGAATCTAGACTCTAAAATATGTCTATATACATCCGTATGTGCCAGTCCATTTGAAGCCTCTAAAAGACTAATATTTAGGAACGAAGGGAGTAAAATGTAAGACATCCATGGTCCTCAGTTCAATGTTTAAAATGAACATGAAACTTAAACATGAATATTAAGTCTAGTACCGCAGTACATGCAAATGTTGTGTTTACGCGGAGCTATGATTGTCGGGGGTCAACCCCTCGACCTTCGATAACATTGTGGAGCTCTATTTAGGGTTGCTTAGATTATATTTGTCCCCACCCTCCCAACCACCGATTGGTTGTGCACCCCCACCCCTCCTCCACGGGAGAATATCATGTGCCCCCATACCTTAGATGCTATATGCCGATATGAGTTGCTTGGAGCTTGTAGATCTGAGATATAGCAGCTCACATGATGTGTCTTAATATTTTTGCGGAAACCTTGATGAGTTTGAGAATTGCACACAATTTGTACAAAAACTACTTAGATGCCCTTTGATCCCATATCCAACGACCTCGAAGCTCGTATCACCGTAGCATCTAAGATGAAGGAGGACATCATATTCTCAGGTATGTAAGAATATCATGTGCTACCACACCTTGGATGCTTTGGTGATACAAGCTCTTCAGAGGCGTTGGATTTGTGACCCAACACCTCCTTGGTGGTTCGAATGGTTTTTTGCAGAAAATCCCCAAAAGAGTTCGACCACTGCTTAAAAGCACAAAGACTGCTCAGATGCCATTGGATCTCAGATCAAACGACCTCCAAGCTCGTATCACCGTAGCATCCAAGCTGCGATAGCACCTTATGTTTTCTTGCATGGGAGAGTATGAGGTGCTCCCGCACCGTAGATTCTATGGTGATACGAGTTCACTGAGATCTAACGGCCCACAGTAGGAGGTTTGAATGCTTTTGCAATATACGACTAATAGAGTTTGGGAAATGCGCAGAAAGTACAAGTACTACGCATGTACCATCTGATCACTAATCATACAACCTGGATGCTCATATCACCATAGCGGGTAATTAAGCTACGGGGAGCACCTAATATGAGCACCGGGGAGCCGTTGGATCGAAGATGCAGCGGCACACACGAGGCCTGAATGTTTTATTTGCAAAAAAACCTTTGGAGAGTTTGGAAATTGCGCATAATTACAAAGACTACTCCCAAGCCATTGGATCTCACTTCCAACGGTGTAAAAACTCATATCACCATAGTATCTAAGCTGCGGGGTGGATGTGATATTCTATGCCGCTGTCATTTTTGTTCATAAACTTGCAAAATATGTGTAACTGGTGCCGTTACTTGTCTAACCACGCTAAGTGTTTGTTCAAAAAAAACCATCCTACATTGAAATATCGGAACAACAGACGGGGGTCCGACTTGTCATTAGTCAAATTTGGACCTAAAACTAACAAATCTGAAAGACAAGATTCAAACTAGCAACCTGGACTACAAAGCGTAAGTCGATAGCCTGAAAAACGAACGGTTGTTGGCTTTGTCCCATAACTGGATTTTATACAGTACTTGCGTTGAGTAGAGTAGAGGGAGTGCCTCGTCAACACGTGCATGATCGTTGTCTCACTTACTGGTGGGTCCCAGGTCTGCGATCTCAATCTCTCTTCTCTCCATCATCTAACCTTTGCACGGGCACACATGAAGAGCGGCGCTAGCTTGCCGTGGTGTTATTACAACTAAAAAAGCTTGGAAAATAGAAGAATCGCCTAGAACAAGAGACGTTGTGGCTGGTCGAGACGGAGCTAACCACATCTATCCTTCATGCCACGTTTGCATGATGAAGCTGTGTGGCTAGTGGGGTGTTTTCGACCGACTGGCTGGGTCCCGAGGTCGAACCATAGGTACTACATCGGATACAGTATATTTTTACACGCACATTTTTCCTCCGTGCCGAGACGTGGCACACCCTACTGCGCGGTTTCGGGGTCCTCCCGGGTGGTGCACGCATATATTCTTCCTAACGTGGGACGCCCTACCGCGCGTTTTCTGGGTCCTCCTCGGTCGTAGCGCTGAAGCAAGTAAATGAGTCGTCAAATCACGAAAGACCACCTTTCCCGCCGAGTACATCTAGTTCGACCGATTAGCTAGGCCGCCACCACATTTGTTTTTTCACCCCTTTTTATCTACTTGCCTGCATGTAAATTTAAATATCCACTGCGACATTGCTCTGTTGTTTGGGTGCGGCAGGATTTTTAATTTTTTGATTGACGGGAGCAGGTGTGGCAGCAATTGGTCACGATGACTCCGCCTATAAAAGCCACTGCTCCCTGATGTGAGAAGTCGTCGACTGGTGTTTTACCGTGGTGAAAACCAAAAGATTCCCCGCTCCCTCCGCCTTCCCGTAGATTGCATTGCCTTTCAGCCGTTTCGCCCCCCTTTGCTTCCTCTCCCCATTGCTTCTACCTGGTGCCATGGCGGCGCAACAGATCATGGAGTCCGAGGTGAGGCGCCTGACACTGGCTCCCGTCGACCGGGAGCGGGCTCTGTGGGCGGTTGCACCCTGCATCACCAACGTCGTGCACCTAGAGAAGCAGAGGGACTTTGGTGGTGTTTAGGCGCCCTCTGCATGGGCATGTCCATGTCTTGGCGCAACATGACCGTTGGATCAAACTCAGATGGTGCAGATCAGTCACTGTAGCACAAAGCGTGTGGGTGTGTTTGGTTGCATTCTCATCTCAATATAGTTGTTTCCTCTTCGTGTATTTTTGTCAACCTACTAGTGTGGACTCATGCACCCTTCATGCACTCTGCCAAACACCCAAAAGTGGGTTGAGAAGGGAACTTTTGCTCCCATCCCGTGCACCCTTCATACACCCTGCCTAACACTATTCGTGCTTCATATGGTTCATGTTTCTTGGAGTATTGTAGCACCGTCCTCTCCGTGCACTGTGGACCTAGTTCTGTTAACATTGATCTCACCGTTCATTCTCGACCAGACAGTCGAAAAAGCGGTACCATGTTACATATAGGAGTAGTTGACATGCGCACAACATCATTTGTTGTCGTCATATCTTACTACACTAGCAACAAGATTGTGTAGTACTGACGTATGAACCACTGCACATGCCTAGTAGTAGGAGCACTGTGTATGTTCATGTGGCTGCCGTGTTTCGCACTCCTCCGTTGTAAGAGTGGAAACACTTGCTGTAATCATTTTTTTCTTCAGAAAAACAGTGGACACGCTCTACCATGCGGATCCTCCTCCAGCCATGCACTAAATTACTCACTTTCGCCGACGTGTGGGACAGCCAGCACCTGGGTCCACCAGCCATGCACTAAATTACTCCGTAGTAGAGTGAAGGTAGACTACCCCGATTGAACCGCCGCAGTAATGCCCAATGAGCCGTCAAATCACAAAACACCCTCCTTTCCAGCAGTAAGTTGGATGGACGAAGCAACCATCATTTCACTCTTCTCTCTCAGCTTCCTCTCTTGAAGAAAACCCCCACTCGCTTCGCTTCTCCCTCATCTCGTTCCTTCTTTCACTCTTCTCTCTCAGCTTCCTCTCTTAGATGGACGCCGGAGCACCGGCCGACGTGATGTCTATGGCTCTGGCCAAAACTGTCGAGGCTCATGGTATGAAGAAGCGCAAGCACCCCGCCGAGACTACCGCAGACAAGCTCAAAGCCATAGCCCTGTCCAAGCCCTCCTCTCTGGGATCCCTCATTAAGAAAGTACAGGTAATGTCTCTTGTTGACGATCTTTTTCACAATCTTGATCGTGTTTTTTCATCTAACACTCAGTACTAGTACTGGTAGTACAACTTTATGGGTGATCTTGCATGTGATTTTAGTGTGCCAAATGACGGTTCTAAATTCCTCTTTTGACCAAAACATGCGAGAGGTTGACACTGATTTCTTATAGATTACTTTCAACTACTCCCTCTGTCCCAAATTTCTTGTCTTAGATTTGTCTAGATACGGATGTATCTAATACTAAAATGTGACTTGATACATCCGTATCTAGACAAATCTAAGACAAGAATTTTGGGACGGAGGGAGTACTTTATGAACATCAATGCTACCTTTTAAGAGGGTATATTTGCCTCAGTAACTTGTGTTATGGATATTGCATGTAATCCCTCTGCTCTCATGCCTTTGAAGACATGTTCTAGTGTCTTTGTTCACTCATTTCTGTGTGTATATGTAGTCATATATGGAGTATAATATAAAAAATCATCTTATATTTCTGAACGGAGGTAGTAATAAAATATGGTTTCTGTTTGAATTAGAACCAGGTCCGCGGTGGAGATGAAATTCTCAAAGTCATGCCATGTGAACTGGAAGACCTGATGATGAGTTCTACTGCTGAACTATCCAGCTGCTGTGTCCTTGTCGCCATGTGTCCTAAACTAGTGTTTTCCTGTAGCATTGTTGTCAGGCGTGTTCTCGAGGCTGTACTTGACCACAACAATTTCCTGGCTGTGCCTTCGATTACGAAGGGTGTGGTTCTTGTAAAGCTTCCCAACAAATCTGATGCGGCATGTCTTCATCATCATGTTTATGAGTGGAAAGACCACTCTGTTAGGTTCTCCAAGGTTGACAAGATGGTGATGGTGCGTGTAGACATCTCACACGAACTCCATGGCCTAGTCAGTTATGCGGGGTTCATCCCGTAGGTCGGTGGCAAGAAATAATCTGCAGAGTTTAATTAGTGCAACTTTGCTTGTCTATAGTAAGTACTATTGTTCAGTACTTGATTTGTGTTTGTGAACCCTGTATTGTTTATTTGTACTGCCGCTTTTGGTGTGTGGTCAGTCCTGAGAATGGTCTATGTTAATGTCTGTCCAATCAATTTAGTCTGTATATTTTGAAGTATCCAAATCATATTTTTTGTGAGGATGGTTTATCAATTATGGTTACACTCCAATATCTGTATGCATTGCAGGGTTTATCGCACCCACCAGGATTTCTAGTCCCATGGATGTTCGGTCCATACGATTTGTCACGACCTTTGGGCTGTCCTGCTTGTGGGAGTAGGTGGGGCCCCTGCATGCCACGCGTAGTTGGACGATCAATCTTCTGTTTAGTACTTCAACATAGTAATTTCCAGGTAAGGATTCAACCGTGTCACATCAAGTAAATCTTATTGATTTCCTGTCTAAATCTTATTGATTTAATGTCATGTTTTCTTTCTTTTCCTACAATTTTACGATGCAGGTTTTGCCATGTGACATTCATCACAGAATAAACCGTTTGGTTTGCTCTACGATGGATATTTTTGCAGGTTTCACTTCTTATGTCGTGTCAGTAATGAAGGCACTGTCCATCACTTATATTACTGGAAAAATTGGATCAGTCTGTTGTCTGAGTACAAGCTGAATCCCTATGATGGACTACAGTTTGGTTTAACAAAAACGCCACAATTAGTCCTTCTCGCATTTAAAAGAAATGAAGAAAAAAACTGGATCACGGTCATGGATCCTAGTCAAGTTAGAAAGCTGATCATAGCAGACCAGACACGATCGCTGCTGCCTCGCATAGATCGAGCACCGACAGTTGCTCTAGCACTAACAACGACATCAGCTTAGTCTGATCCAGCTGAGGATTGGGCACCGACCGCGTCAGCGGATCAGTCTGATCTACCAGAGGTTCGGGCATCGACACCGGCACCTGCTCCGACACCGGCACCAGCTCTACAAGGAGCACCATCTCCGGAAGCAGCGGCGGCTTCGGCACCTGCACCAACACTTGCACTTGCATCTGCTCCGGCCCATGCAGTTGCCCCTGCAACAGACTGGGCTGCAGTTCGCACTTCATATACCAAAGTCCTTACAAAAACCGACATGTCCACCTTCTTGGTAAGCATTGGCCGCCCAAGTGCTTCGTTCTTTTTTCTTCCCATGTTGTTTCACATGATTCACTATGTTGATCTAACTGTTTGGGTATGTCTTCTTGTTTGCAAATAGAGAATTCCTAGAGCAACGAGGGAGTCGTTTAACAATCCGGGCGACCGCGGCCATGTTTCTCTTACCATGCGCAGCCTTGGTGTGAATAAACCTGCTCAATATACCATAAGTACAAAGGATGGTCGCATGATGATTGATGCTAAAGGATGGTCAAGGTTCAAATCTAAATCATATCTTGCGGTAGGGGATGATGTCAAAATCGAACTTTCTCGGCAAGGAGAGCTGGTCCAAATCAACTTTGCAATTCTTCAGTAGCAGCACGCAACTGCCGAACTGATCTATCCTCCGAGAGATTTTGATGTAATAATCTGGCATGGTGAAACAAGTGTCCTGTGTGTATAAGTAGTACGACAGTATTATTTATCACATGGTATATCGTTGATAGAATTACAACTCTGATTGATGGTTAGGAACTATCGTTCGATTTCAATCCAACAACTGTCGTGCTTTATTCAATTTTCTGTATTCGCCTTGCGACAGCATCTAAAACCAGCGCCGTACCGATCGCTTGCAATATGAAAAGCGTTGAGGTAGAACACATGGGCCCCCAAACATGCAGGGTCGGCCTGCGGCCCAAAGTCCAGAACCATGAGCCTATCTGAGTATTATATTCTCAGCTGAACCCCCATAAAAAAAGCTGAACCCCCATAATGCCCGTGCGTTGCAGAGGGAATATATTTCTCAGCAAGGTGAGCCTGTGATATAAAAGATTTGTATATTTCTTTACAGAGGGAGTATCTCTCTGTCAAAAAATATATTTATGTGTAACTAGTTACTCATGTCTTTCTACTTCCTTTCGCTGATATGTGGGGCAACCGGCAACGGGGTCCACATGCCATATGCACAAATTAGAGTGCACAACTTCACGGTAGACACACCCCGGTCGTAGCGCCGCAGTAATGCCCAATGAGCCGTCAAATCACAACCCCCCTTTCCAGCTTTAGCAGTAAGCTGGACGGACGAAGCGGTAATATTTCATTGGGCCTGAATCCCCTTCTCCCTCATCTGCTTGTTCAGAGAAAACCCCCTCTCGGCGATTGCATAGGGTTTTCTCATGGAGAACCAGGTACGAATTCTTCATCCATCCCTGATAAATCCAAGTCCCCTGGTCGCAGGTAATGCTAGGATGGCAGCCGCCGCCATTGATGCATTTTCCTTCCTACTGAATCTAGTGTGTTTCATTTGCAGTGCTCAAAGTGCGAGTACCCTACAGGTTTCTGCGCCCTCGGCGAGACGCCACACTTTTTCCTTCTCATCCTAACACAACATTTTGAAACGCGCATAGTATGTTCCTAGAATCCTCTTTTCTATCCGGGAGGGTGGGTTTTTTTTGAACATGCTGTGTTCTCATATTATTTTTCCTGCAGTGTATTATTTGCTCTACCAGAACACCTGTACTCAAGATGCTCGGCCTTGCCATAACTGAATACACTGGTTTAATGGTCACAGTGAAGACAAGCCATGGATATAAGTTCCGAGTTAGGGTCATGAACCAAGAAGATCGCTGATTTTTTATGGCCAAACTTGGGTAAACTTTCTCAAGTGTTATGGACTGAAAGTTGGCGCACGAATGTTGATGGAAATAGCAGAACCTGGTCTCATCTTCACTATGATCTTCCACCCCGACGTCGTTCCAATTGTTCATCCATGTTAGTTTTGTATCTGGTTCTTGCTTGTTGCCTCGATTACTTCTTAATCCACCTATTCTGTCTAACTAAGCACAATTTAACTTTAGAAGTAGCAACGAATCTCTCACGAAGATGCTACTTCTAACTATTATTTTCTTATAATTGGTGGCACGTGTAGGTTTTTTTAGAGTTAAGCAGTATGCTCGTTTGTTACTCTGTAATAACTTGGCTGTTACTAATGGCACTGAAGTTGACTGGATCGACATCCACAAGTTCCTACACTTTATTGATCGTCTTGAGGTCCTTGTGGGGTGTTTCAATGGTGGAAGGCCACATGGGATATGTGTGCCACTGCTGCACTCGTTGAATAGGTCCAACTGTGTCGAGAAACTTATGGTACAAGTTGTTTTCTGTTATATATGTTGTTCATAAACTATTGCTTATACACAGTTTTACACCTGTGATCTTCTTGAAACAGGAACTGCTGAGTTCTATTGTTCCTATACAGATGCCTGACCATGGTCGGGCAGACTTGCGCTTGGTCACAACATGATGTTTATGTCGACCTACTCAATTCCCCTTGGAGGTGAAAAGATACTTATTCATGGGTGGTGTCAAATAATGAAGGCCCGTCCATCTTGGAGAATAGGACAAAAGATTATGTTCATGCTTTTCCATGGTCTAAAGGGAATATCCTGTTTATTGACCACATTGCGAGATGAAGCCGCTTTCAGAAGGTTGTGGATGCGCGCGGTGGCGCATGGGCCTTGTCCTGGGGCTTGGCGGCCTCACCCTTGGTTAACTGTAGACAAAGTAGCACTATTCGAGGCGTGCTTTGTACGGTTGAACCTGTATAAGTACTCATACTGCTTTCAACTTTGGTTGTTAAGTGCCCCTGCTGGTTTCAGTTAAGGTTGTTAAGTACTCCTGCTGCTTTTACAGTCTGTCGTGTTTCTTTAGTCATGTCTTCCTCCAGCCGCCAAAACCAAACCAGCGTTGGCAGGGCCACCTGCTTCCGCCTCCCACGGCTGGCTGCGCCTCAGCGCACGCATCGCCGCCCCACCGTCTCCTAAATCGTTAACGGCGACGTCCTCCACGCGCTTTGGTGCACTCGCCGCGGTGCCACCCTCTCGCTTTGTCAACATGGTCAACAAACAACAGGAATTGGCAGAAGTACGTGGAGAGGATGACAGTAGTGGACCACCATGCCAGCGTATGGAAAAATAAAATGCTTCCTCCTAGTGTATTCCTGACATCTGGGACCCACGACATTATGAGCGTATATAGTCAATAGACAAGAGAACAACACAAGATCGGCTAACACCTGGGACGTAGCTACTCGAGCAGTATTTTTTTTTGTTTGGTATTGTTGAGACGGAGCAGGGTTTGAACTGGGCTGTGGCCCGTCTAGCCCAGGCTTATATTTTATGTTCACCATGTGACCAGCCCAGCTATTTTTTCTTTGTGAAAATGAGCCTAGTTTATTTTTTCTGAAGAATATCCAATCCAGGACTACTTATTTTTCTACGCCCTGATGGGCTGCAACTCTTTCAAGACGCCTGCAAATCTTGAAAGTAATATGAAATGGGTTGTAAATATAAAAACAGATGACAAATTGGCAATTACTTTATAATTTCTGATTTTTTTTCACATTTTCAGAGTCCTATTTCACTGGGCATTAACCTAATTTAAATATATCTTCAAAGTACTTTAAATCTGGCTCGACATTTCAGTATTAAAAATAGTTTGGAACCCACAGAAATATGCGAAATTGGCCCTGGCCAAACAAAAAAACGACTGCAATAAATTGCATAAGAAGTTGCCATGAGCTATATATAAATTATTAAAAAAAGAGGGAGTGGTCTGACTTGTGGGCCTGTTTAGTTGACGCGTATGCAAGATTTTTTAGTTATTATATACGTCAACAAACAATTCTAGCAGACGTAACCATTGGATGTCAATCCAACGGCCATAGTGTTTCTTCAATCTCTGATCTTCTTGCTCCAGCCGCCAAAGCAGCGCCAGCGGGACCGCCTACTCCCGCCTCCCATGGCCGGCTGTGCTGCCGCGTAGGCCTCAGCGCCCCCTACTACTCCCACCGCTGGCCAGGGCATCCCTCTACTCACCCACACCCCCTGTTATTCTGCGGCAACGGCAGCCTCACACCGCAGCCGAACCGGTGAACCCTCGTACTCCTCTTCGCGCAGGCTTCCACTGCCGCGTCTTCCCCGGCTCTGTGTCGTCCCCTTCCTAAGCCTCGCCGTCGTCCACCGCCGTGGTGCTCTCGGCACGGCATGGTCAATGTGGTCAAGGACCAACTTCCATCGGAAGAGTACTGTACGTGGAGAGGCTGACAGCTGGGTCCACGGCAGCCGCATGGAAGTGCCTCCTTATTACGCGGAAAATAGTTATTCCTCCACCTGACAGCAGGGACCCACTGGACGGGCCACTAGTATTTTGCGACAAAAACGTATCCCCCTGACTGCTGGGACCCACATGACGGGCCACCGTATTTCGCGAAAAAAAACATTCCCCCACTGTCAGCTCGGACCCACCGGAAGTGCCTCCTTATTACGCACAAAAAAATGAATACCCCCTGCTAGCTGGGACCCACCTTGGTGGGAGGCTGACTTGTGGGCCTACTAAGCTGACTGGGACAGAGGCCTTTGTCAACTTTAGTCAATATATGAACGATTCTAGCTCCAGTGACCGTACGATGTCCATCCAACGGCCGTAGTGTTTCTTCAACCTCTGGTCTTCTTGCTCCAGCCGCCCAAAGCAGCGCCGGTCGTGCCGCCTGCTCCTGCCGCCCGTGGCCGGCTGTGATGCCGCGGAGGCCTCATCGCCCCTACTACTCCCACCGCCAGGTCATCCCTATACGCACCCACACCCCCTGTTATTCTGCGGCGACGGCAGCCTCACACCGCAGCCGAACTAGTGAACCCTCATACTCCTCTACGCGTGGGTATCCACTGCCGCGTCTTCCCCAGCTCCGCGTCGTCCCCTTCCTAGGCCTCGCCGTCGTCCACCGCCCTGGTGCTCTTGGCGCGGCGTGGTCAACGTGGTCAAGGAATGGCTTCCATCGGACGTGGACTGTACGTGGAGAGACTGACAGCTGGGTCCACGGCTGCAGCAAGGAAGTGCCTCCTTATTACGCACAAAATAACTATTCCTCCACCTGACAACGGGGACCCACCGGACGGGCCACCGTATTTCGCAAAAAAAATGTTTCCCCCTTACTGCTGGGACCCACCAGCTACATCTTCGCACGCAAGGAAGTGCGTCCAAAAAACGATTCGCCCCCTGACTGCTGGGACCCACCAGCTACATCTTCGCACGCAAGGAAGTGCGTCCAAAAAAAAATGATTTGCCCCCCTGACTGCTGGGACCCACCAGCTACATCTTCGCACGCAAGGAAGTGCGTACGGGCAAAAACAAAAAACAAAACGGTTCCCCCCTGACTGCTGGGACCCAGCAGCTACACCTTCGCACGCAAGGAAGTGCACCCAGGCAAAAAAACAAAAACAAAACGATTCACCCCCCTGACTGCTTGGACCCACCAGCTACATCTTCGCAGGCAAGGAAGTGCCTGACAGTCGGGACCCACCTGGTCGAAGCGTACATAGCGTTGTCATTCTGGTCACGAACGTGTACATACATATATACTGGTCGATGTAGAGGCGCGCACGTGTCGTAGTAGAGGCGCGTACGTGTCGTAGTAGAGGCGCACACGTAGCATGTACATGTACGTACAGCGGCCAGGGTGCAAGAAAGAAAATACGGCCACGTACGTACATACAGGCAGGGTCTCGAACGCCTACTCGTACATACGTACAGCCAGGGCTCGTGTACATGGCTGGGTCGAAACAGAGAAAAAGCGTTGTCCTCGTGTTCATGGGGAGGCAATGGAATGCGTCGTGTTCATGGGGAGGCAACGCAATGCGTCGTGTTCATGGGGAGGCAACGAAATGCGTCGTGTTCATCGGGAGGCATCGGAACGCGTGGGAGCCAACCGGCTGGGTCGGAACGTAATGCGTGGTCATGTTCATTGGGAGGGCTTGGACAGAACAGGCGATGGAAACGAGGCCTGGCATACCACAAAATGGAGGAAACGGCCTTGTGTTCGACTGGCCACATTTGAAACGGGATCCTGTTCATCGGGAGGGGTCTGGCGTACCGCAAAACGGAGGAAACGGACCTCCTACGGTCGAAACGGGGGTCTTGTTGATCGGGAGGGGTGTGGCGTACCGCAAAACAGAGGAAATGAACTTGTGTTGGAGTGCTACGGTCGAAACGGGGGTCCTGTTGATCGGGAGGGGTGTGGCGTACCGCAAAACGGGACTCCACGGGATATTGTTCATCTCCATCGTCGACCTCCTCCAGCCTTCACGGGCTACCATCGACCTCCTCCAGCCTCCACGGGCTCCTGTTCATCCAGCCTCCACCGCGCGCTACTCCACCGGCTACTGTTCAACCACCCCTCCACGGGTACCCCTCCACCGTCTACTGTTCATCCAGCCATCCACAGCACGGGGTCCTGTTCGACCACCCCTCCATGGGCACCCCTCCACCGTCTACTGTTCATCCAACCCTCCACACCACAGGGTCCTGTTCATCCAGAGGCAACGCCACCGCTCACTGTTCATCCAACCCCCCTCCCCCCGCAGTGCCATCGGGTTCAGTAACGTGTATCCTGCAGTGCAATCGCTCGGGTTCAGTTAGAGACCAACTCCTCGCTCGGGTTCAGTTCGAGCCAACGCCTCGCACACACACACGTACGTGTACAAGAGAAACACGCATCGCTCGGCCCCCGACCTCCCACCGTAACCGGGAACTCCCCGAAATTTTCCGCCCCCTCGCTTCTACCACGGTTTTTCCGTCATGGATGGCCCAAAGAATGTCATGCAGCTGCGTCTCCGGCCCGCCCAGGATGAAAAGCCCATTTTCTGTCATGATTTTTTGTCATAGAAGTAGGAGCTGTAAGTGCATCTAGTGCCACCCCTAGTTGGTTTTGGAGTATTGACGACAAACCTGGTTGAGGGACTAATGTGTTTGTGAGAATTTCATGATAACACAGGTAGAAGTCCCTCATTGATTCGGTTTTCCTACCGGAGATGGCCCCTAAAAATGTATGAAGACATTGAAGTCAGAGGTGGGGTGTGAAGACATTCACATTGAAGACTATGACAAGAGAAGTCAACGTGTGAAGACTATGGAGCGTGAAGACTTAGTTGTTTTGTCGTTCTGTTTCTTCTTTGTTGAGTCATATGAACCACCGTACTGTTAAGTGGGGTCCAAGTGAACCAGTCAGAATGAAAGAAGTGATGCTTAACCAAAATCCTATGTCTTCGAGCAAAGACAATGAGAGCAAATCTTATCCAGAGCTGGGTGAGTCAGCTTTGCTTGAAGCTCAAGTAAAGTTGCCTTGTGTGTTTGAAATCTGACCATTGGAACACGTGTCAGTTCCTTAGTCACCCAGGGTCATTTCGGACAAATCAGGTCGGGTTGCCTAGTGGCTATAAATAGCCCACCCCCTACAACCATAAACGGTTGGCTGCTCAGAGTTAGTGTACGGCTTTTGTCGTTTGAGAGCAACCCACCTCGAAGCCTTTGAGAGAGAATTCCTTGCGAGGACAAAGCCCTAAACACCCAGAGCCAAAGAGTGTTAGGCATCACTGAAGTCTTCTTGTCTGTGTGATCTGAAGACTTATTACACTTGAGGATTGTGAATCCTCTAGTTGGTTAGGCATCGCGTTATGAGCATCCAAGTGTCATTGTGGATCGCCGGTGAACGAAGTCTGTGAAGGTTTGGAAGTCTACCTTGAAGACTTACCAGAGTGATTGGGGGAGGACTGGGTGTCCTTAGCTCAAGGGGAATGAGGTGAAGACGCGGTCTTCTGAGTTAAATCTCAGCCTCCCTAACCAGACATACAGTTGTCACAGCAACTGGAACTGGTCCAACAAATCATTGTCTTCAACAAGTCACTGGTTTCATCCTTCCCATCCCTTTACTTACTGTTGATCCTAGTGAAGTCATTGTACGATTGCATTATCTTTTGTCTTCACTGAGTGACTGCTTGTTCTGATTGGCTTCACACTATCTTCCTATCTGATCTATACTGCCTAGTTGCTATTAGTCATAGTGCTTTCACTTCATTGAATACTTGACTATGGCTTGCTTAGTGTAGTCTACCTTTCGCTGCACAGTAATAGGTTTATTTCTATCATTTGTCTTCGAAACTTCCATGTTTTGAAGACTTCCATAAAAATCGCCTATTCACCCCCCCTCTAGTCGATCACTAGCACTTTCAATTGGTATCAGAGCAAGGTACTCCCTTGTTCTGTGTGATTCGGTTTAACCACCTGGAGTTTTAGCTATGTCGACCGCAGGGATAATCAAAGTCTCCGCTGCGTGCCCAGTCTTCGATGGAACTGAATATCCCTATTGGAAGAATAAGATGCGCATGCATCTTGAAGCCATTGATGTCGACCGTTGCTGATGTCAAGAAGTTCGTTCAACTAGACTCCACTGCCAAGAACATCATCTGTGGACATCTGACCAAAGGATAGTATGGCCGTGTGAGTGCTTTGGAAACATCAAAGCTAGTCTGGGACTGGCTCTCCAAGGTCAACGAAGGTGTCTCAACCCAGAGAGATCAGAGAATCAGTGTCCTTCGCAACCTCTTCAACCGCTTCAAGAGAAATGACAATGAGAATGTCCAGCTCATGTTTGATCGACTCACTGACATCACAAATGAGCTTCAAGCCCTCGGCACTACTGATATCACCAAGCATGAAGTCGTCAAGACACTCCTGAGATCACTTGACAGCTCGTTTGACACCCTAGCCCTGATGATTCAAGAACGTCCTGACTTCAAGACACTAGATCCATCTGACATACTTGAGAGGCTCAACACACATGAGTTTCAGCTTTCTGAGAAAAGAGACATCTATGATCCCAACTATGGGCGAACTCGTGCCTTGAAGGCAAAAGCTGTCTCCTCATCTGAAGAATAATCTAACAGCAGTTCTGATGATCCTGAAGACATTGGAAAGGAGCTTGCTATGCTTGTGAAGAAGTTCCAAAAATTCACCAAGAAGAAAGGCTTCAGAAAGTCTTCACGATCAAGCTCAAGGAATGATGAAGCTTCTGCTCATGAGTACAAGAAGAGAACATGCCACAAGTGCAAGAAACCTGGCCACTACATCTCTGAGTGTCCGTAGTGGGACAATGAGAACAAGAAGAAAAAGAAGAGCAAGGAGTATGATTCTGACGACAAGAAGAAGAAGAAATACTCAAAGTATTCTTCCAAGTCTTCCTCAAAGTCTTCATCACACAAGAAGAGCTCATCTGGCATGGCTCATGTGTTTGTTGGCAAGGAAATGGATTCAGAGGAGGAGTCCGCTTCTGAGGAGGCGGAGGTGGAGTCTGAGGAGGAGTCCGATTCTGGCATTGCGAGTCTGGCTATAGCATACGTTGCCAAGTCCATCTTCAACACTGAAGATAATGACTTCATCACCGACACAGATGCAAATGACAAGGACTACTCCACTCCCACCTACTGCTTCATGGAACGCGGTGCTAAGGATGTCTTCAGATGCTTCGCCAATCGAGCCATGAACAACTATGGCGTCAAGATCAAGCACATCAGAAGTGACAATGGCACTGAATTCAAGAACACTGGCCTAGATACTTATCTTGATACTTTGGGCATCACACATGAATTCTCAGCTCCGTACACGCCGCAGCAGAATGGCGTCGTGGAACGCAAGAATAGAACACTTATTGAGATGGCCCGGACGATGCTTGATGAATACAAGACTCCAAGAAAGTTCTGGCCTGAAGCCATTGATACTGCATGCCATATCATCAACCGTGTTTATCTTCACAAGCTTCTGAACAAGACATCCTATGAGCTCCTTACTGGCAAGAAGCCAAATGTCAGTTACTTCAGAGTATTTGGCGCCAGGTGCTGGATCAAGGATCCACATCACACTTATGAGAACTGGAGAAATCATACCATCTGAAGCTCAGCCTGAAGAGGAACTTATCATCTCTGCACCTGATCAACCTAAAGACAATGCTCAGCCTGAAGACATCCTTCTAACGATGACAATGATCAGCAAGAGCAAAATCTCCGTCATGTCCATCCTCTTGTTGCAAATAAAGTACAGATTGAAAGGATAATTGATAGCATCAATGCACCAGGTCCACTCACTCGTTCAAGGGCAACACAGCTAGCTAACTTCTGTGGGCACTTCCCATTCGTCTCAATAACTGAACCCAAGAAAGTTGGTGAAGCCTTCATGGAACCTGAATGGATTCAAGCCATGCAAGAAGAGCTCCAGCAGTTTGAGCTGAATAATGTTTGGGAACTGGTTAAGCATCCTGATCCTCGTAAGCACAATATAATAGGCACTAAATGGATATATCGCAACAAGCAAGATGAGCATGGTCAAGTTCTCAGAAACAAAGCTCGTCTCATTGCTCAAGGATACACTCAAGTTGAAGGGATTGACTTCGATGAAACATTTGCTCCCGTGGCTAGGCTTGAAGCCATACGCATACTACTGGCCTATGCAAATCATCATAACATTCTTCTGTATCAAATGGATGTGAAGAGCGCTTTTCTCAATGGCAAGATTGAAGAAGAAGTGTATGTTGCACAACCGCCTGGCTTTGAAGATCCAAAACATCCTGACATGGTGTATAAGCTCAACAAGGCACTGTATGGTCTCAAGCAAGCTCCTCGTGCTTGGTATGACACGCTCAAAGACTTCCTGAAGAGCAAAGGCTTCAAACCTGGTTCCCTAGATCCCACACTCTTCACGAAGACCTATGATGGTGAACTGTTTGTGTGCCAAATATATGTGGATGACATTATCTTCGGCTGCACGAATCAGAAATACAATGATGAGTTTGGATACATGATGCAAGAGCAATATTAGATGTCTATGATGGGAGAGTTGAAGTTCTTCCTTGGTCTTCAAATAAGACAGCAACGCAACGGCATCTTCATATCTCAAGAGAAATACCTCAAAGATTGCATGAAGAAATTTGGAATGCAAGACTGCAAAGGCTACATGACGCCAATGCCAGCCAAACACCATCTGGGTCCCGACGACAATGGTAAAGATTTCGATCAAAAGGTATACTGCTCCATGATTGGTTCCTTGCTTTATTTATGTGCATCTAGGCCAGATATCATGCTTAGTGTTTGCATGTGTGCCCGGTTCCAAGCGACACCAAAGGAATCGCATCACTTAGCTGTGAAGTGAATTCTCAGATATTTGGCTCACACCCCAACACTAGGATTATGGTATCCAAAGGGCTCAAAATTTGATCTAGTTGGATTCTCGGATGCTGATTATGCTAGTGACAAGGTGGATCGCAAGTCTACATCAGGCACATGCCATTTTCTAGGACGATCACTTGTATGTTGGTCTTCAAAGAAGCAGAACTATGTATCTCTCTCCACTACTGAATCTGAATACATTGCTGCTGGATCTTGCTGCGCTCAGCTTCTCTAGATGAAGCAAACACTCAAAGACTATGGCATTCATCTGAAGCAAGTGCCACTCTACTGCGACAGCGAAAGCGCCATCAAGATTGCCAACAACCCAGTTCAGCACTCGAAGACAAAGCACATTGAAATTCGTCATCACTTTCTCAGAGATCATGTTATGACGGAAGATATTGATATCATACACATCAACACTGAAGAGCAATTGGCAGATATCTTCACCAAGCCCTTGGATGAGAAGAGGTTTTGCAAGTTACGGTGTGAGCTAAATATCTTGGAATCCTCAAATGTCCTGTGATCAGGCACACATCCTAACACTTTAGCATGTTGATGACTTAGATGTGCAACACACGAAGAAAAGTATATCTTCAATCAATGAAGACTTACATTCTGAGTGTGAATATATTAACATGGAATTTGACTTCGGAGCGCCATGATAATTGTGCGCCGTGTCCCTGTCTAATATTTCCTATACGGTGGGTAACGCCACCACCAATTTTTTTCCCTTTGAAGTGTTTTTCTCAACGGCGTTACATTTGCAAAGTCTTTGCATTTTGTTTGTCTTCAATGTTAAAATGTCCTCATGATTATCTTCAACATACTGATTTGGTTTCCGTCCTCTACAGCATTCACTTATAGCTATGGTTTCTTACTGAATCTTTTGAACTAAGTGAATGTGATCGGACCCAAACCCCTACATGCTTCTTCCCTAAGTCTATCTATCCAAATCATATGCATTCTATTGACACTGTCAAAATGTCTTCTCTGCATCCTTGTCAGCAGAAGACACAAAGACAAACATTAATCCGTTTTCAATGCTAAATCCTTTCACCTGAAACCCGAAGAAGTGGGAACGACCACCCGACAATCCAGGCGTGCGTGGGAACATGGAACAACCTCTGATGGGTTGCATGATAGCCACGTGTCCTTCAGATGTGAATCGCCAGGGGCACCTGTGTAATAACACTGTGCCATCCCTATCCCTATATATACACGCCTCACCATAGTCATTATCCTTTCTTCCACTCCCGCACAAACCCTAGTGCCACCGCTAGCCCTCGATGACGCCGGCGACGAAGCGCTTCGCTGCCGCGACCTCACCGACGCCGTCTTCACGCCGGCCGCGGACATCGTCTTCTCCGCCGTCGCCGTAGGTGTCATCCGTCGCCAAGTTAGGGAACGGAAGATTCGAACTGCTCGGCCTCCTCTTCACTCCGTCTAGTAGTTCTTTGTGTGGTAAATAAAATCTTCTTTTTACGGCCCTTTTGATCCTATAGATTCATCATTTTCTACCACAAGCAGTTTCTATTCACACAAGTTGAATCTATTGCATACTGCATCTCATAATATGCCTAGTATGTTCACTTATGCTTCACAAAGTAGTTAGATTCCTCACTTGTACTTATTCGTGGATTCGTACAAATCTGGAACCAACTCTCTATCTACGAGTGAATGTCTTTGCACTATGAGGTCAATGTCTTCTAAACTGATTTATCTTCAAAATCTTCTGAGAATGCATATGACCTCTTCCCCTTCCCTTGCACCTTAATGCTATCATAGGTACATGTTCATGGGAGAATCCCTTGGTTCTCATAGTCTGCATTCATTTGCAGAATTCTTACAGCATCATATAAATTCTCCTGAAGCCAGTTCTTGTCTAACCAGTAGACGGAAGACTTTGACAGCTTTGAAGCCTTTTAGTTTAAATTTCATGGCACTAGAGAAATCTGCAAGGAAGGGTGGCAGACAGTGTCGTGGAAACACCTCAAGAGATTTGCCTCCTGACCTCTATGAGCTGTACAAGACAGATCCAGAGGAGGACTACAATCAGCGAAAAACCTAAATCCAATGGATTCGAAGATATTGGGCAGAACAGTGGTTCAAGTATAGGTTCATGACCCAGAAGTATGCTGAGAAGAATGCCATCAAACGACCATGGGGAGACATTCTATACAGAAATCTTCAACCCAGGTCCAGAGCTGAAGCTATTGAACAAGGCTTCTATCCTTGCATGGTCCGTGGACCACAGCCTGCAGATGCAGACCCATCTTCATTATTGTGGTGCTTGACGATAATCTGTTCAAGTGCAACTTCCAATTTGCCAAGAATTCGGCCAAAGAAAACAAGAAGTCATGGGGACTAGACTTCAATCTAGGCCCCTCTGCTCCTCTTGCCGATGGCACACGCGAAGCTGAACCCAATCTTGTTGGGCCCTTCTACAACCTGGAAGGTCTCATCACTCATATCATGGTTCAAGGGACAGCCGTGGATGAGCCTTCATACGACGCTGATACTGACGAAGCGCCTGCACCACCGAAGCCAAAGAAGCTGAAGAAACCTCAAGCTTCGAAGCCTTCCCCAGCAGCAAAGGCCTCACGAGAGAAGCCTCTGGCCACTGCACCTCCTGAACACAGTGTGCAGTCTGAATATTTGTCACGCATCTCCAAGCCCTACAGAGTGAAGATGCCCTTGCAACCCACTAGCCAAGAACTGACCGCTGCTGCTATTCTGCGCAATGACGCCATTGATCTGTCCAGCGACGACGATCTTGGAGATGATGCTCTTGAGCAGCTGATCAAGAGCAAGCAAGAGGCAGAAATCTTCAATGACCTTCCTCTCTTTGATGTTGAAATCATCAACACATTCATTGATGAGTGGTTTGACAGCCCAAATGTCAGCTTTGATGATCTTCAGCTTCCGATTGGCCTAAGCGTCACCTTCCACGGAGCCATTGCTATTGAGCTGGCTCTAGCTCAGAAGATTGTTGAACTGAAGCATAAGATCAATTATGAAAAGGCTCAGTTCAAGAAGCACATGGCCAAGCTCAACGTTGAAGACATTCAGAACTTCCAGACCATGATGCATGAGCTTAAGGAAGCTTTCCAAACCAAACACGAAGAAGCCAAGGGTTCTCGTGAGCGCATGAAGGATCTTGCCGCTAAATGTGTCCAAGGATACAATGAGGCTGAAAAGCGCAAGGCCTTGGGGCGACCAGGGATCAACCCCTGAATGGCGGCTAAGAAAAAGAAGAAGCCAGCTGTGACAGAACCTGACGCACCAAGGCATGAAGTACATCCAATTGTCTTCCCAGCTAGTATGACAGGCTCGAAGCCTAAGCTCCCCACAGTGGCTTCTAAACTGAAGAAAACAAGGGCTGCTGAAGCTGAAGCCAGAAAACACAAAACCAAGGGCACCACTAATGATGCTCCTCCAACCAAGAAACGCAAAACCAAGAAGAGAAATTGGGCTGCTCCCACAGAGCCCCTTGAGGTTGAGCCAATCTCAGTGGCTCGTCCTGCGTCTGAAAATCAAGAACGCCAAGTGGTACTTCATGAGCCTGCTTCTCTAGAGGCTCCTAAAGCTGAAGACAATCCAGCTGTTAACCCCACCGCAGCTGAAGACATTGGTCCTCACAACAATGTTGAAGATGATGAAGTCCTTCCTCAGATCGAGCACCAATTGGTATCATCGCCTGTGCTCACGCACAGTGAACTCATCAGCATTGGTTGTCCTCTGACGCCAACTGCTCGGGATGCATCATGGGCTGATCACCCACAACGACAAGACACTCCAAGCTCTCCCACCAGTGCAAGAAGACGATGACTTTGAGGCCCAGCGCACTCCATCTCCACAAGCGTCGCCAGCATTACGCAGGCTTCACAAAGGACCAAGGCCCCAAGTCAGTCCCACTATGCACGTGTCTGAGTCCAAAGCCAAAATGGCTGAAGATATTCCAGCTGCATCAGCCGATGAAGAAGAAGCACCAAGAGTTGAAAGAGTTGCTACACCCCCGCCCCACAAAGATGTTGTTCTCGAGGAGAACGTGTCCGACCCTCCAGCTCCTGAAGTGGAGGTTAACAACCCTATGGCGGCCACCAACATCATCGTTGAAGCCAATGACGTCGTCATGGCTGAAGCTAATACGGTGCCTGAAGCTACTGCGGTGCCAGAAGTCCAAGCATCTGAAGCCACTGCTGCACCCGAAGTCAGTGCTGAAGCACCTGAGGTACAAGCACCTGAACCCAATGTGGCCCCTAAAGCCCATGAAGACAATGCCAACGCTCCTGTTCCCCTTCCAAGACCTCATACAATTGAGCTGGCATTTGATCGTGGTCAGCCTGTTATGGTCCGCTGGCCCGTTCTGGTTCCTCCACCTGCTGCGGGTCCCCAATTTGAGTATCATGTCGAGCACAGACCTCAAGTCCAAAAGCCCAAGCCAAGACTTCCATGATTCCCAGGCCCTGCCACTTCACCTGGGTTCTTCAATGTTAATGGTTCGTGGCACATAACACCTTCTTCAACAGCTCCAAGAACCCTTATACCAGACCTTGCATTTCATCAGATCGGTTCTGGAGCTATCAGCAGCGCAGCTACTATTCCTACGTCCTATACAATCAAGAGCACATATTTCCACATATGCGCCTCGACTCTGAAGCTATAGCTGGCCTGCCCTGCCTTGAAGAAGCGTTGGATTGCTTCAGAGATGCTAGACTGTTGCAGTTTGTCATAGATATGGAACATTGGAATGAAGAGCTTCTGCTATAGTTCTATGCAACTCTTCACATTCGAGGCTACAACAGGGATCCAAAGACTTGGGTCCTTGAGTGGATGACATGCAATGTCCATCATGAAGCTAAAGCTCTTGATATCATTGAGCTCACAGGCCTGTCCACTATGAACCAGGTTGTCAACAACACCAAATGCCTTGGAAAGCATCTTTTAGAAGCCAGAACCCAACATGAGTCAAATGCTGAGCATGATGAAGCCTCTGCCTCACGATGTTGAATACCCATCCGAGTTCTTTGTTGAAGACCTAGAGTACCTGCCTCGCACCATTTACCATATCATCAGGAAGACTCTATGGCCTGTCAAATGACATTCATCTGCAGCGAAGCTTGAAGGAGCAATGAAGACTTTGGTTTTCTATATCTTCAATGGCATCAGCTTCAATGCTCAAGACTTCTTCATCAGGAAGTTGGCTGCATCTAGCTCCGACATCTTTGGGTTTAAATTCTATGCTCCACGGGTCATGCGTCTTATCAAGCGTCACTCTGCCTTCAACTATCAGCCGTCTGCACGCAATCATCTCATATTCTTGCCAGAGGTTGATCTGTCAGTTGAAGCTATTTACCCAGAGCCGGCTAAGGATCCCCTTTATCTTCACAATGTTGATCACCAAAGCTTCACCTAGCCTATTGAAGGAGTTCCAGCAGTTTCACGTGTTTATCCTCTTGCTGGTAACACACGTGCCCCTCGCACTCAGACTGACGCCACTGGTAGCACCATTGCGCAAAGGCCTCGAAGACGGTCTCGTGTCCTAAATGACCGAGAGCTTCTTGTTGTGCTGCATCAGACACAGGACAAACATCACGACTGGCTTAAGCGTCAGATGCAAAGCCTCTTGGTGGATGTCAACTGCATTCGCAATCTTGCCACCAAGAATTCATTTGTCACTCATGAAACCTGTCAGAGGTTGTGGAAGAGTTTGACCTTACTTAGTGCTGAAGCTGATCTACAAAACGATGGCTTCACCGAGCGGTTCAAGTTTGACTCAACTCCTCCCAGAATGCTCACTTGCGTCGGACACCCTCCCTTGAAGACTCTGACTACTCGTCCTCAGCTGCGACAATGAATGCTAGAGTCATCGATGACCAAGATGATGCAACTTCACCTCCTCCAACTTCAGCGCGTGTCGACACTGCACCAAGTTCTTCTACACCATCGGACCTCAACGACGACCCTGCTGCCTCACCTGCACCTCATGGGAACGAGTAGGCGCTCTATGTCTTCAAACCTTTTTGGTCCTTACTGACAAAAGGGGGAGAAGCATATGAGTTGATAGTCTTCAAGCGGGTCCATATGGGTGGTTGCTTTACTTTTTGCTACTTTTTCCAAGTTCTTACAACTCTTGTTTTCGATACATTTGGTTCTTTGAGTTGTAACACTTAAACTCGATGGTCGTCTGCTACTTATTTGCTATTCTGTGATGCAATGATAATTTCCGCATGTGCGATGATAAATTCCGCACTTAGATCATTTTGCAGACGCCCATTTTTCTTTATGCATGTCATTATCTTCTTTACATCATATCATGCATGATGAATTGTCATCATAGGTTGAAGAGGATCTCCACAAGTACAACCTGCCATGTGCATTTGCATTCCAAGATCAAATTACTTATATGCACATCTTCAAGGGGAGCCTTTGCAACTTATGAAGACAATACCCTATCCTTTACAATTTCACATATTTTATTCCCCGTTGAAAACTTCAACCAGTTTGTCATCAATCACCAAAAAGGGGGAGATTGTAAGTGCATCTAGTGCCACCCCTAGTTGGTTTTGGAGTATTGACGACAAACCTGGTTGAGGGTCTAATGTGTTTGTGAGAATTGCAGGATAACACAGGTAGAAGTCCCTCATTGATTCGGTTGTCCTACCGGAGATGACCCCTAAAAATGTATGAAGACATTGAAGTCAGAGGTGGGATGTGAAGACATTCACATTGAAGACTATGACAAGAGAAGACAACGTGTGAAGACTATGGAGGGCGAAGCCTTAGTTGTTTCGTCGTTCTTTTTCTTCTTTGTTGAGTCATATGAACCACCGTACTGTTAAGTGGGGTCCAAGTGAACCAGTCAGAATGAAAGAAGTGATGCTTAACCAAAATCCTATGTCTTCGAGCGAAGACAATGAGAGCAAATCTTATCCAGAGCTGGGTGAGTCAGCTTTGCTTGAAGCTCAAGTAAAGTTGCCTTGTGTGTTTGAAATCTGACCGTTGGAACACGTGTCAGTTCCTTAGTGACCCAGGGTCATTTCGGACAAATCAGGTCGGGTTTCCTAGTGGCTATAAATAGCCCACCCCTACAACCATAAACGGTTGGCCACTCAGAGTTAGTGTATGGCTTTTGTCGTCTAAGAGCAACCCACCTCGAAGCCTTTGAGAGAGAATTCCTTGTGAGGACAAAGCCCTAAACACCCAGAGCCAAAGAGTGTTAGGCATCACTGCAGTCTTCCTATCTGTGTGATCTGAAGACTTATTACACTTGAGGACTGTGAATCCTCCAGCCGGCTAGGCATCGCGTTCTGAGCATCCAAGAGTCTTTGTGGATAGAGGTGAACGAAGTCTGTGAAGGTTTGGAAGTCTACCTTGAAGACTTACCAGAGTGATTGGGTGAGGACTGGGTGTCCTTAGCTCAAGGGGAATAAGGTGAAGACGCGGTCTTCTGAGTTAAATCTCAGCCTCCCTAACCAGACGTACAGTTGTCACAACAACTGGAACTGGTCCAACAAATCATTGTCTTCAACAAGTCACTGGTTTCATCCTTCCCATCCCTTTACTTACTGTTGATCCTGGTGAAGTCATTGTACGATTGCATTATCTTTTTGTCTTCACTGAGTGACTGCTTGTTCTGATTGGCTTCACACTATCTTCCTATTTGATCTATACTGCCTAGTTGCTATTAGGCATAGTGCTTTCACTTCATTGAATACTTGACTATGGCTTGCTTAGTGTAGTCTACCTTTCGCTGCACGGTAATAGGTTTATTTCTATCGTTTGTCTTCGAAACTTCCATGTTTTGAAGACTTTCATAAAAATCGCCTATTCACCCCCCTCTAGTCGATGACTAGCACTTGCAAGAGCCCACCACATCTATGATGATACCGGGTTTTGTCACAATTATCGTCATAGAAGTGTCATATGTATGACAAATTTTTTCTTGTTCGGCCCAAAATGTCACGGATGTGTCTTTTTTTTTGTAGTGTCTAAAGGTGTCTCCGATGGTACTTGTTGAGTTGGCATAGATCGAGATTAGGATTTGTCACTCTGATTGTCAGGAGAGGTATCTCTGGGCCCTCTCGGTAATGCACATCACTATAAGCCTTGCAAGCAATGTAACTAATGAGTTAGTTATGGGATGATGCATAATGGAATGAGCAAAGAGACTTGCCAGTAACGAGATTGAACTAGGTATTGAGATAACGACGATCGAATCTCGGGAAAGTAACATACCGATGAGAAAGGGAACAACATACGTTGTTATGCGGTTTGACCGATAAAGATCTTCGTAGAATATGTAGGAACCAATATGTGCATCCACGTTCCTCTATTGGTTATTGATCGAAGATGAGTCTCGGTCATGTCTACATAGTTCTCGAACCCGTAGGGTCCGCATGCTTAAACGTTCGATGACAATCGGTAATAAGAGTTTATGTGTTTTGATGTACTGAAGGTAGTTCGGAGTCCAAGATATGATCACGAACATGACAAGGAGTCTCGAAATGGTCGAGACATAAAGATCGATATATTGGATGACTATGTTTGGACTTCGGAAGGGTTCCAGGCAAGTTTGGATGAATACTGAAGTACCGGGGGTTACCGGAACCCCCAGGGAGTGTAATGGGCCTCATGGGCCTTAGTGGAGAAGAGGAGGGGCGGCCAGGGTAGGCCGCACACCACCTCCCCCTCTAGTCTGAATTGGACAAGGAAGGGGGGCCCTTTTTCCTTCCCCGTCTCTCCTCCTTCCTTCCCTCCTACTCCTACTCTTGGAAGGGTTGGAGTCCTACTCCCGATGGGCGTAGGACTCCTCTTGGGGGCGCCTAGGAGGTCGGCCTCCTCCCCCTTCTCCACTCCTTTATATACGGGGAGCGGACACCCGATAGACACACAAGTTGATCATTGATCTTTTAACCGTGTGCGGTGCTCCCCTCCACCATAATCCACCTCGGTCATATCGTAGCAGAGCTTAGGCGAAGCCCTGCGTTGGTAGCTTCATCAACACCATCATCACGCCGTCGTGCTGACGGAACTCTCCCTCGAAGCTCTACTGGATCATGAGTTCGTGGGATGTTACCGAGCTGAACGTGTGCAGATCGCGGAGGTGTCGTATGTTCGGTACTAGGATCGGTCGATCATGAAGACGTACAACTACATCAACTGTGTTGTCATAACGCTTCCGCTTACGGTCTACGAGGGTACGTGGACGACATTCTCCCCTCTCGTTGCTATGCATCACCATGATCTTGCGTGTGCGTAGGAAATTTTTGAAATTACTGCGTTCCCCAACAGTGGCATCTGAGCCAGGTTTATGCGTAGCTGTCATATGCATGAGTAGAACACAAAGGAGTTGTGGGCGTGGGTATATACATATTGCCTGCCGTCACTAGTTGATTCTTGATTCAGCGGCATTGTTGGATGAAGCAGCGCAGACCGACATTACGCGTATGCTTACGTGAGACTAGTTCTACTAACGTGCTTCGCACACAGGTGGCTAGTGGGTGTCTGTTTCTCCAGCTTTAGTTGAATCTGATTCAATGAACATGGTTCTTTCGGAAGATAAAAAAGCAATCCCTATACTGCGTTGTAGTTTCTAATGCATAGGTAATAATGGTTCTTGCTGAGCCCGTAGCAGCCACATAAAACTTGCAACAATAAAGTAGAGGACGTTTAACTTGTTTTTGCAGGGCATGTTGTGATGTGATATGGCCAAGACATGATGCTAAATTTTATTGTATGAGATGATCATGTTTTGTAACACAATTATCGACAACTGGTAGGAGCCATATGGTTGTCGCTTTATTGTATGAAATGCAATCGCCATGTAATTGCTTTACTTTATCACTAAGTGGTAGCGATAGTCGTGAAGGCAATAGTTGGCGAGACAACAACGATGCTTCGATGGAGATGAAGGTGTCAAGCCGGTGATGATGGTGATCATGATGGTGCTTTGGAGATGGAGATCACATGCACAAGATGATGATGGCCCTATCATATCACTTATATTGATTGCATGTGATGTTTATCCTTTATGCATCTTATTTTGCTTAGTTCGACGGTAGCATTATAAGATGATCTCTCACTAAATTTCAAGGTATAAGTGTTCTCCTTGAGTATGCACTGTTGCTATAGTTCGTCATGCCGAGACACCATGTGATGATCGGGTGTGATAAGCTCTACATTCACATACAACTGGTGCAAGCCAGTTTTGCACACGCAGAATACTCAGGTTAAACTTGACGAGCCTAGCATATGCAGATATGGCCTTGGAACACTGAGACCGAAAGGTCAATCATGAATCATATAGTAGATATGATCAACATAGTGATGTTCACCATTGAAAACTACTCCATCTCACGTGATGATCGGACATGATTTAGTTGATGTGGATCATGTGATCACTTAGATGATTAGAGGGATGTCTATCTATGTGGGAGTTCTTAAGTGATTTGATTAATTGAACTTTAATTTATAATGAACTTAGTACCTGATAGTATTTTGCATGTCTATGTCGTTGTAGATAGATGGCCCGTGATGTTTTTCCGTTGAATTTTAATGTGTTCCTTGAGAAACCAAAGTTGAAAGATGATGATAGCAATTACACGGACTGGGTCCGTAACTTGAGGATTATCCTCATGCTGCACAGAAGAATTACGTCCTTGAAGCACCGCTAGGTGCCAAACCCACTTCAGGAGCAACAGCAGATGTTATGAACGTCTGGTAGAGCAAAGTTGATGACTACTCGATAGTTCAGTGTACCGTGCTTTACGGCTTAGAACTAGGACTTCAACGATGTTTTGAACGTCATGCAGCATATCAGATGTTCCAGGAGTTGAAGTTGATATTTCAAGCAAATGCCCGGATTGAGAGATATGAAGTCTCCAATAAGTTCTACAGCTGCAAGATGGAGGAGAATAGTTCTGACAGTGAACATTACTCAAAATGTCTGGGTATAATAATCACTTGATTCAACTAGGAGTTAATCTTCCGGATGATAGTGTCATTGACAGAATTCTTCAATCACAGCCAGCAAGCTACAAGAGCTTCATGATGAACTATAATATGCAAGGGATGTATAAGACTATTCCCGAGCTCTTCGTGATGCTAAAGGTTGCGGAGGTAGAAATCAAAAAGGAGCATCAAGTGTTGATGGTTAACAAGACCACTAGTTTCAAGAAAAAGGGTAAAGGGAAGAAGGGGGACTTTAAGAAGAACGGCAAGAAAGTTGCTGCTCAAGTGAAGAAGCCCAAGTCTGGACCTAAGCCTGAGACTGAGTGCTTCTACTGCAAAGGGACTGGTCACTGGAAGCAGAACTGGCCCAAGTATTTGGCGGATAAGAAGAATGGCAAGGTGAACAAAGGTATATGTGATATACATGTTATTGATGTGTACCTTACTGATGCTCGCAGTAGTACCTGGGTATTTGATACTGGTTCTGTTGCTAATATTTGCAACTCGAAACAGGGACTATGGATTAAGCAAAGATTGGCTAAGGACGAGGTGATGATGCGCGTGGGAAATGGTTCCAAAGTCGATGTGATCACGGTCGGCACGCTACCTCTACATCTACCTTCGAGATTAGTTTTAGACCTAAATAATTGTTATTTGGTGCCAGCGTTGAGCATAAACATTATATCTAGATCTTGTTTGATGCGAGACGGTTATTCATTTAAATCTGAGAATAACGGTTGTTCTATTTATATGAGTAATATCTTTTATGGTCATGCACCCTTGAAGAGTGGTCTATTCTTGATGAATCTCGATAGTAGTGATACACATATTCATAAGATTGAAGCCAAAAGATGCAGAGTTGATAATGATAGTGCAACTTATTTGTGGCACTGCCTTTAGGTCATATTGGTGTAAAGCGCATGAAGAAACTCCATTCTGATTGACTTTTGGAATCACTTGACTATGAATCACTTGGTACTTGCGAACCATGCCTCATGGGCAAGATGACTAAAATGCCGTTCTCTGGAACAATGGAGCGAGCAACAGATTTGTTGGAAATCATACATAATGATGTATGTGGTCCAATGAATATAGAGGCTGGCGGCAGGTATCTTTATTTTCTCACCTTCACAGATGATTTGAGCAGATATGGGTATATCTACTTGATGAAACATAAGTCTGAAACATTTGAAAAGTTCAAAGAATTTCAGAGTGAAGTGGAAAATCATTGTAACAAGAAAATAAAGTTTCTACAATCTGAACATGGAGGAGAATATTTGAGTTACGAGTTTGGTCTTCATTTGAAACAATGCGGAATAGTTTCACAACTCACACCACCCGGAACACCACAACATAATGGTGTGTACGAACGTGGTAATTTTACTTTACTAGATATGGTGCAATCTATGATGTCTCTTACTGATTTACCGCTATCGTTTTGGGATATGCTTTAGCGACGGCTGCATTCACGTTAAGTAGGGCACCATCTAAATCCGTTGAGACGACGCCTTATGAACTGTGGTTTGGCAAGAAACCAAAGTTGTCGTTTCTTAAAGTTTGGGGCTGCGATGCTTATGTGAAAAAGCTTCAACCTGATAAGCTCGAACCCAAATCGGAGTAATGTGTCTTCATAGGATACCCAAAGGAGACTGTTGGGTACACCTTCTATCACAGATCCGAAGGCAAGACATTCATTGCTAAGAATGGATCCTTTCTAGAGAAGGAGTTTCTCTCGAAAGAAGTGAGTGGGAGGAAAGTAGAACTTGATGAGGTAACTGTATCGGCTCCCTTATTGGAAAGTAGTTCATCACAGAAATTTGTTCATGTGACTCCTACACCAATTAGTGAGGAAGCTAATGACGATGATCATATAACTTCAGATCAAGTTACTACCGAACCTCGTAGGTATACCAGAGTAAGATCCGCACCAGAGTGGTACGGTAATCCTATTCTGGATGTCATGTTACTTGACCATGACGAACCTACGAACTACGAGGAAGCGATGATGAGCCCAGATTCCACAAAATGGCTTGAGGCCATGAAATCTGAGATGGGATCCATGCATTAGAACAAACTGTGGACTTTGGTTGACTTGCCCGATGATCGGGAAGCCATCAACAATAAATGGATCTTCAAGAAGAAGACTGACACTGACAATAATGTTACTGTCTACCAAGCTCGACTTGTTGCGAAAGGTTTTCGACAAGTTCAAGGAGTTGACTACGATGAGACCTTCTCACCCGTAGCGATGCTTAAGTCCGTCCGAATCATGTTAGCAATTATCGCATTTTATGAAATTTGGCAAATGGATGTAAAGACTGCATTCCTGAATGGATTTCTGGAAGAAGAGTTATATATGATGCAAGCTGATGGTTTTATAGATCCAAAGGGCGCTAACAAATTGTGCAAGCTCCAGCGATCCATCTATGGACTGGTGCAAGCATCTCAGAGTTGGAATAAACATTTTGATTGTGTGATCAAAGCATATGGTTTTATACAGACTTTTGGAGAAGCCTGTATTTACAAGAAAGTGAGTGGGAGCTCTATAGCACTTCTAATATTATATGTGGATGACATATTGTTGATTGGAAATGATATAGAATTTCTGGATAGCATATAAGGATACTTGAATAAGAGTTTTTCAAAGAAAGACCGCGGTGAAGCTGCTTATATATTGGGCATTAAGATCTATAGAGATAGATCAAGACGCTTAATTGGACTTTCACAAAGCACATACCTTGATAAAGTTTGGAGAAATTCAAAATGGATCAAGCAAATAAAGGGTTCTTGCCTGTGTTACAAGGTTTGAAGTTGAGTCAGACTCAATGCCCGACCACTTCATAAGATAGAGAGAAAATTAAAGGTGTTCCCTATGCTTCAGCCATAGGCTATATCATGTATGCAATGCTGTGTACCAGACCTGATGTGTGCCTTGCTATTAGTTTAGCAGGGAGGTACCAAAGTAATCCAGGAGTGGATCACTGGACAGCGGTCAAGAACATCCTGAAATACCTGAAAAGGACTAAGGATATGTTTCTCGTTTATGGAGGTGACAAAGAGCTCGTCGTAAATGGTTGCGTCGATGCAAGCTTTGACACTGATCCGGATGACTCTAGGTCACAAACCGGATACGTGTTTATATTGAATAGTGGAGCTGTCAGTTGGTGCAGTTCTAAGCAAAGCGTTGTGGCGGGATCTACATGCGAAGCGGAGTACATAGCTGCTTCAGAAGCAGCAAATGAAGGAGTCTGGATGAAGGAGTTCATATCCGATCGAGGTGTCATATCTAGTGCATCGGGTCCAATGAAAATCTGTTGTGACAATACTGGTGCAATTGCCTTGGCAAAGGAATAGAGGTTTCACAAAAGAACCAAGCACATCAAGAGACGCTTCAATTCCATCTGCGATCAAGTCAAGGAGGGAGACATAGATATTTGCAAGATACATACAGATCTGAATGTTGTAGACCCGTTGACTAAGCCTCTCTCACGAGCAAAACATGATCAGCAGCAAGACTCCATGGGTGTTAGAATCATTACTATGTAATCTACATTATTAACTCTAGTGCAAGTGGGAGACTGAAGGAAATATGCCCTAGAGGCAATAATAAAGTTGTTATTTATATTTCCTTATATCATGATAAATGTTTATTATTCATGCTAGAATTGTATTAACTGGAAACTTAGTACATGTGTGAAAACATAGACAAACAAAGTGTCACTAGTATGCCTCTACCAGACTAGCTCGTTGAATCAAAGATGGTTAAGTTTCCTAGCCATAGTGCTACCTCTTGAGCACTGCGTTGGATTTCCCTGAAGAGGAAAGGATGATGCAGCAAAGTAGTGTAAGTATTTCCCTCAGTTTTTGTGAACCAGGGTATCAATCCAATAGGAGGCTTTGCGCGGGTCCCTCGTACCTGCACAAAACAAATAACTCCTCGCAACCAATGAGATAAGGGGTTGTCAATCCCTTCACGATCACTTACGAGAGTGAGATCTGATAGATATGATAAGATAATATTTTTGGTATTTTTATGATAAAGATGCAAAGTAAAAAAAAGCGAAGTAAGAAGCAAAGGAAAGAACAAAGTATTGGAAGATTAATATGATGAAGATAGACCAGGCGGCCATATGTTTCACAAGTAGCTTCTCTCAAGAGTATAAGTATTTTACGGTGGGTGAACGAATTACTCTTGAGCAATTGATAGAATTGAGCATAGTTATGAGAATATCTAGGTATGATCATGTATATAGGCATCACGTCCGAGACAATTATACCTACTCCTGCCTGCATCTACTACTATTACTCCACTCATTGACCGCTATCCAGCATGCATCTAGAGTATTAAGTTCATGAAAACAGAGTAACGCCTTAAGCAAGATGACATGATGTAGAGGGATAAATTCACGCAATATGATAAAAACCCCATCTTGTTATCCTCGATGGAAACAATACAATACATGCCTTGCTGCCCCTACTGTCACTGGAAAGGACACTGCAAGATTGAACCCAAAGCTAAACACTTCTCCCATTGCAAGAAAGATCAATCTAGTAGGCCAAACCAAACTGATAATTCGAAGAGACTTGCAAAGATAACCAATCATACATAAAATAATTCAGAGAAGATTCAAATATTGTTCATAGATAATCTTGATCATAAACCCACAATTCATCAGTCTCAACAAACACACCGCAAACAGAAGATTACATTGAATAGATCTCCACAAGAGAGGGGGAGAACATTGTATTGAGATCCAAAAAGAGAGAAGAAGCCATCTAGCTAATAACTATGGACCCAAAGGTCTGAGGTAAATGTCACACCCTGCATTTTGTAACATGTCATTTGCATTAATAAGGCATGAAAATTTGGACCAACAAAAACTTTTGCATTATTTGGCTTTTATTTGGAGTTGGGTTTCTCTCTGTGAATTTCAAGTGCTCTTTAAAGTCAACTACTCCACTTTATGTACTTCATCTCCCTGCCCCAAACTTCTGCCCAATGATCATGCCATGTTTATAGTGCAATCTAGTATTTTCTTACAAAAATAAATTGGCCAAAAAGTATTTTCAAAATTTAGTTTTCCAAAAACCCCTGAATTGAGGCTTGCACTACAAGTACTTGATTTAGGGAATGAAAAATATTTCAAAGAGTATATTTGAAACCTAATAGATATAGGATTCCCATAAACCACAAATATATAATTTTAAAAGTTATTCTCCTATTTTATTTGAAAGCTTTTTCTTAAGGCCAGAAATGGTCGTTAATAGGGAAAAATTATTTTATTGTTTCAAAAATATTTGAAAAAAAAACGAGGGAAACTCTATGGACATATACTTTCCATATATAAAAGTTTCAACACATGGTCATGTTCAAAATATTGGACAAAACTTCCCAAAACCCTTTCTTCCCATTTCAAGGATTTGAAATATTTCTACAGGAAATATTTTCATAAAAATCCAAGAAAATTCTATCAAGTCACATATACATAATATGATGACATTTCAGAGTTTCAGATCAATCCAAACTGTTTTGGTTCACAAAAGTGCCCCAAGACCATCTCTGTCTAGATTAAAATTTGAACAACTTTGTACTACCAACTTTCTCTCCTTGACCCCAACTTTTGTGAGCATGTTCACATGACCAAATGAAGCCACTACACTAAGTGGTGCATCAAGGGGAAGTTATGTGCTCAACTAGATCTGCAGAAGTTCATTTCTGCTAATTTCTAGGGTTTACAAAAGTTGCATTGGCAACTTTGCCCAAATGAGCTCAAAATTGGTGGAAGGCCGTAATTATATGTGATATTTTATCCTGTGGAGTCTCATGGCAAATGAAAATCATCTACTTGCCCAAACCAGCATTAAACACCTTCTGCCACTTTACCAAAATCCCATTTTTGGCCTCTTCCACTAATCTCCGTAGGCTTAACTTTCTACCACGACCCCTCCTAGTCCCCCTCTAGCACCTGTATGCTTTTCTGCCCGAGGAAGCAATGATGAAGCGGGGAGAACCCCTTTTTTCTTCTCTAGACAGTGGATTCCTCCCTCTCTCTCTCAGCCTCCTTCTCTCCCCTCAGCTTTCCAAAGCATCCAAGGCTCTCCCCAGCTTTTGCCCATGCTCTCTACAGTTGCCAAACACAAGTGGACGCGGGAAAACCGCGGATGCCGGCCAAAGTCGTGCTCTGGAGCGCCTGGCAGAGCACCCGACCGTTGACGCCGCGTCCCCCGACTACCTCGAGCCTCCCCCGCGTGCTAGTCGATGCCCCTCGACGTTCGCTCCACGCCAGCAGGCCACCCACTTGCTCCCGCGCCCTCCTCTCTCTCCTACAGCTCGCGCCAGAGCGCCGCCCCGCTCGGCCAATGCTTGCGCCGCTCCCGTGGCCCGCCCACAGCTCGTCCCACTCCTCCTCTCTCTCCCTGGCACCCTAAACCACTCCCACGAACAGCCCCGAGCCCTCCATTTCCTCTCTAATGGCCACCCGAGCCGGTCCCGCGGACGCTCGTAGGCCGCGCCTATGGTGGACCTCGGTCAGCCTATATAAGACAACCCCGAGCCTCTCTCTCACTCCCTATTGCTCCCCCACACTCCTAATCAACCTCTCGTACCACCCTTTTGCCTCCAGAGCCGCCTGAGCTCGAGATCGAGCTCGAGCTCCGCCGCCTCGGCTCGTCGGCGTTCACGCGGTACAGGCCTCCTCCGCCCCTGTTCTCACTCGATCTAGAACCGCACGACATCACTAACCCTTTCCCCTCTCTTCCCCACTCTATTTGCAGCCGGTAACAGCCGGAACCACTGACACCCGAAGCGCCTCCGCCGCATGACCTCATCGCCGGCGAACCAGGCTGCCCCGGCGACCACCTCCACCAGCACCCGAATGGCGACATCCCCCTGAGTCCAACAGTGCCACCCGCTCGACCTGCCGTGCCCTGTAGCGTCGCCGGCGAGCTCGCCGACCTGTCTGTCGCGAGGTTAGAGATGATAGGTGGATCCCACCTGTTATCCTCAACTCTCCCTCGCCCCTCTCTCTCTCGCTTGGGCCTTTTCCCCTATGGGCCTGCTGCACTGCAGCTGTTCTGGCCCAGCGGGCACAGTGCCCTTTTTCTTTTTCTTTTTCTATTCCTTTTCCAAAAATTCCACAGGATTAAATATTAATCCAAATGCAATAATTCCAATTCCTAAAATCCTGTAAAAATCCCACATTTTTAATGGTGTAACTTTCATACATGCCCAACCAACTTTTCTGTGTTGTTCAAATTTAAATTCAAATTTGAGCAATCAAATCCTTGTTTGAAAATCCATTGCTCTGTCTCTGTTGCTCCAAATCCAGAAATAAGAATTTCCCCTTCTTAGTTTTAACCCTAGTATTTAACAAAAATGAGTTGACATTTTTCTGAGCACTTTGGTTTTTCTGTTTTATTATTGCCTTATTTTGTCGTTATTATTTTGCAACGATAGATTGTGTTGCTGACGAGGGAGTTGGACCAAAAGACTTTAATGACCCAGAAGACTTTGCTGAGCCAGTCAAGCAGCCCTTTGTCCATGTCTATGAAACCCTTTTTATGCATGTCATATGGCACTTTTATTGCTTGCATCGAAGTCATGATAATGTGGTGACCACTTAAGGTGGATTGCCTCCGTTGCTTTTTCTCGTTGACACTTGCATGATGCATGACCCTACCATTATATGAGGGTTATGCGAGTGGGTGTAGTTAGGATGCTAAGTAGCTGCTACACAAATGGGATGGGTATATGCATGGTGAAGGAAACCAAGTTGTTTTCAAGGACTTTTCAAAACCCTGTCGGGTGCCACTTATGCCCAAGGGAGATAATGAGTTGGGTAACCACTTGATGACAAAGTGGAGTACCGAGGCAAGTGTGTGTATTGTTTTCGAAAACGGGTTAGATTTAAGATTCGTCGACTGTCCCAACCTTACATGCGCAACCACTCTACCCTTATATGGGAAAGGGCATTATTGATTACCTAGGCCGATACTAGCTTGGAGCCCGCATTACTAGTGACGGGGAGATTCATTGTTGCGCTCTCTCGAGACGGGGTCGTGCCAGGTAGGGCGGCCAAGAACATTTTTATGGGGCACCGAACACACCGTTGGTACCCCGTGCTAGTGGTATGTGACAAATATGGGAGCATGGCTCCAAATTCTTAAGATGAGAAATGTTGGGCACGGGAGTTGCTACCAATCGAGTGGACTCTATGTTAGTGTCGTCTAGGGAAAGGTAATGATCGGGTGCTTACCCCGGGTACTTGAGGTACCGCGGGTCGTGGATGACATGGAAGTTCCCCGGATCTTGTGGGTAAAGTGTGCAACCTCTGCAGAGTGTAAAACTATTCGAATAGCCGTGTCCACAGTAAAGGATAGTTCGGCGGTGCTGCTTAAACTACGTCCAGAGTTTTACAGACCATGTGTGTGTTGATAAACCATTTGGGGTAAGTCAGATGGCTTGACACGATGATCAAGTTGGATTGGTGTCCAACTCCGCTTATGTTGATATCTGTAACTTGTTCATACGGATATATATCCGTACTCTCGTGATGCATACTTTACATGTTGATAGATCATGTCTTTGCACTCAAAACTAGCTTTCTGCAAACTACCTACTTAGTGCTATATCACTGCATTGTTGTGCCCTGTTCCAATCATGGGTTGCTTGCGAGTACATTCAAAGTACTCATTGGCTTGCCACTGGTTATTTAATTGGCCAGGCATGGAAGAACATGAGTTCGAAGAAGAGTTCTTTGGAGACGAACATGCGAACTAGGACGTTTCCCAGTCAGAATGCCTGTAGGGTTAAGGCAGATGGCATGGGTTCTACTTATCGACAAAGATTTCCGTTGCTTAAGATTATTTGGTACTCATCCCTTATGGCTTTTTTTTCTATGTAAGACTTGACCATAATGGTCACAATTTTTGTAAGACAATATGTATGGATGTAAGACTCTTGTTATTCAGCTTCTGTGTGTTCAGTGAGCATTGATCTCTGGGATCACTGTACACAGGCATTCGGTGATCACGACTTATGAGTCGGGGTCCCCACAGAGCTGGTATCAGAGCCATCCTGACTGTAGGAAGCCTTAGTTAGCATGGACGTTAGTTAGAGCGAGACTATCTACAAAATTACCTATATACCTACGTTATCTGAAAATATCCCAAACATGGGTCATATCCCCTCTATTGACCCTTCCCCTTCCACTTTTGTAGATGTCCGTCGTACTCGAGGGCTTCCTGACCACTGGATTTCCCGTGCTTCTTGAGGACAGCCTCAAGAAGTGCCAGTTCACTCGAGCCCCCACCTTCTCCTATCACGAGCACTAGATCAATAGCGCCAAGAAGGAGTATCACATGGAGGTAGTCGTGAGGGTGAACGACTCTCTGACAAGCTGGTTCTTTGAAGGACCCCAGATGGCGACCCTGCTCCTTGCCGTTGAGACTGCTGCACTTAAGGCGCTGACTCGCCTTCGGGGTCTTCTACCAGAGATGGCAAGTGAGCCATCCACTCGTTACCTGCCTTATCGTAAGGAGGGTGATGATGAGAGCAGCGCACCAGCTCCACCCATGGACGAGGGGCTTCCCCTCCGTTTCCAGACCTACTTTAGCTTGTGTGCTGACAGTCTGGCACAACATCTGGCCTCGGAGTCGATGGAGCTCCGGAAGGAACTCCACGAGATTAAGGAACTCCTTTGCCTAGATCAGGCAAAGGCGAACAAGATCTAGAAGGATGGTGCACCCCCTGGACAGTCCGTTGTTGCCTATCAAGGCGGGCGATCCCCACAGGTTACGCATGCCAAGGGATCATCTCAGCCACACCGTATGACGGTGAAGGAATATCGCAACCTCTTCATGGTGCCACCGGCGAAGCAGTGCCGTGTTTAGCTCCTCCACTCCCCCACTCCCTCAAGTGACGAAGAAACTGAGACAGATAAAGATGAGGTGGAAGACCCAGAGGAACCGAAATACGCGACCGAGCATTCCCCCACTTAGACACCATTCGGGACTAGGATAGGCCAGTTCGTAACCCTTAAGGTAGGATAGGTCGTGTACCCCCTATGCGAAGTCGATTCCTTGTAATGGTTCATATGAAACCATGTAGTGTTTTGTTCGTTTTTGACGTGTTTGGTGAACGTCGTACCTTCCTTCGGGAACTTGTAAGCGACTATATCACCCATTTGGATTTTAATGAATGTGTTTGGCCTTTTGGCCCTTGCATGAAAACAATTAGTGTCATACCGACCCCCTTACTAGGCATCCCATCTATATTGCTTTCCCTCATCTTTCCCAATCATGAGACCTTGACCGCTCCAACAGGATGCCTGTTGTAACACGTACTGGTACCTCTACCCAGCAGCAAGAAGCCGGAGTAGGAGCCAGTCAGGACCAAACCCAAGGACAAGATCCACCACTACCACCGCCTCCAAACATGGACATGGCTCAGCTTCTCCAAGCCTTCCGAGAGGAAGACCAAGCCAACACTGCAGCCCTCCAGATGATTGCTCAAGCTGTCAATCGCCAGCCGGCGGCGAACGGCAATGGATGTTCCACGTTGGCGGAGTTCAAGAAGCATGCACCGCCCACCTTCACTGAGACTGCTGAACCCCTGGATGCAGACTACTGGGTTCGCACCATTGAGGATCTACTGGAACTAGTGGGATGCACTGAGGACCGTGAGAAGGTGGCGTATGCTGCTCACTGTCTCGGGGGAACTGCCAGAGCTTGGTGGGATGGATTCAAGGCCATGCATGCTGAGCAAAACATCACTTGGAATGACTTCAAGGCAGAATTCCGCAAGGCCCACATTCCTTCTGGAATCATGGCCATCAAGAAGCGTGAATCCGAGCCCTGAAGCAAGGTAGTAGCACTGTCAAGGAATACATGCAGAAGTTCAGTGTCCTGTCAAGATATGCTCCTGAAGATGTCAGCACTAATGCTGCCAAAAGAGAGCGCTTCATGGAAGGCCTTAACCAGACTATGCAGTACTCGCTTGTTGTGTGTGACTGCCCAACCTTTCCTGATCTGGTGAACAAGGCACTCATGCTTGAGGACAAGCGACATGCTTTGAATGATACTCGTAAGCGCAAGATGATCAGAAAGGGTAGCATGAGCAACCAGAAGCCTCGCCCATGGCAGCCAGCCTCGGTCAAGCCAACCTATCAGCAGCCAAGAGCCCCTGCACCCCGCACCAACTATCAGCCTCAGCAGTATGCCAACCCCAGGCCAGCTTTCAATAACCCCAGTAACAATGCCGGGAAGAGCAGCAACCCCAATCAAGTCACTTGCTTCGGATGTGGTCAGGCATGACACTACTCCAAGTATTGCCCCAACAAGAAGCCCGATGCCCCGCGCCCCAATACGCAGAACCAAGGCCAAGGCCGTGGGATGCCACCAAGGAACCAAGCTCCCCGCAACCCACCCAACAATGGCAAGGGTCGTGTGAATCATGTCACTGCAGAAGAAGCCCAGGAAGAACCGGACGTCGTGCTGGGTACGTTCCTTGTCAACTCAACACCTGCAACTGTCTTGTTTGATTCTGGAGCCACGCATTCATTTGTCACCCAAAAGTTTGCATTAAAAAGTGGCATGACCCCTACACCCCTAAATAACCCTATGGTGGTACAAACCCCCGGAGCAGAGATGAGAGCCAAGATAGGATGTAAAGGAATCGGGATTGTCATTAATGGGGTAGACTTCCTAGCAGACCTTATCATCTTAAGATCGCAAGGCTTGGATGTGATCTTAGGAATGGATTGGCTCATCAAGCACCAAGGCTTGTTAGATTGTGCCAACCGAATTGTCACTGTGACCAATGACCAAGGTGTCGAAGTTAAATTTGCCTCCAACCCCTCCTCTACTCAAGCCACCCAAGTCAACTGTCTGACTGAAGTTGGATTGGAGCAAGTGCCGGTAGTGTGCGAATACCCCGATGTCTTTCCTGATGAGCTACCAGGAATGCCTCCTGACCGAGATATTGAGTTCATCATCGAGCTCATACCCGGAGTAGGACCCATCTATAAGAAGCCTTATAGAATGGGATCGGAAGAGTTAGCAGAATTGAAAAAGCAACTAGAAGAGCAGTTGAGGAAGGGATTTATCCGCCCTAGTGCCTCCCCTTAGGGATCACTTGTCCTATTTGTGGCAAAGAAGGACGGTACCATCCGCTTGTGCATTGACTATTGCGCCCTCAATGAAGTTACAATCAAGAACAAGTATCCACTTCCCAAGATTGAAGATCTGTTCGATCAACTCAATGGGGCCAAGGTGTTCTCCAAGATCGACCTCAGATCTGGGTAACCAGATATTCTGAAAACGGCATTTGTAACCAGATATGGCCTGTATGAGTGCATAGTCATGTCCTTTGGATTGACCAATGCCCCAGCTTACTTCATGTATCTCATGAATAAGGTCTTCATGGAATATTTGGACAAGTTTGTTGTCGTCTTCATTGATGACATTCTTGTCTTCTCGAAGACGGAAGAAGAGCACGAGCAACACTTGAGGATGGTCCTAAACAAGCTTCGAGAGCACCAACTGTACGCCAAGTTCAGCAAGTGTGAATTTTGGTTGCATGAAGTTGGATTCTTGGGTCATAAATTGACTGCTGAAGGGTTGTTAGTGGATCCCACAAAAATTCAAACCACGACTGAATGGAAAACCCCGAGCAATGTGAAATAAGTCAGAAGCTTCCTCAGACTCGCGGGATATTACCGCAAGTTCGTTGAAGGATTCTCAAGCATTGCCCGACCCATGACCCAACTCTTGAAGAAGGACAAGAAGTTTGAGTGGACACCGAAGTGCGAAGAGAGCTTCCAGGAGCTGAAGAAGAGACTGACCACTGTCCCAGTTCTGGCTACACCTGATATTCACAAGGAATTTGTGATATATTGTGATGCCTCGCGAACTGGACTTGGAGGTGTTCTTATGCAAGAAGGCAGAGTCGTAGCATATCTATCCAGACAGCTACGTCCTCAAGAAGAGAACTATGCTACTCATGATCTTGAGTTATCAGCAGTGGTTCATGCCCTGAAGACATGGCGACATTACCTCCTAGGGAAGCGGTGTGAGATATACACGGATCACAAAAGTCTGAAGTATATTTTCACTCAGAAGGAATTGAACATGAGGCAGAGAAGATGGCTAGAATTGATCAAGGATTATGATCTCAGTGTTCAATACCACCCTGGAAAGGCTAATGTGGTAGCAGATGCATTAAGCAGAAAGGCTTGTTCCTTGAATGCTATGCTTAAGGAAAAGCTACCTGCCTTGTATAAGGAACTTGAAAGCTTCGGGTTGGAACTGGTTGCACCAGGATTCTTGGCCAACCTCGAAGTCAAGCCTACCCTGATGGATGATGTTAAGGAAGCTCAGAAGGGACACGAGAGTATTGAAGGCATCAAGAGGAAGATCAAGGCAGGCAAGGCCCCAAGATTCTCAGAGGATGAGCAAGGAATTTTGTGGTTCAGGAATCGCATTTGCGTACCCAACAAGGTTGAGCTCAAGAACTTGATCTTGCAAGAAACTCATGACACCCTGTATTCCATCCATCCTGGAGGGACCAAGATGTATCAATAACTGAAGGAAAGATTTTGGTGGCACGTGATGAAAAGAGAGATTGCCACCTATGTTGCAAAGTGTGATGTATGCCAAAGGGTCAAGGCTGAATATCAGTGACCTGCTGGATTGCTGCAACCACTCAAGGTCCCCGAGTGGAAATGGGATAAAGTCGGAATGGATTTCATCACTGGACTACCTAGGTCAAACAAGGGACATGACTCCATCTGGGTCATAGTCGATCATTTGACCAAAGTAGCCCATTTCATTCCTGTCAAGACTACCTATGATGGCAACCAGCTGGCAACCCTTTACATCAACAGAATTGTAAACCTTCATGGTGTTCCTAAGGAGATTGTGTCCGATTGAGGGACCCAGTTTACCTCAAGGTTCTGGAAGAAGTTCCAAGAGGCTATGGGAACCAAGTTGTCCTTCAGCACTGCTTTCCACCCACAGACCGGGGGTCAGACAGAGCGAGTGAATCAGATACTCGAAGACATGCTCCGAGCCTGTGTCCTAGCATATGGAGCTAAGTGGGAAGAATGCCTCCCTTTTGCCGAGTTCTCCTATAACAACAGTTATCAGTCAAGCCTTCGGATGGCACCATTTGAGGTGTTATACGGACGGAAGTGCCGCACGCCCCTCAGTTGGTCAGAAACCGGAGAAGGACTAGTATTTGGGCTTGATATCCTCCGTGAAGTGGAAGAGCAAGTTCAGCTAGTCAGAGAGCGACTAAAGACCGCCAAGTCAAGACAGAAGAGCTATGCTAACACTCGTCACTGACAAGTAGACTTCCAAGTCGGAGACCATGTATACCTGCGAGTAACTCCTCTTAAGGGAACAAAGTGTTTCCACGTTAAGGGAAAGCTCGCACCAAGATTTATCGGCCCCTTCGAGATCACCGCATGACGCGAAGAAGTGGCTTACCAGTTGGAACTGCCACCTAAACTATCCGATGTGCACAACGTATTCCACGTGTCACAACTTCGGAAGTGTCTCCAAGTTCCAGACAAGCCTGATCTTTACAAGGACGTCAATCACAAAGCCGTTGACCTTCAGCCTAATTTGACCTACCATGAGAGGCCAATCTGCATTTTGGACGAGGCCGAACGAAGCATTCGAAGCCGCACCATTAAGTATTTCAAGGTCCAGTGGAGCAACCACACTGAAGCAAAAGCAACCTGGGAACGTGAAGACTACCTTAGATCCGACTTTCCCGATCTCTTTTAAAGCCTAGTTTGGGAATCTCGGGGACAAGATTCTTGTAAGGGGGGTAGGTCTGTCACACCCTGCATTTTGTAACATGTCATTTGCATTAATAAGGCATGAAAATTTGGGCCAACAAAAACTTTTGCATTATTTGGCTTTTATTTGGAGTTGGTTTTCTCTCTGTGAATTTCAAGTGCTCTTTAAAGTCAAGTACTCCACTTTATGTACTTCATATCCCTGCCCCAAACTTCTGCCCAATGATCATGCCATGTTTATAATGCAATATAGTATTTTCTTACAAAAATAAATTGGCCAAAAAGTATTTTCAAAATTTAGTTTTCCAAAAACCCCTGAATTGAGGCTTGCACTACAAGTACTTGATTTAGGGAATGAAAAATATTTCAAAGAGTATATTTGAAACCTAATAGATATAGGATTCCCATAAACCACAAAAATATAATTTTAAAAGTTATTTCCCTATTTTATTTAAAAGCTTTTTCTTAAGGCCAGAAATGGTCTTTAATAGGGAAAAATTATTTTATTGTTTCAAAAATATTTGACAAAAATCAGGGAAACTCTGTGGACATATACTTTCCATATATAAAAGTTTCAACACATGGTCATGTTCAAAATATTGGACAAAACCTCCCAAAACCATTTCTTCCCATTTCAAGGATTTGAAATATTTCTACAGGAAATATTTTCATAAAAATCCAAGAAAATTCTATCAAGTCACATATACATAATATGATGACATTTCAGAGTTTCAGATCAATCCAAACTGTTTTGGTTCACAAAAGTGTCCCAAAACCATCTCTGTCCAGATTAAAATTTGAACATCAAGGGGAAGTTATGTGCTCAACTAGATCTGCAGAAGTTCATTTCTGCTAATTTCTAGGGTTTACAAAAGTTGCATTGGCAACTTTGCCCAAATGAGCTCAAAATTGGTGGAAGGCCCTAATTATATGTGACATTTCACCCTGTGGAGTCTCATGGCAAATGAAAATCAGCTACTTGCCCAAACCAGCATCAAACACCTTCTGCCACTTTACCAAAATCCCATTTTTGGCCTCTTCCACTAATCTTCGTAAGCTCAACTTTCTACCACGACCCCTCCTAGTCCCGCTCTAACACCCGTGTGCTTTTCTGCCCAAGGAAGCAGTGATGAAGCAGGGAGAACCCCATTTTTCTTCTCTGGACAGTGGATTCCTCCCTCTCTCTCAGCCTCCTTCTCTCCCCTCAGCTTTCCAGAGCATCTAGGGCTCTCTCCAGCTTTTGCCCATGCTCCCTGTAGTTTCCAGGCACAAGTGGACGCGCGAGGACGCGGGAAAACCGTGGATGCCAGCCAAAGTCGCGCTCTGGAGCGCCTGGCAGAGCACCCGACCGTTGACGCTGCACCCCCGACCGCCTCGAGCCTCCCCGCGCGCCAGTCGATGCCCCTCAACGTCCGCTCCATGCCAGCAGGCCGCCCACTTGATCCCGCGTCCTCCTCTCCCTCCTACAGCTCACGCCAGAGCGACGCCCTTCTCGGCCAATGCTCGCGCCGCTCCCGTGGCCCGCCCACAGCTCGTCCCGCTCCTCCTCTCTCTCCCTAGCACCCTAAACCACTCCAATGAACACCCCCGAGCCCTCCATTTCCTCTCTAATGGCCACCCGAGCCGGTCCTGCAGATGCTTGTAGGCCGCACCTATGGTGGACCTCGTCCATCCTATATAAGACGACCCCGAGCCTGTCTCTCACTCCTTGTCGCTCGCCCACACTCCTAATCAACCTCCCGCACCACCCTTTTGCATCCATAGCCGCCTGAGCTCGAGATCAAGCTCGAGCTCCGCCGCCTCAGCTCATCGGCGTTCGCGCGGTACAGGCCTCCTCCGCCCCTGTTCTCTCTCGATCTGGAACCGTGCGACATCACTGACCCTTTCCCCTCTCTTCCCCACTATTTTTGCAGCTAGTAACGGCCGGAACCACCGACGCCCGAAGCGCCTCCGCCGCGTGACCTCGTCGCCGATGAACTAGGCTGACCCGTCGACCACCTCCACTACCACCCGAACGACGACATCCCCCTGAGTCCAATGGTGCCACCCGCTCGACCTGCCGTACCCTATAGAGTCGCTGGTGAGCTCGCCGACCTCTCTGTCACGAGGTTAGAGATGACAGGTGGAGCCCACCTGTCATCCTCACCTCTCCCTCGCCCCTCTCTCTCTCTCTCTCGCTGACGCCCGGGCCCCGCCCGTCAGGTTTGAAAATCTGACGCGCGCGCGCTGGCTCGCCTGGGCCTTTTCCCCTCTAGGCCTGCTGCATTGCAGCTGTTCTGGCCCAGCGGGCACAGTGCCCTTTTTATTTTTATTTTTCTATTCCTTTTCCAAAAATTCCACAGGATTAAATATTAATCCAAATGCAATAATTCCAGTTCCTGAAATCCTGTAAAAATCCCACCTATTTAATGGTGTAACTTTCATACATGCCCAACCAACTTTTATGTGCTGTTCAAATTTAAATTCAAATTTGAGCAATTAAATCCTTGTATGAAAATCCATTGCTCTGTCTCTGTTGCTCCAAATCCAGAAATAAGAATTTTCTCCTTCCTAGTTTTAACCCTAGTATTTAACAAAAATGAGTTGACATTTTTCTGAGCACTTTGGTTTTTCTGTTTTATTATTGCCTTATTTTGTCGTTATTATTTTGCGACGATAGATTGTGTTGCTGACGAGGGAGTTGGACCAGAAGACTTTGAAGACCCAGAAGACTTTGTTGAGCTAGGTAAGCAGCCCTTTGACCATGTCTATGAAACCCTTTTTATGCATGTCATATGGCACTTTTATTGCTTGCATCAAAGTCATGATAATGTGGTGACCACTTAAGGTGGATTGCCTTCGTTGCTTTTTCTCGTTGACACTTGCATGATGCATGAATGTCGGTGTCAAAACCGGTGAATCTCGGGTAGGGGGTCCCGAACTGTGCGTCTAAGGCGGATCCTAACAGGAGGCAGGGAACACGATGTTTTACCCAGGTTCGGGCCCTCTTGATGGAGGTATAACCCTACGTCCTGCTCGATTTATTCTTGATGATATGGGTATTACAAGAGTTTATCTACCACGAGATCGGAGAGGCTAAACCCTAGAAGCTAGCCTATGGTATGATTATATGTTGTCCTATGGACCAAAAACCCTCCGGTTTATATAGACACCGGAGGGAGCTAGGGTTACACAAGGTCGGTTACAAAGGAGGAGATATACATATCCGTACTGCCTAGCTTGCCTTCCACGCCAAGTAGAGTCCCATCCGGACATGAGACGAAGTCTTCAATCTTGTATCTTCATAGTCCAACAGTCCGGCCAAAGGATATAATCCGACTGTCCGGATAGCCCCTAATCCAGGACTCCCTCAGTAGCCCCCGAACCAGGCTTCAATGACGATGAGTCCGGCGCGCAGTATTGTCTTCGGCATTGCAAGGCGGGTTCTTCTCCAATTTCAAGTGTTTGTAAGTAGTGTCCGGCCCCATAAATGTTGAACCTCTTGGCTTCTGTGACCAATAAGGGCTATCTCCCATGCGTCGAATGAATACGAGGCGCCAGGGCATTTTTACATTTGCTCCCCTAGCCAGATAAATAAATTGTCTATTAAAGGGATGGGGATCCTTAGATCCAATCCCTACCATCCTCCCGCAGCGAGAATCCATCAGAGCGCGTTTCGGGAAGATCCATTCCAGCATGGACGACCTCCGCAGCTCCTCCTCCTGCCCCCATAGCCCTAACCTCGGTGATTCGGAGAGGTGTTCAGTCCCGTACAGTCAATTTGTCGAACTGCAGACTAGGGGATTTCTCCCTCCGGCGTATATGGTGCCCGTTCGAGCCAGGCTTGCCACCTACAATGGCGGGGAGCAAGCGGAGAGCTTTCCCTATACCTCTATGGGGGAACGGGTCTGCCTTGTTCCTTATTTACTAAGGGGACTCGGATTTCCAATTCATCCGTTCCTCCGCGGGCTCCTGGAGTTCTACGGCCTCCAATTACACAATTTCACCCCTGCCTCCCTTCTACACATCGCCGGCTATGTTGCTCTCTGCGAGTTGTTCCTGGGCTGCGAGGCTCACTTCGAGATGTGGAAGAGGCTATTTTGCCTCGTCCCTCGCACACAGAGGGGGTCACTTTATCAAGTGGGCAGAGCCGAAATATGGCGCATCACCGATAGCGGATACCTGTCCGGTACCTCGAAGAAGTTGTCCGAAGGCTGGCCTTCAGAATGGTTTTATATGGAGGACGTTCCCCTTCCGGACCCTGTTCGGCGGGATCTTCCTGAGTTCAATAATGCTCCTCTGAAGAAGCGCCGAAGTTGGCGTCCACGGAGCCCCCAGGCGGAAGACAACAGAGAAGTCCTCTATCTGATGAACCAGATCAAAGCACTGGCTCAATCAGGATTGACAATAATCGAAGTTATGTTGATTTGCATAATGCAGGGAGTGCAGCCACTTCAATGTCGTGGGCACCCCTTGTGGTGTTATAACGGGGCGGATGACGCCACCCACTGCGGGCGTAAGGGTCCGGACAATGCTGCTGCTCTAGCGAAAATTCTGTCCGAACTGTTCAAGGGCGAGGAAGAGGAGTTCACCCGCATCAAGCCACGGGATGGATTCTCCATGTACAATCCTCCAAGCTGGGTAAGTTATATCTCCCTGCTCCCATTTTCCCCGCATTCTTTGTCATAAGTATTCACCTTGCGGCAAGAACTGCGAAAAGCCATAAAGGAGGTCAGCAGCCCTTCTCCACAACCAGAGGACCCTGACCGGGCCCTCGACTCCGGACTTGAAGAAGATTCGGTTATATTCGTGGAGCTGATAGACCAGCAGTTCTATCAGTTAAGCTGCGACGATGCCATGGTGGCCATTACGGCCGACTATCCCGGACTGCTCCCTGCATCGCAAGTAAGAAAAAGCAAAAATCCCAACTCCAAAACTAGGATCCCCTTTTAGGCACTTCACCCACCATATACACATGGCATCTTTTACAGGGAAGGCATTCGAGACGCCCTGCCGAACCCGCAGCAACTCGCCAACAAGAGGCACCGAGGCCGGGTAGGCTAAAAAGGAAGGCGGTCAGGACGGAGACACCAACGCAAAGGTATAAGAAAAACCCCGCTCCATGGTTGTCCTCTTTCTCGAAATGTAATGATGCCCGTGTTTCTTTAACAGAAAAAACACTCGCCGGAATATGTCCGGTGATGTTTCCAATCACGCTTCCACCAGTCGGGCACCAGGACCGGACATGGAGGCAGAAGCTGATATGGGGCAGGCGCCAGATAATCCCCCTACAGAGGATGCAGATAGATTATCCGCTACAAACTCAGAAGTGGAAAGCGCCATGAATCATAGGCGCCACCGGGCCGTACTCTGTGACGCTTGTTTCTCACCAAAGGCGTTTGATGCCTTCAATTTTGGAGAGGCGTACCTTGTGCTGCTCAAGATGGTCTAGCCAGAGCCACGGATCAAAATGTAAAGGATGTACGGGTGAGTAAATTTGACGATTTATATGTATCAGTAGCCCCTGAGACTTGAAACAGTTAGCAGAACTGATTTAAGGATCATCTCCATTGTGCAAGTTCTTACAGAGAAGAATACTAGGCTGTCACAGGAGCTAGAGGAATGCAAGACCCAACTACGGGCTCCTGTGGCCGCCTTGCAGGAACCGAAAAAGTCACCTGCTGGTAACATTTACTTTAAAGAATGATGGTTACCATATAACGTGCGGCATGGCTGCAGATCTAACAACAGATGTTGCAGATGAATCCGGAGAGAATCCGGAGAACCAGAATGTTATGCAACAGCTAGAGGCCGGCAAACGCGTGCTGACTAAGGTTAGGCGGGAGAAAAACAATCTCCAAGACGCCAATATTAAGCTGAACGTGGAACTAAAAGACGTTCGGGGCCAGCTTGCAGACTCCGAGAAGGAGAATAAGCGGCTTCGGCGCAGCATTTTTAGTAAGTGCTTGAACGAATCATTTTAAAGGAGTTCGGCGAAGAAGCCGACTAACAGCGTTATGTCTGTAGGTATGCTGACGGGTCGTCCCACGGAGGAAATGCCCGGGTCTGCGGGTGATCTTCTGTCCGAGCTGTCACATCTGCACGAACAAGTTCGGTAGGTGATGCAGGGTGTTGCCCAGGCCTTGTGGCCGTGTGTCTCCCTGCCAGAGGGTGTTGCCGAGCTTGCGGAGAAGCTCAAGGGAGCACGGCATGGCTTCCGATTATGGAAGATATCAGCCTGCCGACAGGGTGCCAGAGAAGCCTGGGCCATGGTGAAGACGTGGTATACCAAGGCAGACCCAAATCACATGGTCGAGGTCGGACCTGTGTGGCCCGACGGGAAAGAGATCCCTGTTAGCTTAGTTTATGGGCAAGTAGAATTAGCCACAAAGTATTCTCAACAGGATTGTAAGCTAGACCGCCTGTTGGATGGTATAGAAGAGGAATTTAGTCATTTTGCATGACTATGTAATTAAAGTGACATGTATAATGCCTTCTAGCCGGATTGTAGATCATTTGTCGTTGCAGACCTTTTCGCTTCAACCTCCGGGCCCAATAGTCCGGAGTGTATCGAAATACCCGCTCAGTTATATAAGAACCGGGGTATGCGTGGAGATCAGGCGTAGGGGTCATTAGTGCTTTATCAGACAAGTGCCCAACTAGTTATGTTATATTACATGGGTAGTAAGAAACATCTCCCAGGGAGAATAGTTCCGTTAAGGGTTCCTTTCCCTGGGTAAGCATGCCCTAAAGTGCATGTCCGGACTGCGATAGGAAATGCAGGAAAAACATCTGGGGGCAGATATGGACAATAAATAAAAATCAGCTTTTGTTCACCAACCAAATATTCCCTTAAGAACGCTAGCTTTCGGCTTCACCCAGTCTGAGGTACACATCCGGCTGACTCGGCAGTAACAATCGCAGAGGTGCTCCCCTTATGCCCTAGCCGAATTAACGGGAACGTAGGGCATAAATACAAGAGCCAGGCAACCCAGCTTGGCCAAAACTTAAGTCATATCGATGCATATAATGGTGAAAAAATGTACATGAGGAAGTATAACACATGTGTGGGCATGAGGCCCAGATAAATAATTTAAGCTTCTGTGAAAGAAGCCCCCAGGTATGAAGAGTGCGGCTAGCGCATCTATAATGTGCAAGCGAGGCACAAGATGACCCTTGAAGGCCTAGAGAAATAATAAAAGAAAGAAAGAAAGAGAAACAAGACAGATAATATATATGCAGAAAATGGACAAAGGGAGGGGACTAACATAGAGTCCGGTGCTAGGCGTAGAATCTTCGGAGCCTGGCCGCGTTCCATGGGTTCGGCTTGAGTCGACTAGTCGATGCATCCCGTAGTCGGTACGCTCCACCGGTCAGAACTTGGTCAATAATGAAGGGACCTTCCCATTTGGGCTCGAGTTTGTTCTTTTTCTTATCCGGCAGGCGTAGAACTAGTTCGCCAATGTTATAAGTTTTGGCCCGTACTTCTCTGCTTTGGTATCTGCGAGCCTGTTGCTGATAAAATGCGGAACGGGCTTTGGCTACGTCGCGCTCCTCCTCCTGGGTGTCCAAACTGTCCTGCCGATCGAGCTCGGCTTCTCTTTCTTCATACATGCGCACTCGAGGTGAGTCATGAATTATGTCACAGGGCAAGACTACCTCTGCGCCATACACCATAAAGAAGGGTGTATATCCGGTACTACGATTCGGCGTGGTCCACAACCCCCAGAGTACAGAGTCGAGCTCCTCTACCCAGTGCGTGTTAGACTCCGTTAAGGAGCGCACTAATCTGGGTTTAATGCCGCTCATTATAAGACCGTTTGCTCGCTCGACTTGACCGTTGGTTTGTGGGTGATCGACTGAAGCATAATCGAGCTTGATGCCCATTTTGCTGCACCAGAGTTTTACCTCGTCGGCCGTGAAGTTCATGCCATTATTAAGATGATGCTGTGGGGGACGCCATAATGGTGTACAACCCCGGATATGACGTCTATCACCGGTCCGGATTCGGCTGTTTTAACAGGTTTGTCCTCTATCCATTTGGTGAATTTGTCCACCATGACCAATAAGTATTTTTTCTTGTGGGTTCCCCCTTTAAGGGGTCCAACCATGTCAAGCCCCCAGACCGCAAAGGGCCATGTAATGGGGATTGTTTGGAGGGCGGTGGGTGGCATGTGTCTTTGATTTGCAAAGAGCTGGCAACCGGCGCATCGTTGGACCAGGTCCTGTGCATCTGCTCGGGCCGTTGGCCAATAAAATCTTGTACGGAAGGCCTTGCTTACAAGAGCACTGGCTGCGGCGTGATGACCGCCGAGTCCGGCGTGAATTTCTACCAAAAGATTCCGCCCTTCCTCTTCGGAGATGCACCTTTGAAGGACTCCGGTCGTGCTTTTCTTGTACAATTCTCCCTCATGGACCCTGTAGGCCTTGGATCGCCTCACTATGCAGCGTGCCTCATTTTGGTTCTCCGAAAGTTCCTGTCTACCTAGGTAGGCCAGGAATGGTTCTGTCCACGGGGCAATAATGACCATTATTTCGTGGGCTGAAGGTGTTATTTTGGTGGCAGAGCCTCCGATTGTGTCAAAGAGTTCGGTATCGGGTGTTTTAGCCGGGTCCGGACTGTTGTTACCGGTGTCCCCTTCCGATACTACGGATGGCTTGAACAGCCTTTCCAAAAATATGTTGGGGGGACCACATCACGTTTTGCACCGATGCGGGCGAGGATATCCGCCGCCTGATTGTTTTCCCGAGCCACATGGTGAAATTCGAGCCCCTCGAACCGAGCCGACATTTTTAGGACGGCGTTTCGATAGGCCGCCATTTTCGGATCCTTGGTGTCAAAGTCTCCATTTATTTGGGATATTGCGAGGTTTGAGTCCCCATGCACCTCCAGGCATTGAATGCCCATGGAGACTGCCATCCAAAGACCATGCAACAGAGCTTCATATTCGGCTGCATTGTTGGAGTCTGCATACAATATTTGCAATACATACTGAACGGTATCTCCGATTGGGGACGTCAGAACAACGCCAGCCCCTAGACCAGCCAGCATTTTAGAACCGTCGGAGTCTATGATCCAATTGGAGTATGCACCGTACTCCTTAGGGAGTTCAGCATCCGTCCATTCGGCAATGAAGTCGGCCAATACTTGCGACTTGATAGTTCATCGAGGTTTGTATGTTATGTCGAATGGGAGGAGCTCAATGGCCCATTTGGCAATCCGGCCCGTAGCGTCGCGGTTGTTTATAATATCATTAAGTGGCACTTCCGAGGCTACTGTAATCGAGCACTCTTGAAAGTAGTGTCACAGCTTCCGCGATGCCATGAATACCACATATGCTATCTTTTGGTAATGCGGGTACCGTGATTTGCATGGAGTGAGGACAATGGATACATAGTATACCGGCTTTTGAAGAGGGAATTTATGTCCATCCGCTTCCGTTCGGCAACGAGCACCGTGCTTACAACTTGACGAGTTGCCGCAATGTACAACAACATTGGTTCAGTGATGTTTGGCGCGGCCAGGATTGGGTTGGTTGCCAAGATGGCCTTTATTTCTTCCAATCCGGCTGTGGCCGCGTCCGTCCACTCGAAGTGTTCGGTGCGCCGAAGGAGGCGATAAAGGGGTAAAGCCTTTTCTCCTAAGCAGGAGATAAAGCGGCTTAGAGCCGCCACGCATCCAGTTAACTTCTGGATTTGTTTGAGGTCTGTTGGGGTAGCCAACTATGACAAAGCTCAGATTTTGGCCGGATTAGCTTCGATACCTCTACTGGAGACAATGAAACCCAGGAGCTTTCTGGCTGGTACGCCGAAAATGCATTTTTCCGGATTGAGCTTGATGTCGTATGTTCAGAGGTTGTCGAATGTGAGCCTCAAGTCGTCTATCAAAGAGTCGACGTGTTTGGTTTTGATGACCACATCGTCTACGTATGCCTCTACTGTTTTGCCAATTTTTTTCTCCAGACATGTCTGGATCATGCGCTGATATGTTGCGCCGGTGTTTTTGAGCCCAAAAGGCATTGTGTTAAAACAGAAGGGACCGTATGGTGTGATGAATGCCGTTGTGGCTTGGTCGGACTCCGCCATCTTGATTTGGTGGTAACCAAAGTATGCGTCGAGGAAACACAATGACTCGTGTCCTGCGGTAGCATCAATGATTTGATCGATGCTTGGGAGGGGGAAGGGATCCTTTGGGAAAGCTTTATTGAGGTCTTTGAAATCGACAGAAAGGCGCCAGGATTTGTCCTTCTTTGGTACCATCACCAGGTTTGCTAGCCAGTCTGGGTGTTTTATTTCTCTAATGAATCCGGCCTCCAATAACTTGGCTAGTTCCTCTCCCATGGCCTGTCTCCTAGGTTTGGAGAAACGCCGAAGAGCTTGCTTGACCGGCTTGAATCCCTTTAGGATATTGAGGCTATGCTTGGCCAGCCTGCGTGGGATACCTGGCATGTCTGAGGGATGCCAGGCGAATATGTCCCAGTTCTTGCGCAGGAACTCTCGTAGTGCGGTGTCCACAGCGGGGTTTAACTATGCCCCGATGGAGGCTGTTTTTGTAGGGTCCGTTGGGTGGACTTGGAATTTGACTATTTCATCCGCTGGTTTAAAAGAGGTGGACTTGGATCTCTTGTCGAGTATCACGTCGTCGTTGTCCACTGTGGAGCGTAGCATGGTTAATTCCTCGGTCGAGAGGGCTTCAGATAATGCCTCGAGGGCCAGTGTGGCTGTTTTGTTTTTGGCGCGGAGTGCTGTGTCCGGATCACTGGCGAGAGTGATGATTCCGTTGGGCCCGGGCATTTTGAGCTTCATGTACCCGTAATGGGGTACGGCTTGAAAGATTGTGAACGCCTCCCATCCTAAAAGAGCGTGATAACCACTACTGAATGGGGCCACTTGGAATGTAATTTCTTTAGACCTGTAATTATCCGGCATGCCGAATACCACATCTAGTGTGATTTCCCCAGCACATCGTGCTTCCCGACTGGGGATGATTCCTCTAAAGGTTGTGCTACTTTTCTCAATGCGGTTCCAGTCTATTTCCATCTTTTGAAGAGTTTCCTCATAGATGAGGAATAATCCACTGCCGCCGTCCATGAGTACTTCGGTAAGTCGAAAGCCATCCACGATTGGACTGAGGACCAGTGCGGCTGGTGCTCGGGCTGTTCGGAATTTAGGTTTGTCACTGGCATTGAAGGTAATAGCCGTGTCACTCCATGGATTTATTGCTGCTACGTGGCAGATTTCGGCCATGCTGCGGAGTGTTCTCTTGCGCCTATTATTTGACGCGAAGGTCTCAAAGACTGTTAACACCGTATTGTTATCCACGGGATGGTGCTCTGTGGTATTTGGGATAAGAAGATCCTCACCACTTTTGGCCACCTGTCGGAGTATCCAACATGCTCTAAGGCTATGCGTTGGTATTGTATCCACTGTACTATGAATTTTTCAGGGTCCGTTGAGCCATCCCTCAGTACGGTTCCATGCCCTGTAGAGGTTTTTGTTTCTTTACAACTAGCTCAGGTGTCTTATGATAGTGCACCCTTTTACTTCGGACTGGGTGTATATTCAGAGCCGGATTATCCCAAAATTTCATTTCGGTTTTCCAGGCGCTTTCCATCGCACAGTACTTTCGTACTATGGACGCCAAGTCGGTGAAGCGTGATATGTCATGATGACTTAAGGCATTAAGGATTCCCTTGTCCGTGCAATTATTGCCGAAAAATAGGATTGCGTCTTCCTCGCGACAGTCCTTAACCTTGTTTATCGCAAGGAGGAATCTGGCCCAATAGTGATGTACTGTTTCCTGGGGCTCTTGCCTGATGTGGGAAAGATCGCTTATGTTTGGGTGGGTGGGTGGAATAGAATCCGAACCCTTACCCGATATGGGATCCAGGGGCCGAGGTGTTTCCAATTTTGGAAGTTCCGGTTGGGGGTGTTACCCGATAATCCTGGCCCGCTGCCTGACTCTAAGTTCAGGGATTGGATGTTGTCCTCCCGCGAATGGGCGTCCGGCTCGGGGAGCTCGGGAATCCGGACATAGTTGGTCCTCAAAATAGAGAAAAGGTCGCCGCATTGTTCCTCCACCACTGCAATATGATGGGTGACCGGTGGAGAGTTAATCTCCCTTTGATCGGGTTTAAGCCCAATACGATCATAGTCCGTAGTGACTCCCAAGGCGGCGATGCGATCCAAGAGCTCGTTTAAGGAGGCGAGCTCCATTGGATCCATCTGTTCGAGTGCTGATTTGACGTGGAGGCTGTTTTCGATGACCCGAGAAGTCATCGTTGGTGCGGCGACTGAACAGGCGGTCATGACGAAACCGCCTAGCCGGAGAGTTTGGCTGACAGCCAAAGCTCCCCCAACAGTAGTACCGTCTTTAGAGACAAGACGAGACATCCTTCCTTCTGGCGACGGCACAGAGGAACTCTCAATGAAAGCACCAATGTCGCTGTCAAAACCGGCGGATCTCGGGTAGGGGGTCCCGAATTGTGCGTCTAAGGCGGATGGTAACAGGAGGCAGGGAACAAGATGTTTTACCCAGGTTCGGGCCCTCTTGATGGAGGTAAAACCATACGTCCTGCTCGATTTATTCTTGATGATATGGGTATTACAAGAGTTGATCTACCATGAGATCGGAGAGGCTAAACCCTAGAAGCTAGCCTATGGTATGATTGTATGTTGTCCTACGGACCAAAAACCCTCCGGTTTATATAGACACCGGAGGGGGCTAGTGTTACACAAGGTCGGTTACAAAGGAGGAGATATACATATCCGTATTGCCTAGCTTGCCTTCCACGCCAAGTAGAGTCCCATCCGGACACGAGATGAAGTCTTCAATCTTGTATCTTCATAGTCCAATAGTCCGGCCAAAGGATATAATCCGGCTGTCCGGATACCCCCTAATCCAGGACTCCCTCAATGACCCTACCATTCTATGAGGGTTATGTGAGTGGGTGTAGTTAGGATGCTAAGTAGCTGCTACGCAAATGGGATGGGTATATGCATGGTGAAGGAAACCAAGTTGTTTTCAAGGACTTTTCAAAACCCTGTCAGGTGCCACTTATGCCCGAGGGAGATAATGAGTTGGGTAACCACTTGATGATGAAGTGAAGTAACGAGGCAAGTGTGTGTGTGTTGTTTTCGAAAATGGATTAGATTTAAGATTTGTCGACTGTCCCAACCTTACATGCGCAACCACTCTACCATTATATGGGAAAGGGCATTATTAATTACCTAGGCCGATACTAGCTTGGAGCCCGCATTACTAGTGACGGGAGATTTGTTGTTGCGCTCTCTCGGGACGGGGTCATGCCAGGTAGGGCGGCCAAGAACATTTTTATGGGGCACCGGACACACCGTTGGTACCCCGTGCCAGTGGTATGTGAGAAATATGGGAGCGTGGCTCCAAATTCTTAAGATGTGAAATGTTGGGCACGGGGGTTGCTACCGATTGAGTGGACTCTATGTTAGTGTCGTCTAGGGAAAGGTATTGATCGGGTGCTTACCCCGGGTACTTGAGGTACCGCAGGTCCTGGATGACACGGAAGTTCCCCGGATCTTGTGGGTAAACTGTGCAACCTTTGCAGAGTGTAAAACTATTCGAATAGCCGTGTCCACGGTCAAGGACAGTTGGGCGGTGCTGCTTAAACTACATCCAGAGTTTTACAGACCGTGTGTGTGTGTTGATAAACCATTTGGGGTAAGTCAGATGGCTTGACACGATGATTATGTTGATGTCTGTAACTTGTTCATACGGATATATATCCGTACTCTCATGATGCATACTTTACATGTTGATAGATCATGTCTTTGCACTCAAAACTTGCTTTCTGCAAACTACCTACTTAGTGATATATCACTGCATTATTGTGCCCTGTTCCAATCATGGGTTGCTTGCGAGTACATTCAAAGTACTCATTGGCTTGCCACTGTTATTTAATTAGCCAGGCATGGAAGAACAGGAGTTCGAAGAAGAGTTCTTTGGAGACGAACATGCGAACTAGGACGTTTCCCAATCAGAATGCCTGTAGGGTTAAGGCAGATGGCATGGGTTCTACTTATCGACGAAGATTTCCGCTGCTTAAGATTATTTGGTACTCAGCCCTTATCTCTTTTTTTTCTATGTAAGACTTGGCCATAATGGTCACAATTTGTGTAAGACAGTATGTATGCATGTAAGACTCTTGATATTCAGCTTCTGTGTGTTCAGTGAGCATTGATCTCTGGGATCACTGTACACAGACATTCGGTGATCACGACTTATGAGTCGGGGTCCCCACAGTAAACTACTCACACTTCATCGGAGAGGCTATGGTGTTGATGTAGAAGCCCTCCGTGATGGATGCCCCCTCCGGCGGAGCTCCAGAACAGGCCCCAAGATGGGATCTCATGGATACAGAAGGTTGCGGCAGTGGTATTAGGTTTTTGGCTCCGTATCTGATCGTTTGGGGGTACATAGGTATATATAGGAGGAAGGAGTACGTCGGTGGAGCAACAGGGGGGCCACGAGGGTGGAGGGCGCGCCTGGGGGGGGGGTAGGGGCGCCCCTACCTCATGGCTTCCTCCTTTGTTTCTTGACGTAGGTTCCAAGTCTCATGGATCATGTTTGTTCCAAAAATCACGTTCCCGAAGGTTTCATTCCGTTTGGACTCCGTTTGATATTCCTTTTCTGCGAAACTCTGAAATAGGCAAAAAACAGCAATTCTGGGCTGGGCCTCCGATTAGTAGGTTAGTCTCAAAAAATAATATAAAAGCAGATAATAAAGCCCAATAATGTCCAAAACAGTAGATAATATAGCATGGAGCAATCAAAAATTATAGATACGTTGGAGATGTATCACATAGACATGAGTTGTCATTTGATTAACGGGATCACATCATTAGAGAATGATGTGATTGACTTGACCCATTCCGTTAGCTTAGCATTTGATCGTTTAGTATATTGCTATTGCTTTCTTCATGACTTATACATGCTCCTACGACTATGAGATTATGCAACTCCCGAGTACCAGAGGAACACTTTGTGTGCTACCAAATGTCACAACGTAACTGGGTGATTATAAAGGTGCTCTACAGGTGTCTCCGATGGTACTTGTTGAGTTGGCATAGATCGTGATTAGGATTTGTCACTCCGATTATCAGGAGAGGTATCTCTGGGCCCTCTCGGTAATGCACATCACTATAAGCCTTGCAAGCAATGTAACTAATGAGTTAGTTGCGGGATGATTCATTACGGAACAAATAAAGAGACTTGCCGGTAACGAGATTGAACTAGGTATTGGGATACCGACGATTGAATCTCGGGCAAGTAACATACCGATGACAAAGGGAACAACGTATGTTGTTATGCGGTTTGACTGATAAAGATCTTCGTAAAATATGTAGAAACCAATATGAGCATCCAAGTTCTGCTATTGGTTATTGACCGGAGATGAGTCTCGGTCATGTCTACATAGTTCTCGAACCCGTAGGGTCCGTACGCTTAAACGTTCGGTGACGATCGGTAATATGAGCTTATGTGTTTTGATGTACCGAAGGTAGTTTGGAGTCCCGGATATGATCAAGAACATGACAAGGAGTCTCGAAATGGTCAAGACATAAAGATCGATATATTGGATGACTATGTTTGGACTTCGAAAGGGTTTCGGGCAAGTTTGGATGAATGCTGGAGTACCGGGGGGTTACCGGAACCCCCCCCCCCCCGGGGAGTGTAATGGGCCTCATGGGCCCTAGTGGAGAAGAGGAGGGGCGGCTAGGGCAGGCCGCACGCCCCCTCCCCCTCTAGTACGAATTGGACAAGGAAGGGGGGCGGCGCCCCCCTTTTTCCTTCCCCCTCTCTCCTCCTTCCTTCCCTCCTACCCCTACTCTTGGATGGGTTGGAGTCCTACTCCCGGTGGGAGTAGGACTCCCCTTGGGGTGCTCCTAGGAGGCCGGCCTCCTCCCCCTTCTCCACTCCTTTATATACGGGGGAGGGTGCACCCCATAGACACACAAGTTGACCATTGATCTTTTAGCCGTGTGCGATGCCCCCCTCCACCATAATCCACCTCGGTCATATCGTAGCGGTGCTTAGGCGAAGCCCTGCGTCGGTAGCTTCATCAACACCGTCATCACGCCGTCGTGCTGACAGAATTGTTGGATTTCGGGTTCCGGTAGACCCTTGAGGTTCGAACACTGGGGTGCGCGTGGAGATTTCGCCTCCTACCTACCTGCACCCCTCCGCCATGCTAGGATCTAAAACTAAGGAAAGAACAACACAAGAGACACAGGGTTTATACTGGTTCGGGCCACCATTGTGGTGTAATACCCTACTCCAGTGTGTGGTGTGGTGGATTGCCTCTTGGGCTGATGATGATGAACAATACAAGGAAGAACAGCCTCGCGAGGGTCTGTTCTTGGCTGGGGCGATGAACTGCTCGGAGGAGTTCAGTCACCTTTCTCTCTCTCTCTCTCTAGCCAACCGACCGAACCCCTTTCTTCTCGAGGAGGAGTCCCTTGCTTTGTGGGTGGTTGGTCCTATTTATAGAGGCCCTGGTCCTCTTGCCAAATATCGAGCGGGAAGGGAGCCAATAATGGCGGGCTAATTTGAAGGGGGGCAGCAAGTATCAGCTATCCTGACAAAAGTAGTCTTCGCCTGCGCAAAGCTCTGGTGATGACGCCGTCTTGGGCTCCACGATGACCTCCGTCTCGTAGTCCTCCTGGTCTTGGTCTCGTTGCACCGAAATGGCAACCTTTGCCTGATGCCTCGGTACTCCGCGGCTGCGCTTGCCCCCTTTGCACCAAACAGGAAAGGAGGACGCTGCGCGGGCTGGCACCCGCTTGGCGCCCTGAGTCGTCATGGCTTGCGTCACGGGCACCTCGTGAGGTACCCCGCCTTGATCTCTCCGCCTCCTCGTAGCCAGCCTGACGAGGCTGTGCCTGAGGAAGCTCTGCGTCGTCCGCCCTACGAGGCTTGGCCCCTCGCGAGGGTCTTGGGTTTGTGTTGGTGAAGATGGGCCATGCTGGGCCCCCCATTGAGCCACGCCGCAGGCCGCAGGCAGGCAAGTCTGGGGACCCCCGTTCCCAGAACGCCGAAAGTAGCCCCCGGGCCCAAGGCGCGCCCGGACTTGGCTGTGCAGGGAGGTGGAAGGGCAAGAGCGAAGCGTCGAGGGCCCTAACAGCCTGCGGCCTTGGGCGCCACGTGGCGGTTGACTGGTCGTGGGCGCCTTAGCAACCGCACGGGTTGATCAGGGAGTGGCATCCGCCTAGGCCCTGCTTCCTGCTTTCCCCAGTTGCTGCTCAGATCCCCTTTCTTGCGCCTCTCCTTCCTTCCTCCGAAATTTCCAGATCTGCTCTGACCGTGCGACCTAGGGAGCCATGGCACCTCGTCAGCCCCTGGCCGCAGCTTGGTACTCGTCTGCCCTGGACTCGCCGAACATGTTGGAGGCGAGCCTTGCCTGGTTGCGCCGGATGGCGATGGCATGGGGCATCGACGGGGAAAAGGTGTTCAAGGCCGGCCGCGCCACCCCTGAGGGTCAAAGGAGCACCTTCTATCCGCTCTTCGTAAGTGCCATTGTTGCTGGCCTGGTGCCTCCCTTCTCCGAGTTCTTCTTCTCTGTCCTCTGCCATTACAAGCTATAGGCTCTGCATCTCCATCCCAACTCCATCCTTCTCCTGGCAATCTTTGCTTATTATTGCGAGGCCCATGTTGGGGTGCAGCCCTCAGTGGCCTTGCTGCGCCACTACTTCTACCTCCAGACCTCTCGCGGGACTGCTTCCACGTGCGCAAGCTTCGTCGCGTACGGCGGCGCCATTGCCATCTCAAACTCTGGGAAGAGGATTGAGGGCTTCAGGAGCAAGTGGATCTTGGTGGATGCTGGGCGCATCCACCCTCGGCTGATCTTGCCCACGGAGCAGCCCACGAGCTCCAGCGACTGGGGTCGAGCGGAGCTCGCGGATCCCCACGCGAAGATGGTGTTGGAGAAGATGGACGCAGATCTGAGGCTGACCGACATGGTGGCGGCGAAGCTGACCGGTGCGTCGCTGCTGCGGGAGTTCCTGGAGCACCGGCTGGCTCTGCTTCGGTAGTACTCACTTCCAATGTGGAGGCCCCGTCCGAGCCCCGCGGCCTTGGCCGACGGAGACCTGGCTGCGGTTCTCCAATCTCTAGTTGGGGGCAATGTGGCGAGGTTGGAGGGTGCTCCTACGCCCCTGTTCCTCCTTGACGACTGGGAGCGGGTGGTGAAGTCCATGCCCGTCTTCAACGGGAAGGGGCCCGTGCCCCTGGAACCTCCCGAGGGACCGGTGGACGTGCCCTCCGACGACTCCAGCGAGGAGGAGGAGGGAGGGGAGCGGGGAAAAGGGCCTGACTCCGAGGCGACTGACGGAGAGTCGAGGGCTCCCCTCCCCCGGCGCGGGTCCCGCACTCTCCGCCTCTCTCCGAGCGATGACGATGAGGATGACGATGAAGATGACGACGAGGACAACGATGGGCAGGGCAGCGGGAGCTCGCCCCCAATCCCGAAGAAGGACAGGACCGGGCTGATCTCCCGCGGGTCTCCCCCGGCCCCGGGGCGAACCGCAGCGCGCCTTCCGCCTCCAAGCTTCCCGAGGTTGACCCTTTCAGTCGGCTTTCAGGCTTCAAATTTGGCCGGAGGCCGCTTGAGCTCACTGGCGACGACCCGTAAGCATTCGATTCTTGTCTTTATCTCTTGCTCTACTTCTGAGGCTTGACGTTTGCATTCTTTTGGATAGGCTGGCGCCCACAGCAAAGAAGCCGAAGGGGGCTCCCGAGGTTCCATCCGTGGTGGCGCTTCTGCCTGCGAAGGAGGGTGACCGTGACGCACAGGCTTCTCCTGCCCGGTTGTCCTCGCGAGGCCTGGCTGAGCCGGCTGGGGCAAGGTCAGCCCCCACGGCCCAAGTGGCTCCCGAGGTGCTCTTGCCTGCCGCCGCCACTACAGCTGTCGGGGCGCGGCAGACTCCGCCTCAGGATGTCGCGGCTGCACTGCCACCTTCTCCTCCTACTCCACTGGCCGCTATCTCTCTGACTCCTTCTGCCGTTCTGGATCTTGCTGTTGCCGAGCTGGACCGACTGCGGTAGGATCTTCTTGGCGCCGACCCTCGCTTGGTGGCCGGGCGCCTGGAGCTGGCTTCTGGATGGGTTCGCTCCGACGCTTCGATTCGGGCGGCGCTGGTGCAGGCCTCGACGGCATGCGACGAGGAGAAGCAGGCCGTCCTGGAGGCGAAGGCTGCTCGTGATGCAGCCCTGGGGGAGGTGGTCGACGTCCGTGGTCGCTGCAAGGTGCTGGAGGACGAGCTGCAAGGCCTGCGAGATCAGCTCGCGAAAGAGGTCCGCCTTCGCCAAGAGCAGGAAGAAGGCGTGAAGGCTCGCGAGGCAGCCATCAAGGGCCGGGAGGCCAAGCTCAGGAAGCGCCGCGACCGCCTAGGCGCGCTGGAGCAGGAGTTGGGGGCGAGGAAGGCCGAGCTGGACAGCAAGGCCCTGGTTCTCGCCGAGGACCGCGCGGCCTTCACGGAGTTGGAGGCGAAGGCTCGCTCCTCGCTGAGGATGCTTTACGACAGCGGCCTGGAGAGCCCGCTGGCTGGCGTCGAGGACGGCCCCGCCAAGCTTCTTCCCTTCCTGGTTCACGCTCTTGAAGATGTCGCCCTTGGCCTTGGCCCCACGGCCGAGGCCGAGGCGTGTGTCCTGTCTTCTGCAGCACTGACGCGGGTCCTCACCCACATCTACCTTCGCGATCCCGGTGTCGACCTCGACGGCATGCTGGAGCCAGTGAGTGGTGAGCGTGCCGCTACCGCTGCCGAGGCCGTGAAGGGTCACGTGGAGGCTCTGCTGGGGAAGTTCCGGGCCTTCAGCACCAAGCCGGAGCAAGGCGCTGCCGACCCTGCTGCTCCGTGAGGCGAACCCGATCCGCGCTGCTCCACCGTCGATAAGTCACTCCGTCGCGGCTCCTGTCCTGCTTTTAGTTCCTGCACATGTGTCATGCCTCGGGGAGGCGTTTAAACTTGCGTTTGGCATTGAGATAACAGTGTGGACTGTAATATTTGCTTTTGAACTCCTTGAAATTTGCGCTTTTTCCTTCCTACCTTCTTATGTTCTAGGCCGGCAGAGCCCGGCCCCGCGCGTACCTCACCCAGCAATAGTCCCGACCGGAAACCAGGACGGGACCAAGGAGTGAGGGGCTACGTGACAAGTTAGGCTCCTGAGTCGCGATGCTTAGGAGTCCCTCTTGGCGCACGAACAACAAGTAGGGAGGTGTGATGCGGGTGGATCTACCGTTTTACGTCTGCAGAGCCCGGCCGCGCGCGTGCCTCACCCAGCGATGGTCCCGATCGGAAACCAGGACGGGGCCACGGAGTGAGGGGCTACGTGACCAGTTAGGCTCCTGAGTCACGATGCTCAGGAGTCCCCCTTGACGCTCAAACGGCCTTCGTACCTTGGCTCCGCTCGGGGAGAGACGCGCGATGAACCAAGCCTGGGGGGACCTGACTGGGCGGCGTGCGTCTAGGTGTGACCCAGGCGTAGCCCCCGTGCCTAGCCCCCTCGCGCAGCACTCCCGAGGGGAGGCGTTACAATGAGGCTAGACACTAAGCTCTGGGCTCCCTGAGGTTGATGCGGCCCGGGGGCCACCCTCAGTTGTTTATCACCAGCGCGGAGCATAATGCTACCGTATGTGTACGGGCATAGCCGCTCCTCGGCAGTGTCGTCAGCCAGCGCGGAGCATGTTGCTTCCACTGGTACGTGGGAGGGGGGGCCCCTCCGGGAGGAGCCCCCGGGGCATGTACAACCCCGCCCTGACATGTGGCTGGCACGGTAGGGCCTGGCGAGGTGTATCTGGGCACCCGTGAGCCAGCGCGGGACTCACGGGGCCCTACCTCTAGAAAAGTTGCCCCTGACACTGGGCCTTATCTTGTGATGTGTCCCTGCAAATATGGTTAGATGCCTGCACTCTACGTCCTCGGGTCCCGGCCCTCGAGCTGGTCTCAGCCGTCGCTGGTATGCCAGGTTGGGATGCCATGGACAAGGCCAGAGGGTGAGGGCTGGAGAGCCAGTAAGAGCCCTGAGTCGCGATGCTCAGGTACGCCCCCTTTAACGTGCAAGTGGTCGGCATGGAGAAGAAGAGGTGCCGTGGACTGGCATCGAATAATCATGCATGGTGGGTTTTAGGTATAATCGGAAATAAATGCAAATGAGATACATGCCGCTAGGCCTGGCCCGAGCGGCTTGGGGATCATGCGGCCCGAGGGGCGCCCCCAACAAGGTAAGCTAACGACATGGAATAAAAAGGGATACACGCCGCAGGGACGGACCCACGAGGCCTGGGAATAATGCAGCCCTGGGGGCGGCGCTCTCAGCTGGAAGTGAAACTAGAGGGATGTCACCTGATGATGTTGAGGACGAAGGGGTGTTGGTGTAGTAGACTCGGTGGGCTGCGGGAGCCGATCCTCACGAGCCCCCAGGCCCAGGGGCCTCGGGAGGCTCCGGAGGCACTGGAGGCTCCTCGCGGGCCATCTCCATCTCTGCCAGGGCTACGGAACGCCTGGCCTCTCGTGCCTCCGCGATGCCCCTCATGAGGCGCTGGTACATGTCAGCCGCGCTCGGCAAGCCATAAGGCATGCGAACGTAGCTGTGGGGTGGACCTCCGCAGCGCCCCACTCGCGAGGGCCAAAGGTGCTCTAGGGAGGCGACTTGGTTGAGCCCTGGTACATCGATGCAAACGCGCAGCCCGCCATCCTCGCCTGGATGGGGGGACACTGCTGGTAGGCGACGGTCGCCTCTCATGACTCTTGACTCCTGTAGCTCCTGAATGGCCTTGCTGACGAACTCCTGAGGGTCTGGATCTCCTTGCCTTGCTCCTTCTCGAGGGAAATGTGCTTCAAAACACGCCTCCATGTGGTGCCCAAGCGCCTCCCTCATGACCCTAGCTAGGTCGGTGGCCCTCCAGGGGGGAGCCCCCAAGCCCTGCCTGAGGAGGGCGCCGGGTGCGCTTTCCTATGCGATGGAGGGAGGTTCCCCCTGGGCAGGCGTGGGCCCAGAGGGGCCTGCCTCCTGAGTGGTTGGGCCGGACGATGTCTTCTTCTTCTTAGGGGCGGACTCGGGAGGCCTCCTGCTTCCATGATCCGGGTCTTCCAGTGACGCGGCCTGAAAGGCTCGTTCTAGGGAACACACCGCGTCCTTCTCTTCACATGGCACCGTGATGACTCCGCCGCTTCCTGGCATCTTGAGGACGTTGTAGCCGTGGTGAGTTACGGCCATGAACTTGGCCAGCGCTGGGTACCCAAGGATGGTGTTGTACGATAGGAGAATGTGGGCAACGTCGAAGTCGATGAGCTCGGTGCGGTAGTTGTCGCGTGCCCCGAAGGTGACAGGGAGGCGGACCTGCCCAATCGGGACCGTGGAGCCGTCGGTGATACCGGAAAGGGCTTGGTTGGCTGAAGTTGGCTGTAGGGCACTTGGAGGTTGTTGAATGTTTCCACGGACAGGACGTTGAGCCCTGCCCCGCCATCGATGAGGGTCTTGGTGACCACCATGTTGCTGATGATTGGGGAGCAAAGCATCGGGAGAACTCCGGCTGTAGCCGCACACTTGAGCTGATCTGCTGAAACGTGATGGCGCACGCCGACCACCTGAGAGGGCGCGTGGCTTCGAGCCTAGGGAGGACTGCGTTCACTTTGCGGGCGAACTACTTGAAGATGCGCTGAGAGGCAGGGGCTTGTGCTCCGCCCAAGATGCAGGCGATCGCGCGCGGCTCCTGGAAGCCCCCAGCCTCCTCGTCCTGGTGGCGGTCCTCGTTTCTCCTTGGCTGCAACGGCAGCGGTGGGAGGCCTGCGTTGCCTTGCGGGCGATCCTCGCGAGGCTGATCCCTCCAGTCTCCCTCGCGAGGCTGACCCCTCCATCCTCTCTCGCGAGGCGGGTCCTGCCAGCGATCCTCGCGATGTTGGTCGCGCCACCCTTGGCGTGGGCCACGGTCTTCCCAGCGTCCTGCGTTCCTTCCTCCTCCTCGATCGTAGCCCCGGTCACCGCGGTCGGGGCGACGGCCGATCCTTCCTTCTCGCACGGCTCGGAGTCTTGACATTCGTTGGTGTTGTGGGTGTGGAGGTCGTGGTACACACAGTACCGGCTGCCCTTGGAAGATTCGGGCTGATCTCTGCCCCGCTTGGTGTCTGGTTCTGCCACGAGCACGGCAGCCCCCTTGCGCTTTACATCCTTTGCCTTGAGCTTCTTCTCTTCTGGGTCTGCGGCAGGCAGCTCGAGGAGGGAGAGATGCCCTTCCTCAGCCCCGGCGCACTTGTTTGCCAAGTTGAACAACTCCAAGGAAGTGCACAGGTCTTCATGCATTGCCAGCTCCTCCTTCATTTTGACGTCGCGCACGCCGTCGGAGAAGGCCGAGATGATGGCCTCCTTAGTCACCTTAGGAATCTTGAGGCGTGCGTTGTTGAAGCGCTGGATGTACTTCTGTAGGATTTCCCCGGGCTGTTGCTTGATGCGGCGCATGTTGCTCACGGCGGGTGGCCGGTCGCGAGTGCCTTGGAAGTTGGCGATGAAGTGGGTGCGCATCTCCTCCCAGGAGGAGATTGTGCCTGGGGCCAGGTTCAGGAGCCAGGTGCGGGCCCCGTCCTTGAGCGCCATGGGAAACCAGTTCGCCATGACCTTCTCGTCTCCGTTGGCAGCTTCGATGCCCAGCTCGTAGAGCTGGAGGAACTCTGCGGGTCGGCCGTGCCATCGTAGCGAGGAGGCAAGTCTGGCTTGAACTTGCCGGGCCACGCGACGCTGCGTAGTTCGGTGGCGAAGGCGCGTCAGCCTGCTGTGGTCACGGGAGGCCTTGGGTGACGGAGAGCTTGGTCTTGCATGTCCCCACGCGCAGCAGCTGGGAGCAGCGCGGGAGCAGGAGCATGGTCGCGACATGCTGGAGCAGGGAGCGCCCGGGCAGCTTCTGGCGGGCGTGGGACTTCTTGGCAGCTCTGGTCTTGCCGCGCTGGCGCCTCACGGAGCGGGTTCCACCTAGGGGCCACGCGCCTTGGATCCATGGCGTCTTCTTGAGGAGGAGGCGGCCGGGGCGCCACCGGAGCCTCGTCGCCCGCGCGGGGCGGGGTGCGGTGCAGTGGAACGGATGGCGTAGGAGATCCCCCTGCGGCAAGGACGAGCTCGGCGACGTGGTCGAGCCATTCTTCGTAGACGTCGTCGACGGGACGGTAGCGCAGGAGCTCGTTTGCCGCGATGAGCGCGGCCCGAGCCTCCGTGGGCACGCGAAGCGCGCGGGACGAAGATCCAGCCGGGGCGAGCGAGGGAGTGGCGGTGCGGCCGTCCTGCCGCATAGATGGATGCTGGGACGATGCTTGCCGCTCGTCCCCCGCTGGGCTGGTGGCGGTGTTGACGACAGGTGACAGGGAACGGCGTGGCTGCCCGCCGACAGGGGATGGGCGACGCGGGAAGCGAGTGCGGCCCGGCGCTCGGCGTGGGCCCGACGAGCGTCAGACATGGGCGTGATGGTCGGAGGAGAACGGGGTGGTGGAAGACGAATTCCGGCGCACCCCTACCTGGCGCGCCAAATGTCGGATTTCGGGTTCCGGCAGACCCTTGAGGTTCGAACACTGGGGTGCGCATGGAGATTTCGCCTCCTACCTACCTGCACCCCTCCGCCATGCTAGTATCTAAAACTAAGGAAAGAACAACACAAGAGACACAGGGTTTATAGTGGTTCGGGCCACCGTTGTGGTGTAATACCCTACTCCAGTGTGTGGTGTGGTGGATTGCCTCTTGGGCTGATGATGATGAACAATACAAGGAAGAACAGCCTTGCGAGGGTCTGTTCTTGGCTGGGGCGATGAACTGCTCGGAGGAGTTCAGTCACCTTTCTCTCTCTCTCTCTAGCCAACCGACGGAACCCCTTTCTTCTCGAGGAGTCCCTTGCTTTGTGGGTGGCTGGTCCTATTTATAGAGGCCCTGGTCCTCTTCCCAAATATCGAGCGGGAAGGGAGCCAACAATGGTGGGCTAATTTGAAGGGGGACAGCAAGTATCAGCTATCGTGACAAAAGTAGTCTTCGCTTGCGCAAAGCTCTGGTGATGACGCCGTCTTGGGCTCCATGATGACCTCCGTCTCGTAGTCCTCCTGGTCTTGGTCTCGTTGCACCGAAATGTCAACCTTTGCCTGATGCCTCGGTACTCCGCGGCTGCGCTTGCCCCCTTTGCACCGAAGAGGAAAGGAGGACGCTACGCGGGCTGGCACCCGCCTGGCGCCCTGAGTCGTCATGGCTTGCGTCACGGGCACCTCGTGAGGTACCCCGCCTTGATCTCTCCGCCTCCTCGTGAGCCAGCCTAACAAGGCCGTGCTTGAGGAAGCTCCGCGTCGTCCGCCCCGCGAGGCTTGGCCCCTCGCGAGGGTCTTGGGTTTGTGTTGGTGAAGATGGGCCGTGCTGGGCCCCCCTTGAGCCATGCCGCAGGCCGCAGGCAGGCAAGTCTGGGGACCCCCGTTCCCAGAACGCCGACAGGAACTCTCCCTTGAAGTTCTACTGGATCGTGAGTTCGTGGGATGTCACCGACCTGAATGTGTGCAGATCACGGAGGTGTCGTACATTCGATACTAGGATCGGTCGATCGTGAAGACGTACCACTACATCAACCACGTTGTCATAACGCTTCCCCTTACCGTCTACGAGGGTACGTGGACGACACTCTCCCCTCTCGTTGCTATGCATCACCATGATCTTGCGTGTGCATAGGAAATTTTTGAAATTACTGTGTTCCCCAACAGCACTGACATCACGACCACTGGTACCAGGGCGGTTGGGTTGGGAGGCGGCAGGTTGGAGCCGGCCGCCACTTGCTGTGTTGTTGAAGTCCCCAGGCCAACTGCTGCAGTCCCCGGGCCGGGTTTTGAAGTCCCCGGGCCGGGTGCGAGTGCTGCAGTCCCCGAGCCGCCTACCAAAGTCCCCGGGCCGCCTACTGCAGCCCCTGGGCCGGGTTCTGAAGTCCCCAAGGCGGGTGCGACTGCTGCATTCCCCGAGCCGCTTGCCGAAGTCCCCGGGCCGACTGCTGCAGCCCCCGAGTCGGATCCGACTGTTCTGGGAGTAGCTGGTACGAAGATGGACTCCGATTCCAGCGAAGGCTTGATAGACGACTTGTGGAGGCACTGGAGGAAGATGCCGGCTGGTATTTCTTGGCGGGTGGAGCCGATCCGTGCCAGGGCATCAGCTTGCTCGTTGTCGGCCCATGGCACGTGAAGGAACTCGCACCCATCAAAGTATCCGCTGATGCCGGCTGCTTGCTAGCCATGGCCACAACCCAATCCAGGAGCTTCTTTTCGACAGCAATCAAAAGGGACTCGGCCAGCTGGCGGCTAGCAGTAGAACAGGCGGCCGACTTCTTGTAGCCGCCGGCTATGGTGATATTGCCCTTAGAACCTGGCATCTTCATCTTGAGGTAGGCATAGTGCGGCACCGCCATGAACTTGGCTAGAGCCGGCAGACCTAGGAGCGCATGGTAAGGGCTCTCTAGGTCAACTACCTCAAACCAAATTGGCTCGCGGCGGAAGTGTTCTTTGTCTTCGAAGAGGACATATATCTTGATCCTGCCGATTGGTCAGTAGGAAAGGCCAGGTACAATGCCATGGAAGACAGTCCAACTGGGCTGGAGTTGTCTCTCTTTGACGCACAACTTCTCCATGGTGTCGTGGTAGAGGATGTTGATGTCGCTACCGCCGTCCATCAGGACTCGGGAGAAGCGAGCAACTCGCCTATCCATTGAAAAGGTGGTATCCAACACCAGGGCGTAGGAACCCGGAGAAGGCATCACCTCCGGGTGGGCAGCGCGGCTCTAGCTGATGGGCCTTTCGGACCAGTGCATGAACTCTGGGGCTTCGGAAGTGACAGCATACACCTCATGGTGCTGCTGACGCCGGTCGTGCTTGTCGTCGGCCACACTGGTGAAGACGATGTAAGCTCCATGTTCTTTGAGGAACTCATCTTGGATAGCGGCAATAGGGCGGACCGCCAGCTGCTGAGGACACAGAGCCGGCTGGCCGGCGGGTGGAGGCGGCAGTCCTTTGCCATTGGCAATTCGGGTGAGCCAGTGGCACTTCCGGTGGTGTGGTTGGATGGCTTCAAGCTGCTGTGGAACTTGCAGGGAGAATCAAGGGTTTGCTCATAGGAGAAGGAGGGCAACCAAGCGGGATTGCCGCCCTTATGACGCTTGGGCCGGGCTAACCCTCTGGCTGCTAATCTTCAACTAGTGCCAATTTCCAGCTGGTGGAAGCCGGCTGATGGGCCTTGCACTTGTTGTCATTCTGTTGCTATCTCCGACCGTTGTCACCAGCCGGCGTCTGAGGAGCCGGAGGGAGCACTTTCCCAGACGCGTCCACTCGGAGCTCATACTTCATGGAGGAGTCGGCAGTGGCGTATTTGTCTTCTATGATCAGTAGTTCGTCGAGTGTAGCTGGCTCATCACAAAAGAGTCGGTGCTTGAGTAGGGTGGCCTCTCGGCACCTAGTACTGAAATACTCTATGGCTTGCACCTCGTGCACCCCTTCATAGGAGTTGCGCAGTTCGGCCCACCGCGTCAAGTACTCGCGGGTGGACTCGTTTGGGCCTTGGATGCACAGAGAGAGCCGGAGGGGATTGGGCGGCCACTTGTAGGTGCTGGTGAAGTTGCGGATGAAGACTTCGGTGAAGTCCAGCCAGCTGTTGACGCTGTAGGGCTTGAGGTTATTCAGCCATGTCCGGGTCGTGCCCTGGAGCATGAGCGGAACATACTTCACAGCAACACACTTGTTGTCATTTGCTATGTTGACGGCAATGGAGTAGTCAACCAACCAATATTCCGGCTTCACGGAACCATTGTACTTGGGAGTGTCTCGAGGGAGCGAGAACCCTCTGGGGAAGGGCTCGTCGCGAACGTGGGGGCTGAAACAAGGCGGGTCGATTGCATATTCTTCTTCTACCGTCAGGGATCGAGCCAGTCGGTCAATCCGATGGCGGGCGTCGTTCTCTCCAACTCCTTCACGGGGGCCTAGCCAGTCTCCCAGAGTCAGGTGCTCAACAGCCAGCGGGGACACGGGCCTCTCCCTGCACGGGGAGGCAGACGATCGCCCCGCTGTTCGACTGCTCGACGGCGGCCGTCTTGGTCGCGCTCGATGGTGATGCGTGTCTGGCTGCGGCTAGCAGCCGGCTCTTGGTCTCTTCGGTCGCGGGCGCCGCTGATGACCCACAAGTATAGGGGATCTATCGTAGTCCTTTCGATAAGTAAGAGTGTCGAACCCAACGAGGAGCATAAGGAAATGATAAGCGGTTTTCAGCAAGGTATTCTCTGCAAGTACTGAAATAAGTGGTAACAGATAGTTTTCTGATAAGATAATTTGTAATGAGCAACAAGTAACAAAAGTAAATAAAGTGCAGCAAGGCGGCCCAATCCTTTTTTGTAGCAAAGGACAAGCCTGGACAAACTCTTATATAAGGAAAAGCGCTCCCGAGAACACATGGGAATATCGTCAAGCTAGTTTTCATCACGTTCACATGATTCACGTTCGGTACTCTGATAATTTGACATGTGGGCGGACCAGTGCTTGGGTGTTGTTCTTACTTGAACAAACATCCCACTTATGATTAACCTCTATTGCAAGCATCCACAACTACAAAAAAAGTATTAAGGTAAACCTAACCATAGCATGAAACATATGGATCCAAATCAGCCCCTTACGAAGCAACACATAAACTAGGGTTTAAGCTTCTGTCACTCTAGCAACCCATCATCTACTTATTACTTCCCAATGCCTTCCTCTAGGCCCAAATAATGGCAAAGTGTTATGTAGTCGACGTTCACATAACACCACTAGAGGCTAGACAACATACATCTCATCAAAATATCGAACGAATACCAAATTCACATGACTACTAATAGCAAGACTTCTCCCTTGTCCTCAGGAACAAACGTAACTACTCACAAAGCATATTCATGTTCATAATCAGAGGGGTAATAATATGCATAAAGGATATGAACATATGATCTTCCACCAATTAAACCAACTAGCATCAACTACAAGGAGTAATTAACACTACTAGCAACCTACTAGCACCAATCCCGGACTTGGAGACAAGAATTGGATACAAGAGATGAACTAGGGTTTTGAGATGAGATGGTGCTGATGAAGATGTTGATGGAGATAGCCCTCTCCCGATGAGAGGAGCGTTGGTGATGACGATGGCGATGATTTCCCCCTCCGGGAGGGAAGTTTCCCCGATAGAACAGCTCTGCCGGAGCCCTAGATTGGTTCCGCCAAGGTTCCGCCTTGTGGCGGCAGAGTTTCGTCCCGAAGGTTGCTTCCTATTTTTTTCTCGACAAAAGACTTCATATAGGAGAAGTTGGTCATCGGAGAGCCACCAGGGGGCCCACGAGGTAGGGGGCGCGCCCTAGGGGGGGTGCCCCCCACCCTCGTGGGAAGGGTGTGGGCCCCCTGGTCTTCATCTTTGGCGAGGATTTTTCATTATTTATTATAAGGTATTCTGTGGAGTTTCAGGACTTTTGGAGTTGTGTAGAATAGGTCTCTAATATTTGCTCCTTTTCCAGCCCAGAATTCCAGCTGCCGGCATTCTCCCTCCTTATTTAAACCTTGTAAAATATGAGAGAATAGCCATAAGTATTGTGATATAATGTGAAATAACAGCCCATAATGCAATAAATATCGATATAAAAGCATGATGCAAAATGGACGTATCAGCCGCCTGTCGGTGTCCGGGAGGTCGCGCTATGTTCTCGGTGGGGGGGAGGTCCTCGGCATGCAGGCCAGGTTCTGCCACACGGCGTCCAACTTCTGGTTGTGCGGCCGCATCGAGGAGCTGCTGGATGCGCTCCGTCATGCAGCGTCGCTCGTCACCCTCCATGTGAACCAGTTCGTATGTTGCCACCTGGGAAGCACGTAGATTCTCCAAAGGCATGGCGCAGATAGGGTGGTCAGCTCCCAGCATGCTGGTGATGGCCGCGCCACACTGTCGAACGGTGCCCATCCGGCTCGGTTCGCCGGCAGATGGCATGCCGCAGACAGCGCGATTGATCTCGCGCTGGTAGGCTTCGCTAAGGTGCCTCATGGCCGCCAGCTTCTGGGCGCTCTCGAGGAGTGAGACGCGGAAGGCTTCCAACGTCGCTCCGTCTGCATTCTCCACAACAGGTGCGGATAAGCCCCGCACTGCCGCCTGCAGCGGGTCGCGAGCAGCCCCATCGGAGGCTCCATCATGCTGATGATCATCACCTCTGTGATGGTGCTGGTGCTGGCATCGCTGATCGCAGGAGGGAGCGGGTCATCGATGACCACCACATTGGCGGGGAAGGAATCAGGAGATGCCACGTTGAAGTCAACGAGCATCGGGTCGGTGGAGCCAACAGACTCTATGTCGAAGGCGGGCTCATTGGCGATGTCGATCTTGCCAAGGAGGTCAACGAGGCAGCTTTCGGAGAGAGCTGCTCCCACGTCGGGCGCAGGATTGTCGGAGAGACGGATCCCGCTGACGAGGTCGACAAGACTGCTTGCGGCACAAGCGGCTTCTGCGCCACACGGCATGTCAATGCAGACGCCATCTGGCGTGCCGGGCTGGCTGCGTTCGCTGGGAAGGAAAAGGGTTCCCGTCCAGAATGTGTTTCCGGATGACGGTGCACCTTGCCCCATGGTGGGCGACAAATGTCGGGGTTGTGGAGCGACATATGCCAAGGGATGGCTAATCATGGAGAGGGTCAAGAGTACGTCGTCGGGCTCTAGAAGCGGGAGTGAGCGAGACCGTATACGCCTGCGAATCTTACAAAGGTTCGGGGATCTCCTAGGAGATAACACCCGTAGTCCTACTCTACGGGGTCTCCGCATGATCACTATATCAACAAGGTAGCTACAAGTTTGCTCCTTGAGCTGTTTGGCCAGAGGAGGAAGAATAACAAGGCTAGCCCCGCTTCACTCTCTCTATGTGTGTGTGTGTGTCTACTAAGGTTCTGAACCCTTTGCATGGGTAACCTATGGGTTTATATAGGCCTACCCTCCAGGGGTACAATGGTAATCTGGCCGGGTGTGGGACCCGGCTGTCAGTCTCTCTGGACGCCGGCTTCTCTGCCGGCTGCTGGGGCCCACCACTTGGTGGGTCCCGTCAGCTGTCGTGTACTGGGCCGATAGGCCGTGTCTGCCGCTTGTGGGTCTGGTTAATCATTCCGCACTATTGCCTTGCTACTGATGATGGATGCTTTGTTGAGGGAAGCACGGGTACAGTACCGTCTCCTGGTGGGCGTTCACTATAGCCATTCCCGTCTCTTCTGGTTAATGGCGCACATACTTTGAGGGAGGAAGGGGGCCGCCTGCTAGGAGGCGGCCCACCCCCGTTGCCGCTTGCTGGGGTTTTGCCGCCTTCTAGGGCTTGCCAACAGGTAGGCCCCGCCGCCTGTGGGCCGTACCGACACACCGTCGTGGGAGCGCAGCCCCCTATGTAGTAGGTGATGTCATGGGCAGCGTGGCTACAGTACCCCGCTGGGTGGGGGGCGTCCGCCAGGTACGCCCGTACTATAGCCGCACTCATCCCTGGATTTGGGGGTGGCAGTTTGCACTGTAGCCATGCCCCGTCCTGTCGCGGTTATGTGGATGCAAACTTTGAGGGCAGGAGGGGCTGCCTGCTAGAAGCCGGCCGCCTCGTAGCCGCCTTCTAGTATTCTACCGCCTTCTAGCAGCTGGCCGCTTGGACCAGCCGGCCCAAGATGGCAGTCGTTCATCCAGGAGGTGTGAGGGGCGCAGTCAGCCCCGATGTCTTGAAATACCATGGGGGCTGATGAGGCTACCCGTGGTCATTTACTCCGACAAAATACGTTAGGAGGCGAAACTATAAGCCCCTATATTTCTATGTGTTTGGTTGAAACGTTTTGCTCATGTGTATGTGGTGAGTGTTAGCAATCATAGAAGACTAAATGATGGTTGAGTATGTGGACCTGCCTAAAGGCTCTGATACATGACCCTTCCTTAAAAGATGATGAATTTTAGTTGCAAAGTTGATTGAGAACATAGTTTGTTGGTTTTCAATAGAGTTTATGCTTTATACTTCGATGTTGTGATGAATTGTTACTTATTCATGAGAAGTCTATGATAAAAGTTCTCTGATAAAAGTGTTATGTTAAAGTTTGTTGTTGTCATAATAACTTACATGATGCTTCTATGTCCGTATTTTGTTTTTATCGACACCTCTCTCTCTCTCTCTAAGCATGTGGACATGTTTTTTGATTTCGGTTTTCGCTTGAGGACAAGCGAGGTCTAAGCTTGGGGGAGTTGGTACATCCATTTTACATCATCTTTACCTACTGTTATTTATATTTTTATGTATAATAATGCCTTTTGGAGTAATTCTAATGCCTTTTCTCTCATAATATGCAAGGTTCACACAAAGAGGGAGAATTCCTGCAGCTGGAAATCTGGACCTAAAAAAGCTACATCAGGCTACCTATTCCGCACAACTCCAAATGAGCTAGAACTTTACAAAGATTTTTCATGGAATATATAAGAAATATTGGAGCCAATAAGTACCAGAGGGGTCCCACCAGGTGGGCACAACCCATCTGGGCATGCTAGGGAGCCCAGGCGCGCCCTGGTGGGTTGTGCCCTCCTTGGCCCACCTCTGATGCCCCTCTTCTGGTATATAAGTCATTTTGAACTAACAAAATAAGAAGAGGACTTTCGGGATGAAGCACCGTGCTACCTCTTGAGCACTGCGTTGGTTTTCCCTTGAAGAGGAAAGGGTGATGCAGTAAAATAGCGTAAGGATTTCCCTCAGTTTTTGAGAACCAAGATATCAATCCAGTAGGAGACCACGCTCAAGTCCCTCGTACCTACAAAAACAAATAAGAACCTCGCAACCAACGTGATAAAAGGGGTTGTCAATCCCTTCTCGGTCACTTACGAAAGTGAGATCTGATAGAGATAATAAGATAATATTTTTGGTATTCTTATGATACAGACTAAAAGTAGAGAAAGCAAAATAAACAGTAATAGAAATAACAATAGATTAATGTGATAGAGAATAGACCCGGGGGCCATAGGTTTCACTAGTGGCTTCTCTCAAGATAGCATAAGTATTACGGTGGGTGAACAAATTACTGTCGAGCAATTGATAGGATTGAGCATAGTTATGAGAATATCTAGGTATGATCATGTATATAGGCATCACATCCGTGACAAGTAGTCCGACTCCAGCCTGCATCTACTACTATTACTCCACACATCGACCACTATCCAGCATGCATCTAGAGTATTAAGTTCATAAGAATGGAGTAACGCTTTAAGCAAGATGACATGATGTAGAGGGATAAACTCATGCAATATGATATAAACCCCATATTTTTATCCTTGATGGCAACAATACAATATGTGTCTTTTCCCCTACTGTCACTGGGATCGAGCACCGCAAGATTGAACCCAAAGCTAAGCACTTCTCCCATTGCAAGAAAGATCAATTTAGTAGGCCAAACCAAACTGATAATTTGAAGAGACTTGCAAAGATAACCGATCATACATAAAAGAATTCAGAGGCGATTCAAATATTGTTCATAGATAATCTTGATCATAAACCCAAAATTCATCGGATCTCGATAAACACACCGCAAAAGAAGATTACATCAAATAGATCTCCAAGAGAATCAAGGAGAACTTTGTATTGAGATCCAAAGAGAGAGAGAAGAAGCGATCTAGCTAATAACTTTGGACCTGAAGTTCCGAGGTAAACTACTCACACATCATCGGAGAGGCTATGGTGCTCATGTAGAAGCCCTCCGTGGTCGATGCCCCCTCTGGTGGAGCACCGGAAAAGGCCCCAAGATGGGATCTCACGGGTACAGAAGGTTGCGGCGGCGGAAATAGGGTTTTGGCTCCTCTTCTGATGTTTTCGGGGTACGTAGGTATCTATAGGAGGAAGAAGTAGGTCGGTGGAGCTACGAGGGGCCCACAAGGGTGGAGGGCGTGCCCCCTATCTTGTGGCCTCCTTGTTGATTGCTTGACATCCACTCCAAGTCCTCTGGATCACGTTTGTTCAGAAAATCACGTTCCCGAAGGTTTCATTCCGTTTGGACTCCGTTTGATATTCCTTTTCTTTGAAACACTGAAATAGGCAACAAAAACAACAATTTGAGCTGGGCCTCCGGTTAATAGGTTAGTCCCAAAAATAATATAAAAGTGTATAATAAAGCCCATTGAACATCTAAAATAGATAATATAATAGCATGGAACAATAAAAAATTATAGATACGTTGGAGACACATCAAGCATCCCCAAGCTTAATTCCTGGTCGTCCTCAAGTAGGTAAATGATAAAAATAGAATTTTTGATGTGGAATGCTACCTAGCATATTCTTCAATGTAATTTTCTTTATCGTGGCATGAACGTTCAGATCCGAAAGATTCAAGATAAAAGTTTAATATTGACATAAAAATAATAATACTTCAAGCATACTAACAAAGCAATCATGTCTTCTCAAAATAACATGGCCAAAGAAAGTTATCCCTATAAAATCACATAGTCTGGCTATGCTCTATCTTCATCACACAAAGTATTTAATCATTCACAACCCCGATGACAAGCCAAGCAATTCTTTCATAATTTCAATGTTCTCAAACTTTTTCAATCTTCACGCAATACATGAACGTGAGCCATGGACATAACCCTATATGTGGAATAGAATGGTAGTTGTGGAGAAGACAAAAAGGAGAAGAAAGTCCCACATCAACTAGGCGTATCAACGGGCTATGGAGATGCCCATTAATAGATATCAATGTGAGTGAGTAGGGATTGCCATGCAATGGATGCACTAGAGCTATAAGTGTATGAAAGCTCAACAAAATAAACTAAGTGGGTGTGCATCCAACTCTCTTGCTCACGAAGACCTAGGGCATTTTGAGGAAGCCCATCATTGGAATATACAAGCCAAGTTCTATAATGTAAAATTCCCAGTAGTATATGAAAGTGACAATATAAGAGCCTCTCTATTATGAAGATCATGGTGGTACTTTGGAGCACAAGTGTGGTAAAAGGATAGTAACATTGTCCCTTCTCTCTTTTTCTCTCTCTTTTTTTCTTTTTTCCTTTTTTCTTTTTTTGTTGGGCCTTCTCTTTTTTTATTTAGTACGGATTCTTATCCCGACTTGTGGGGGAATCATAGCCTCCATCATCCTTTCCTCACATGGGACAATGCTCTAATAATGATGATCATCACACTTTTATTTTCTTACAACTCCAGAATTACAACTCAATACTTAGAATAAAATGTGACTCTATGTGAATGCCTGTGGCAGAGTACCGGGATATGCAAGGAATCAAGAGTGACATGTATAAAAAATTATGAACGGTGGCTTTGCCACAAATACGATGTCAACTACATGATCATGGAAAGCAATATGACAATGATGAAGCGTGTCATAATATACGGAACGGTGGTAAGTTGCATGGCAATATATCTTGGAATGGCCATGGAAATGCCATAATAGGTAGGTATGGTGGCTGTTTTGAGGAAGGTATATGGTGGGTGTATGGTACCGGCGAAAGTTGTGCGATACAAGAGTGGCTAGCAATGGTGGATGGGTGAGAGTGCGCATAATCCATGGACTCAACATTAGTCATAAAGAACTCACATACTTATTGAAAAAATCTATTAGTTATGAAAACGAAGTACTATGCGCATGCTCCTAGGGGGATAGATTGGCAGGAAAATACCATCGCTCGTCCCCGACCGCCACTCATAAGGAAGACAATCAATAAATAAATCATGCTCCAACTTCATCACATAACAGTTCACCATACGTGCATGCTACGAGAGTCACAAACTTTAGAACAAGAATTTCTCAAATTCACAACTACTCAACTAGCATGACTCTAATATCACCATCTTCATATCTCAAAACAATTATCAAGTATCAAACTTCTCTTAGTATTCAATGCACTTTAAAGTTTTCAACTTGGAGGCCTATCATATTAGGACTAATTTTCACAATTAAAGCAAGTTACCGTGCTGTTCAAGACTCTAAAAATAATATAAGTGAAGCATGAGAGATCAATAATTTCTATAAAATAAAACCACCACCATGCTCTAAAAGATATAAGTGAAGCACTAGAGCAAAAAACTATATAGCTCAAAAGATATAAGTGAATCACATAGAGTATTCTAACAAATTCCGAATCATGTGTGTCTCTCTCAAAAGGTGTGTACATAAAGGATGATTGTGGTAAAATAAAAAGCAAAGACTCAAATCATACAAGACGCTCCAAGAAAAACACATATCATGTGGTGAATAAAAATATAGCCCCAAGTAAAGTTACCGATAGACGAAGACGAAAGAGGGGATGCCTTCCAGGGCATCCCCAAGCTTAAGCTTTTGCTTGTCCTTGAATTTTACCTTGGGGTGCCTTGTGCATCCCCAAGTTTAGGTTCTTGGCAATCCTTGTTCCATAATCCATCAAATCTTTACCCAAAACTTGAGAACTTCACAACACAAACTTAACAGAAATTATTGTGAGCTCCGTTAGCGAAAGAAAAGAAAACACCACTTCAATATACTGTAATGAACTCATTATTTATTTGTATTGGTGTTAAACCTACTGTATTACAACTTCTCTATGGTTTATAAACTCTTTTACTAGCCATAGATTCATCAAAATAAGCAAACAACACACGAAAAACAGAATAGTCTGTAGTAATCTGTATCTAACGCAAACTTCTGGAACTCCAAAAATTCTAAAATAAATAGCTGGACGTGAGGAATATATCTATTAATCATATTCAAAAATAATTAACTAAATATCACTCTCCAATAAAAAATGGCAGCAAATCTCGTGAGCGCTAAAGTTTCTGTTTTTTACAGCATGATTGCAAAGACTTTCCCCAAGTCTTCCCAAAGGTTCTACTTGGCTCAAACACTAATTAAAAGCATAAAACCACATATAAACATAGGATATATGAATTATTTATTACTAAACAGAATCAAAAATCAAGAAACAAAAAATAAAAAATAAAATTGGGTTGCCTCCCAACAAGCGCTATTGTTTAACGCCCCTAGCTAGGCATTGATAATTTTAATGATGCTCACATGAAACATAGGAATTGAAACACAAAGATAGCATCATATAGCATGTGAAAAACACATCTATGTCTAACATACTTCCTATGCATAGGCATCTTATAGGAAAACAAATTATCATAGCAAACAAAAACTAGCATATGCAAGGAAGAGGAAAGAAACCATAGCAATTTCAACATAACGAGAGGTAACTTTGCAACATGAAAATTCCTACAACCATATTTCCCTCTCTCATAATAATTACATGTAGGATCATAATCAAATTCAACAATAAAACTATCACATAAAATATTCTCAACATGACCCACATGCGTGCAAAGTTGACACTCTTCCAAAATAGTAGGATTAACATTAACTAAAGTCATGACCTCTCCAAACCCACTTTTATCAAAAACTTCATAAGATTGAACATTCTACAAATATGTGGGACCTAAAGTTGACACTCTTCCAAACACACTTTCAATATTATTGCAAACACTATTATCAATCTCATATTCATCATGGGGCTTAAATAAATTTTCAAGATCATAAGATGAATCACCCCAATCATGATCATTGCAACAAATAGTATTCATAGCAAAACTAGCATCCCCAAGATTGAGGTTTTGCATATCATTAACACAATTTACATTAAGAGAATTTATGATAACATCATTGCAATCATGCTTTTCATCGAAGGAACTATCAAGTATGGGTGCAATAGCAACGATCTCAAGTTTAACATAAGGAACTATAGCAAATTCATATTCATAAATATTGGCATCATGGCCACAAGAATAGCAAGCATCATGTTCATCAAGGGATATTTCAATCAAATCATCAGAATCATAATTATCTATAGATTCATGCATATCATTATTTTCTTCCGAAGCAACGGTCATTCTTTCAATAAATTCTTTGACATAGACATTATGAGCATAGTTTTCATAGAAATATTTAAGTATGTCAAAAATTTCACATTCGTAGAGAGTAATATCATACTTTTCAATCAAAGAAGCAACTTCATAACCACCCTTAAAATCAACAAATTCTTCAATTTGTTCGATATTGTAGTAACTATAAACACCCTTTGCATAAGAAGATAAGATTTCATTATCATTAAACTCACATAGGTATGGGAGGTGTTTTTTAGGGTTCTTAGAGCAACAAGTAAAATCAAAAATTTCACAAAGATTCCAAGCATGACACAACAATCTGTTTATTTGATCCCATAAGAGTCTCCCTTTTTCAGACAAACGGTGACGCACAAAATGAGCATGCTCATCTAAAGATTTCCCATCAACTAGGCTAGTTGGGCTTTCAGCACGAGCTCATAAGGATCAAAGATGATTCAAGTAGAACACTTTAAGTGGATCCATATCAATAGATTTTTAGCAAGCAAAGATGCAAGTAAATAGACGGCACATGGAAACACAAACAAAGATACATACGGGAAGAAGACGAAGAAAACGGCAAAGGTGAAGTGGGGGAGAGGAAAACGAGAGGCAAATGGCAAATAATGTAATGCGAGGGATAAGAGTTTGTGATGGGTACTTGGTATGTCTTGACTTGTGCGTAGACTCCCCGGCAACGGCGCCAGAAATCCTTCTTGCTACCTGTTGAGCACTGTGTTCGTTTTCCCTTGAAGAGGAAAGGGTGATGCAGTAAAGTAGCGTAAGTATTTCCCTCAGTTTTTGAGAACCAAGGTATCAATCCAGTAGGAGACCACGCTCAAGTCCCTCGTACCTACACAAACAAATAAGAACATCGAAACCAACGCGATAAAGGGGTTGTCAATCCCTTCTCGGTCACTTACAAGAGTGAGATCTGATGGAGATGATAAGATAATATTTTTGGTATTTTTATGATAAAGACTAAAAGTAAAGAAAGCAAAATAAACAGTAATAGAAGTAACGGTGGATTAATATGATAGAGAATAGACCCGGGGGCCATAGGTTTCACTAGTGGCTTCTCTTGAGATAGCATAAGTATTACGGTGGGTGAACAAATAACTGTCGAGCAATTGATAGAATTGAGCATAGTTATGAGAATATCTAGGTAGGATCATGTATATAGGCATCAGATCTGTGACAAGTAGACCGTATCCTGCCTGCATCTACTACTATTACTCCATACCTCGACCGCTATCCAGCATGCATCTAGAGTATTAAGTTCATAAGAACGGAGTAACGCTTTAAGCAAGATGACATGATGTAGAGGGATAAACTCATGCAATATGATATAAACCCCATATTTTTATCCTCGATGGCAACAATACAATACATGTATTTTCCCCTACTATCACTGGGATCGAGCACCGCAAGATTGAGCCCAAAGCTAAGCACTTCTGCCATTGTAAGAAAGATCAATTTAGTAGGCCAAACCAAACTGATAATTTGAAGAGACTTGCAAAGATAACCAATCATACATAAAAGAATTCAGAGGAGATTCAAATATTGTTCATAGATAATCTTGATCATAAACCCACAATTCATCGTATCTCGACAAACACACCACAAAAGAAGACTGCATTGAATAGATCTCCAAGAGAATCGAGGAGAACTTTGTATTGAGATCCAAAGAGAGAGAAGAAGCCATCGAGCTAATAACTATGGACCCGGAGGTCTGAGGTAAACTACTCACACATCATCGAAGAGGCTATGGTGTTGATGTAGAAGCCCTCCGTGATCGATGCCCCTTTGGCGGAGCGCCGAAAAAGGCCCCAAGATGGGTTCTCATGGGTACAGAAGGTTGCGGTAGTGGAAATAGGGTTTTGGCTCCTCTTATGATGTTTTCGGAGTACGTAGGTATATATAGGAGGAAGAAGTAGGTCGGTGGAGCTACGAGGGGCCATGAGGGTGGAGGGCGTGCCCACGGGGTAGGCACGCCCCCTGCCTCGTGGCCTCCTCGTTGATTGCTTGACGTCCACTCCAAGTCCTCTAGATCACATTTGTTCAGAAAATCACATTCCTGAAGGTTTCATTCCGTTTGGACTCTGTTTGATATTCCTTTTCTTTGAAACACTAAAATAGGCAAAAAAACAACAATTTGGGCTGGGCCTCCGGTTAATAGGTTAGTGTCGGTGTACTAGAATAAGGGTACCCTAGTACCCTGAACTTGTGCACGGGCAGTTACAGCACCCCGCGGCAAGGCTTGCCGGGAGAACGCCAAGATCCTCCGTGGTTCCCTTGGAGCCATTCAAGAACAACGTATTTAAGCTCAGGAGACAAGGCCCCGGCAAGAGGAGCTTGCTGGGAAGGCCAACCAAGGCACGTCAAGGAACTTGCCACGACGCGCCACGCGCTCCGGCAAGGCAACAAGGCCCCGACAAGGGGAGCTTGCCGGGAAGACCAACCAAGGCAGGTCAAGGAACTTGCCGCGATGCGCCACGCGCTCCGGCAAGGCAACAAGGCCCCGGCAAGAGCAGCTTGCCGGGAAGACCAACCAAGGTACCTCGAGGCCCGATGAGCGACAAGCTTGGGCCCGACAAGATAATAGCAGCGGCAAGGCACTTGCCGTGGCAGGCGGCCACTCTGTGCCCACGCTCCAGCGCATCCACCAACGTGTCGCTCTGGGGGCCTCTCCGGGCGCGCGTGGCGGGAGGCTGTGCAGCCAGCGGTGTGCAGTGGCATGCGAAGCTGACAAGATCGCCATCATGGCGAACGGTGGCGCCCCTAACAGTCCTCTTCTGCACTATTTGGGCGACCCAGACGGGCATTTAATGCCCTTGTCCCCTGCCGTCAGGGTTAGGTAGGGTGCACTGTACAAATAACTGTACTAACCACCTCGCTTTTTACATTTGTACCCCTCTCTGCGTTGCCACCTGTCGGTGACCCCTTTAGCATATAAAAGGAGGCCCATGCGCAACTTAGAGGGGGTTCGGTTCGTTTCGACTCATTCGTAACCCAGAAAAACACTACGCTCTCTCTCTAGAGCAAGAACATAATACAACCAGACAAGCAGCAGTAGGAGTGTTATCTCTCCGGAGAGCTCCGAAGCTGGGTAAACCGCTCGTGTGCTTCGCCTCGATCTGCTCTTCGTGCGATCTCCGCCCCCCGCCGAACCGAAAGGGGCCCGGTCCGCCAGCCCCATAGGTGTTCGTGGATCAGTTTCCCTGACATTTGGCGCGCCAGGTAGGGGGCGTCGAGATTGTGTGAACCTGATCCGGTGTTCACACGAGCTAGATCTTCATTCCCTTCATCATCATGCCACCGAAGAAGAAGACTTCGGCGGCAGCCGCTCCGTCCACGTCACTTCCGCCACCGTTGGAGCAAGCGGGTGGTGGAATGGACGCTGGCGGAAGAATGGACGTCGACGAGGAAGCTCATGATGCTGCCAGGTCCAAGAACAAGGCTGCACAAACCTCGGCGACTGTACATGTTCCACGCCACTCTTAGGAGGCGCAAGACCAACAGCGTCATGGCACTTGCAGTGCCATACGCATGATAGGCCAAGACCAAGCTGGTGGATCTCGGGGCGCTCAAGACCAGTATGCACGCCAGCATGCTGGCACGAGCGGGGCACGGTTGCCTGGACGGGATACTGCTCCTTCTAACATAGTTAGAAGTCCGAGCACGTCCCGCTCCTCACGCCGTCCGCCACTGCCACCCACCACTCCAGCAGAAGCTTTGGCGCGAGCTCAACTTCTCCTAGATTACCCTCCGACGACGGACAAGATCGACGAATGGAGGGCCACCATTCAGAGTCTCATCGGCTACGCCAACGGCGACTCTCCACGGCGGCCGAGCGCGTCGCCACCGCGGCAGGGTTGTCGGGCGCGAGCCGGTGGCGACGAAACGGGTGGAGGTGCAACTACCATGCAATCACCACCACGAAGGCCAAGATCACCGACTCGCCGGATCCACCTCGACAGCGACTCCACCGCATCTTCGGATCCACAAGCTCGTCGCGATCAGCACCAAGTTCTTCATGATCGACAACAAGAAGACGCTCGAACTCGCATCGAGCGCCGAAGAGAAGCGCGACGTCAATCTGACAAGCGCGCTGGGCCCTCTGTTGACATGCATGCGCCAGGGGAACCAGGCGATCTGCCGTACGCGGTAGGTTGCCCTGCGTTCACTCGTGAGCTGCGGCAAGTCCAGTGGCCCAGCACAAAGAACTTCAAGCCAGACGTACCAGAGAAGTACGACGGCAAGACGCATCCGTCGGAGTTCCTCAGCATCTACACCATTGCGGTGCAGGCTGCCGGGGGATGGGACGACAAGATCCTTGCCAACTACTTCCCACTGGTGCTCAAGCCCAACGTCAGATCCTGGCTCATGCACTTGCCGGACAACTCGACATCCTCTTGGGCTGATCTGTGCCATCAGTTTGTCGGCGCCTTCACAGGCGGCCACAAGCCTCATGGCCAGGATTGTGATCTTCATCTGCTCGCCCAGAAGGAAGGAGAGCCCCTGCGCAAGTACATTCAGAGATTCAGTAGTGTGCAGCACAACATCCCAGACATCCACCCTGCCGCGGTGATCAGCGCGTTCCATCAGAACGTGCAAAACCGCAGGATGCGGGAGGAAATGGCGATGCGCAAGATCAGGGACGTCAGTGAGTTATATGCACTGGCCGACAAGTGTGCACGTGCTGAGGAAGGGAGGAGACTCCCTAGAGAGAATGTAGGAGCGGGAGGATCTGACAGTGAAGATGCTGCCCCGGCAAGGAAAAACCGGCGGCGGAACAACAGAAGGAGGAAAAGCAAAGAAGTGCTAGTTGTTGAGCAGTCCGGCAACGGTGGTAGCGCCAAGGAAGCCAAAGCTGGTGACTCCGGCAAGGAGGTTGCCGCGGAGGTGGCGGTCGCCGACAAGCAGGACGGCACCAACAAGCAGTATTGCAAGATCCACCACACCAAGGGCCATGATCTCTAGAATTGTAAGAAAGTCGAGCAGCTTGTTGAGCAACAGAAAGCTGAATACGAGCGGCGCGACAAGGAGAAGGCCCAGGAAGGTGCTGGGTGATCCGGCAAGAAACGTCCCGGCCGAGGAGGACGCCGCGGCAAGGCCAAGCAGCGGCAAGGAGACAGACCTCCTCGCGGCTGCGACAAGGATGAAGATGACGACGACGATGAAGACATGGATGATGAGGAGACTGATGAGCAGGAGTTCCAGAAAGCCACAGAGGTCCTGTGCATTGACGGTGGTGCTTCTGTGCATACCTCGCACCGTCAGCTCAAGCAGTGGGTGCGGGAAGTTAATGCAGCAGAACCGCCCGTCGAGTCACGCAAGCCTCTGAAATGGTCCAGCGCGCCTATCATTTTTGATATTGAGACCACCCTGATCGCATAACTGCGGTCGGGTGCTTGCCGATGTTGGTTTCACCAACAATCCGCAACCTCAAGGTCACTAAGATGCTAGTTGACGGCGGGGCCGGCTTGAACCTGATCTCCTCCGCGGTGCTCCAGAAACTCTAGATCCCTGACAACGAGCTCGAAGAGACCGGTACATTCCAAGGAATCAACCCGGGAAGAAGCAAGCCGAAGGGAAAGATCACGTTGTCGGTAACGTTTGGCAGCGAGCTGAACTTCAGGACTAAGAGGGTCACGTTTGACGTTGCTGACTTTCCATTACCTTACAATGGAATCCTTGGCCGTCCGGCACTCGCCAAGTTCATGGCAGCCTATCACTATGCGTACAACGTACTAAAAATGCCAGGCCCGATAAGCGTCATCTCTGTCCCTGGCGACAAGAAGGATGCTCTTATATGTGCCGACAAGATCTACCGGGAAGCAGCAGTCACAGCAGAACGCAAGACACTTGCCGCTGAAGCTCCTGGGGGGAAGAAGAAGACCAAGTCCGGCAAGAGCTCTGATGCCCACTCCGGCAAGCGCACCTCTTCGGAGTGCTGCGCTACCGTCGAGGACGCACCATCGAGCTCCACCGGCAAGTGTAAGAAGGCAATGGCAGCTCCACCTGAGACCAAGAAGGTGTCCACCAAGGAGGACGGCACTGGTGGTACCTTCACCATCAGCGCCACTCTTGACCCCAAATAGGAAAGCGCTCATTGCTTTCCTGCGGGCGAATGTCGACGTGTTTGCATGGCAACCGTCTGATATCCCCGGTGTTCCCAGGAAAGTAATTGAGCACCACCTTGCCGTTTGTCCTCATGCGCGGCCCGTCAAGCAGAAAGTCAGGAAACAGGCAGTGGAGCGCCAAGAATTCATCGCAGAAGAAATCAAGAAGTTGGAAGCAGCAGGCCTTGTCAGAGGAGTGCTCCATCCCACGTGGTTGGCCAATCCTGTTGTCGTGCGCAAGGCTAATGGGAAATGGAGGCTTTGTATTAACTTCACTGATGTTAATAAAGCTTGTCCCAAAGACCCATTTCCCTTGCCACGCATTAACCAGATTGTTGACTCCACAGCCGGATGTGATTTGCTTTCATTTCTTGATGCATACTCAGGATACCATCAGATCTTCATGGCAGAAGAGGATGAAGAGAAAACCGCATTTATCACCCCGTGTGGCACGTACTACTTCGTACGGATGCCTTTCGGTTTGAAGAATGCTGGTTCAACATTCGCAAGGGTAGTCCACCACACTTTTGAGCCGCAGATGCACAGAAATGTGGAAGCCTACATGGATGACATAGTGGTCAAGAGCAAGAACAGGGCGACCCTGATTCAAGATTTAGACGAGACATTTGCAAATCTGCGCAAGATCAACCTCAAGCTTAATCCCGAGAAGTGCGTGTTTGGAGTCCCATCCGTTAAGCTTCTCGGGTTCTTCGTGTCTCAGCGGGGAATTGAAGCTAATCCCGACAAGATCAAGGCCATTGAGCAGATCGAAGCACCAAAGCGCATCAAGGATGTACGAAGGCTTGCCGGTTGCGTGGCTGCTCTCAGCAGGTTTATCTCTAGATCTGCTGAGCGCGCCCTGCCATTTTTCAAAATTTTGAAAAAGGAAGGTCCAATGAAATGGACTCCGGAGGCGGAGGCTGCGCTGCAGGACTTGAAGAGATACCTGTCCTCCACTCCAACACTTGTCACACCTAAACCGCAAGAGAAGTTGCTGCTGTATATAGCGGCAACCAATCAAGTGGTTAGTGCTGCGTTAGTGGCGGAGAGGGAGGCAGATGATGAGCCAGCAACCACGGCAGATGCATCTAGCGACAAGCAGGGGGCTTCGCCGACAAGCTCTGGTCCCGACAAAGATGGATCTGCGCAGGAGCATGATAAGATGCAGAAGAGAATGGTGCAGCGTCCAGTTTACTTTGTCAGTTCCCTTCTACAGGGGGCTAGATCAAGGTACTCTGGTGTGCAGAAGTTGCTTTTCGGCCTCCTCATGGCCTCGAGAAAGTTGCGCCATTACTTCCAAGCACATGAGATCACAGTCGTCACTCGCTTTCCGCTGAAGAGGATACTTCAAAATCCAGAAGCAATAGGCAGGATTGTCGAGTGGGCGCTGGAACTGTCAAGCTTTTGCCTCAAGTTTGAGAGCACTTCAACTATCCAAAGCAGAGCATTGGCAGAGTTCATAGAAGAATGGACGCCAACCCCAGATGAAGAAATTCCAGAGATGAGCATCCCCGTCAAAGAGGCAAGCAAAGAGTGGCTGATGTACTTTGATGGTGCCTTCTCGCTGCAAGGCGCCGGTGCGGGCGTGCTGCTTGTCGCGCCCACCGGAGAGCACCTCAAGTACGTAGTCCAGATGCACTTTCCCAAGGAGCAAGCAACCAACAATACTGCAGAGTATGAAGGATTGCTTGCCGGTCTCAGAATCGCAGCAGACCTTGGGATCAAGAAGCTCATTGTCAGGGGTGACTCACAGCTTGTCGTCTGCCAAGTGAACAAGAACTACCAGAGTCCATTGATGGAAGCATATGTTGATGAAGTGAGGAAGCTAGAAGAGCACTTTGACGGCCTACAGATGGAGCATATCCCAAGAGCTCAGAATGACATTGCTGATGGCCTGTCAAAGTGCGCCGCACTAAAGTTACCTGTGGAACCAGGGATCTTTGTGCTCAAGTTGACTCAACCATCCGTAACACCATCAACTGGACAAAGCAAGAAGAGGAAGTTGATTTCTGGTGACTACTTTCCGGCAGAGCTCCCCGAAGCCGCCGCCAAGAAAGTCCCCAAGATCAACACCAAGGTTGCTGAGGGGCAGTCTGCTCCGGCAAGCCTTGTGGTTTGTTCTGTTGAAGCAAACGCTCCTGACAAGTTTTGCTCCGGCAAACTTGCCAGGGAACATCAAGCTCCGGCAGGGCCGCAAGTCCTTGCCGTAGAAGCGGATGTTCCCGCAGCAGCAGAAGTGCCTTTAGTCCTTGTTGTCGAGCTACAAGCTCCAGCATGGGCACAGCAGATTGTCCATTTCCTTCAGACAGGAGAACTTCTCGAAGAGCAAGAAGAAGCGGACAGAGTAGCCCGGCAGTCAAGTATGTACCAATTTGTCAATAGCGTACTGTATAGAAGAAGACTCAACGGTGTGAAATTGAAGTGTATTTGCCGGGAAGATGGACAAAAGTTGTTGGCAGAGATACATGGAGGCATATGTGGCCACCACATTGGCGCAAGAGCACTTGCCGGCAAAGCTTTCCGGCAAGGTTTCTTTTGGCCGACAGCCCTCCAGGATGCAACTGCACAAGTAACCAAGTGTGAAGCGTGCCAGTTCCACTCCAAACAGATACACCAGCCAGCTCAAGCTCTCCAGACGATCCCTTTATCCTGGCCATTTTCGGTCTGGGGGCTCGATATCCTCGTCCCCTTCCCCCGAGCTGTCGGGGGCTTTGAGTACTTGTACATCACAATCGACAAGTTCACAAAGTGGCCGGAAGTGCAGCCAGTGAGGAAGGTGACAGCACAGTCAGCAGTCAAGTTCTTCAGGTCGATTGTTTGCCGTTTCGGGATCCCAAACAGGATCATCGCCGACAACGGCACGCAATTCACGAGCCGCACCTTCATGCAGTACGTCCAAGACCTTGGCGCCAAGGTCTGCTTCGCTTCTGTTGCTCATCCGAGAAGCAACGGTCAAGCAGAAAGGGAAAATGCTGAAGTGCTGCACAGGCTCAAGACCAGAACTTTTGACAGGCTGCGCAAGTGCGAAAGAAACTGGATCGAGGAGCTGCCGGTGGTTCTTTGGTCGATCAGAACGACGCCAAATCGAGCCACTGGCCAGACACCTTTCGCTCTAGTCTATGGAGCAGAGGCAGTTCTCCCCACGGAACTCGTATACGGATCGCCTCGAGTGCTCGCTTATGATGAGCTTGAGCAAGAATAGCTGCGACAAGACGATGCGATGCTCCTTGAGGAAGATCGTCTTCAGGCTGCTGTACGAGCTGCTCGATACCAGCAAACTTTGCGCCGCTACCATAGACGCAGAGTTAAAGCCAGAAGCTTCAAGGAAGGCGACCTTGTTCTTCAGCGCGTTCAGTCCGCCAAAAATTCCAACAAGTTGACGCCGAAGTGGGAAGGCCCTTATCGGGTGAAACGAGTCACAAGGCCCGGTGCTGTCCGCCTTGAGACCGAAGATGGCATTCCAGTGAGCAACTCCTGGAACATAGAACATCTTCGTAAGTTTTTCCCGTAGGGCGCGGTTGCCGGAACCCGTTCCGGCAACCACCTTTTGTACAAGTCTTGCCGCTGTTGCATGTAATCCTTTGTACAAAGCCGGGCGCAGATCCCGCGCATAAATAGAACCCCATGTGCTCCGCACAACTTGTCCATTTCATGCATTAGTTTCTTTCTTGCATGTGTTATCTGACACTTTGTGCAGCACCTACATCCGGTAAGCAATAACGAGCCGAAAGGCTCCATATTATTATTTTCTCTTCTTTCTTCTTTTTCAACAAAGGAAAAGAAGGTTCCCTCGCACACAAGTTTGCCGGGGGGGAGGAGAAGATTGTGGTATGGACCAGGCATCGTTCAAGCAAAGTTTGGCCTTGGCGGGAAGCAAACGACAGAAAAGCTAAGTTGCCAAAGTTTGAGCAATCAATTTTTAAATTTTTAAGTTATCTTCCTCGAACGACCCTGCTTTGTATGGAAAACCTGTGCGCGGAGGAACCAACTCGTGGCTAGTTGCGCCCTTACTTTGTTTCGAGTCTGCTCAACAACTTAAGTGTGCTGCATCTAGTCGCGACAAGGTTTCTTGTCGGAAGCAGCGCCGCCACCAGGCTGCTGAAGTTCCGCACTCAGTGCTCGCGGCTCGGGCGCCTGCGCCGACAAGTTCCCTAGAAGCGTAGGGTAAAAACATACAGAGGAAGGAATCTAGTAGAGGAAATAACATAGCAATTGATAACAGAAATAAAGTTATATTACAAGATAACTTGTCGCAGCTCTAACAGACTGTTTTCATAACATGATTAGCAGCGACAAGGGAAAAGAAGAAATGGGCGGCCTAGTCTACGCGTCCGCCCTCGACCCTCTTGATCTCGCTCACCTTCTCCACAATGGGTGCGACAAGGGCCTTGAGTGCGTCCCGATCGGCGTCTGGCGGCAAGGACTTGAGGACGTTGGTGAAGCTGAGGCCTCGATTGCGGAAGGCCACCTTCATCAGCACCTTCTGGAGAACCCCGACGCAGATTTTGCGCGACTCGTCGGCCAGCTGCTTTGGGATCCTTTCCCAGAGCCGCTGGAGTGCCGTCGCCACGCCCTTGAAGAACAGGCTAAGCTTGGCGCTGGGTTGGAGATTCTCGTCGGAGGGATACCCAAAGTCTTCCATCCCTAGCTGCGCCAGCTCCTCGTTGATAACTGCAGCGATATTCACCAGACCCTCGGTCCAGTGCTCCACAACGTCTCTGAACGAGTTCTGGGTAACTGCGATGCTCTCCAGCAGTGCCTTGTCAGCCTTGACCTTCTCCGACAAGGTCTTCTCCCGCTCCTTGGCGGCCTCCAGCGTCTGCATCAGCGTGGCCAGCTTCAGCTCCAGGTCTGCATTGGAATCCTTGGCGGCGCTGAGCTCCTTGCCCCTCTCAGCGAGAAGACCTTGCAGCTCACCGTGGGCGGCAGCATCCTTCTCGCGCTCACGCTTGAGCGCGGCAAGCTCCTCGCTGCTCTTCCCAATGTTGGCCTCCAGCTGCGCCACCTTCTCCTCCAGCTCTTTCTTGGTGGCCTCCGTGATTGCCGTAGCGTCCTTTGCTTCCTTGAGCGCCCAGCCAAGTGCTTGCTCGCGCTCGGCGAGCTCCTCCTCATAGCTGTCGAGGTTGGCCTTCCGCTGCACCAATTCTCCTTCTCGCGCGGACTGCTTCTCGGCAGCCAGCCTTTGATCCTCCTCAGCTTCGGCCTTCTCGAGAAGGAAGGCCGTGCGCTCCTCGTCGAGTCGCTCCCGCTCTTGTGCCAGGGACCGGAGAGCTTTTTGATTTTGGCCCCGGAGCTCCTCCACGCGCTTCTCCATGTCAACTCCCGCCTTCGCGACAAGCGCTTCCCGGGAAGCCAGCTTGGCTTGCCGGGTGCGGTAGAGTGACAACAGCTTCCGCAGCAGCTGCTCCTCCTCAGGCTCGCCACTGCTGCTGCCGGGCTCTTCGACCAACGACAGCCCAGTGGAGGCGAGCACCTCCTCATCAAAAGTTTCCCCCTCGACCGACGCCCTGGAGCTCGACGCCCAGGGTAGCTTGATGAAGATACCGTCGCCGGCCTTCAAGTAGGCGCCGGGCTGGGGCTCCTCAGAGCCCGACTCAGCAGAAGTGGCAGAAGGATCGGCGGTTGGTGCAGCGCCTGGCGCTCCTGCGGCCTCAGGGTCGTCAGTACGATCGCCCGACCCCTCGCCGGCGGCCTCATCAGCACCAGCCCCTTCCTCGCCGGCGCCCTCTGTCTCCATTGGCTCAGCCGCAGATGGGTCTGAAGAACGAAGAAGGGAGAAAAATCAATCAAAAATCCAAGAGAAGAAAATCAGAAGAAGAAGAACCCAAGGGAAAGTTTTTGGACAAGGGAATTACCTGCGCCAAGATCTGCAGTTGCGGTCTTGGCCGCCGCAGGATCGACAGTGCTGCCCCTCGTCGGAGAGTTCTCCCTTGCCGGAGAGCGCTCCCTTACCGGGAACCCCTCCCTTGGCGGTGTAGTCGAAGCAGATGGCACTTCAGGACCAGCTTCTGGGCGCTCCTGATGTGGCTGCTCTGCTCCTACACAAATCAACAAGCAAGATATCAACAAAGGAAAAAGCACTCATGCGCGCCCGACAGCAGAAAGATAACTATGAACTTACGCTGGGAGCTGCGCTGGGGGCTGCTTTGAGGAGTGGTTGCCGGGTCCGTCAAGGTGGTCTTGGACCCACCCCCTGCTGACACGGTGGGGTCATCTTCGATGACGATCACCGCGGCCTTGGCCCTCTTCGCCGCTCTCTGGGCCAGCGTCCTGAAAAGAAAGGAGTCCAGATTGAAGCAAGTCAGATACAAGATAAAAACAACAAAATTGAAGAACTACAAGAGCACCAAAGAAACTTACTCTTCTTCCTCCTCGTCGGAGCTGAGCGCGGAAAGATCGAAGTCCGTCTCCCCTCTGGTGCGGCGAGGCGGAGGAGTAGGATCCCTTGCCCGCTTGGCGGGGGCGGTGGCAGCAGCCCGGGAAGATCCCGCTCCAGTTGCCGCTGCTGCGTGGGGCGCTCCCGCGGCAACATTGCTTGCCGCGGTAGAGCGTGTCGCGCGGCTTGGCGGCTGTTGACCCGGCTGCCGCCCTGCTGCGTCCCCGGCCCTGCGAAGACGCCTCCTTGGCGGGGCCGGGGGCTCCGCCTGCGGCAAGTTTTCTGAAGGCTTGGGTTCTTCCTCGCCGGCCTCGCTCGGCTCGGCTTCAGAACCGGCAGGCTCTTCCTCGCCAATGAACTCCACGCGCTCGGCAAGGTTTGCCGCTTCTGCCGCCTCCGCCTCCTCCACAGTGAACCCGAACACGCCCGCGGCAGCTGCGGCCGCAACTTCTTCCGCCCTAGTGGCGATGCGCTGCAGCTCCTCGTCGGTGGTGTCACGGGTGAGGCTCTTCTGCTCGTTAGCGTGAACCGGCACTTCTTCCAAATTATCAAAGAACGCTTGCACGACATCATCCGCAGGCTCTTGCCAAGTTGGAACGATTCCGTGTGAATCGCACAACGGCATCATGGCGCGGATCCGGTCAAGCGAAGAGTTATTGCACAATGGAACAACGCCCCTCGGCAGAGTGAATGGGTGCTGGGGGTCGCGTTTGAACAACTCCAGGAGCATTGCATCCAGCTCCAAGATGGTGAAGTTGTAGTTGAGGCCCGGTCGCAGCCTCATGATGTCCGCCGAGTTCTTGAATTCCCAGGCGGGCCTCCCCCTCTCCTGCAGGGGGCGATGCGGCGGCGGAGGAAATCTGCGCCTACAGCACCTACAGTGAGCTCGGCAAGCTTAAGACGAAGAATCCTAGTGATGGCGATCTTCAGCCTCTCGTCTTCCAGGGCCACGTTGCTCCAGTCATTGCCGCGCACTATTGGAGCTTGGCGCACGGCGGTGAAGGGCTGCAGATTCTCCTCGACGATCCAGCACCACTCCGCTCTCCACTCATCCCACTTGCTGCGGAGCTCCCCCTCCAAGTACGCCTCCTTCTTGCCGACTCTCGAGATCCAGGCGATCCCTCCGGCAAGCGGCTCTCCTCTCTCTACCCGAGGTATGAAGAAGTGGTGGAAAAGGGCAACATTGGGGTGGACTCCGACAAAGTTTTCGCACAAATGTGCGAAAACTACCATGGTCAGAACGGCGTTGGGGGTGAAGTCAAGGAGGCGGAAGTCGTAGGTGTTCATGATATCGCAGAAGAACTCCGAGAAGGGCAGGCAGAGCCCGCAATAGAAGAATAGCGCGAAGAAGGGGTACCCGTTTGGAGCCAGCTCCGAAGCAGTGGCCGGGAGTACCCTCATGCGCGGATGCGCCCGCGTCTCCGTCGCCCAGAAGAGGTAGAAGTACTCCCTCAGCTCCTGCACGCCGAGTTGGGGGGAGAAGATCGCCCGCTCCTTCCGCAGCACCGCGAGCCGTTGCGCCTCGGCCGACTTCACGCCCTTTCCCTTGTCGGCTTTCGGAGCCATGGCGGAGGTGGTGGGCGAGGTCGACGGTGTTGGTGATGCTGGTGGCAATGGGGGGCGGAGCGCTGCTCTCTCGGCTTCGAGAAGAAGGGGGGGAGTGCCGGAGGTTCGTGAAGATGGAGTAGAAGCAACCAGCAAGGGGAACGAACTGCCCCTGTTTACTCTGCTTATAAAGAGGGACGGGGCGGACGTTTCGCCCTTCTAAATAAAGAACCACCCACGATCTCTCCCACGACGCCGCGTTCAAAGCGTGCCGTTAGGGGAGAGCGCGGTGGATACGGAGCGAGATTCGGTGTGGCCCAATCCGCGTGTGCCCGTGCCCTGTCTTGGGCCTGGCCCAACAGCGCTCGGCACCGTGTTTGGCCCAGGCCCGGGGGCTCCTGTCGATGTACTAGAATAAGGGTACCCTAGTACCCCGAACTTGTGCACGGGCAGTTGCAGCACCCCGCGGCAAGGCTTGCCGGGAGAACGCCAAGATCCTCCGTGGTTCCCTTGGAGCCATTCAAGAACAAAGTATTTAAGCTCAGGAGACAAGGCCCCGGCAAGAGGAGCTTGCCGGGAAGGCCAACCAAGGCACGTCAAGGAACTTGCTGCAACGCGCCACGCGCTCCGGCAAGGCAACAAGGCCCCGACAAGAGGAGCTTGCCGGGAAGACCAACCAAGGCACGTCAAGGAACTTGTCGCGACGCGCCACGCGCTCTGGCAAGGAAACAAGGCCCTGGCAAGAGGAGCTTGCCGGGAAGACCAACCAAGGTACCTCGAGGCCCGATGAGCGACAAGCTTGGGCCCGACAAGATAACAGCAGCGGCAAGGCGCTTGCCGCGGCAGGCGGCCACTCTGTGCCCACGCTCCAGCGCATCCACCAACGTGTCTCTCTGGGGGCCTCTCCAGGCGCGCGTGGCGGGAGGCTGTGCAGCCAGCGGTGCGCAGTGGCATGCGAAGCTGACAAGATCGCCATCGTGGCGAACGGTGGCACCCCTAACGGTCCTTTTCTGCACTATTTGGGCGACCCAGACGGGCATTTAATGCCCTTGTCCCCTGCCGTCAGGGTTAGGTAGGGTGCATTGTACAAATAACTGTACCAACCACCTCGCTTTTTACATTTGTACCCCTCTCTGCGTTGCCACCTGTCGGTGACCCCTTTAGCGTATAAATGGAGGCCCATGTGCAACGTAGAGGGGGTTCGGTTCGTTTCAACTCATTCGTAACCCAGAAAAACACTACGCTCTCTCTCTCTAGAGCAAGAACATAATACAACTAGACAAGCAGCAGTAGGAGTGTTATCTCTCCGGAGAGCTCTGAAGCTGGGTAAACCGCTCGTGTGCTTCGCCTCGATCTGCTCTTCATGCGATCTCCGCCCCTCGCTGAACCGAAAGGGGCCCGGTCCGCCGGCCCCATAGGTGTTCGTGGATCAGTTTCCCCGACAGTTAGTCCCAAAAATAATATAAAAGTGTATAATAAAGCCCATTGAACATCTAAAATAGATAATATAATAGCATGGAACAATCAAAAATTATAGATACGTTGGAGAGTATCACACCGCCATCTCGAGGCGAAACTTGGGCAGGGGCACTTTTGCCCTCCAGCGGAGCGATTCCGCCAGGGGAACTTCCCTCCTGGAGGGGGAAATCATCATCATCATCATCACCAACAACTCTCCAATCTTGGGGAGGGCAATCTCCATCAATATCTTCAACAACACCATCTCCTCTCAAATCCTAGTTCATCTCTTGTGTTCAATCTTTCTACCGGAACTATAGATTGGTACTTGTGGGTGACTAGTAGTGTTGATTACATCTTGTAGTTGATTACTATATGGCTTATTTGGTGGAAGATTATATGTTCAGATCCATTAAGCTATTTAATACCCCTCTGATCTTGAGCATGATTATCATTTGTGAGTAGTTGCTTTTGTTCTTGAGGTCACGGGAGAAATCTTGTTGCAAGTAATCATGTGAATTTTATATGTGTTCGATATTTTGATGGTATGTATGTTGTGATTCCCTTAGTGGTGTGATGTGAATGTCGACTACATGACAATTCACCATTTGGGCCTAAGTGAATGCATTGTGGAGTAGTTATTAGATGATGGGTTGCGAGAGTGATAGAAGTTCAAACCATAGTTTATGCGTTATTCCGTAAGGGACTGATTTGGACCCAAAAGCTTAATGCTATGGTTAGAATTTATTCTTAATACTTTTCTCATAGTTGTGGATGCTTGCGAGGGGGTTAATCATAAGTAGGAGGTTTGTTCAAGTAAGAACAACACCTAAGCACCAGTCCACCCACATATCAAATTATCAAAGTAGAGAACACAAATCAAACCAACATGATGAAAGTGACTAGATGAAATTCCTGTGTACCCTCAAGAACGCTTTGCTTATCATAAGAGACCGTTTTGGCCTGTCCTTTGCCTCAAAAGGATTGGGCTTCCTTGTTGCACCTTTGTTACTACTATCGTTACTTGCTCGTTACAAGTTATCTTGTTTTCAAACTACTCGTTACTTATAATTTCAGTGCTTGCAGAGAATACGTTGCTGAAAACCACTTATCATTTCCTTCTGCTCCTCGTTGGGTTCGACACTCTTACTTATCGAAAGGACTACGATTGATCCCATATACTTGTTGGTCATCAGTCATGATCTTGATGTCACGGTCTTAGGTAATATAGTTGGATCATATGGTGTTTTCCCCTCTCCTGTAATAAATTGAGTTTTCCCTTTGAGATTTCATTTTATCAGATTGAATAGTTTTATGGATTTGGGAGCACTTGATATATTCATTGTATATGAATACCCGTGGTGACAATGGGGTATTATATTGATTCACTTGAGATATGTTTTGGCACCCAACTCACGGATTCCCGATGTGACATTGCGGTAATCTATGCATAGGGGTTGATGCACGTTCTCGTCTTTTGTTTCTCCGGTAGAAATCTTGGGGCACTCTTTGAGGTTATTTGTGTTGGATTGACTATTATGAACCTGAATTTGCTTTGGCGTTATTTTAGTACAAACTCTTGATAGATCGATCAGAAAGAATAACTTGGTGTTATTTTAGTATGAACTCTTGATAGACCGATTGGAAAGAATAACTTGGTGTTATTTTAGTACGAACTCTTGGATAGATCAATCACAAAGAATAGCTACAAACAATTTCTTTTTATGTTCTCCGCTAGATTGGAATTGTGGAGTGATTCTTCATCGCACTTTGAGGGATGGTTATATGATCCAATTAGATTAGCACAGTTGAGGGATTGCACTAGCGAAAGTACGGACCCTAGGCCTTGTTTTCAAGCATTTCAATACCGATTGTGCTCACTTTTGTGACATGCTACCTTGCTATTTTTTATTGTCACTATCACAAAAATCAATATCTACTATCATTACTACACTTGCATCACCATCTCTTCACCGAACTAGTGCACCTATACAAATTACCATTGTATTTGGTGTGTTGGGGACACAAGAGACTTTTTGTTATTTGGTTGCAGGGTTGTTTGAGAGATACCATCTTCATCCTACGCCTCCCACAGATTGATGAACCTTAGGTCATCCACTTGAGGGGAAAATGGTACTGTCCTACAGAACTCCGCGCTTGGAGGCCCAACACGAGTCTACAAGAATAAAGTTGCATAGTTGACATCGAACTCTTTTCTGGCGCCGTTGCCGGGGAGGTGAGTGCTTGAAGGTATATCTTTAGATCATGCAATTGAATCTTTTAGTTTCTTGTTTTATCACTAGTTTGGTTTATAAAAAGAAAACTACAAAAAATGGAATTGAGGTTGCATCATATTATTCATCTTTATAATGTCTTTCGTGAAAATTATGGAAAGAAAAATTGTGCTCAATTGATAGAAGAAGATTTCAATAAAATGTTTGGCCTAAATGATGAGCCTGATTGCAATGTTGTCAGTATGAATTCTTTGAATCCAAAATGCTAATGATTATTGCACTAGTCATGAGAAAAATGTTTCTTATAGGCATGTCAATTTTTGTGGAGTGGAAAGACTTTGTGAAGACGTGCCTTATAGGGAAGATAGATTTTGTAAGAAGCATAAGCATGATAGAACCAATTTTTTGCTCAAAGTGATAGATGAATTTGCTACAAAATTATGCTCTCTTTGTCCTGTTACTTGTGAACTTTGCCATAAAGTTGGTCACCTTAATTTCCAATGCATGCTTTTTCATGATCGAATCGTGTCCAATTATTGTAATAACTTGATCACCCTTGAACTTTATAATGAGCTTTGTCTATTTTGGGGGAGTAAAGAATTAACACATCAAAATAGTTGGTTTTAAGTATTCATTCTCACGGACTATATTGAAACTAATCTAAAAAATATCTATATTATTTGCATGGTAAATTGCAATGAGAATGTTTATATTGCCAACTATAGAAAGATGGGAAAACCAATAGAATATAAAAGGAATACTAATGAAAGGGTAAATATTTCCACTTTCCCTCCTATTGTCTTTCATGATGAAATAGGTGACGAGGAGGAGCTCCCTATTCAACCAATCTCATCAATAAGAAGCTCGAAATAATTAATTAAACCCACACATGATGTCGTGAAGAAGAAGAAAAGAAGAAATAATAGAGATAAAAAGGTATCTCTCAAATAATGTTGCTCCTATTATTGTTGTGCCTCATGAAAATGTATCAAAAATAATTGTGGAAGATGATACACTTGATGATGATATTGCTTATTTGTCTCATGGCACAATGTTCGAGAGCACTATTGATGATGATTTTGTTATGCCTATTGCTTGTTGTGATAATTATGATTGGGAATATAATGATACTTCTATAATATTGGAAAACTTTTTGGCACCAACTTCGGAAATTATGATGATAGTAATTGTTATACCATTGGTGATATTCGTACTATTAATGATGAGAGTGATTATGCTTATGATATGCCAAGCCACAAGCTTGGGGATGCTATGTTTGATGAGAATGACATGTTTGAGAATTTATTTGCTGCAATTAATGTTTGTTTCAAGCTTGGGGATGCTATGCTTAATGAAGATGACCTTTTTAGTCCGCCTACTTCGAAAGATCAAATTTGCTATGATGATTGCATGCCTCCTATTTATGATGATTGCAATATTTATGAAAGTGGGTTCGGAAGGGTGTTAACTTTAGATAATATTTATCCCACTATTTTGGAGGGTGTTGAATCCTATTGTAGTGATAAAAGTGGATTCGGAGAGGTCGTGACTTTATTTAGTAATGATTCCACTATTCCGGAAGAGGTTTCAATTGACTATGTTGAGAACAAAGTTGCTACTTATGATGATTATAGTGATGATATTTATGTTACAAAAGTAGTGATAATTATTGTCATAATTTTGAATATCCTTTTACTGAAAAATACTCCTTTAATGTGGAAACAATTTATAGTATTCGAGTTTCATATGATACCCCCACTATTGTGAATGAGAAAAAATTACTTATATGGAGCGTAATAAATTTTCTATGCTTTTGGATCATGAAAAGAATGCTTTATGTGATGGTTATATTGATGAATCTATTCATGATGCTAATGAAAACTATTATGAGAGAGGAACTTATGATTCATGATGCTCTCTTTATGTTTCAATTCTTATCTTTTATGTGAGCATGATTGAAATCATCCTGCCTAGCTAAAAGGCATTAAAGAAAAGCGCTTGTTGGGAGACAACCCAATATTTATACCTACTGTTTTTGTGTGTTCACATGATTAAACTACTGTAGTAATCATGTTTTATAGCTTTTGTTTCAATGAAGTCCCAAGTAAAGCCTTTGGGATAGTGTGGATGGTAGTTGATTTGATTCTATGCAAAAATAGAAACTTTTGTGATCAGTCCAGGATTTTAAAAATTCAATGGAACGTGATTTTGATCTGAATTTTTTACAGGTGATATATAGACAAATTCCCTATGTTTTCCTAAATTTTCAGAATATATTTAGTAGCAGAAGTATGGTTGTTGTCCAGATCATTATAGACTGTTCTGTTTTTGACAGATTCTATTTTCAATGCATAGTTCGCTTGTTTTCTAGTTTCTATGGCTTATATTGATCAATATAAATTGTAGAAAAGATATGCTACGGTAGGCATTGTGTGAGAACAATTATGAATCTTGTCTTTGACAGAACCAAAGTGGATGATTTGTCTTTAATTTATCATACTAACCTATCTCACGAAGTTCCGTTAAGTTTTGTGTGATTGAAGTTTTCAAGTTTGGGTGAGATATCTATATGAGGAGAATAAGGAGTGACAAGACCCTAAGCTTGGGGATTCCCAAGGCACCCCAATGTAAAATTCAATAAAGATCCAAGCAACTAAGCTTGGGGATGCCCCGGAAGGCCTCCCCTCTTTCGTCTTCAACATTATCGATAACCTCACTTGGAGCTATATTCTCATTCGTCACATGATATGTGTTTTGCTTGGAGCGTCATTTTATTTTTCTAGAATTTGCTTGCTGTTATTTAGAATAATTTTTTTGATATGTCTCCATTGTATCTACTTTTCTAAACACTTTTGACCTTGTTTTGGAATCTAACTTGCATGATTTGAATGGAACTAACCCGGACTAACGCTATTTTCAGCAGAATTGCCATGGTGTTATTTTTGTGCAGAAATAAAAGTTCTCGGAATGACCTGAAAATCAACGGAGAATATTTTTGGAATATATAAAAAATACTCGCGAAAGAATCTACGTCAGGGGGCCAGCACCTTGTCCACGAGGGTGAGGGCGCGCCCCCTGCCTCATGGGCCCCCTGATGCTCCACCAACCTCAACTCCAACTCTATATATTCACGTTCGGGGAGAAAAAATCAGAGAGAAGGATTCATCGCGTTTTACGATTCGGAGCTGCCACCAAGCCCTAATCTCTCTCGGGAGGGCTGATCTGGAGTCCATTCGGGGCTCCGGAGAGGGGAATCCGTCGCCATCATCATCATCAACCTTGCTCCATCACCAATTTCATGATGCTCACTTTCGTGCGTGAGTATTTCCATCGTAGGCTTGCTGGACTATGATGGGTTGGATGAGATTTATCATGTAATAAAGTTAGTTTTATTAGGGTTTGATCCCTAGTATCCATTATGTTCTGAGATTGATGTTGCTATGACTTTGCTATGCTTAATGCTTGTCACTAGGGCCCGACTGCCATGATTTCAGATCTGAACCTATTATGCTTTCATGAATATATGTGAGTTCTTGATCCTATCTTGCAAGTCTATAATCACCTATTTTGTGTTATGACATGTTAACCCCGAAGTGACAATAATCGGGATACTTACCGGTGATGACCGTTGAGGGAGTCCTAGATTAGGGGGTATCCGGACAGCCGGACTATATCCTTTGGCCGGACTGTTGGACTGTGAAGATACAAGATTGAACACTTCGTCCCGTGTATGGATGGGTGAGGGAGTCCTGGATTAGGGGGTGTCCGGATGGCCGGACTATACCTTCAGCCGGACTCCTGGACTATGAAGATACAAGATTGAAGACTTCGTCCCGTGTCCGGAAGGGACTTTCCTTGGCGTGGAAGGCAAGCTTGGCGATACGGATATGTAGATCTCCTACCATTGTAACCGACTTTTTGTAATCCTAACCCTCTCCGGTGTCTATATAAACCGGAGGGTTTTAGTACGTAGGACAACATACAGAACAACAATCATACCATAGGCTAGCTTCTAGGGTTTAGCCTCTCCGATCTCGTGGTAGATCTACTCTTGTACTACCCATATCATCAATATTAATCAAGCAGGACGTAGGGTATTACCTCCATCAAGAGGGCCCGAACCTGGGTAAAACTTCGTGTCCCTTGCCTCCTGTTACCATCCGTCCTAGACGCACAGTTTGGGACCCCCTACCCGAGATCCGCCGGTTTTGACACCGACATTGGTGCTTTCATTGAGAGTTCCTCCATGTCGTTGCCATCAGGAAGGATGCCTTGCCCCGTCTTTAAAGACGGCACTATTGCTAAGGGAGCTTTGGCTGTCGGCCAAACCCTCCGGCTAGGTGGTTTTTTTATGACCGCCTGTTCGGCTTCTGCGTCGATGATGACCTCTCGAGCCATCGAAAACAATCTTCATGTCAGCTCGGAACTCGCCGAGCAGTTAGATCCAATGGAGCTCTCCTCCATAAACAAGCTCTTGGATCGCATCGCCGCCCTGGGAGTCCCTACGGATTACGACCAGATTGGGCCTAAACCCGATCTGAGAGAGATTAACTCTCCCCAAGTCACCCATCATGTTGTCGTGGTAGAGGGACAGTGCGGCGACCCTTCATCTATCTTAAGGACTAGCTACGTCCGGATTCCCGATCCCTCCAAGCCGGATACTCGCGGAGGGGAGGATATCACTCAAGACCTGAACTTAGAGTCAGGCGACGGGCTGGATTCATTGACAACATCCAGGAATCCAAATTTTCGAGTTCGGAAATTCCTCGGCCTCTGAGCCTCAGATTGGGTGAGGCTTCGGATTTAATTCCACCCACCCACCCGAACATAAGCGATCTATCCCAAATCAGGCAAGAGCCCGATGAAACAGTACATCATTACTGGGCCAGATTCCTCCTGGTTAGGAACAGGATAAGGGACTGCCGCGAGGAAGACGCAATCTCAATCTTCTGCAATAATTGCACGGACAAGGGAATCCTCAACGCCATAAGTCGCCGTGATATTACACGCTTCGCTGACTTAGCGTCCATTGTACGAAAGTACTGTGCGATGGAAAGCGCCTGGAAAACCGAAATAAAATTTTGGGACGATCCGGCCCTGAATACAAACCCAGTCCGAAATAAAAGGGTGCATCATCGCCAGACACCCGGGTCAAACACCAAAAAGCAAAAACCCTCTACAGGGCATGGAACCGTACTGGAAGGATGGCTTAATGGACCCTGTAAAATTCACAGTACAGAGGACGCCACACCAACTCACAGCCTTAGAGCATGTTGGATACTCCGGCAGGTGGCCAAAATTGGCGAAGATCTCCTAATTCCGGAGGCCACAGAAAGCCACCCCAGAGACACCAATACGGTATTAACAGTCTTCGAGACTTTCGCATCAAATAATATGCGAAAAAGGACACTCCGCAGCCTTGCCGAAGTCTACCAAGTAGCAACAATAAACCCATGGAGTGACACGGCTATTACCTTTAACGCCAGTGATGAACCTAAATTCCGAACAGCCCGAGCACCAGCCGCATTGGTCCTCAGTCCAATAGTGGACGGCTTTCGTCTTACCAAGGTACTCATGGACGGCGGCAGCGGATTGAACCTCATTTATGAGGAAACCCTTCAAAAAATGGAAATAGACTGGAACCGCATTGAGCGAAGCAGCACAACCTTTAGAGGAATAATCCCCAGTCGGGAAGCGCGCTGTACAGGAAAAATCACACTAGATGTGGTGTTCGGCACGCCGGATAATTACAGGTCCGAAGAGGTCACGTTCCATGTGGCTCCGTTCAGCAGCGGTTATCACGCTCTGCTAGGGCGGGAAGCGTTTACAATCTTCCAAGCAATACCCCATTACGGGTACATGAAGCTCAAGATGCCCGGGCCTAACGGGATCATCACTCTCGCTAGTGATCCGGACATAGCACTCCGCGCCGAAAACAAGACAGCCGCACTGGCCCTCGAGGCACTATCCGAAGCCCTAGCGGCTGAGGAACTGACTGCGCTGCGCTCCACGGTGAATAGGGACGATGTGGTACTCGACAAAAGATCCAAGTCCACCTCCTTTAAACCGGCGGACGAAATAGTCAAATTCCAGGTCCATCCAACGGACCCCAATAAAACAGCTTCCATCGGGGCACAGTTAAACCCTGATGTAGACGCCGCACTGCGAGAGTTCCTACGAGAGAACTGGGACATTTTCGCCTGGCACCCTTCAGACATGCCAGGAATCCCACGCAGGCTGGCCGAGCACAGCTTAAATATCCTAAAAGGATTCAAACCTGTCAAACAAGCTCTTCGGCGTTTTTCCGAACCTAAGAGACAGGCCATGGGAGAGGAGCTAGCAAAGCTATTGGAGGCCGGATTCATCAGAGATATAAAACATCCGGACTGGCTAGCAAACCTGGTGATGGTACCAAAGAAGGACAAATCCTGGCGCCTGTGCGTTGATTTTAAAGACCTTAACAAGGCTTGCCCAAAGGATCCCTTCCCCCTCCCCCGCATCGATCAAATTATCGACGCTACCGCAGGACACGATTCGTTGTGTTTCCTCGACGCATATTCCGGCTACCATCAAATCAAGATGGCAGAATCAGACCAAGCCGCAACGGCATTTATCACACCATACGGCCCATTCTGCTTCAACACAATGCCCTTCGGGCTCAAAAACGCCGGCGCAACATATCAGCGCATGATTCAGACATGTCTGGCAAACCAGATCGGCAAAACAGTGGAGGCATATGTAGATGATGTGGTCGTCAAAACAAGACATGTCGAATCTCTAGTAGACGACTTGAGGCTCACATTTGATAACCTCCGAACATACGACATCAAGCTCAACCCGGAAAAATGCGTTTTCGGCGTCCCAGCCGGAAAGCTCTTGGGCTTCATTGTATCCGGTAGAGGAATTGAAGCAAATCCAGCCAAGATCCGAGCTCTGTCACAATTGGATATCCCAAAGGACCTCAAACAAATACAAAAGTTAACCGGATGCGTGGCGGCTCTAAGCCGCTTTATCTCCCGCTTGGGAGAAAAGGCCCTACCCCTTTACCGCCTCCTTCGGCGCACCGAACACTTCGAATGGACGGATGCAGCCACGGCCGGACTCGACGAAATAAAAGCCATATTGGCAACAAACCCAGTCCTGGCCGCGCCAAACATTGGCGAACCAATGCTATTGTACATTGCAGCAACACATCAGGTTGTAAGCGCAGTGCTCGTCGTCGAACGAGAAACGGACGGACACAAATTCCCCCTTCAAAAGCCGGTCTATTATGTGTCCACTGTCCTCACTCCGTGCAAATCACGGTACCCGCATTATCAAAAGATTGCTTACGCGGTATTCATGGCATCCCGGAAGCTACGACACTACTTTCAAGAGTGTTCAATAACAGTAGCCTCGGAAGTACCACTTAACGATATTATAAACAACCGTGACGCAACGGGCCGGATTGCAAAATGGGCCATTGAGCTCCTCCCGTTCGACATAACTTATAAGCCACGGCGAGCCATCAAGTCGCAAGTTTTGGCCGACTTCGTCGCAGAATGGACGGAGGCCGAACTCCCTAAAGAGTACGGCACATATTCAAATTGGATCATGCATTTCGACGGCTCCAAGATGTTGGCCGGACTAGGGGCTGGCGTCGTTTTGACGTCCCCCACAGGAGACACAGTTCAATACGTACTCCAGATTATGTACACAGACTCCAACAATGCAGCCGAATATGAGGCCCTTTTACATGGTCTCCGGATGGCAGTATCCATGGGCATTCAACGCCTAGAGGTGCGCGGGGACTCGAACCTCGCAATATCCCAAATAAATGGAGACTTCGATGCCAAGGATCCAAAAATGGCAGCTTACCGCAACGCCGTCCTAAAAATGTCAGCTCGGTTCGAAGGGCTTGAATTTCACCATATAGCCCGGGAAAATAATCAGGCGGCAGATGTCCTGGCACGCATCGGCGCAAAACGCGATGTAGTCCCCCCCAACATCTTCTTGGAAAGGCTGTTCAAGCCATCCGTAGTATGGGAAGGGGAGCCGAACAATAACAGCCCGGACCCAACCGCACTGCCCGACACCGAACATTCTGACACAATCGGAGGCTCTGCCAATGAAATAACACCTTCAGCCCACGTAATAATGGCCGTCATCGCCCCGTGGACAGAACCATTCCTCGCCTACCTTACTAGGCAGGAACTCCCCGAGGACCAAAATGAGGCACGCTGCATAGTGCGGCGATCCAAAGCCTACAAAGTCCACGAGGGAGAGCTTTATAAGAAAAGCACTACCGGAGTCCTTCAAAGGTGCATCTCCGAAGAGGAAGGGCGGAACCTCCTGGCTGAAATTCATGCCGGACTCGGCGGTCATCACGCTGCAGCTCGGTCCCTTGTAAGCAAGGCCTTCCGTACAGGCTTTTATTGGCCGACGGCCCGGGCAGACGCCCAGGACTTAGTCCAACGATGCGTCGGTTGCCAGCTCTTTGCAAACCAAAGCCATATGCCACCCACCGCCCTCCAAACTATCCCCATCACTTGGCCCTTCGCGGTCTGGGGGCTTGACATGGTTGGACCCCTTAAAGGCGGAACCCACAAGCAAAAATACTTACTGGTCATGGTGGATAAGTTCACCAAATGGATAGAAGCCAAGCCTGTTAAGACGGCCGAATCCGGACCGGTGATAGACTTTATATCCGGGGTTGTACACCGTTACGGCGTCCCCCACAGCATCATCACTGATAACGGCACGAACTTTACGGCCGACGAGGTAAAACTCTGGTGCAAAAACATGGGCATCAAGCTCGATTATGCTTCCGTCTATCACCCACAAACTAACGGCCAGGTCGAACGTGCAAATGGTCTTATCATGAGCGGCATCAAACCCAGATTAGTGCGGTCCCTCAAGGAATCTAACACGCACTGGGTAGAGGAGCTCGACTCCGTACTCTGGGGGCTGCGGACCACGCCGAATCGCACCACCGGATACACACCATTCTTTATGGTGTACGGCGCAGAGGCAGTTTTGCCTTGCGACATAATTCATGACTCACCTCGAGTGCGCATGTACGAAGAAAGAGAAGCCGAGCTCGATCGGCAGGACAGTTTGGACGCATTGGAGGAGGAGCGTGACGTGGCAAAAGCCCGTTCCGCATTCTATCAACAGCAGGCTCGAAGATACCAAAGCAGAGAAGTACGGGCCAAAAATTACAACGTTGGCGAATTAGTTCTACGCCTGCCGGACAAGAAAAAGGACAAACTCAAGCCCAAGTGGGAAGGTCCCTTCATAATTGACCAAGTCCTGACTGGTGGAGCGTACCGCCTGCGAGATGCATCGGATAACCGACTCGAGCCGAACCCATGGAACGCAGCCCGTCTCCGAAGATTCTATGCCTAGCGCCGGACTCTGTGTTCGTCTCCTTCCTCTGTCCATTTTTTATATACTGTCTGTCTTACATTTCTCTCCTTCTCCCCTTCCTTTCTCTTATAGCCTTTAAAGGCTCATCAAATGACGTGCTATTCGCACTCATTAAACCTGGGGGCTTCTTTTAACAGAAGCTTATTTATACGGGCTTCATGCCCAACACATGTGTTACACTTCCGCATGTACCTTTTATTTCACCATTATATGCATCGATATGACTTAAGTTTTGGCCAAGCTGGGTTGCCTGGCTCCTGTGCTTACCCCTACGTTCCCGATTATTCGGCTAGGCGGTAAAGGGAGCACCTCTGCGATTGTTACTGCCGGATCAGCCGGATGTGTACCTCAGACTGGGTGAAGCCGAAAGCTAGCGTTCTTAAGGGAATATTCGGTCGGTGACCTAAAAGATGATCTTTTCACTTATTTATTTATGCGCCCCCAGATGCTTTTTCCCGCGTCTTTTTCGCAGAATGGGCATGCACTTTAGGGCATGCCTCCCAGGGAAAGGAACCCCTAACGGAACTATTCTCCCTGGAAGATGTTTCTTACTAACCATGTAATATAACATAACTAGTCGGGCACTTGTCTGTTCACGCACTAATGACCCCTACGCCTGGTCTCCATGCATTCCCCGGTTCTTATATAACCGCATGGGAATTCGGACACACTCCGGACCGTCAGGTCCCGAGGCTGAAGCGAAAAGGTCGGCCATGACAAACGATCTACAATCCGGCTAGAAGGCATTATAAATGTCAATTAAATTACATAGTCATTCTGACTGATTGTATTCCTCTTCAATACCATCTAACAGGCTGTCTAATTTACAGTCCTGCTGGGAATACTTTGCGGCCAATTCTACTTGGCCGTATACTAAGCTTACAGGGATCTCCTTCCCATCGGGCCCCACAGGACCGACCTCGGCCATGTGGTTGGGGTCAGCCTTTGTGTACCGCGTCTTCACCATGGCCCAGGCCTCCCTAGCGCCTTGACGGCAGGCCGATATCTTCCACAATCGGAAGCGCCGCCGTGCTCCCTTTAGCTTCTCCGCAAGCTCTCCAAGACCTTCGGGCATGGAGATGGATGGCCACAAGGCCTGGGCGACGCCTTGCATCGCCTGCCGAACTCGCTCGAGCAGTTGCGAGAGCTCGGGAAGAAGGTCACCCGTAGAACCGGGCATCTCCTCTGCAGGACGACCTGTTAGCACACCTACAGACATTACTCTGTTAGTCGACTTCCCCGCCGAACTTTTTTTCAAAGGTTCGTTCAAGCACTTACTAAATATGCCGCGCCGAAGCCGCTGATTCTCCTTAACGGAGTCTGACAGCTGGGCACGAACATCTTTCAGGTCGACGCCCAGCTTGGTGTTGGCATCTTGGAGATCGTTCTTCTCCCGCCTCACCTTTGTCAGCACCTTCTCACCAGCCTTCAGCTGGCGTAGGAGTGTTGCCTTTCCGGACTCAATCCGGCGCCATCTGCAATTTCATTTGTCAGATTCGCACCCATGCCGTGCTTCGCAAAATACTTATCTTTCGAAGTGTATATTACCAGAGGGGGTCTCCTTGGGCTCCCCTGCCGCGGCTAGTGCGGCCTCAAGTTGGGCTTTGCACTCTTCCAGCTCCTGGGACAGTAGGGAATTCTTTTCTGTAAGAACCTGCATAACAAATGATCCTTAAATCAGTTATTCTAACTGTTTCAAGTCTCGGGGGCTACTGGTATATATATATAATTACCAAAATTTTCTTACCCGTATGTCTTTTACATATTGCTCCGTGGCTCTGGCTAGACCATTTTGAGCGGCACGGAGGTACGCATCTCCCGAATTGAAGGCATCTAATGCCTCTCGGGAGAAACAAGCGTCGCGAAGAATTGTCCGGCGACGCCTGTGGTTCATGGCACTCTCCACCTCAGAGTTGGTGGCAGACAACCTGTCCACATCCTCCGTCGGAGGAGCGTCCGGTGCGCGCCTTGTGTTCGCCTCCGCCTCCGGACCAGGCTTTGGAGCCTGGCTGGTGGAGGCGCGATTGGCAGCCTCTCCGGATATAGTCCGGCGAGGTCTCTTTGTCCTGAAGAGAGCACGAGTGTTAATATGCCTTGAAGGTATAACACCTGGGATAAGGGGGCGCGCCATACCTTTGCGCTGACGCCTCGGTCCGGACTGCACCTCTTTTCTGCCCACGGGGCCCTGCGGCCCCTCGTTGGCTTGTCGCCGCAGGTTCGGCCTCCCGTCTCAAAAACCTCCCCTGCAAAGCTCGGTTGTAATCAGGAAACTGAAAACACGAGAGGGCGGACCCCTATTCGGGGTACTGGGACTTCGATCTCAGTTACCTGGGAGGCCGGGATTAGCCCTGGGTAATCGGCCGTAATGGCCACCAAGGCGTTGTCCTTGCTCAATTGATGGAACACTCCATCAATCAGCTCCACAGATAAGTCCGGATCCTCTTGAGAGGCCGGGTCGAGGGACCGTCCTGGGTCCTCGGGTTGTGGAGGAGGGCTGTTTATTTCTTTAACAGCCTGGCGCAGTTCCTGCGTTGAAGTCGTTAGACTGAATATTTAACAATGGGAATATAAAACGGATGGGCAAGTAATGGACCACTTACCCAGCTTGGGGGATTGTACATAGAAAATCCACCCTGTGGGTTGACGCGGAGAAATTCCTCCTCTTCTCCCTTGTACAAAGCGGACAAGGTCTTTGTTAGAGCCGCAGCCGAATCCGGTCCCTTACGGCCGTAGCGGGTGGCGTCGTCCTCCCCGTTGAAATCCCACATGGGGTGGCCTCTATACTGTAGCGGCTGCACCCCTCGCATGATGCATGCGGCCATGACCCCGATCATGGTCAGTCCGGAATGAGCTAACAATCTTATCCGGCCCATCAGGTAAGGACGTCCTTGTCACTTTCCCTCTGAGGGCTCCGTGGACGCCAACTTAGGCGCTTCTTTAGTGGAGCACTGTCGAACTCAGGGAGGCCGATCCGGACAGGATCCGGCAGCGGGACGTCCTCTATGTAAAACCATTCCGAAGGCCAGTCCTCGGACGCCTTCTTTGGGGTTCCGGATAGATATCCGGTCCCGGCGATGCGCCACACTTCGGCTCCGCCCACTTGATATATTGACCCCTTCTGAGAACGGGGCACAAGGCAGAATAGCTCTTTCCACAGCCCGAAATGAGCCTCAACACCCAAAAACAGCTCGCAGAGGGCTACGAAGCCCGCGATATGCAATACGGAGGCAGGCGTAAGATTGTGTAGCTGGAGGCCATAGAACTCCAGGAGCCCCCGGAGAAACGGATGGATTGGAAATCCGAGCCCTCTTATTAAATAAGGGACAAGGCATACCCGCTCTCCTTTGGAGGGATTAGGGGCACTCTCCGCTTGCTCTCCGCCATTATAGATGGCAAGACCGGCTCGAACCGGGACCATATAGGCCGGGGGGAGAAATCCCTTGGTCTGGAGCGTCACTAGCTCGCTATGCGGGATGGAGCATCTCTCCCAATATCCAGGCTGAGGGCTGGAAGGGCGAAAGGAGGAGTTGCGACGGCTGGCCATGGTGGAATGGACCTTTGTCGGATGCGCTCTGATGAACACTCGCGAAGGGGAGAAGGTGTGGTTTGGATCTAAATCCTCGTCCCCTTAAATGGGCGGCTCATTTACGCGGCTAGGGGTGTGGATGTAAAAACACTCAGACTTTTCATATTCGTTTGACACGTGGGAGACGGCCATTATTGGGCGTAGAAGCCAAGGAGCGCAACATTTACAAGAAACCGGACTTTATTCAACAGGTACACGGAATTTGGAGGAGAACCCGCCTTGCAATGCCGAAGACAATCTGCGCGCCAGACTCATCGTCATTGAAGCCTGGTTCGGGGGCTACTGAGGGAGTCCTGGATTAGGGGGTTTCCGGATGGCCGGACTATACCTTCAGCCGGACTCCTGGACTATGAAGATACAAGATTGAAGACTTCGTCCCGTGTCCGGAAGGGACTTTCCTTGGCGTGGAAGGCAAGCTTGGCAATACGGATATGTAGATCTCCTACCATTGTAACCGACTTTGTGTAACCCTAACCCTCTCCGGTGTCTATATAAACTGAAGGGTTTTAGTCCGTAGGACAACATACAGAACAACAATCATACCATAGGCTAGCTTCTAGGGTTTAGCCTCTCCGATCTCGTGATAGATCTACTCTTGTACTACCCATATCATCAATATTAATCAAGCAGGACGTAGGGTTTTACCTCCATCAAGAGGGCCCGAACCTGGGTAAAACTTCGTGTCCCTTGCCTCCTGTTACCATCTGGCCTAGACGCACAGTTCGGGACCCCCTACCCGAGATCCACCGGTTTTGACACCGACAATGGGACTCTCCTTGGCGTGGAAGGCACGCTTGGAAGGACGGATATGTAGATTTCCTTCCTTGTAACCGACTCTGTGTAACCCTAGCCCCCTCCGGTGTCTATATAAACCGGAGGGTTTAGTCCATAGGACCAACAAGAACAATCATACCATAGGCTATCTTCTAGGGTTTAGCTTCTCTGATCTCGTGGTAGATCAACTCTTGTAATACTCATATCATCAAGAACAATCAAGTAGGACATAGGGTTTTACCTCCATCAAGAGGGCCCGAATCTGGGTAAACATCGTGTCCCCTGCCTCCTGTTACCGTCCACCTTAGACGCACAGTTCGGGACCCCCTACCCGAGATCCGCCGGTTTTGACACCGACATTGGTGCTTTCATCGAGAGTTCCTCTGTGTCGTCATTGTTAGGCTTGATGGCTCCTTCCATCATCGATAGCTATGCAGTCCAGGGTGAGACCTGTCTCCCCGGACAGATCTTTGTATTCGGCGGCTTCGCACTACGGGCCAACTCGCTTGGCCATCTGGAGCAGATCGAGAGTTACGCCCCTGGCCACCAGGTCAGGTTTGGAAGCTTAAACTACACGGCCGATATCCGCGGAGACTTGATCTTCGACGGATTCGAGCCCCTGCCGAGTGCGCCGTACTGTCAGGATGAGCATGATTTAGCTCTACCATCGGACAGTGTTCGGGAGACTGCACCGGCAACCGCTCCGACCCTCAATTCGGAGCCAATTGCGCCATCCATGGATGGGTGATAGACCCACCATGAGGCCACTTCAGCGGCGATCGAGCCGAGTATCGACCTTACCCTTCACGAGAGTCATGACGCCAAACTGCTGGATTCTTCCCTGGCCACGGACTCCGAACCGCCTGCGCCCGTGCCTATCGAATCCAACTGGGCTCCGATCATGGAGTTCGCCTCCGCAAATATCTTTCAGCACTCGCCCTTCGGCGACATACTGAACTCATTAAGGTCTCTCTCCTTGTCAGGAGAGTCCTGGCCGAACTATGTCCGGCAGGATTAGGATGCGGATGACGAAGAAATTCGCCCCCACCCACCACCCACTTAGTAGCCACTGTCGACGATTTGACCGACATGCTCGACTTCGACTCCGAAGACATTGACAGTATGGACGACGATGCAGGAGACGAACAAGAACCACTGCCCACAGGGCACTGGATATCCACCTCATCATATGATATATATGTGGTGGACACACACAAAGAAGGCAATGGCGACGGGACAGCGGAGGATGACCCCTCCAAGAAGCAAACCAAGCGCCAACGACAGCGGCGCCGCTCTAAGTCTCGCCAAAGCAAAAGCGTGATACCGGCACATCAGGATAATAGCACTCTGGACAGGTGCCGAAGATGACGACAATCCCCTCCAGCAAGATTTAGAGCAGGAGGATGGAGAAGCCAGCCCTCCCGAGAGAGCGGCAGATGGAGAGACGGAGGATGATAATTACATGCCTCCCCTCGAAGACGAGGCAAGCCTCGACGATGACGAATTTGTCATGCCTAAGGATCCTGTCGAGCAAGAGCGCTTCAAACGCCGGCTTATAGCCACGGTAAATAGCCTTAAGAAAAAGCAACAACAGCTTCAAGCTGATCAAGATTTGCTAGCTGACAGATGGACTGAAGTCCTTGCGGCCGAGGAATATAAACTCGAACGCCCCTCCAAGAGTTACCCAAAGCGCAGGTTGCTACCCCGACTGGAGGAGGAAGCACTAAAACCTACATCTCCAGCATATGATGCGGCTAATCGGCCACCTCGTTGCCGCGACAGAGAGGCATTTCAGCCAAAAGCTCAGCCCGCACCCCGACACCACTCAAATAAAAATGTCATGGCATGGGGAAATATGCCAGATCTGCGAGACATATTGGAGGACAAAGCAAAACACGCAAGATCGATCTACGGATCACGAGGGCGCACCACTACGCGAGATGATAACCGTCACGCCGGATACAGTAAGAGTAAATCCGGCCGGGCCAAACATGGCGGACAAGACTCATTTGAGCTGCGTCGTGATATAGCCCAGTACAGAGGCGCCGCACACCCCCTATGCTTCACAGACGAAGTAATGGATCACCAAATCCCAAAGGGTTTCAAACCCATAAATATCGAATCATACGATGGTACAACAGATCCTGCGGTATGGATCAAGGACTTCCTCCTGCATATCCACATGGCCCGCGGTGACAATCTACACGCCATCAAATACCTCCCACTCAAACTCAAAGGACCAGCTCGGCATTGGCTCAACAGCCTGCCAGCAGAATCCATTGGCTGTTGGGAAGATCTGGAAGCCGCATTCCTCGACAACTTCCAGGGCACTTATGTGCGACCACCAGATGCCGATGACTTGAGCCACATAATTCAGCAGCCAGAGGAATCAGCCAGGCAATTCTGGACACGGTTCCTGACAAAGAAAAATCAAATCATCGACTGTCCGGATGCAGAGGCCCTAGCAGCTTTTAAGCACAACATCCGTGACGAGTGGCTTGCCCGGCACCTTGGATAGGAAAAGCCGAAATCTATTGGCAGCCCTCACGACACTCATGACCCGCTTTTGCGCGGGAGAAGACAGCTGGCTGGCTCGTAGCAATAACATACCAAAGCCCTGGTAAATCGGATACCAAGGACAGCAATGGCAGGGCGTGACGCAACAAAACAAGCGCCACATTAACAACGACAGCTGAAGATACGACGGTTAATGCCGGATCCAAGGCTCTAAACCGGTCAACTGAAAAAGCCATTCAAACAAAGTACGCCAGGTCCCGTCCAGCTTGGACCATATACTCGATCGCTCAATGTCAATACACGGCACCCAGAAAAGCCAGCCAATCACACCCACAGGGATTGTTGGGTGTTCAAGCAGGCGGCAAGTTAATTGCCCGAACAAGGAAGGGGGCCACATAACAATGACGAGGAGGAGCCGGCAGCCACACACCGGAGGACGAAGAGGTTTTCCCCACAAGTGCGGACGGTGAACATGATATACGCAACCCACATCAACCAAGAGGGAGCGGAAGCGTGCGCTAAGGGACGTATAAGCGTTGGAGCCAGTCGCCCCAAAGTTCAACCCATGGTCCTCCTGTCCGATCACCTTCAATCGCAGGGACCACCCCACTAGTATCCGTCATGGCGGATTCGCCGCACTGGTCCTAGACCCAATCATAGACGGATTTCACCTCACCCGAGTCCTTATGGACGGCGGAAGCAGCCTGAACCTGCTTTATTATAGGACACAATGCACAAAATGGGTATAGACCCCTCAAGGATCAAACCCGCAAAAACGACCTTCAAAGGCGTCATACCAGGTGTAGATGCCCATTGCACAGGCTCAGTCACACTGGGAGTGGTCTTCGGATCCCTGGATAACTTCCGAAGTGATGAGTTAATCTTCGATATAGTCCCGTTCCGCAGTTGTTATCACGCACTGCTCGGGCGAACCGCATTTGCGATATTCAATGCGGTACCGCATTATGCGTACCTCAAGCTCAAGATGCCAGGACCTCAGGGGGTCATCACAGTCAATGGAAACATAGAGCGCTCTTTCCGCACGGAGGAGCACACTGCGGCCCTCGCAGCAGAAGCATAAAGCAGCCTCTCCAGGCAATCCACCAGTTCGGTGATTAAACACCAAGACACCGTCAAGCGCGCCCGGAGTAATCTGCAACAAGACTGCCTGGCACACTCCGAGCTCGCATAGCAATGCGGCCCCCACCCCAGTCCCCGGCAAACGGCAAAATCCGTGCCATGCGTACATAATTACACATTGAAAATACCATGGGCATAGGTTGGGGGCACGACTACGGCACGCCCCAAAACGCGGCTCAACCGCACTAGGGGCTTCCCGCCTTATTATTTTTTCTCTCTTTCAGGACTTTACTCTCTGGAAACCCCGTCCGGTAGTACGATTGCCGGACACACGATAAAACAACCAAGGAGGCACTACGTCGCATCATGGAATTCCCAGGTGGTCTCTGATAACGAGGGAAATACCTGCTTTAAATACCATTCCTCGGCTTGCCCTTGGATGGGACATGTCAAATAGTCCTACTTTTTGCTTATCGCACTACTTGTATTATTCTGCTTCGACGCACCTTTTTGAGTAAACAATGCATAGCACTAGACTATTACCGCATTCTCTATTCTTTTTTATATATATGTTCATTCATGACATTCAGCACCCGTACACTCTGGTACGGCCAATACGCCAGGGGCTTAAGCATACCCCATAATACGGCGTGAGAAGTCCGAACAGTTTTGACAGTGCGGCACCCTGAACTTATAGCATTATATGCATCAGCTCCGAATCATGTCTTGGGTCAATAGTTGGGTTCGCCCGGCTCCCATGTTTTGGTAGCTTACGCTCCGCTATATCGGCTAAGGTAGCACTGGGAGAACTACTGCGATTGTGCCCCGTTCATCTGGGCAAGCACCTCAGTAGAGAAAGCTAAAACTGACTGTCATGATAAGGCGAGAGCTGGTCGCTGTTCGAGAGGTCTCGAGTCCCTAAAGACTTATGCCGCTTAGGGCGAGGAGTCGGCTTTGTCCGGCTTAGGCGTGTATAGCGCCCCGAATTCGGCTTTCCGAATACTAGGGGCTTCGCCAAAATTTAAAATTGTAGACTTCTATGGCTAAGTGAGAGTGATAAAGCATTATAGTCTGATTGCCTTGTTCGTTGCGCTGAGCACCTCCCTCGAAGGACCCAACAATGGGAAAAGAGTGCTCAGATTTATCCCGAACACCCCAGCACTCGTGGCATGGGGGCAGAAGCCGACGACTGGCCATCTCTCAGATTTGATAAACAGCCGCACAGAAGGTAATATTTTAAATTCAAACAAGCGTTGCATAGCGCACATGAACAAGTTTTCATAATACAGGATCACACGAGCAAGTTCATTCAAAAATTACATCCTTCGCACACTCGTCTGCCACAAGACGGGCACCCTTCAGGACACCCTCATAATACATTTCAGGGTGGCGATGCTCCTTGCCCTGCGGCGGCCCCTCCTTCACCAGCTTCTCGGCGTCCATCTTGGCCCAGTGCACCTTCGCACGGGCAAAAGCCCGGTGTGCACCTTCGATGCAGATGGACCGCTTTATGACTTCCAGCCGTGGGACAGGCATCCACAAGCCGCCTCACCAGGCCGAAGTAGCTGTTGGGAAGGGAGTCGCCAGGCCACATCCGGACTATAAGGCCCTCATGGCCTGTTCGGCCGCCTTGTGCAGCTCGACCAGTTGCTTCAGCTGGTCGCTCACAGGCACGGGTGTTCGGTCCCACTATATTGGAGACCAGAACAACTTCTCCGTCGAGCTTCCCTCCTCGCCTGGTAGTACTTTGCGGCATCTGACACGCTGCGGGGCAAATCTGTGAATGCTCCTGGAGAGCTCCGGACTCGGGTAAGTAACAAGTAATTTACTTTCACATGCTTGCTTTGCATAATGAATGCCTTACCCGCCGCTATCTTCCTCATCGCCTCAATTTCCTGGAGGGCCTTTTGGGCTTCAGCCTTGGCATGCTTTGTGCTCTCGAGGGCCGCGGCAAGCTCGGACTCTCGCGTCTTCGAGTCAAGCTCCAAAGTCTCGTGCTTCTTCACGAGAGCCTGGAGCTCTTGCTGCACCTCGCCCACCCGTGCCTCCTGTTCTCCCGCTCGGTGCGCTCCTTGGCCGCTTTGTTTTCGGCCTCGGACATCGCTTGCTTCAGGGTCGCCACTTCGGTCGTGGCCCCTGGCACATCCATGATGATCCTATCATTTTGCAACCACATCTTATATATTATATATAGACAAGGTATTACTTACCTTTGTTCTCCTTGAGCTGCCTCTTGGTAAGGCCAAGCTCTTTCTCGGACCGCTCGAGGTTCGGCTTCAGTGCGGCGACCTCCGCAGTCAGTGCGGCAGAGGTCAGCAGCGAAGCCTGCATACGCATACAGACATACTTATATTAGACTCCTGCAGATATTATTTGATCCTCTATTCGACTTTTCTTTGTGAACACCAAACAGAGCATCAGGGGCTATTGTCTATGCGATAATATTTTCCTATATTTTAAATACTTACCTCAAAGCCTGTTAGAAGGCTGGCACATGCTTCAGTCAGTCCGCTCTTGGCGAACTGAACCTTCTGATCACCGCACTCATAATAGTGCGGTGCTCTTCATCGATGGAAGCGCCGCGAAGCGCTCCCAGCAGGTTGTTCCGGTACCTCTGGATGGGCAGAGGTCACCGGCACGGGCGGCTTGCCCCTCTTGGAAGGGGCGCCTGCCAGATCCGGAACCACTGGAGGTTCCGGCGCGGTGTTCGGCTAAGGGCCGAACTTGGAAGTCTTGGGAGTCTTGCTCCCTTTGTGCCTGGAGTCCAGAAGGTTGCCTTGATGCACCTCCAGGACTATCTCCCCCCGGCTCGGTGCCCCTTGAGACAATACCTCGACATTGTCCGTAGGGCGAGGAGAGGAGGCGTTTGGAAGTGACTCACTATTCATATCCGACGAGGATACGTCGATACGGGCTCGGGGCGGACTGCATGATCATATTCGACGTTTAGGAGAAGCAGTGCAATAAAAGTATGCTATGGAGTTACTCGTGGTATTGAATACTTACGACTTCGCTAGGGCTTGGCCCTGAGTAACCACTCGTCTTCACCGTCCGGCGGCGGTGGTGGTACAGTTCGGAAGGAGAGGCCTTCCCTTCTTGGACCCTCGGCCTCCCCGGTGGGGGGCATTCCCTTTTTTGGTCTCCCCCGGCTGGAGGGGGAGAATCTTCATTTTCCTCCTCCTCATTTTCACAGGAGGAGTGCGTCTCGGAGTTATCGGACGATGAGTCAGATACCACCTGGCACCGGGAACTCTTTCGGGTTCCCGTGGCCTTCTTCTTGGTCTTCTTCCGGCACCTCATAAGGAGCCGGAGTCCGCAACCTCCGTCAGGAGAGCGTCTGCAGGGTCTCGGGCAGAGGGGCCGGACAGTCAATCTGCTCCGATGTCTCCACCCAGTCATGTCAAAGGCATGGGAGCTCAGATCCCACACATGGTTAAACCATGGAAAATAAATACCCTACGAGATGTACAGAACTTACCAGATCCGCAGGCGCGTCGCGCTTAGCCTGCAATCCTCGGTAAGGGGAGGGGGGACCTCGGCGCCCTTGAACAACACCTTCCAGACATCCTTATGCGTCATGTCGAAGAACTCGCGTAGAGTCTGGTGCTGGGCCGGGTCGAACTCCCATAAGTTGAAGCCCGTTGTTGACACGGGAGGATCCGACGGAAGAGCATGACCTGGACTATGTTGACAAGCTTGAGTTTCCTGCCTATCATGTTCTGGATACACTTCTGGAGTCCGTCCAGCTCCATCGATGAGCCCCAGGACAGGCCCTTCTCCTTCCAGGAAGTAAGCCGAGTGGGGATTCCGGATCGAAACTCGGGGGCCGCCACCCAGTTGCGTGTCGCGCGGGCTCGGTGATGTAGAACCACCCCGATTGCCACCCCTTTATGGTCTCCATGTAGGAGCCCTCGAGCCATGTAACGTTGGGCATTTTGCCCACCATGGCTCCGCCGCATTCCGCTTGCTGGCCGCCTACTACCTTCGGTTTGACATTGAAGGTCTTCAGCCATAGGCCGAAGTGGGGCCGGATGCGGAGGAAAGCCTCACACACGACAATGAACGCCGAGATGTTGAGGATGAAATTCGGGGCCAGATCATGGAAGTCCAACCCATAATAGAACATAAGGCCGCGAACGAATGGATGGAGGGGAAACCCCAGTCCACGGACAAAGTGGGTGAGGAAACCCACCCTTTCGTGAGGTTCCGGGGTAGGGACGATCTGCCCCGTGGCTGGCAGGCGGTGCGCGATATCCGCGGCTAACTATCCGGCCCCGCGCAGCTTTTTGATGTCTCCCTCCGTAACGGAGGAGACCATCCACTTGCCTCCCGCTTCGGACATGTTTGGAGAGGGTTGAGGAGAAGGATGTGGACTTGGGCGCTGGAGCTCGAGTGCGCAAGAATGGATGAGCAAGGAGGAAGAAGGCGTGGGTAGAAAAAGGCGAACCCTTGTCCCTTTATAAGGGCGGACTAAACTATGCGCCCCCACCAGCCTGGTAAAACTCGCTTATCCCCCAAGCGCCGTAATTGATGGCGCGGTTGGGTTACCCACGTCCGTATTGATGGGAATCCCGTAATAAGGGGACACGATCTCTGCTTCGACAAGATGTGCCAAGGAAACCCTCTCACGAAACACGCTGAGGTTGGTTGTGAAAAATGATTCGAATGGTGACCTGGCTATGGTGTGATGTCTCGCTGCAGAATGCGTCGGCAGATTAGATTGTGAAAATATTATTCTCTCTATGGTTGTATGTGGAACTTGTTTTGCAGAGCCGGACACGATCCTCGTGTTCAAAATCTTTTATGAAGTATCCGGAGGAGGAACCCGCCTTGCAATGCCGAAGACAATCTGCGCGCCGGACTCATCGTCATTGAAGCCTGGTTCAGGGGCTACTGAGGGAGTCCTGGATTAGGGGGTATCCAGACAGCCGGACTATATCCTTTGGCCGGACTGTTGGACTATGAAGATACAAGATTGAAGACTTTGTCCCGTGTCCGGATGGGACTCTCCTTGGCATGGAAGGCACGCTTGGAAGTACGGATATGTATATTTCCTTCCTTGTAACCGACTCTGTGTAACCCTAGCCCTCTCCAGTGTCTATATAAACCGGAGGGTTTAGTCCGTAGGACCAACAACAACAATCATACCATAGGCTAGCTTCTAGGGTTTAGACTCTCTGATCTCGTGGTAGATCAACTCTTGTAATACTCATATCATCAAGAACAATCAAGCAGGACGTAGGGTTTTACCTCCATCAAGAGGGCCCGAACCTGGGTAAACATCATGTCCCCTGCCTCCTGTTACCATCTGCCTTAGACGCACAGTTCGGGACCCCCTACCCGAGATCCGCCAGTTTTGACACCGACAACCGTAGTTTGAGGAGTTCATGTATTCACTAAGTGTTAATGCTTTGTTCTGGTACTCTATTAAAAGGAGGCCTTAATATCCCTTAGTTTCTGATAGCACCCCGCTGCCACGGGAGGGTAGGACAAAATATGTCATGCAAGTTTTTTCCATAAGTACGTATGACTATATTCGGAATACATGCCTACATTACATTGATGAACTAGAGCTAGTTCTGTGTCACCCTATGTTATAACTGTTGCATGAGGGATCACATCGGACATAAATATCCATCATTAATCCATTGCCTACGAGATTTCCACATATTGATCTTTGCTTAGTTACTTTACCATTGCCACTATTACAATCACTACAAAACCAATGCTATTACTTTTGCCACCGTTACCGTTACTTCCATATTACTTTGCTACTAAATACTTTATTGCAGATATTAATTCTTTCAGGTGCGGTTGAATTGACAACTCAACTGTTGATACTTGAGAATATTCTTTGGCTCCCCTTGTGTTGAATCAATAAATTTGGGTTGAATACTCTACCCTCGAAAACTGTTGTGATCCCCTATACTTGTGGGTTATCAAGACTATTTTCTAGCGCCGCTGCCAGGGAGCATAGCACTATTCTTTGAGTCACTTGGGATTTATATCTGCTGATCATTATGAAGAACTTGAAAGATGAAAGAACCAAGACTTTTCCCTCAACTACGAGGGGAGGTAAGGAACTGCCATCTAGCTCTGCACTTGATTCACCTTCTGTTATGAGTAAACTTGTGACACCTACTCCTGCTATTCATCCTGATATGTCGCATGTTATCGATGATGCCACTTCTGCTTTGCATGATGCTTATGATGAAAGTCCTTCTATGCTTGATAATACTGTGCCACTAGGTGAATTTCCTGATGAAGAACTTGCTAGGGTTAGAGAGAATGAAATTATTGAAACTGATAATATTGATGAAAGTGATTATGAAGATTCTCCTCCTAGATATGAATTGCATGTTGTGCCTAAGGGTTATATTATGGATGAAGAAACTGCTAGAGACTTTTTATCTTGCAATGATAAATATGATCTTAAGAAACTGTTAGCTAAGCTGAAAGAAAAGTCTTTGAATGCTAGAATGAAATATGACCCTCTTTTTCTACTTCACCTATCTGTATTTCTGATAAGGATTATGATTTCTCTGTTGATCCTAAGTTAGTTACTTTGGTTGAATTTGGTCCTTTTTATGGCTATGAATCTGAAACTGCTGTCGCACATCTTACTGAATTAAATGATATAGCCACCCTGTTCACTAATGATGAGAAAACTCGATATTACTTTATCCTTAAGTTGTTCCCATTCTCATTAAAGGGTGATGCTAAAATTTGGTTTAATTCTCTTGATCCTGGTAGTGTGCATAGTCTCGAGGATATGATTTATTACTTCTCTGCTAAGTATTTCCCCGCTCATAAGAAACAAGTTGCCTTAAGGGAAATATATAATATTGTGCAAATTGAAGAAGATAGCCTCCCACAAGCTTGGGGGAGGCTTCTCCGATTACTTAATGCTTTTCCTGATCATCCTCTCAAGAAAAATGAAATACTTTATATATTTTATAATGGACTAACCGATGTTTCCAGACACCACCTGGATAGTTGTGTTGGTTGTGTTTTCATGGAAAGAACTGTTGATCAAGCTGAATTGCTATTGAATAATATGCTGAGTAATGAAAATGATTGGACACTTCCTGAATCAACTCCTAAGCCAACTCCGAAGAAAAGGGGTATTCTATTTCTCAGTCCTTAAGATATGCAAGAGGCAAATAAATCTATGAAAGAAAAGGGTATTAAAGCTGAAGATGTTAAGAATTTACCACCTATTGAAGAAATACATGGTCTTGATAACTTGACACAGGTAGTAAAGGTAAATCCTTTCTGTAGATTTTATGAAGGTGATATTCCTCATTATAAGTATGCTAGCCAATGCTTAGATGAGTTTGATAATGTTATTGTTAAATAAGAAAACTTCAATGCTTATGTGCGTAGATAATTGAAACGTAATACCTATATGATTGAACACTTGAGTGATTATATGTCTAGAGTTAAAGGTGAACATAAACTTATTAGCAAACATGCCTCTATGGTTACCACCCAAGTAGAACAAGTACTTAAAGCTCAGAATGATTTGCTCAATGAATTCAATAATAAGAAAAATGATAATGTTGTTAGAGTTATGACTAGAGGGCATAAAATGACTCAGGAACCTTTGTATCCTAAGGGCCACCCTAAGAGAATTGAGAAAGATTCTGAGAGAACTAATGTTGATGCACCTAGTACTTCTAAGAACAAGCAAAAGAAAAATGATAGGACTTTGCATGCTTCTAGTGAACCTGTTGTTGACACACCTGAGAATCCCAATGATATTTCTATTTCTGATGCTGAAACACAATCTGGTAATGAACATGAACCTAGTGATAATGTTAATGATGATGTTCACGTTGATGCTCAACCTAGCAATGACAATGATGTAGAGATTGAACCTGCTGTTGATCTTGATAACCCACAATCAAAGAATCAACGTTATAGTAAGGGAGACTTTGTAGCTAGAAAGCACGATAAAGAAAGAGAACCATGGGTTCAGAAACCCATGCCCTTTCCTCCTAAACCATCCAGGAAAAAGGATGATGAGGATTTTGAGCGCTTTGCTGAAATGATTAGACCCATATTTTTCCGTATGCATTTGACTGATATGCTTAAAATGAATCCTTATGCTAAGTATATGAAATATATTGTTACAAATAAAAGAAAGATACAGGAAGCTGAAATTTCCACCATGCTTGCTAATTATACTTTTAAAGGTGGAATACCTAAGAAACTAGGAGATCCAGGAGTACCAACTATACCATGCTCCATTAAAAGAAACTATGTTAAAACTGCTTTATGTGATCTTGGAGCCGGTGTTAGTGTTATGCCTCTCTCTTTATATCGTAGACTTGATTTGAATAAGTTGACACCTACTAAAATATCTTTGCAAATGGTTGATAAATCAACTGCTATACCTGTCAGTATTTGTGAGGATGTGCCTGTGGTGGTTGCAAACGTTACTATTTCAACAGACTTTGTTATTCTTGATATTCCCGAGGATGATAGTATGGCTATTATTCTTGGTAGACCCTTTTTGAATACTGCAGAGGCTATTATTGATTGCAACAAAGCCAATGTCACTTTTCATGTTAATGGTAATGAGCATATGGTACACTTTCCGAGGAAACAACCTCAAGCCCACAGTATCAATTCTATTGGAAAAATTCCAACAATTACTATTGGAGGTTTTGAGTTTCCTCTTCCTGCTGTCAAGAACAAATATGATATTCTTATTGTTGGGGACATGCATATCCCCATTGAGGTAACCTAGTGTTATTCTAAAATTCTCCGGTTTCATGTTATTCCAAAAGAGTTTGTTAACAAGACTTGATCAACCTTGTTAGTGGATTCCTTTTGATGAGTATGAGATGGATGAAGTTAGAAAGCACAACTCTGTGTACCCTATTTTTACTTTCTGTTATTTAGTTTTAAAAAGCAAAAATAGTATTTTCTGTTTGTTTTCTGACTTATCATTGCAATAAAAAATACCCTGAAAATAAAAGTTCTCCAAATGTCCTGAAAATTTTATATGATTTTTTCTAGAATATTTAATAATTATTGGCATTGAGAACACACCAGGGGGACCCACCATGTGCCCACGAGGGTGGAGGGCGCGCCCACCCCCTAGGGCGCGCCCCCTGCCTCGTGGACCCCACGTAGGCCCCCTCCACTTATTCTTGCACCCACACACTTCATCTTCCTCCAGAAAAATCATCCACCAGCTCAAACCCGAGTTCTAGCTCATCTTGCTGCCATTTTCGATCTCCTTACTCAAAGCTCCATTCACAAAACTGCTTTGGGGGATTGTTCTTCGGTATGTGGCTCCTCCAATGGTCCAATTAGTTTTTGTTCTAATGCCTTATTTATTACAAATCTTTGCTGCTTAGGTGACCCTGTTCTTGAGCTTGCATGTCAAATTTATGTGGTGAAAAGTAGTTTTAATGGATGATTTAGCCTCTAGGCACTTGTAGGAGTAGGTTCTATCAATTTTGTTGAGTTTGGTTCACTTTTATTTTGAGTCACTAAAAATTTCAGAAATTTTTCAGAGAAAGAAAATGATGAAGAGATTGTTGAGGGGCTCTTCGAGTCGAAGCTCGAAGAATAAGCAAAGTGAAGAAAATAAGAAGCCCAAATATAATCTCCCCCGCACTGCGGAGGTTCGGCCGTGTGAATGGCCTTGTGATGAATTCTTGAGAGAAGCCGGGAATTATGAAGATTTTTATTATTTGCCTGAGAATGCAGGACTCGTCGACTTCCTCCGCGACCAGCGCAAACAATATCTCCTCCTCACTAATATTTTCGTGCAAAATTTTTACTTTCATGCTAAGAAATCACCACCTTCAGTGGAATTTTATTTATACGATGAGGTTAAGGAGATGTCACTTTATGATTTTTGTCGGGTCTGTAAGATACCCTTTGAGGGCAGCATAGAGGAACAACATCATAATGATGTGGAGAGGTTTATTGATATGATTGTTGTAGGGGGAAACGAGGAAGGTTTCCGATGAAAGAATTACTAGCATACATTTTCCTGTTCTACGTTACTTTGCAATATTTGCTAGTAGATGCTTAATTGGTCGCGGGAACAGTGGAAACCTTAGTGCCCCTGATATTGTTATTTTGCGCCATGCCCTGTTTCGTGATACCACTTTTAGTTTAGGCGCTATTGTTGCTAAACGGTTAAATCTGAACCGTACAAAGGGTCCCTTCTTTGGAGGCATCTTTGCCTCGCGCCTTGCTGCACACTTTAACATACCTATTAGGCATTATTGGAAAGAGGAAAAGTCGTTGCCTCCTATTTTTATAGATTATAAGAGACTGGTAGCACATGATTTTATTGTTAAGGATAAGAAGAAGATGCTTAAATATAGATTGATATTTGAAAAAAAATTACTTTGAGACTATTACCTTGCCTGCTCCCTCTTTGTTCAACATATTTTCAGGCACGTACCTTGTTTTGCCGGAGGCCGTTCATGCATACTGGAGCCTGACATCAGCTCTAGAGCCTGAGACGGAGCCACCACTCGATCCTTACCGTCAGTTTGTTTATCGGTGGGATCCGGAGGAGATTGCCAACCAGTGTCACCCAGAGGACACTCCTCCATACACCGGAGAGGGTGGCTTTGAGCTGTGGCCATAGACCAACTTAGGCCAAAAGCCTAAGCTTGGGCGAGTACGTATTACTCATCGACATTACATTCATGTTCACACACTCATGCCAGTTGTATGTGCTCATACTTTTTCACAGTAATATCCATGCTAGTTTAATTTTCTTTTCCAGCATTCTTCTTGTGTGTTTGAAAAACCTTACGAAAAACCAAAAAAAATAGTTGTAGCTTTTAGCTAGTTTGCTTTCCATGGTTGTAGTAGTAGTAATTAAAAAGAAAACCCAAAAATATTTCTCGTTCTTCATTTGCTTGTTGGGATCTTTCCCGTGTAAATAGTTTTGTTTCTTTTCTTTTCTTTGGGGTCGAGAGGAGAAGACCATGATGAAAATGTTGAGTAGCTCTCATATGCATTATTGTTGATCTAACAAAGAGCCCATATTACCTTGTCTTCTCCTGTGTATTGAATTCTTGCAGATTCCAGCTTAGTCCAATGCACGTGCACTATTATTATTATCCACACCGTTCGGTCATGCAAGTGAAAGGAAATTATGATGATATATGATGAACTGATTAAGATGAGAAAAGCTGGTATGAACTCGACCTATCTTGTTTCTGTAAATATGATTAGTTCATCGTACCTGATTCAGCCTATTATGAATGAAACATGTTTGCAATGACAATTAGAGATTATAGTTGCTCATGCCATGCTTAATTTGCTAGGAGTTTATAATGGTTTACCTTGCATGCCAACATGCTATTAAAATGGTTGTGATGTGGTATGATAGGGTGGTATCCTCCTTTGAACGATTTGAGTGGCTTGACTTGGCACATGTTCACGCATGTAGTTGAAACAAAATCAACATAGCCTCCACGATATTTATGTTCATGGTGAACTATATCCTACTCATGCTTGCATTCAGTGTTGATTAATTTTAATGCATGTTCATGACTGTTGTCGCTCTCTAGCTGGTCGCTTCCCAGTCTCTTTCTAGCCTTCACTTGTACTAAGCGGGAATACTGCTTGTGCATCCACTTCCATAAACCCCAAAAGTTATTCCATATGAGTCCACCATACCTTCCTATATGCGGTATCTACCTACCGTTCCAAGTAAATTTGTATGTGCCAAACTCTAAACCTTCAAATGAAATTATGTTTTGTATGCTCGAATAGCTCATGTATCAACTAGGGCTATCTATATCTTCCATGCTAGGCGGGTTATTCTCAAGAGGAGTGGACTCCGCTCCTAACTCACGAGAAAATGGCTGGTAACCTGGATGCCCAGTCCCATGCTCTAACCAAATCAAAATAATTGCAAACAAAACTCCCCTAGGATTGTTGTTAGTTGGAGGCACCAGTTGTTTCGGACAAGCCATAGATTGATGTTTGTTGGTGGGGGGTATAAACTTTACCATTCTGTTTGGGAACCGCCTATAATGTGTGTAGCATGGAAGATACCGAGATCTCTCGGTTGTTATGTTGACAATGAAAGTATACCACTCAAAATAGTATTTATCTCTGTTTCAAAATCGAGCTCTGGCACCTCTACAAATCCCTGCTTCCCTCTGCGAAGGGCCTATCTATTTACTTTTATGTTGATTCATCGTCCTCTTATTAAAAAGCACCAGTTGGAGAGCCCCACTATCATTTGCATGTATTACTATTAGTTTACATTGAGTATGACTGTGACTGGATCTCTTTTACCATGAATTACAATGTTTAGTCAATCCTTGATCTTCAGATGTGCTCTACATTTATGTTTTACGGTCTCAGAAAGGGCTAGCGAGATCCATCTTGTTATATCATATTATGATTGTTTTGAGAAAGTGTTGTCATCCGAGATTTACTATTATTGCTCGCTAGTTGATTATGACATTGATATGAGAAAACATGAGACCTAAATGTTATTGTGAATATGGTTAGTTCATAAACATTGCTGAAAACTTGAATGTTGGCTCTACATATTTACAACAACAAGATCAAACAGAGTTTGTAAAAGTTTTTCTTTATCACTTTCAGTTTGTCAACTGAATTACTTGAGGACAAGCAAAGGTTTACGCTTGGGGGAGTTGATACGTCTCCATCGTATCTACTTTTCCAAACACTTTTGACCTTGTTTTGGACTCTAACTTGCATGATTTGAATGGAACTAACCCGGACTGACGTTGTTTTCAGCAGAATTGCCATGGTGTTATTTTTGTGCAAAAATAAAAGTCCTCGGAATGACCTGAAAATCAACGAAGAATATTTTTGGAATATATAAAAAATACTGGCGAAAGAATCTACATCAGGGGGACCATACCATGTCCACGAGGGTGGGGGGCGCACCCCCTGCCTCGTGGGCCCCCTGATGCTCCACCGACCTTAACTCCAACTCTATATATTCACGTTCTGGGAGAAAAAATCCCAGAGAAGGATTCATCGCATTTTACAATATGGAGCCGCCGCCAAACCCTAATCTCTCTTGGGAGGGCTGATCTAGAGTCCGTTCGAGGCTTCAGAGAGGGGAATCCATCGCCATCGTCATCATCAACCTTCCTCCATCACCAATTTCATGATGCTCACCTCCGTGCGTGAGTAATCCCATCATAGGCTTGCTGGACAGTGATGGGTTGGATGAGATTTATCATGTAATCGAGTTTGTTTTGTTAGGGTTTGAACCCTAGTATCCATTATGTTCTGATAATGATGTTGCTATGACTTTGCTATGTTAAATGCTTGTCACTAGGGCCCGAGTTCTATGATTTTAGATATGAACCTATTATGTTTTCATGAATATATGTGAGTTCTTGATCCTATCTTGCAAGTCTATAGTCACCTATTATGTGTTATGATCCGTTAACCCTGAAGTGACAATAATCGGGATACTTACCGGTGATGACCGTAGTTTGAAGAGTTCATGTATTCACTAAGTGTTAATGCTTTGTTCCGGTACTCTATTAAAAGGAGGCCTTAATATCCCTTAGTTTCCGATAGGAGCCCGCTGCCATGGGAGGGTAGGACAAAAGATGTCATGCAAGTTCTTTTCCATAAGCACGTATGACTATATTCGGAATACATGTATACATTACATTGATGAACTGGAGCTAGTTCTGTGTCACCCTATGTTATAACTGTTGCATGAGGGATCGCATCCGACATAATTATCCATCACTGATACATTGCCTACGAGCTTTTCACATATTGATCTTTGCTTAGTTACTTTACCGTTGCCACTGTTACAATCACTTCAAAACCAATACTATTAATTTTGCCCCCGTTACCGTTACTTCCATATTACTTTGATACTAAATACTTTGCTACAGATATTAAGTCTTTTAGGTGCGATTGAATTGACAACTCAACTTTTAATACTTGAGAATATTCTTTGTCTCCCCTTGTGTCGAATCAATAAATTTGGGTTAAATACTCTACCCTCGAAAACTGTTGCGATCCCCTATACTTGTGGGTTATAAGTTTTCCATCTTTTATTTCAATAAAAATGTCAAGTATATCCTTTACCATGCTTATTTTGCAAGTCAATATGTTGTTGTTTTGAAAACAAAAAAAATTCTATCATTGTCTGAATTCTTTTGGAAAGTCTGAACATGATAAAATCTCGAAATTTTTACACATTGAGAAATAACAACTTTTCTACAGTGTGGTAATTTTTTCAGAATTTTTGGAGTTAGAGAAGTATGATTCCTCTTGCATACTTTACATACTATTCTATTTACATAGATTGTTGTTATGTTTGCATTGCTTGCATATGTTTGCTTGTTTCATGATTCTATTTGAGGATATGAGTATTAAATATGCAGAGGCTTTTAGTATGCAATGTTAAATGATAATTTTAGTGATTTGCTACAGTTGATAATGATAAGGTTATTGCATTGATTTATACTAACTTATCTCACGAGTTCTTGTTGAGTTTTGTGTGGATGAAGTTTTAATATTTAGGGAAACTGATATATAAAAGGAATTAAGGAGACACAAAAGCTCAAGCTTGGGGATGCCCAAGGCATCCCAAGATAATATTTCAAGAAGTCTCAAGCATCTAAGCTTGGGGATGCCCCGGTAGGCATCACTACAAAAAAATACACTTCCGTGATGATACGTGTTTGTCACAGTAGGTCGCGTTTTTTGTCATGCATGTACATCCATCACGATTTTATGACAGAATCAAGATAGTCATACATGTGCTGTCGTAGAAGTGTTCCATGACATTACCAAAATTATCATCACGGAAGTGTCCACTTCCATGATGATAAATCGCGCGTCATAGATGTGCATTCGTCAAGGGTGACCGACACGTGGCATCCACCATAACGGAACGCTGTTAAGATATCGGGTCTGGTTTTGGATCCGATAACCCGTTAACAGCCCCGGCCAATGGGAAATTTCCACGTGTAAAATTCTTATTGGCCGGATGAAACACGTGTCAGCTCGTCAGTGGGTCGGATAGGCGCCTATGATATGTCGACACGTGCCACGGCCCACCACTGGCCCATTTAGCTTACAAAGCTAGCCCGTTTGACTTGGTCAAAAGTTAATGGGCTGGCCCATGAAAAGCCTGTTAATGGTCTCTTCGCAAATAGCCCATTTTACGGCCCGTTAAGTCACGGCCCGTTAGGCCCTAAAGGAATTCGGCCCAACAACGTCATGTGGGCCGTTGAATATAACATCAGCCCATTTCACTTTCGGCCCATGTATGGCCCACGACGTCTTTCGGCCCATATGAGGCCTTCATATCTTTCGGCCCTTTACAGGCCCACAGTGACTCTAGCCCATAATGAACAGTAATTTTCTTTATACCCATTAACGGCCCGTGGTTTACATGTGCCATTTCCAGCCCGTGTTAGCTTTCGGCCTATTGACGGCCCATACATTCTTGGGCTCCTTTTCGGCCCTCGATTACTTCCGGCCCGTTACTAGCCTGTTCCCCTAATGGGCCAAATTCGGCCCATGGCAAGAGTTGGGCCGTTACTGGCCTGTTCCCCTAATGGGCCAAATTTGGCCCATGGCAAGAGTTGGCCCATTACTGGCATGTTACCCTAATGGGCCAAATTCGGCCCATGGCAAGAGTCGGCCCGTTTCTGGCTTGTTAACCCGTTGCGCCATTTCCAGCCCGTCATATATTCTGGCCCATTAACGACCCGTTATGCCTGTGACAGAATTAAGCCTTTGCTGTCCTACGGCCTGTTAATGGCCTGTTACCGTGTTGGGCCGATACCAATTACGCCCGATTATGGCCCATGTAGACCCATTTATCTGACGGCCCGAGGCCCATCGATTACATGCCCATTTATCGACGGGCCGTAGGAGACCCATGGATCCTACGGCCTGTATATGGCCCATGGTAGTTGCGGCCACTAGCAAACCAGGCAAAAAAGAAGACTAGGAAATAAATAAGGCCAAAACTAACACTAGGCTATTAAGGCGATTGCACAGATTACATCCACTCGGCATCAAAGATCGCCACCAGTGCAAATATAGGGAACACCCTACACTATACAAAAATGGCTTGCTGTTTTCTTCAACCAGTGGCTGCACATTAAGAATAAATTTTGTATCGCACCAAAACAAATTACAACTATATAAAAAAGGAAGGTTGGCATAAAACTTAACAGTCTAGCAGATAAATGCACCACCAGAAGTTCAGAAGCTCAGTTCATTTGACCTGACTGTTACGTTTTCATGCTGTATTGTCCGATGGAGCACCATAACCCTCGCCTTCATTTCCCCTAGGCTCCTGAACAACATAGCAAATGTCTGATAGTCTGGTTTCAAAACCATGCATATCTTGACAACATTGAGCAATGTTTCTCCTTGTTTCACAAAGGGTCTCCGTTAGGGAATGGACTTGTGTCTGGAGCGCAGATACAACATTGCTTTGAGCTTGCATATCTTGATCATGAGGCCGTTTGGACGATATTGCCTTAACAACCAACCCAGTATTACACGGGAATGTGCTTTCTGCACTGTTAGTGGACAGGTACTGACCCACTGCAGCAAGAGCTGACATTGCGGTTATAGTTGCCTCGCCACCATCAGAAGGTGGCGGTTCCACCATTTTTTCCATAGCTCGCTGAAAAGTTGAGGTTTTACATTAGTAGTACCAGAACAGAAGATATTAAGGAGGCAGCAAAACCAAACAAAATAGCTTTGGTCTATATACAGAACTTATTCTGGTGAACCCATGTAAAATATTAGTTGTATTTTATTGCAAAGTACATAATAAAACCAGGTTCCAAACATATGACCATGTACCATCGCTAATGTATTCACTAGTGCGGAACCAGGCAATAGCACCGGTTCGTAAGGCCCTTTAGTGCGAGTTCGGTAACCGGCACTAATTTGTAGGCACTAAAGGCCCCCCCCTTTTAGTACCGGTTCAGCATGAACCAGTGCTAAAGGGCAACCACGTGGCACGAGCCAGCTCCATGGGCGCGTAGGACATTAGTACCGGTTGGTAACACCTACCGGTACTAAATGTTTGGGTGTGTTTTTGTTTTATTTTTTATTTTTACTTTAATTTTGTGTTTTCAATTTAATTTAGTGATTGTTTTACATTATAATGAGTTGTTAAATCATTAGGTGATTAGTTTGACTGGATGCGTGGATCCTAGCTAAGTCATCAAGTATATGTCATATCCATATTATATATACTCGATTACCTACTTAAGTGATCGAGGTAATATGGATATGGCATATACTTGATCAGTTACCTAGAATCCATCCAGTTGAAACTAATATGCAATTTCTTTCATAAATGATATAATAACTCATCATCATCATATTAATTAATATAAAAACTCTTGCATCATATATATCATCACCAACGGTTTTCATAGCAAAGATATCATCGAGTTCAACATGGTAATGATATTATAAGCGTTCATAACACCACAAAAGCAAATCACTCTTTGAGATTAAGTTCAGGACGAAGAACACGGACATGAGAGGACAAGTACTAAGAGCATGAACTAGCTAATTAATCACTCCTGCTGCTCTCTCTCAGGTAAAATAGCATAGAACATGTATAGCTTTGCTGATTCATCATATTGGAGCATGCAGATGATCCTGTCTCCTAATCGTGGGTTGCGCTTCTGATTGCTGCCCCGTAGTACTTCTGTGTGATCATTCACAATTTTTCTCCAGTCTTTTACTATTAAGCATTCCTCGCTATTAGAAATCCTGAATGCACTAAAGTGCATTGTAGGATATCTTGGCCGTAAGCTAACAATATTCATGGTACCTTTAGTCTCGATCCAATCAGGCACAACATTCATCGGGAGTCCCTGTTGAAGAACATCGTATAGTAACATACTTAGCAATGAAGTTTAGCTTAAAAATAATGTATGCAAAAGATGCACTGAGGAGAAATAGTAGAAATCTTACCATCTTTCCAAAATATGTGTGACCATAGTACAGTATGAACACTATTGGTCGCAGTTTTGAGTACTAACATTTCTAAGTGCAGGAAAGAAATTTGTCTTGACAACATCAAGATCCTCAAGCCATGAAACATAATGACTTGTCTCCTCGCAGTTTAGTTCAGCCCCGGGACAGTGGACGGTCCTGTCTACCAAGCGCCGGACATGTTTGCTTGATTGGAAGTAAGCTATCAATATAAATTGAGATCTATTAATTATTCAACTGGTTCAATAATCTCATATCGAAGACATAAATATGGTTGAGAAACTCACATACTGGTAGAACTGGAGGCGTCTGCACATCGACCCAGATGTCTCTATTACCTTCAATATCATCTTCCGGACGAATATCAAAGGTGATAACCATATCAGGCTCTAATGCATAATCCTTGCATAGTGCTTGCCAAGTTTTGCATCCAAAATAGGTGTATGTGTCTGCATTGTATAATTTGACGTTGAAGGTATAACCATGCTCGGTCTTCAACTAAACTCTTTTTACCTCCATAGTTTCGTTAGGACTGAAACCTATCTTATCCAACACAAAAAATTTTGCATGGCAGGGGATACGCTAGTAGGATAGTGAAAAATTAAAATTAAAAGTTGAAGCAAATGAAGCATAAGTCATGCTTAATTACGAAAAAAGACTTGTCGTTGTGACATACTGTATCCACTTCGAAGTTCTCATCCAGCTTGATGCTGAAGCGTCTATCATCAACTAGAAAATTTCTGCCGCACAGGCCGCGCTAGTCTTCACAGTATTCGCACATAATGAAATCGTGTTCGTCGCCAGACGACATTCCTATGTTCATAGGTGAAACATTAAACACTTATTAGTTCTATTAATTCAACTAATTCTATTAATTCAACTAGTTCAACTAAGCACTTACGAAGAATATACGTAGTTAATTGAACTAATTCAACTTACTAGTTCAACTAATTAATTCAACTAAACTAGTTCTATTAATTTTTTTACTAAAAATAAGGTAGCTAGTTCTATATAATAAAATGTTAATTAGATAATGAAATCTCACATAACTAAATTAAATATATATCTAACATATAATTTATATCTAATGCATCTAACATTTGACATTAATATCTAACATATGTTCATATATAGGTGAAACATTAAACACTTACTAGTTCTATTAATTCAACTAAATAAACTAGTTCTATTAATTCAACTAAGCATTTACTAAAAATAAACTAGTTTTATTAATTTCTTACTAAAATAAAGTAGTAGTTCTATATAGTAATATTTTGATTAGATCATCAAATCTCATATACCTAAATTTTCTTACTAAAAATAAACTTGTTCTATTAATTTTCATACTAAAAATAAACTAGTTATATTAATTCAACTAGTTCAAATCTCATATATATATATATACCTAATTAATATCTAGCTATAATAATTCAACTAGTTCAACTTGTTCTAATTCATGTAAAATATATTTGACATTAATATTTAACATCTTTTCCATATAATTCATCTAACATTAACATTCTAACATTATTATCTACATAATTTATCTAACATTAATCTAAACAACAGAAAATAGAAAATAAGTAAAAACAATGTGTGTGTTTGTGTATGTGTGTGTGTGTGGTGTGTGGTGTGTGTGTGTGTGTGTATGTACGAGCGGGGGCGGCGGCGTACGGGCGGCGACGGGCGATGACGGGGACGGGCGCGGCGGGCGAGAGGCGGCGGCGATGGGCGCGGCACGCGGGGGCGACGGCGGTGACGGCGACGACGGGTGGCGTGGGCGACGGCGGTGACGGGCGGCGGGGGCGGCGACGGCGGCGCGCGATGGGCGACAGGCACGGCGAAGAAGTTGGATCGAGAAGAAGTACTGGTGGTCGATGAAACTGATTTTTTTGTAAGTGCCATATATATAGGAGGGGTCTTTAGTACCGGTTGGAGCCACCAACCGGTACTAAAGGCCAATTTTCGCCAGGCCATGGGGCGGGAAACGACCCCTTTAGTACCAGTTCGTACCACGAACTGGTACTAAAGACCCCCCCTTTAGTACCGGTTGGAGCCACCAACCGGTACTAATGGTTGTGCGCTGCCACCGGCGGTGCACAATGTTTAGTCCAACCTCGCCGAGCGAAGGGCAGCTGCACTGGTTTATAAACCCAGCCGCAGCTGCTCCTTCGAGCTTCTCTATATAGCAGGCTTCTGGGCCTAACTAGGGCGCGCTGCCCTGTGAGTGTGCTGGCCCTTCTGGGCCTGCAATTGCACAGCCTAGGTCTGGCAGGCCCACTGGGCAGCGCGCCAACAAAGTTTTTATATAGTTTTATCTTTTCTGCATTATTTATTTTCTTCTATTTATTTTTGAGTAATTGTTTATATAGTTTTTTTTCTTTTCTGCATTATTTATTTTCTTCTATTTATTTTTGAGTAATTTTTTTGTATAGTTTTTTCTTTTCTGCATTATTTCTTTTCTTCTATTTATTTTCTTCTATTTCCAGTTTGTACACGAAGTGCGTCCAGTTTTTGCCGTGACCCTCTCTACTCTTTCGCACATGCTATGCGGGTGAAATGATGATACCATGCCATGTTTCAACATTTTTAGAATTCATTTTGTAGTGATTTTCAATTTCACGGTCATTTAGCTCTCTAAACAATTAGGTAAATGACCGAAAAACAACAAATGATGTCAGAACATGTTGGAAATTTATGATGTCGCTTTGAATGCTTCATACTGAACACAAAAGAAGTCCGGAGTTCAAATAAGTTTAAAAAACATTGAAGTGCCCGTATAACAGATGAGTTCTTGTCTGAACCCCTCATACTCCGAAAGAGTTTGTCCAGTTTGTACACGAAGCGCGTCCAGTTTTTGCCGTGACCCTCTCTACTCTTTCACACATGCTATGCGGGTGAAATGATGATACCATGCCAAGTTTCAACATTTTCAGAATTCATTTTGTAGTGATTTTCAATTTCACGGTCATTTAGCTCTCTAAACAATTTGGTAAATGACCGAAAAACAACAAATGATGTCAGAACATGTTGGAAATTGATGATGTCGCTTTGAATGCTGCATACTGAACACAAAAGAAGTCAGGAGTTCAAATATGTTTAAAAAACATTGAAGTGCCCGTGTAGCAGATGAGTTCTTGTTTGAAACCCTGATACTCCGAAAGAGTTTGTCCAGTTTGTACACGAAGTGCGTCCAGTTTTTGCCGTGACCCTCTCTACTCTTTCGCACATGCTATGCGGGTGAAATGATGATACCATGCCAAGTTTCAACATTTTCAGAATTCATTTTGTAGTGATTTTCAATTTCACGGTCATTTAGCTCTCTAAACAATTAGGTAAATGACCGAAAAACAACCAATGATGTCAGAACATGTTGGAAATTGATGATGTCGCTTTGAATGCTGCATACTGAACACAAAAGAAGTCCGGAGTTCAAATAAGTTTAAAAAACATTGAAGTGCATGTGGAACAGATGAGTTCTCGTCCGAAACCCTGATACTCCGAAAGAGTTTGTCCAGTTTGTACACGAAGTGCGTCCAGTTTTCTCCGTGACCCTGTCTACTCTTTCGCACATGCTATGCGGGTGAAATGATGATACCATGCCAAGTTTCAACATTTTCAGAATTCATTTTGTAGTGATTTTCATTTTCACGGTCATTTAGCTCTCTAAACAATTTGGTAAATGACCGAAAAATAACAAATGATGTCAGAACATGTTGGAAATTGATGATGTCGCTTTGAATGCTGCATACTGAACACAAAAGAAGTCCGGAGTTCAAATATGTTTAAAAACATTGAAGTGCCCGTGTAACAGATGAGTTCTTGTCTGAAACCCTGATACTCCGAAAGAGTTTGTCCAGTTTGTACACGAAGTGCGTCCAGTTTTTGCCGTGACCCTCTCTACTCTTTCGCACATGCTATGCAGGTGAAATGATGATACCATGCCAAGTTTCAACATTTTCAGAATTCATTTTGTAGTGATTTTCAATTTCACGGTCATTTAGCTCTCTTAACAATTAGGTAAATGATCGAAAAACAACAAATGATGTCAGAACATGTTGGAAATTGATGATGTCGCTTTGAATGCTGCATACTGAACACAAAAGAAGTCCGGAGTTCAAATAAGTTTAAAAAACATTGAAGTGCCTGTGTAACAGATGAGTTCTCGTCCGAAACCCTGATACTCCGAAAGAGTTTGTCCAGTTTGTACACGAAGTGCGTCCAGTTTTTTCCGTGACCCTGTCTACTCTTTCACACATGCTATGCTGGTGAAATGATGATACCATGCCAAGTTTCAACATTTTCAGAATTCATTTTGTAGTGATTTTCAATTTCACGGTCATTTAGCTCTCTAAACAATTAGGTAAATGACCGAAAAACAACAAATGATGTCAGAACATGTTGGAAATTGATGATGTCGCTTTGAATGCTGCAGACTGAAAACAAAAGAAGTCCAGAGTTCAAAAAAGTTTGAAAAACATTGAAGTGCCCATGTAACAGATGAGTTCTCGTCTGAAACCCTGATACTCCGAAAGAGTTTGTCCAGTTTGTACACGAAGTGCGTCCAGTTTTTGCTGTGACCCTCTCTACTCTTTCGCACATGCTATGCAGGTGAAATGATGATACCATGCCAAGTTTCAACATTTTCAGAATTCATTTTGTAGTGATTTTCAATTTCACGGTCATTTAGCTCTCTAAACAATTAGGTAAATGACCGAAAAACAACAAATGATGTCAGAACATGTTGGAAATTGATGACGTCGCTTTGAATGCTGCATACTCTTTCGCACGTATGACTATATTCGGAATACATGCCTACATTACATTGATGAACTGGAGCTAGATCTGTGTCACCCTAGGTTATAACTATTGCATGAGGGATTGCATCCGACATAATTATCCATCACTGATCCATTGCCTATGAGCTTTTCACATATTGATCTTTGCTTAGTTACTTTACCGTTGCCACTGTTACAATCACTACAAAACCAATACTATTAATTTTGGCACCGTTACCGTTACTTCCATATTACTTTGATACTAAATACTTTGCTATAGATATTAAGTCTTTCAGGTGCGGTTGAATTGACAACTCAACTGTTAATACTTGAGAATATTCTTTGTCTCCCCTTGTGTCGAATCAATAAATTTGGGTTAAATACTCTACCCTCGAAAACTGTTGCGATCCCCTATACTTGTGGGTTATCAATTTTCCATCTTTTATTTCAATAAAAATGTCAAGTATATCCTTTACCATGCTTATTTTGCAAGTCAATATGTTGTTGTTTTGAAAACAAAAAAATTTCTATCATTGTCTGAATTCTTTTGGAAAGTCCGAACATGACAAAATCTCGAAATTTTTACACGTTGAGAAATAACAAATTTTCTATAGTGTGGTAATTTTTTCAGAATTTTTGGAGTTAGAGAAGTATGATTCCTCCCGCATACTTTATGTACTATTCTGTTTACATAGATTGTTGTTATGTTTGCATTGCTTGCATATGTTTGCTTGTTTAATGATTCTATTTGAGGATATGAGTATTAAATACGTAGAGGCATTTAGTATGCAATGTTAAATGATAATTTTACTGATTTGCTACAGTAGATAATGATAAGGTTATTGCATTGATTTATACTAACTTATCTCACGAGTTCTTGTTGAATTTTGTGTGGATGAAGTTTTAATATTTAGGGAAACCGTTATATAAAAGGAATTAAGGAGACACAAAAGCTCAAGCTTGGGGATGCCCAAGGCATCCCAAGATAATATTTCAAGAAGTCTCAAGCATCTAAGCCTGGGGATGCCCCGGTAGGCATCACTACAAAAAAATACACTTCTGTGATGATACGTGTTTGTCCCAGTAGGTCGCTTTTTTTGTCATGCATGTACATCCATCACGATTTTATGACAGAATCAAGATAGTCATACCGGTGCTGTCGTAGAAGTGTTCCATGACATTACCAAAATTATCATCACAGAAGTGTCCACTTCCAAGATGATAAATCGTGCGTCACAGATGTGCACTCGTCAAGGGTGACCGACACGTGGCATCCACCGTAACGGAACGTTGTTTAGATATCGGGTCGGGTTTTGGATCCGGTAACCCGTTAATAGCCCCGGCCAATGGGAAATTTCCACGTGTAAAATTCTTATTGGCCGGACGAAACACGTGTCAGCTCGTCAGTGGGTCAGATAGGCGCCTATGATATGTCGACACGTGCCACGGCCCACCACTGGCCCATTTAGCTTACAAAGCTAGCCCGTTTGACTTGGTCAAAAGTTAACAGGCTGGCTCATGAAAAGCCTGTTAACGGTCTCTTCGCAAATAGCCCATTTTACGGCCGGTTAAGTCACGGTCCGTTAGGCCCTAAAGGAATTCGGCCCAACAACGTCATGTGGGCCGTTGAATATAACACCAACCCATTTCACTTTCGGCCCATGTATGGCCCACGACGTCTTTCGGCGCATATGAGGCCTTCGTATCTTTCGGCCCCTTATAGGCCCACGGTGACTCTAGCCCATAATGAACAGTAATTTTCTTTATACCCATTAACGGACCGTGATTTACATGGGCCATTTCCAGCCCGTGTTAGCTTTTGGCCTATTGACGGCCCATACATTCTTGGGCTCCTTTTCGGCCCTCGATTACTTCCTGCCCGTTACTGGCCTGCTCCCCTAATGGGCCAAATTCAGCCCATGGCAAGAGTCGGGCCGTTACTGGCCTGTTCCCCTAATGGGCCAAATTTGGCCCATGGCAAGAGTCGGCCCATTACTGGCCTGTTACCCTAATGGGCCAAATTCGGCCCATGGCAAGAGTCGGCCCGTTTCTGGCTTGTTAACCCGTTGCACCGTTTCCAACCCGTCCTATATTCTGGACCATTAATGACCCGTTATGCCTGTGATAGAATTAAGCCTTTGCTGTCCTGCGGCCTGTTAATGGCTTGTTACCGTGTTGGGCCGATACCAATTACGCCTGATTACGGCCCATGTAGACCCATTTATCTGACGGCCCGAGGCCCACCAATTACAGGCCCATTTATCGACGGGCCGTAGGAGACCCATGGATCCAACGGCCCGTATATAGCCCATGGTAGTTGCGGCCACTAGCAAACCAGGGAAAAAGAAGACTAGGAAATAAATAAGGCCGAAACTAACGCTAGGCTATTAAGGCGATTGCACAGATTACATCCACTCGGCATCAAAGATCGCCACCAGTGCAAATATAGGGAACACCCTACACTATACAAAAATGGCTTGCTGTTTTCTTCAACCAGTGGCTGCACATTAAGAATAAATTTTGTATCGCACCAAAACAAATTACAACTATATAAAAAAGGAAGGTTGGCATAAAACTTAACAGTCTAGCAGATAAATGCACCACCAGAAGTTCAGAAGCTCAGTTCATTTGACCTGACTGTTATGTTTTCATGTTGTATTGTCCGATGTAGCACCATAACACTCGCCTTCATTTCCCCTAGGCTCCTGAACAACATAGCAAATGTGTGATAGTCTGGTTCCAAAACCATGCATATCTTGACGACATTGAGCAATGTTTCTCCTTGTTTCACAAAGGGTCTCTGTTAGGGAATGTACTTGTGTCTGGAGCGCAGATACAACATTGCTTTGAGCTTGCATATCTTGATCATGAGGCCGTTTGGACGATATTGCCTTAACAACCAACCCAGTATTACGCAGGAATGTGCTTTTGGCACTGTTAGTGGACAGGTACTGACCCACTGCAGCAAGAGCTGACATTGCAGTTATAGTTGCCTCGCCACCTTCAGAAGGTGGCGGTTCCACCATTTTTTCCATAGCTCGCTGAAAAGTTGAGGTTTTACATTAGTAGTACCAGAACAGAAGATATTAAGGAGGCAGCAAAACCAAACAAAATAGCTTTGGTCTATATACAGAACTTATTCTGGTGAACCCATGTAAAATATTAGTTGTATTTTATTCCAAAGTACATAATAAAACCAGGTTCCAAACATATGACCATGTACCATCGCTAATGTATTCACTAGTGCGGAACCGGGCAATAGCACCGGTTCGTAAGGCCCTTTAGTGCCAGTTCAGTAACCGGCACTAAATTGTAGGCACTAAAGGCCCCCCCTTTAGTACCGGTTCAGCACGAACCGGTGCTAAAGGGCAACCACGTGGCACGAGCCAGCTCCATTGGCACGTAGGACATTAGTACCGGTTAGTAACACCAACCGGTACTAAATGTTTGGGTGTGTTTTTGTTTTATTTTTTATTTTTACTTTAATTTTGTGTTTTCAATTTAATTTACTGATTGTTTTACATTATAATGAGTTGTTAAATCATTAGGTGATTAGTTTGACTGGATGCGTGGATCCTAGCTAAGTCATCAAGTATATGTCATATCCATATTATATATACTCGATCACCTACTTAAGTGATCGAGGTAATATGGATATGGCATATACTTGATCACTTAGCTAGAATCCATCCAGTTGAAACTAATATGCAATTTCTTTCATAAATGATATAATAACTCATCATCATCATATTAATTAATATAAAAACTCTTGCATCATATATATCATCACCAACGGTTTTCATAGAAAAGATATCATCGAGTTCAACATGGTAATGATATTATAAGCGTTCATAACACCACAAAAGGAAATCACTCTTTGCGATTAAGTTCAGGACGAAGAACACGGACATGAGAGGACAAGTACTAAGAGCATGAACTAGCTAATTAATCACTCCTGCTGCTCTCTCTCAGGTAAAATAGCATAGAACATGTATAGCTTTGATGATTCATCATATTGGAGCATGCAGATGAACATGTCTCCTAATCATGGGTTGCGCTTCTAATTGCTGCCCCCTAGTACTTCTCTGTGATCATTCACAATTTTTCTCCAGTCTTTTACTATTAAGCATTCCTCGCTATTAGAAATCCTGAATGCACTAAAGTGCATTGTAGGATATCTTTGCCGTAAGCTAACAATATTCATGGTACCTTTAGTCTCGATCCAATCAGGCACAACATTCATCGGGAGTCCCTGTTGAAGAACATCGTATAGTAACATACTTAGCAATGAAGTTTAGCTTAAAAAATAATGTATGCAAAAGATGCACTGAGGAGAAATAGTAGAAATCTTACCATCTTTCCAAAATATATGTGACCGTAGTTCAGTACGAACACTATTGGTCGCACGTTTTGAGTACTAACATTTCTAAGTGCAGGAAAGAAATTTGTCTTGATAGCATCAAGATCCTCAAGCCATGAAACATAATGACTTGTCTCCTCACAGTTTAGTTCAGCCCCGGGACAGTGGACGGTCCTGTCTACCAAGCGCCGGACATGTTTGCTTGATTGGAAGTAAGCTGTCAATATAAATTGAGATCTATTAATTATTCAACTGGTTCAAATAATCTCATATCGAAGACATAAATATGGTTGAGAAACTCACATAATGGTAGAACTGGAGGCGTCTGCACATCGACCCAGATGTCTCTATTACCTGCAATATCATCTCCCGGACGAATATCAAAGGTGATAACCATATCAGGCTCTAATGCATAAGCCTTGCGTAGTGCTTGCCATGTTTTGCATTCAAAATAGGTGTATGTGTCTGCATTGTATAATTTGACATTGAAGGTATAACCATGCTCGGTCTTCAAGTAAACTCTTTCTACCTCCATAGTTTCGTTATGATTGAAACCTATCTTATCCAAGACAAAAATTCTTGCATGGCAGGGGATACGCTAGTAGTGAAAAATTAAAATTAAAAGTTGAAGCAAATGAAGCATAAGTCATGCTTAATTACGAAAAAAGACTTGTCATTGTGACATACTGTATCCACTTCGAAGTTCTCATCCAGCTTGATGCTAAAGCGTCTATCATCATTTCTGCCGCACAGGCCGCGCTAGTCTTCGCAGTATTCACACATAATGAAATCGTGTTCGTTGTCAGACGACATTCCTATGTTCATAGGTGAAACATTAAACACTTATTAGTTCTATTAATTCAACTAATTATGTTAATTCAACTAGTTCAACTAATTAATTGAACTAATTAAACTAAGCACTTACGAAGAATATACCTAATTAATTGAACTAATTCAACTACTAGTTCAACTAATTAATTCAACGAAACTAGTTCTATTAATTTTCTTACTAAAAATAAGGTAGCTAGTTCTATATAATAAAATGTTAATTAGATAATGAAATCTCATATAACTAAATTAAATATATATCTAACATATAATTTATATCTAATTCATCTAACATTTGACATTTATATCTAACATATGTTCATATATAGGTGAAACATTAAACACTTACTAGTTCTATTAATTCAACTAAATAAACCAGTTCTATTAATTCAACTAAGTATTTACTAAAAATAAACTAGTTCTATTAATTTCTTACTAAAATAAAGTAGTAGTTCTATATAGTAATATTTTGATTAGATCATCAAATATCATATACCTAAATTTTCTTACTAAAAATAAACTTGTTCTATTAATTTTCATACTAAAAATAAACTAGTTATATTAATTCAACTAGTTCAAATCTCATATATATACCTAATTAATATCTAGCTATACTAATTCAACTAGTTCAACTTGTTCTAATTCATGTAAAATATATTTGACATTAATATATAACATCTTTTCCATATAATTCATCTAACATTAACATTCTAACATTATTATCTACGTAATTTATCTAACATTAATCCAAACAACAGAAAATAGAAAATAAGTAAAAACAATGTGTGTGTGTGTGTGTGGTGTGTGGTGTGTGTGTGTGTGTCTGTGTGTGTGTGTGTGTACGAGCGGGGGGGGGGGGGCGGCGTACGGGCGTCGGCGGGCGACTACGGGGACGGGCGCGGCGCGCGGGGGCGAAGGCGGTGACGGCGACGACGGGCGGCGGGGGCGGCGACGGCGGCGCGCGATGGGCGACGGGCGCGGCGATGTTGGATCGAGAAGAAGTACTGGTGGTCGATGAAACTGATTTTTTTGTAAGTGCCATATATATAGGAGGGGTCTTTAGTACCGGTTGGAGCCACCAACCGGTACTAAAGGCCAATTTTCGCCAGGCCATGGGGCGGGAAACGACCCCTTTAGTACCAGTTCGTACCACGAACCGGTACTAAAGACCCCCCCTTTAGTACCGGTTGGAGCCACCAACCGATACTAATGGTTGTGCGCTGCCACCGGCGGTGCACAATGTTTAGTCCAACCTCGCCGAGCGAAAGGCAGCCGCACTGGTTTATAAACCCAGCCACGGCTGCTTCTTCGAGCTTCTCTATATAGCAGGCTTCTGGGCCTAACTAGGGCGCGCTGCCCTGTGAGTGTGCTGGCCCTTCTGGGCCTGCATTTGCACACCCTAGGTCTGGCAGGCCCACTAGGCAGCGCGCCAACAAATTTTTTATGTAGTTTTATCTTTTCTGCATTAATTATTTTCTTCTATTTATTTTTGAGTAATTTTTTATATAGTTTTTTTCTTTTCTGCATTATTTATTTTCTTCTATTTATTTTTGAGTAATTTTTTTGTATAGTTTTTTTCTTTTCTGCATTATTTCTTTTCTTCTATTTATTTTCTTCTATTTCCAGTTTGTACACGAAGTGCGTCCAGTTTTTGCGGTGACCCTCTCTACTCTTTCGCACATGTTATGCGGGTGAAATGATGATACCATGCCATGTTTCAACATTTTCAGAATTCATTTTGTAGTGATTTTCAATTTCACGGTCATTTAGCTCTCTAAACAATTAGGTAAATGACCGAAAAACAACAAATGATGTCAGAACATGTTGGAAATTTATGACGTCACTTTGAATGCTGCATACTGAACACAAAAGAAGTTCGGAGTTCAAATAAGTTTAAAAAACATTGAAGTGCACGTATAACAGATGAGTTCTTGTCTGAAACCCTGATACTCCGAAAGAGTTTGTCCAGTTTGTACATGAAGTGCGTCCAGTTTTTGCCGTGACCCTCTCTACTCTGTCGCACATGCTATGCGGGTGAAATGATGATACCATGCCAAGTTTCAACATTTTCATAATTCATTTTGTAGTGATTTTCAATTTCACGGTCATTTAGCTCTCTAAACAATTTGGTAAATGACCGAAAAACAACAAATGATGTCAGAACATGTTGGAAATTGATGATGTCGCTTTGAATGCTGCATACTGAACACAAAAGAAGTCCGGAGTTCAAATATGTTTAAAAAACATTGAAGTGCCCGTGTAATAGATGAGTTCTTGTCCGAAACCCTGATGCTCCGAAAGAGTTTGTCCAGTTTGTACACGAAGTGCGTCCAGTTTTTACCGTGACCCTCTCTACTCTTTCGCACATGCTATGCGGGTGAAATGATGATACCATGCCAAGTTTCAACATTTTCAGAATTCATTTTGTAGTGATTTTCAATTTCACGGTCATTTAGCTCTCTAAACAATTAGGTAAATGATCGAAAAACAACAAATGATGTCAGAACATGTTGGAAATTGATGACGTCGCTTTGAATGCTGCATACTGAACACAAAAGAAGTCCGGAGTTCAAATAAGTTTGAAAAACATTGAAGTGCCCGTGTAACAGATGAGTTCTCATCCGAAACCCTGATACTCCGAAAGAGTTTGTCCAGTTTGTACACGAAGTGCGTCCAGTTTTTTCCGTGACCCTGTCTACTCTTTCGCACATGTTATGCGGGTGAAATGATGATACCATGCCAAGTTTCAACATTTTCAGAATTCATTTTGTAGTGATTTTCAATTTCACGGTCATTTAGCTCTCTAAACAATTAGGTAAATAACTGAAAAACAACAAATGATGTCAGAACATGTTGGAAATTGATGACATCGCTTTGAATGCCGCATACTGAAAACAAAAGAAGTTCGGAGTTCAAATAAGTTTAAAAAACATTGAAGTGCCCGTGTAATAGATGAGTTCTCGTCCGAAACCCTAATACTCCGAAAGAGTTTGTTCAGTTTGTACATGAAGTGCGTCCAGTTTTTGCCGTGACCCTCTCTACTCTTTCGCACGTGCTATGCAGGTGAAATGATGATACCATGCCAAGTTTCAACATTTTCAGAATTCATTTTGTAGTGATTTTCAATTTAACGGTCATTTAGCTCTCTAAACAATTAGGTAAATGACCGAAAAACAACAAATGATGTCAGAATATGTTGGAAATTGATGATGTCGCTTTGAATGCTGCAGACTGAACATAAAAGAAGTCCAGAGTTCAAATAAGTTTAAAAAACATTGAAGTGCCCGTGTAACAGATGAGTTCTTGTCTGAAACCCTGATACTCCGAAAGAGTTTGTCCGGTTTGTACACGAAGTGCGTCCAGTTTTTGCCGTGACCGTCTCTACTCTTTTGCACATGCTATGCAGGTGAAATGATGATACCATGCCAAGTTTCAACATTTTCAGAATTCATTTTGTAGTGATTTTCAATTTCACGGTCATTTAGCTCTCTAAACAATTAGGTAAATGACCGAAAAACAACAAATGATGTCAGAACATGTTGGAAATTGATTACGTCGCTTTGAATGCTGCATACTCTTTCGCACATATGACAATATTCGGAATACATGCCTACATTACATTGATGAACTGGAGCTAGTTCTGTGTCACCCTAGGTTATAACTGTTGCATGAGGGATCGCATCCGACATTATTATCCATCACTGATCCATTGCCTATGAGCTTTTCACATATTGATCTTTGCTTAGCTACTTTACCGTTGCCACTGTTACAAACACTACAAAACCAATACTATTAATTTTGTCGCCGTTGCCGTTACTTCCATATTAGTTTGATACTAAATACTTTGCTACAGATATTAAGTCTTTCAGGTGCGGTTGAATTGACAACTCAACTGTTAATACTTGAGAATATTCTTTGTCTCCCCTTGTGTCGAATCAATAAATTTGGGTTAAATACTCTACCCTCGAAAACTGTTGCGATCCCCTATACTTGTGGGTTATCAGTTTTCCATCTTTTATTTCAATAAAAATTTCAAGTATATCCTTTACCATGCTTATTTTGCAAGTCAATATGTTGTAGTTTTGAAAACAAAAAAAATTCTATCATTGTCTGAATTCTTTTGGAAAGTCTGAACATGATAAAATCTCGAAATTTTTACACGTTGAGAAATAACAAATTTTCTACAGTGTGGTAATTTTTTCAGAATTTTTGGAGTTAGAGAAGTATGATTCCTCCTGCATACTTTACATACTATTCTATTTACATAGATTGTTGTTATGTTTGCATTGCTTGCATATGTTTGCTTGTTTAATGATTCTATTTGAGGATATGAGTATTAAATATGCAGAGGCATTTAGTATGCAATGTTAAATGATAATTTTAGTGATTTGCTACAGTAGATAATGATAAGGTTATTGCATTGATTTATACTAACTTATCTCACGAGTTCTTGTTGAGTTTTGTGTGGATGAAGTTTTAATATTTAGGGAAACCGTTATATAAAAGGAATTAAGGAGACACAAAAGCTCAAGCTTGGGGATGCCCAAGGCATCCCAAGATAATATTTCAAGAAGTCTCAAGCATCTAAGCTTGGGGATGCCCCGGTAGGCATCACTACAAAAAAATACACTTCCGTGATGATACGTGTTTGTCACAGTAGGTCGCGTTTTTTGTCATGCATGTACATCCATCACGATTTTATGACAGAATCAAGATAGTCATACTGGTGCTGTCGTAGAAGTGTTCCATGACATTACCAAAATTATCATCACGGAAGTGTCCACTTCCAAGATGATAAATCGCGCGTCACAGATGTGCACTCTTCAAGGGTGGCCGACACGTGGCATCCATCGTAACGGAACGTTGTTAAGATATCGGGTCGGGTTTTGGATCCGGTAACCCGTTAATAGCCTCGGCCAATGGGAAATTTCCACGTGTAAAATTCTTATTGGCCGGACGAAACACGTGTCAGCTCGTCAGTGGGTCAGATAGGCGCCTATGATATGTCGACACGTGCCACGGCCCACCGCTGGCCCATTTAGCTTACAAAGCTAGCCCATTTGACTTAGTCAAAAGTTAACGGGCTGGCCCATGAAAATCCTGTTAACGGTCTCTTTGCAAATAGCCCATTTTACGGCCCGTTAAGTAACGGCCCGTTAGGCCCTAAAGGAATTCGGCCCAACAACGTCATGTGGGTCATTGAATATAACACCAGCCCATTTCACTTTCGGCCCATGTATGGCCCACGACGTCTTGGGCTCCTTTTCGGCCCTCGATTACTTCCGGCCCGTTACTGGCCTGTTCCCCTAATGGGCCAAATTCGGCCCATGGCAAGAGTCGGGCCGTTACTGGCTTGTTCCCCTAATGGGCCAAATTTGGCCCATGGCAAGAGTCGGCCCATTACTGGCCTGTTACCCTAATGGGCCAAAGTCGGCCCATGGCAAGAGTCGGCCCGTTTCTGGCTTCTTAACCCATTGCGCCGTTTCCAGCCCGTCCTATATTCTGGCCCATTAACGACCCATTATGCCTGTGACAGAATTAAGCCTTTGCTGTCCTACGGCCTATTAATGGCCTGTTACCATGTTGGGCCGATACCAATTACGCCCAATTTTTATCTGACGGCCCGAGGCCCACCGATTACAGGCCCATTTATCGACGGCCCGTAGGAGACCCATGGATCCTACGGCCCGTATATGGCCCATGGTAGTTGCGGCCACTAGCAAACCAGGGAAAAAGAAGACTAGGAAATAAATAAGGCCGAAACTAACACTAGGCTATTAAGGCGATTGCATAGATTACATCCACTCGGCATCAAAGATCGCCACCAGTGCAAATATAGGGAACACCCTACACTATACAAAAATGGCTTGCTGTTTTCTTCAGCCAGTGGCTGCACGTTAAGAATAAATTTTGTATCGCACCAAAACAAATTACAACTATATAAAAAAGGAAGGTTGGCATAAAACTTAACAGTCTAGCAGATAAATGCACCACCAGAAGTTCAGAAGCTCAGTTCATTTGACATGACTGTTACGTTTTCATGCTGTATTGTCCGATGGAGCACCATAACCCTCACCTTCATTTCCCCTAGGCTCCTGAACAACATAGCAAATGTCTGATAGTCTGGTTTCAAAACCATGCATATCTTGATGACATTGAGCAATGTTTCTCCTTGTTTCACAAAGGGTCTCTGTTAGGGAATGGACTTGTGTCTGGAGCGCAGATACAACATTGCTTTGAGCTTGCATATCTTGATCATGAGGCAGTATGGACGATATTGCCTTAACAACCAACCCAGTATTATGTAGGAATGTGCTTTTGGCACTGTTAGTGGACAGTTACTGACCCACTGCAGCAAGAGCTGATATTGTGGTTATAGTTGCCTCGCCACCTTCATAAGGTGGCGGTTCCACCATTTTTTCCATAGCTCGCTGAAAAGTTGAGGTTTTACATTAGTAGTACCAGAACAGAAGATATTAAGGAGGCAACAAAACCAAACAAAATAGCTTTGGTCTATATACATAAATTATTCTGGTGAACCCATGTAAAATATTAGTTGTATTTTATTGCAAAGTACATAATAAAACCAGGTTCCAAACATATGACCATGTACCATCGCTAATGTATTGTCTATTTCTTCACATTGTATTGAGGGCTAAGGATAAAGATACGAAGTTTATAATACGATAAGCAGAGTATGACATCATTCATATCACAAAACAACTAAGAACAGACAAACAAGCAATTGTAACGTTGTGTGGGCAAGTCTAGCATGGAACTAGATTACGGGTCAAGATCAAAGGAACATCACTCCTCTCTTTTAAACCTTGTAAGGTGCAATGATACGCTAAGAAAATTGTGTATAAAATTGAAAAGAGTAATAGACATTGGCTGCAAACCATGCAGTTCAAGGCACAAGTCAGAGTAAGTAGTAGTTAAAAGGCATGAGGATTAAGGACTTACAACAGCGGCTTTGACTGGTGTAGTCATGCCCTTCTTCTTGCTAGTGTGACAGTCCTTGAAGATTTCCACAGCATTTGGTTTAGGTACTTTTTGGTATTTGCGGGCTTTCCTATGCATTTCGAACAAGTCAATATAGATCTGATAATATGGTACAGCGAAAAGAGTGAAACATCAGCTAATTACAAGAGCCTCGCAGTGTGCAATATAGCTACGAGATCCCATCGTCTGTTGGAATTTCACTTTCGTATGGTTGGCCTTGTTCTTTGAACAGTTCACCTACAAGAAGATAGATTTGTGTGTCACATGCGTAAATAGGGCTTCAACATGTGATCTGATCACATATATAAAATGTACCTGATACTTCGGATCAGACCAATGTTTAACCAGGCCCCTCCAGTCTTCATCCGATATATTTTCCACTGGAGATGTTTGGGAAACTTCACTGTTAGCCTTGCCTTCAAAGTGTGTTTTCCTCAAGTTATACCGATACTATCGCAGAGCAGACTTGAAAACATGGGTGCAAGCTTGTCTGGTTGCATCATCTTGGCAATCCAACTTGAACCTCGTCTGTTGAAAATTATGGGAGTCTCATTATCAGCAACCTAGAAAGTATGGGACAGAGCAAGACGATATTACTAATTTTCCATACATAACTATACTTACAGATAAATGGTCGAGGAAGGTGTTGAACTGGGTTTCGTCTTTGTCATTCCTGTACTGAATCCATGTTGGGAGGATACATACATGACACCTAATGGCAACCGCTACCTCTGATACTAACTTTGCTGACTCTGTAGCATCACGTGGCCTTTTTAAACCTGCCTCAAAAGGGATCTCCATTCTTCCTCCTCTAGATTTAGTTAACTTATCGAGCATTATCCCTGATGTTTGTTTCCTCTTGCGCCTAGGTGCTAGTCCAACAACGAACATAGGAAGTGTTAGTGTACATCAAACTGTGAGACTACATATAAAGAAGCATGCAACTGTAACTTGACTCCAGCAACTACCTTCTTGTTGTTGAAGCTCACAAGGTTCATCTGATATTGCCAGCTCGTCTTGTGTTAAGAGTGCTTGGGAAGTAGTGTCAGGTGGCAAGGGAGCTTGGGAACGTGCAGCTAGCTCAGTTGACGCACGAGTAAGTCGTGCAGCTGGTAGTACTGTGGTAGGTGTTGCAAGAACTAGGGTTGTCTCTGCTTATTTGGTGGCAGCTATTTGTTTCTGTTTGTCTTTTTTGCAACTCGTGTAGCATGGGATGCCGTGTTTGTAGAATTTTCCGCTGGACTTTGACCTTCTATTACACCATCAGTACCAGTAGAATCTGCAGGATTCATTCGCTTCTCATTCCCTGCCATTCTATGTTTCTTACTCTTTCTCTGTACCATGTTAAGTCAAGCCGACAAGAAAAATGAATAACAATTTAGTTCTTCAGAACAAATTGATATGTGATGCAGACGAACTGAACTTTGATGTTAGACAACCACATGATAGGAGGATGTAATATGTATGAAAAACAGGACGGAAGAGATAACCAGAACTATGATGTGTAAACTAAGAAGAAGACATTTCACCAAATTAGAAGCAATGCAATGGAAGGTAGACACCATATGAAAGATGCTACAAATATCGCTCTGCCAAGTTAACGGTGTCTCATCATAAATGGCGTTTAAACAAATGTGAAGCAGTACAAGAAATAAATCATATGCAAGATGCAAACAACATCACACTACCATGTTAGAGGTCTCTCGTCATTAGTGCCATTGCATATTCACAGCATTGCATATTCACAACTTATGATGTGTAAACTAAGGAGAAGGCATTTCAACAAATTACTCCCTCCGTTCGGAATTACTTGTCTCGGAAATGGATGTGTCTAAAACTAAAATATGTCTAAATACATCCATTTCTGCGACAAGTAATTCCGAACGGAGGGAGTAGAAGCAATGAAAGCTAGACACCATATGAAAGATGCAACGAATATCACTCTACCAAGTTAAAACTGTCTCGTCATAAGTGCCATTTCAACAAATTAGTAGTACAAGCTAGAAAAGAATGTGAGATGTAACCTATATCACACTCCGAAGTCAAATGTGTCTTATGATAAGTGATTGTTGCAGGTTACATAATAGTAGTAATTTGATGTAAGAACATGGTGTGATAGACAGATATTTTATGTTCTAGAAACAGGAACATGTGTCTTATTCAAGTATAATGTGTAAAGTAAGCAGATGGAATTCAACAAAATTAGAAGCAATACAAGCTAGACATCACACATAACATGCAACCACATATAACAGTGTCAAGTTAGAGGGAGCACCGGTGATGCTGCACTAGGGGAGACGTGCTCATCATAAACACAGCTTTGTTGAGTGTCTATGCATGTGTTGTCTTGAAAATCATCTTGGGGGTGTGGAGGAGTAGAAACTGTAGAGGCCCTCCGTTCGGAAGGAGCACCTTTATCCGCTGCCTTGCTAACTTCCTTCCGCTTTATTGATTTTGAATTGTCAAGTAAAACCGACGAGAAAAGGCAATAAAATTCTCTCTTTAGAACTCATTCATGCATGATACTGACAATCACTACTTTGATGTAAGGCAAACACATGATACCAGGATGGAATATGTACGAAAAACAGGACGACATGGCATGTTCACAACTGTTTGTGTAAACTAAGAAGAAACCATTCCAGCAAATAAGAAGCAATGCAAGCTAGACACCACATGAAAGATGCAACCAATATGACTCTACCAAGTTAAAAGCGTCCCATCATAAATGGAATTTCAACAAATTAGAAGCAGCGCATGCTATAAATCATATGAAAGATGCAACTAATATCGCACTACATATACTAAAGGTGTCTCGTCATGTTGATTGATGCGGGATACAAAAAACAATAGTTTTATGTAAGGACATGCTTAATAGACAGATGTACTATGTACTAAATACAGGAAGGCATGTCACATTAACAGGTATAATGTATAAGCTAAGCAGACTAGCACATGCAGTTTAACTAGATTGGAAGAACTACAATCTAGAGACCATATGCAACATGCAACCACATATCACGCTGCCAAGTTAGAGCAAGCACCTGCGATGCTAGTGTAGGGGAAATGCTGTAATCAACTACAGAGTTGTGTTCACTATCTTCATCTAGCATTTCTGTTTCTTGAGAATCATGTCGGGAGGCTGACGCTGCCTGCCTGCCTCGTCATAAGTGATTGATGAGGGATACACAAGAACATTAGTTTGATGTAAGAACATGGTTAATACACATATGTACTAGTATGTACCAAAAAGAGAAAGGCATTTCATATTCAAAGGTATAATGTGTAAGCTAAGCAGATGCAATTTAACCAAATTGGAAGCAATACAATCTAGACTTCCGGCTGGAGTGGTGAGCATGATCATCTAGGACCTGAGAGCCTGGTGGGAGGCGGGCTGCTTCGCCACCATCGCAGCTTTTTAGTTGGCTTCCAGGTGATGCCTATCTTTGCTGGGCTTGTCACTAGCTCGGCCAGTGCCCTGACTAGCTATTTGTCTTCTGGTGCTCACGGGATGGTGGTTCATGTAAAGAAATATATTTCCTTATCTTACCGACTTCGGCCTTTTGAATACAAGCTAGACACCATATGGAACATGCAACCACATATGACACCGCGAAGTTAAAGCAAGCACCTGGGATGGTGGTTCATTGCGAGCGAGGTCATCAACTCCAGAGCTACGTTTACCGTCTCCATCTGCTGACACTGCACCCTTTATAGCGTTGTAACGTGTCTTGCCTACCCGCTTACGAAGCTGGAGCGACTTCTCTCTTTCCTTTTTGGCTTCTCTCATGGCAGCAGAGTCTGAAATACCCTTGCATAAAAACACAATAGTGAGAGTAAGGGTGAAGTGTGTGCAGAACTAGTGCACTGTAAAAGTAGCAGATAGTAGGTGGCTGAAAAATAAATGACAGGAGACATATGATAGCTCTACAACATTGCATGGCAAACAAAATTAGATTCTACTCCGTATGATTTTGTAATATATGAGCACAGGAAATGCAGGTACTCCTCCAGCACACCACCACATGTGGTCATATCTAAGATAACAGTCGACTGAAAATAAATAGGTCAGTCGATTTTTTTAATGAACCGTCCGATCTATAAGGAACGGGCAGATGGCCTTCGTCTACCTCCCGCCAGTCACTGTTGACGATCTTTCTCGAACCGCCAGCGACCACCGGCCCAGACCCCTGCCTCCGCCGCCCCACCCTCCCATCGACCTCACACCACCGCCGTGCTTGGCAGCGCCCCCAGGCCATCCCTTTAATCACGGCCGACCTCCAGATCGGGCGCCAGTAGCTCTAGGCCGCACACGCCCCTAAGATAAACACCAAGGCGCTGCTTCCCCGGTGTAATAGGCGTACTAGCGCCTGTTACGCTGGGGAATGCTTCTGTTAATTGAGAATCAACTAGCCAGAAATTGAAATTCAGGGGGGCGACGGACCTCTAGCTAAGGTGAAATAGTATATGAGGAGAAACCTTGTGCATCACGAGTTACAAGGAACATCTAGTATCAAGAAGAAGCGGTCAACTAGTGTCTTCTGTGGGATGAATACCGTGCAAGCAGAGACGTAAGATTTGCACCAATAAGGGAAGAGGAGTACCTTTTTCGGTTGCCGGTGTGGTCACCTCCACATGTCGCGCCGATCTTCTTCTTTTTGCCGGGGAAACCGATGTTCTGGAGGGTGCAGGCTTGGACGAACCCATGGCCAAATTGTTGACTGTGTTGTCGTGGTCGTATATCGGCGGCGGGGAAGCAGATCTGAGGCGGCGAAGGATAGCGTAGCAGGAACAGCTCCGGTGCGGTGGAGGATGGCGAAGTTGGAGCGGCAGCGGTGAGGCGCAAGACGACGTGGTTGAACTAGCTCGGGTACGGACGGCTCGGCCTCGGCTTCAAGTACTAGCCGTGGAGGGCGTTGCGGTTGAGGTTGTGGTGGACGATGACGTCGGGGTATCGGCTCCAGCGTGATGGAGGAGGGCAGCGGCTGATGGGTGGGATGGGGTGGCGGATGGAGGACGCCGGGGTTTCGCGGCTGGTGGAGAGGTAGTTTTGGCGCCCACGGAGTACGAATGGGGAATCGGACGGGTGGGGGGGAACCATTTTTCGGTCTGGGACGCGCTTGTTTTTGGCTTTTTTGAACAGAAGATGGGACGTGCCTGTTTGAAATTTGGGGAAAGTACAAACTTTGCCCCCCTCTTAAATTTGGACCTACTCCGGGTCGGGGGTAGGATGGTAATCCCAAGTGTCCCAAATAGTGGGCGAGAGCGATTTCGGCCGCGCGCATGTGTGCTTAGGCGGCCATTGTGTATGAATGTTTTTCAAATGCGGTTGTGTGGCGTCTAGATGAAGCTACAAACCTACCCCGGTTTAGACCTTTGGACATCGGGCCAGTAGATTTCACGGGTCGGAGTTATTAGAAAAGTAATTTCCTTGCACTACCAAACATTGGTCTCACGTGGTTTCGTGCGAGTAGAGGCTCTTTTGGCGCTTCATTCGAAATTTTGAAACACAAGCATTCACGTTTAGAGTACTCTTGAACTATGAGGATTGACCTAAATAGACAACGTTATATTTGACCTTGTATGTTTGAAAACCTCATTAAATTATCTGCTTCTTTTTGAAATTTTGACACTTGAAAATCCTATAACTATGATTATTTTGGATTGGAGGAGCTAAATTTGAATCTATTTTGTACACGACTACATATCCTAATATTTGGATACAATTTATATCTTTAATCAATGTGTAGAGTAGTCTTTTACGTGTAATTTCACTCTCCATCGGTGGTCTCTCACACATGCTCACACACTCTCTCCCGAGGTGTCTTTCTCGCACACATGCTCTAGATATAACCCTCCCTCCCTCTCGTAACCATTTACAACTGTTTTCACTAACCTTTATCACAAGCACTCTTCCTCTCGCAAACATACACACGCACAATCCTCAACGACCCTTTCTATATACATGGACCTGCCTACGTGTCTCATGTACGCACATTATCTTTATGCCTGTCTCTCACGCATTGTCTCACACCTCTCTTCCTAATCGACGAGTATGATTCTAGCAGAGCATTTTGTAGGATGCCCCTTAAAGTTAGGTTGGATGAATAGTAATATCAGAGATAAAGGGGTTACCTTAGTCCGAGAACCTAGGGTTACAAATCCTAGCCGGCTTTGTCAGTGGACACAGAGTCCTTCACAATTCTGCTATCTTTGTCTTGTACGACTAGTCATCCATGGGTCTTCCTAAATGCATCACGGGTCGACCAATGTGGCGCAGGACGGAACCGAACGAAGGGCCTCACCTCGACCCACCGGACCTCGCGCGGTGACACACCCTCTGCCCCCATGTCTCATTATCTTCTCACACCCACACATACCAACACAAACACCACACACACAGAAAATTTCTCCTGGTGCCTCTTTTCCCTCCCACCTTGCATATACACACTCAAGGGAATGGAATCTCTTATCGTGACGTCATATTCGTCTCTCTCTCTCTCTCTAGACCACTCTCATTTCTCGTGCCATCTCTCCCATGCCCCCCGTAGGCCCCTCTATCCATGCCTCTCTCGAATACGTAATACACACACATACCTCTCTAGGCCCCGCCAAATGCATCAACTACACATTCACACATGTTACATCACGTACCCCATTGATCTAAAAAGCCATCTCTTCACGTTTATTTCGCATACAACATTCCTTTTGAATAAAGTGTGGCCAAAAAATTATTTTAGAGTTTCTACATATATACAACATTACAAAGTTATATGGAGGAGTAAGAATGCTAATTTGCATTGCATGGTGCCCACAATGATCTTTATTCCGCACTGTGAATTTGCACATTTTTATACTATATACAAAGTTAGTCATAATAAAGAGAAATAAAGAGCATCTCTCTCTCCATTGCATACGCCCCTGTACGCCCCTTTCACGTATGCACACAAAACTATCTCCAGGTCCTCTAAAAGTAAGCCCCTAGAAAATTCACGCATGTTTCATCTTTCTCTCGCGATATATGCAATGACGATCATTATATTTGAAGAGAAAGCACGATATGTACATTGGACTTCAGAATCCACTCATTACGGTCACCATTTACATTTAGTGGTTATTATACAGTCACGGGCTCACCGTACAACTCTGTATTTGCTCATGACATGACTAGTTGACTAGTTAAAGGCTCCACATGGCACCTCTAGTGTTGCATCACATTATCTCACTACCATCGTGCCCACCTGTCGACTTGTATCTACTCTACATCTACACTCTTATAAAATACACTCTTAAAAAAATAGAGTTGGTGATGATGGTGTGCCTGCCATCCTGCAATATAGGCCGTCCAATTTATATCTGACGGATAGGAAAGAAACTATGGCAATTTTGCAAAAAGGTACCCACACACCTCTCCACATTTTCAAATAAGGCCTTCCCTCGTTCATCCTTTTCTCTGACAAGATAAAAAAGTCATACAAATGCATCATGATGTTACGTGCAATGCACGGGCATCTTGCTAGTAAGAATGAAAACAAACGACAAAAAAGATATTTGGACGGTGGTTCGAAGTCATGATCACGGGCACAGCGGACAAGGTGGCCTTGTATTGGTATGCTGAGCCGTCTGTTTTAACACACAGGAGCTGGTGTGGTGATTATACGCACACGCACGCATGCACACGAACTGCATCCACGCAACACTCACACAAACACATGGACCCACGCACGCACGCAACACTCACACATACACACGCAGCCATGCACGAACGAAACACTCACACGCACGCATGCAACACTCACACACACACACGCACGCATGCATGCACACACCAGTACACCACACGACCAACACACACTCTCACGCTCAAGTGCTCAACCTACACGTGCATGCGCACACATCAGGCCCTGACAGACACATACACAACCAGGTGATTCCCGGGCACGGGTTGGAGCCTTGTCGCGCCTGCGTAAATTTGTGTTTATCTGACCTTTTTCCTATGCGAACTATTAGGTGGGACCCACAAGGAACGTGGTCAATTTAACTAGTCAACATGGCGCCACGCGGACTATTTGGCCGGTAAAAAGAGTGCAATCCGATGCTGAACTGTGAGCAAGTGACCTATAATCACCGCAAAACGTATATAGTGACCGTAATCAGCTTATTCTGAAGTTCGGTGACCGTATTACGCTTTTCTCTCTGTAGGCCCTCCAAAACTACATCTCTACATGTTCTCGCATGTTACCTCTAACAACTATGCAATACTGCACTACTACTACACTCTAACATAATAAATCATATGTATTTTTAGTTTTACTAGATATCACATTGTTACTTATAATTATTCAGTTTGCATACATTAAAATTGCCTTTGAAATGTATGGCCAGTATCATCTACCGCGCGGGAAAAATCCCGCCCTTTCCTGTTTAATCGGGTTTGTATCGATGGATCGTGTGAAACAGCAAAACTATAGTACTATACAGTACAAGTGACAGTTCACTGGGCCGTCGTGTCGTCTACTCCTCCGTCGTAAGAGTGGAGCGCTCGCTTTCATAAATCTATTAGTCCCTTTGCCGACATGTGGGACATCAAGCTACCGGGTCCACGTGCCATACCGGAATACATTGGAGAGCAGCCAGGGTGAAGCACCCCAGTCATGGCGCCGGCGTAGTAATGAGCAATGAGGCGTCAAATCACAAAGCTGCACCTTTCCCGCAGTTAAGTTGGAGGGATGAAGAAACCATCATTTCACTCATTGCTGAATCCGCTTCTCCCTCATCTTCTTCAACTTAACCACGTGTTGCTTCTACCATTGTTCTGCCTCATGTGGGACGCGGATCGGCTTGGTAAAGCACTGACATGTGGGACCGCATGTTAGCAAACCGCCAGGACAACGTCCTCCGAAAATAAGAAGCCTAGTCCTAGACTTACAAAGGGCTACGTAGCTGCTACATATACTTTCCATATAATCTATATATGCCCCCCTGATTTTCAAGTGGGTTGGGCCTAATCCTCTCCTTTAATCCAATCAAATAGTCCCACATCACATCAATTCCTTACTTTACATAAACCATTACGTGGATGTAGCATTTCTCAAATAAGAAACCTCCCCCGCCATCCGCGCGGCAAAATCACCTCCTTTTTACTAATCTTGATTCTATAATTTTTTAGATCAATATAATTGAGATTTGTATAGATAGCACACAGGAGCAAAACCAAGTGGTATGATTAAGGGCATCCACAATGTGTAGCCAAATGTGAAAATAGTTTTTGGCATCATGGGAACCATTGTGGACGGTGTTGCCAAAGCCAAAAGGATGGAATCGAAGCTCCCTGATTGATTGATTGATTGAAGGAATAGAAAAATGCAATGTCTCTCCTCTTTCTCCCATGCTTGGATGCATGTAGTACAGTATAGAGCAGAGAGTCTACTCCCCTGTCCCTTCTATCACAAATCACAAAGCAGTGAGGCGTCAAATCACAAAAGCACGAACGAAGCAACCATCATTTCACTCTTCGCTGACTCCGCTTCTCCATTGTCTTCTTTGAGAAACCATCTCACCGCACTAGTACTCCTAGTAGTACTAGTAAAGGACTTCCTGGATGCAAATAAGGCGGTTGTCTCGGCTTGCAGGCGGCACTTGCGAACGACTTACCGTGGTCTCCCTCAATGGTATTCTCCATCGAACGCACTTCGCCAAACCACCCAAAAAAAGATATCATTGACGTCACCGCAATGGGGAAGGAAGTCAAATATAGTTACTACCTCCATTTTTTTGTACACAAGGCCAGTATATCAAAATTACAATTTGCAAAGGGCCACTAACACTAATCGAGGAAAAATTGATGGGGTTAGCAACCAAGCACATTAATATCCCCTGCATGCATGCGGAAGTGAGAAGGTTGGTTTGCATGGCGCTGCATTAATCAAGCGATGAGGAGTGAGATGGTTAGCTCTTTGATCTTTGGAGAAAAAATACGCATTAATTGACACGTGAAACAAGGATTTGTATCGATTAAATCCCGCGAAGGAAAACCCCGCCTTTCTTTTTTAACACTAGTACTCCTAGTACGTACCTACTTATCCTGTTTGGGTCTAGGCCTTGCATTGCCAAACTTCGCCACACATTTTTGCCAAGCTTGCCTAAAGTTTTCAAAATGAGAAGGAGGTACACTTGCACACGGCTGCCGCGGTCGCACCGCACCCTCACACGGTCGCTCCTGCACGTCGCGGTCGCACCGCACCCTCACACAGTCGCTCCTGCACGCCGCAAACCCAACCAAGGGAACGCACCCTCACTGACACGTGCTGTCGCATGTGAACAAACCAAACATAGCCATCCTATCGCTGACACATAATTTTCATTCATAGAGTATGTTTATCCAACCGCATGTTGGGGAGTATCCGCACGGCCCGTGCAGTGGTCTGTTGGGGAAGAAGAAGAGGTGAGGAAGAAGGAAAGAAGGGTTAGGAGACGTAGGATATTCATACAACCGCCTGAAATGGTAGACTAACCCAAGTCAGGCGACTTGCATAACAAATATATGTTTTTACACAGCAACAGATCCATAAAAACAACAACATAAAGAAAAACTATCACTGCTCGCGGAAAGAGATGGCCTTGTCGTCTTTGGCTGCCGGCACAAACCAGCCATCGCTGCCGACGTGTGTCTCCGCATCGTGGTTGTCCTTGTCCTCCAGCTACTCGTTCAAGCGGAGCATGCGGGCACTCTGCACGGACGAGAGCACAACCCGGTTCAAGTCGAGGACGTCCGGTTCCGCCTGTAGGAGGGCCTCGATGGCAGCGGCATCCGCGCGCTCTGCGTCGAATCGAGCCTCCGCTGCCCGGTTCATGTCCAGGACGCCCGGTTCCGCCTGCAGGAGGGCGTCGATGAGAGCGGCATCCGCACGCTCTGCGTCAAGTCGAGCCTTTGCCGCCCGGTTCAAGTCCAGGACGTCCGGTTCCGCCTGCAGGAGCCCCTCGATGGCAGTGGCATCCGCGCGCTCCGCCTCAAGTTGAGCCTCCGCCGCCCCGTTCACATCCACGACATCCAGTTCCGCCCGCAGGAGAGCCTCGATGGTAGCGGCATGCCGCGCTCCGCGTCGAGTTGAGCCTATGCCTCCCGGTCCTCCTTTAGTATCACCATGTTGAACCGCTGGTCCACCTGCACCATGGGGGACTCGGACACCGGCACGAAGTCGACGCCCATCGTCTCATACCCATCGGGGGCCTTCTGCGCCGCAACCTCCGCCATGAACATTGGATCGGCTTCCTCCTCCTTGTAGCTTGGCTCTAGAGAACTCGGGGATTGGCCCGCCGCAAAGCGAGCTTGGGAATGGAGGTCTGTGGCACCGACCGCCGCCACGATTTCTGTGCGGCGCTCCGGCGTCAGCATCTTGTAGTAAGTGATCTTGCGGCGCACCATGGCTTTCCGGAAACTAGGGGACGCTTGATGCGGGCTAGGGGATCAAAAGGTGGGGGAATGGGCTGGAGATTTGGTGTGGTTTTAGGGCAGTGGCTGGCGTAGGCCGAGCAGCGAAGGTTCTGGTGTGAATAGTGGTTCCGATGACGACCGGTCAATCGGTTTTTACTGTACATCGCTCTTGTCGCGTTCGCGTTGCAGCCCAGCACGCTGGACCCTCCACGTCGCTCACCGAATGGAACGTGCTTCGTCTTGCATTTTCGCTCGCTTGTGGGATCGTAGTTGAGAGCAAACCAATGTCCCTCCCCCTCCCCCGCCCGCGTCATTTATTATACCACCACTCCCTCTGTTTTATGCGGAGTAAATAAAAACAGAGGGAGTATACTACGGATGAGGATCCCCTGACGTGGCCGAACCCATTGAGTAACTGACATGCGGGGCCTAGCAAGCATGGGGTCCGCCAGTAAGTGACCGAAAGGGAGGGTAAGGCAGGGATACCTACGTCAGAGGATCCACTTCCAATATACTACTTTGACCAAATGTTAGTGTAATAATATATGACATGCAACTTACACAAATGTTAGAGTAATAATATATGACATGCAACTTACACAAAGCATACATGGTCTAATGCCTATTTCGAGGCTAACTTTGACCAAATGTTAGAGTAATAATATATGACATGCAACTTACACAAAGCATACGGTCAAATTCATATGTGGAAGGAGTTTCCAATGATATAATTTTCACATTATACATCTCCTGTACTATTAATCTTGTCAATAGTCAAATTGGAAACCATCTCGAGTACAAATCTAGGAGTACGTACAAATGAAACAATATTGATTGGGCGTTGTTGAATGTTGATACCGTTTTGATCAAAGTAGAGATACTTTTACTACACATAAAACTTATATGTCAACTAGAAAGGATAGGGGGGACTATATTGTACGTTCAAAAATGAAACGAACATTGAATACCATTTATATATGATTTGCGGATGCTAGGATCACCGGTTCAAAATTTTGAATCTGCCTTAGGTATCACGTGCCCCCACTCATTCCCTCTCGATTTCATCTCAGGGTCCAGAGATCTATTGAAAGAGGACTAGGGTGGGTAAATGTGAATGATACTCGGTGGAATGTTCAAATGAGGCATGCGGGAGGATGGACTCGACTGGAGGGCGACATGATCGATGGAGAAGAGGGTTGGAGAGGAATGAGAAATAAGCAAACGCCACATGATTATACTTGAACGGTTGAAATAAACAATAAGTTGTCTCGCTTGGCCTACATAGTGAAAGGCCTAATGCGCAACGCGAAGCACTGACGCTCGAATATGGCCGGGAAAACAGGGAAACCGACATGTGGGGCACACGCATCAGGATGACGTAGCGCAGACTAGTCCAATGGAGGAGCTGGCCCACGACCTCCTCGCCACCGACAACCGTTCATGTGGGTCGTTGGGGCCAACAACGGGGCGCAGCTCCAGCACCGCGTCTGGACACGGCGACCGTGGTAAGCGACGCGCTCATATTGTCGCTAGACACTGTCGGTTTTAGTGTGCCGAGGGTGGCGTTAGTGCTGTGGCACGACCAACGGTATGTTTGGTTTGTGCCCAAGGTTGCCCCATCAAAGCATTGGGTAGCCAAAATTTTGGTTGAGGTATTGGTTGCCCATGATTTGGCCGACATTGGCAAGAAAAATGAACTAGAGTTGGCTAGAGTTCATTGGCATGCCAAAGAAATGGCAACCATACAAACAAAGACCAATCTACACTGTATGGGATGTCAGTCACATATACTAGGTGGGTTCATCATGGTGAAGCTGTGAATGTCAATGTTATTGACTACATGGAAGCAGCAGATCACCATCTTGATATGCCTGATGCTCAGGTGGAAGAGGAGGAGGAGGTGGTGGTGGCGGAGCCAGTGAGTTTGACCAACATTGAAACAATGCTACGAAATGCTCGTGCATTATGTGAACTTTCACCTGCAGAAGAAAAATGATGGGACCGCATGTTGGAACAATGCAACGTTGTTGTCACCCCAGCAAATAAGCTGTTAGTATTCTCAGCTATGGTCACCTTTCTTCAGGTGAAGACATCTAAGCGGATGACCAACAAATCATTCGATGCGATGTTGGTTGCTTTCCGCAAATATTTCCCAGATGCGTCTGAGCTGCCACACACCTACTGTAAAATGTAGAATTTCCTTCATGTAGTTGGAATTGGATATGATATGATCCATGTTTGTAAGAATAATTGTGTTCTGTTCCGAAAGGATTATGCCAACTTAAGTGAATTCCCGAAATGAAAATCATCAAGATGGAAAGATGGCGATGCTGTGAAGAGGATTCCTCATAATGTTCTGAGACATTTTCCAATTACACCAAGATTGCAGAGGTTGTTTCATGATGCTGAAACAAGAGAGGATGTACTGTGGCATTCTAGGAACCAGGAGTACAAAGATCAGAATGTAATGAGCCATCCATCTCATGGTAGTGAGTGGAAAAGCTTCAATGATAAACATAAAGAGTTTGCTGCTGACCCGAGAAACATTAGACTTGGCTTAGCTTCAGATGGATTTAACCCATTCGGCCACCAGAGCGCCACATATAGCATGTGGCCAGTGCTTGTTATCCCTTACAACATGCCTCCAAATGTCTGCACCAAAGAATCAAACTACATGATGGCCTTGCTCATCCCAGGTCCAAAAAGTCCTGGAAAGGATTTTGATTTGTTCATGGAGCCTCTTGTGGAGGAACTTCAACAACTATGGAAGGGTGTTCTCACTCGAGACCTATATAGCAGCCCACCAGCTGATTTCTTTCTGCGTGCTGTTATAATTTGGTGCATCCATGATTATCCGGCTTTGGGCACTATTTCAGGGCGAACGACACATGGTTACAATGCATGTGTTCGCTGTGACAGGAATCCGCTGTCATACGCAATACTTAGCAAGATCTGTTACATTGGACACCGTCGTTTCCTTGCCAAGGACAAGCCGCATCCTAGAAAATACCAAAGACATGTGCTCAATGCAAAGCATGAAAACCGTGATGCGCCAAAGAGGCTCACTGCAGATGAGTTGCAAGTGGAATTAGAGAAGGTCAGGCATATTACACCGGGAAACCATCATGGTAATGGTAGTGGGAAAAGGAAGCGTGGCAGGGTAGAAGAGAGATTATTGTTTACCCGCAGGTCCACTTTGTGGGACTTGGAGTATTGGAAAGATTTGGATCTGCGGCATAATCTTGATGTGATGCACATCGAGAAAAATATATGTGACAGCATTATCGGCACACTTCTTAATATTGAAGGCAAGACGAAAGATACCATAAAATCTAGGATTGATTTGACACACCTGGGTATCAGAAAGGATTTGCAGGTGCAAGATGAAGGTAAACCACGGGATATGGCACCAGCTGTGTACGTCTTGGACAAGGTAAAAAGAAAAGAATTCTGCGAGGTCCTGTCACGTGTGAGATTCCCACATGGATTTGCTTCCAACCCTGAAAGGAGAGTCAGTGCAGATGGAAACAAGGTACAAGGGTTGAAAACTCATGACTGCCACGTCCTACTTCAAAGGGTTTTACCTGTTATCCTTAGAGGATTGGGCCGCCCTGACTTATACAGAGCAGTTGCAGAGTTGGGACAATTCTTCAGGGAACTCTGCAGTAGGAATATCAGGATAGATGCTTTGGAGCGTCTTAGAGACAAGATACCAACTATCCTATGCGACCTTGAGAAGATATATCCTCCAGCCTTCTTTGATGTGATGGTGCATTTGGCTGTTCATCTACCTGATGAGGCACTACTTAGAGGTCCAGTACAGTATGGCTGGATGTACCCTATTGAAAGGCGGCTAGGCACTTTCAAGGGCTATGTTAGGAACAGAGCTAGACCCGAGGGTTCCATTGCAGAGGCCTACATTGCTACAGAAGCGTTGACATTCTGCTCAAAATACATTGAAACAGCTGATCAGCTTAGCAAAGAGGTGGGTGAAGACAATCCCGGGCTCAATGTTTTCGATTATTCTGTTCGAGTTACAGGGAAGAGTCGACAAGAGGACAAACCTAAAGATTTGGACAAAATGGTTTGGTATGTGTTGAATAACTGTCCTGAGATACTACCTTATATCAAGTAAGTGCAGTACTGCAGCTTATACATCGTAATCTACTAAACTTGCAGCACATTCTTATATATTTAGATGTTTGACGCGATCACTATGTTGTGCAGCATCTACAAAGAGGAGTTACTGCCGCAAAATCCAAGAAACATTGACAAACTGGTTATGGCAGGATTTGCGAAATGGTTCAAGAACCATGTAAGCTTTTGAAGTGCACTGTCAGTTTTTTTAATATATTGAGTACATAAGATGATCAGCTTGTCTATTTTCTAACCATAGGTTAAGAAGATGCGGGAGGATGGGCAGGCAGTTGATGATGCCCTTTACTCACTAGCAATGGGTCCTGATACTCGGGTAAGACATTATGAATCTTGCGTTGTTGGAGATGTGCGCTACAACACCCTTGCACGAGACGAAGGCAGGAAGACACAAAACAGTGCCATCATGAGCACGGATACGTATGACAAAGAGACAACTGAAATGTATGCTAACATAACAGACATTGTTCAGTTGCAGTATATCTCCAGTTTCGAGGATCATCGGTGTGTGGTTCTGTTGTGCTGTCGTTGGTATAACCTGTTTTCCAGGATCGCAAAACCCAGAGCTGATGATTATTTCAAATCCATCAATGTCAAGGCGGCGTACCAGACCAACGAGCCTTTTATTTTGGCAAATCAAGCAACACAGATATTTTTCTTGGAAGACACATTTGCACGTAGCGATGACTGGAGAGTATTGCAAAGGTTTGAGCAGAGGAATTCGTTTAATGAAGTTGCACAACAAGATGATGCTTACACTGCTCCTGATGTACAAGATAACACAGATGTTCCTAATATCTTTGAGAACCATCACGTCAATGACGCCGGCGAAAAGATTGCCTGTCGTGCTGTGGACATACAAGAGTTGATCAAGAAGAAGCCAACGTTCGAGGACGTTGAGGACGAAGAAGAAGATGACACCGTGGGGAATTACGATTCAGACTGATACACATGGCGAAGATGTTGACGCTGCTGCTGCGGATGATGATTACATTGCTTTTGTCGTATTTGCCTGTCAGAAGACGTTTTTTATCTACTATGTGAAATTGTGTTTGCTATGACAACTGAAACCTGATGAACATGTTGTTTAGTATTTTGCTGTGAGAACATCACTTGTTATGTATGCTGATTTGTGTTTGGTGATTGTATGACAACTAAAACATGATGACATTGTTGTTTAGTTGTACTCATATTTGGCTGTGAAACTTGAATTTGATGACATAGTTTGCTGTTGGACTGCAATTTGCTCGACGTCTTCGAATGAGAACAAAGCTGACCCGACAGGGCCTCTGCTATTTATTTATTTATATGAGCAAAAGGGGATACCCCCTGATTTCCGTTAATAGAAATCATTAGATGTTCACAACACTACGCCCAGCCTGCTACACAGGTTTCATTCATTACTAGTTTCAGCAAAGTGCTCATGTCGTAGCCACTGAATACATCACGAGTGCTACATACACTGCAAATAAAGAGACAATCATCCTACAGAGCACATCGATTTTGCCCATTATCTTCACAAGCTCTTTCATCTCCTCATTGCTGTCAAGGCCGTTCAGCAGCTGTTGCTTGGCCATGATCAGAGGAACTGCATCTTTAACCTTCTGCTCTGCATCTTCCTCTTCTGCCGTTCCTTCAGTTACTTGTCCAACACCCCAACCTGCTGGTATTGGGATTCCTCGGCTAACCAAATAATCAGCGTAGTTGCATTCCCCCACATCAGCAACTTCCCAGAAATACAAATCACACGAATCTTCCCTTTTCTGCACGAATCAAATTGGAAGATCATCAACCAAACTATTAAAAAAATCAGCAACTGAAAGCAGCAGAACAACACTTAAACATATTATTACCCCATGATTCGGGCATTTGTAGAAGACTCGGCCAGGGTTGCGGATTGTGGTTGAGACGCGACGGATGACTCTGCGTGATTTGCAGCAGTGGCACCACACCAACGGCAGCGGGTTGCGATGAGCAATCGGCTGCGGTGCGCGTGCCGGCGGGGGTGTGATGAGACCCACAGGCGATGGTACGGGTGGCGACTTGGCGCATATCTGGTTGTTGCCTGCTGAAGAGCAGGTGGACGAGCAGCCAGCGGACATGGTTGCTGCGGCCAGAGCTTCTGATGCTAGGCAGAGTAAGTAGAGAAGAGGAGAAGCGAACGTTGGATATGTCAGTTTCATTACTTGCAGAGTAGCATAGCACCATATATAGTCATAGTCTAGGTTTGGATTCGAACCAGCTACAGGAGCACGTCTTTCTTTTTTCTAAAACTCGGCAACGTCTCTTTACTGGTACACTAGCTTGTTCTGTACGCCTTCCCAAGTCTTTGATTTTCTTTCCCTTTTTTGCGAGGAAGGAAGGAGGACAAAATTGAGAGTTCCTGGGACTCGAACCCAAGACCTCTCGGTTGAAAACCAAGGGTGCTAGTCACTTATGTGGCGAACGTTCCCTGTGAGGAGGACGGCAGACGAACGCATTTTCCTCGCAGTTTTCTTCCTATATATAAAAAAGTATGCTACTTGGTGTCCGCTTAGTCAACAAACGATTGTGCCAACCTTGACCGTTGGATTGACATTCAACGTCTGTCGCGTTTCTTCAGTCTCTTCTTCCTCGAGCCGCCAAAGCCAAACCAGCGCCGGCGGGACCGCCTGCTCCCGCCTCCCACGGCTGGCTGTGATCTTCCCCGGCTCCTGTTCGTTCCCGTCCGAGGCCTCACCATCGTCCTCCGCCTTGGTTCGCTCGCCGCGGCGCCGCCCTCCGGTGTTGTCAACATGGTCAACAACCGAGAGGAATAAGGAGATGACTGTACATGGTGAGGATGACAGTAGGGACCCAGCAGCGCGCGCAGTAATTTTGTTTTTTCGGGACGGAGAAGGGTATCAACTGGGTTGTGCGGGACCCGTGGCCCGTCTAGCCCAGGCTTTTATTTCATATGTTTAGCACATGACCAGCCCAGTTTGTTTTTTTCCTTTCTGAAAATGGCTAGCCAGCTATTTTGTTTTTTGCAGAATAACCAACGTAGGCCTACTTGCTTTTCTACGCCCTGCTGGGCCGGAAATCTTTCAAGACGAGGAGGGATGCATTTTGCCCAGAAAATGGGCTATAAGTAATAAGAAATGGGCTATAAGTAATAATAAATGGGCTGTAAAATGAAAAAATACAGCAAACAGGCAATTAGTTCCAAAATACTGTTTTCTTTCGGATTTTGATATTTTAAATTTCATTGTTTTTGTGCGGGTAAAATTTCATTGAATTTAAATTAAGGTATATTTAGATTTAAAATTAATTTGAATCTGGCTAGAAATTTCGGGCTGTATGCTGTTTGGGACAGATTTGGAGGCTGACTTGTGGGTCTACTAGGTTGACGTGTACTTTGGCTTTGTCAACTTAGTCCACAAACGATTCTAGCAGCAGTGACCGTTGGATGTTAATCCAACGGCCGTGCTGCTTCTTCAATATCTGATCTTCTTGCTCCAGCCGCCCAAACCAGCTCCGGTGGGACTGCCTGCTCCCGCCTCCCGTGGCCGGCTGTGCTGCCGCACAGGCCGCACCGCCCCACCCTACTTCATTGCTGGCCAGGCCATTCCTCTACTCACCCACACCTCCTGTTATTTTCCGGCGACGGCAGCCGGACCAGTAAACCCTCGTACTCCCCACCGCGTGGGCAACCATTGCCGAGTCTTCCCCGGCTCCGTGTCGTTCCCTTCCTAGGCCTCATCGTCGTCCACCGCCATGGTGCTCTCGGCGCGGCCTGGTCAACGTGGTCAACGAACGACATCCATCGGCCGTGGACTGTACGCGCAAAATAATGATTCCTCCACCTGACAGCTGGGACCCACCGGAAGGGCCTTTGTATTTCGCGAAAAAAACGTTCCCCCCGCTGACATGTCGGACCCACCAGCTATATCTTCGCACGCAAGGAAGTGCCTCCTTATTACGCACACAAAAATGAATACCCCCTGCTAGTTGGGACCCACCATAGTGGGAGGATGACTTGTGGGCCAACTAAGTTGACGGGTACGGAGGGCTTTGTCAACTTAGTCAATATGAACGATTCTAGCTCCAGTGACCGTATGATGTCCATCCAACGGCCGTAGTGCTTCTTCAACCTCTGGTCTTCTTGCTCCAGCCGCCCAAAGCAGCGCTGGTCGTGCCACATGCTCCTGCCTCCCGTGGCCGGCTGTGCTGCCGTGGAGGCCTCACCCCCCCTACTATTCTCACCGCTGGCCAGGCCCTGCAGCGACGGCAGCCTCACACCGCAGCCGAACCAGTGAACCCTCGTACTCCTCTCCGCGCGGGCTTCCACTGCCGCGTCTTCCCCGGCTCCACGTCGTCCCCTTCCTAGGCCTCGCCGTCGTCCACCGCCGTGGTGCTCTCGGCGCGGCCTGGTCAACGCGGTTAAGGAACGACTTCCATCGGACATGGACTGTACGTGGAGAGGCTGAGAGCTGGGTCCATGGCCGCAGCAAGGAAGTGCCTCCTTACTACACGGAAAATAATGATTCCTCCACCTGACAGCTGGGACCCACCGGACGGGCCACTGTATTTCAGAGAAAAAATGTTTCCCCCTGCTGGGACCCACCAGCTTCATCTTCGCACGCAAGGAAGTGCATCTGGGCAAAAAAAACGATTCACCCCCCTGACTGCTAGGACCCACTAGCTACACCGTCGCACGCAAGGAAGTGCGTCCGGGCAAAAAAATGATTCGCCCCCTGACTGCTGGGACCCACCAGCTACATCTTCGCACGCAAGGAAGTGCGTCCAGGCAAAAAAAACGATTCGCCCCCTGACTGCTGGGACCCGCCAGCTACATCTTCGCAGGCAAGGAAGTGCCTGACAGTCGGGACCCACCTGGTCGAAGCGTATGTAGCGTTGTCATTCTGGTCGCGAACGTGTACGTACATATTGGTCGATGTAGAGGCGCGCACATGTTGTAGTAGAGGTGCACACATAGCATGTACACGTACGTACAGCGGCTAGGGTGCAAGAAAGAAAATACGGCCACGTATGTGTACATATGGGCGGGGTCTCGAACACCTACTCGCTCATACGTACGGACGGCCAGGGCTCGTGTACATGGCTGGGTCGGACGTAGAAACAGCGTCGTTGTCGTGTTCATGGGGAGGCAACAGAATGCGTCATGTTCATCAGGAGGTAACGGAACGCGTGGGAGCCAACCAGCTGGGTCGAAACGGAATGCATGGTCATGTTCATTGGGAGGGCTTGGACGGAACAGGCGATGGAAACAAGGTCTGGCGTACCGGAAAACGGAGGAAATGGACCTCCTACGTTCGGAACGGGGTCTTGTTGATCGGGAGGGGTCTGGCGTACCGCAAAACGGAGGAAACTGACCTCCTACGGTCAAAACGGGGGTCCTATTGATCGGGAGGGGTGTGGCGTACCGCAAAACGGACGAAACGGACCTCCTACGGTCGAAACGGGGATCCTGTTGATCGGGAGGGGTGTGGCGTACCACAAAACGGACGAAACGGACTTCCTACGATCGAAACGGGGGGCCTGTTCATCGGGAGGGGTGTGGCGTACCGCAAAACGGGACTCCACGGGATACTATTCATCTCCACCGTCGACCTCCTCCAGCCTCCACGGGCTACCGTCGACCTCCTCCAGCCTCCACGGGCTCCTATTCATCCAGCCTCCACCGTGCGCTACTCCACCGGCTACTGTTCAACCACCCCTCCACGGGCACCCCTCCACCGTCTACTGTTCATCTAGCCCTCCACACCACGGGGTCCTGTTCAACCACCCCTCCACGGGCACCCATCCACCGTCTACTGTTCATCCAGCCCTCCACACCATGGGATCCTATTCATCCAGAGGCAACGCCACCACCCACTATTCATCCAACCCCCCCCCCCGCAACACTCACTGTTCGTCCAATCGATCGGCTTTAGTTAGCAGCAGTAGCGAAGGAATCGCTCGATCGGGTTCAGTTAACAGCCATCGATCGATCGCTCGGGTTCAGTAACGCGTAGCCTGCAGTGCAATTGCTCGGGTTTAGTTAGAGCCCAACGCCTCACTCGGGTTCAGTTAGATCTAATGCCTCGCACACATGCGCGTATGTGTACGAGAGAAACGCACATCGCTCGGCCCCCGACCTCCCACCGTAACCGGGAACTCCCCGAAATTTTCCTCCCCCTCGCTTCTACCACGGTTTTTTCCGTCATGGACGGCCCAAAGAATGCCACGCGGCTGCGTCTCCGGCCCGCCCAGGATGAAAAGCCCATTTTCTGTCATGATTTTTTGTCATAGAAGTAGGAGCCCACCACATCTATGATGATACCAGGTTTTGTCACAATTATCGTCATAGAAGTGTCATATGTATGACAGAAAAAAATTTGTTCGGCCTAAAATGTCACGGATGTGTCTTTTTTTGTAGTGCATCCCACCTTTCCTCATCAACAATTATCGGTTAGTATCTGTTGAGCCTAAGTTTTTGCTTCTTCACATGGATGTGGTATGCTTGGAATGTCATTTTATCTTGTTCTGTTTTCTGTTTGAATAAAATACTTAGATCTGAATTTTTTTAATAAGAGAGAGTCCTCAAATAGCCACCCATTTACATAACTACTTGCTTGATATTCACTTATATCTTTTTGGAGTAGTTTGTCGAAATCTCTCACGCTTCACTTATATTATTTTGAGAGATGAAAATTTTTATGCTCATGTTCTTCACTTCAATTTGTTTGAGCCTGTCAAAAGCAATTGCGATATATGAAATTGGGCCCAAAGTGATAGACGTCCAAGAAGGATATAAAAAAACTTTCATGAAGATCATTGGACAAAATAAACGTGATTCTTTGTAATAGTTTTGTGGTATGATGATGCTGGAAATATGCCCTGGAGGCAATAATAAAGTGGTTATTATTATATTTCCGTGTTCATGTTAATTGTCTATTGTTCATGCTATAATTGTATTAACCGGAAACCGTAATACATGTGTGAATACATAGATCGTAATATGTCCCTAGTAAGCCTCTAGTTGACTAGCTCGTTGATCAATAGATGGTCATGGTTTCCTAACCATGGACATTGGATGTCATTGATAATGGGATCACATCTTTAGGAGAATGATGTGATGGACAAGACCCAATCCTAAGCGTAGCACAAGATCGTGTAGTTCGTCTGGTAAAGCTTTTCTCATACCAAGTATCATTTCCTTAGACCATGAGATTGTGCAACTCCCGGATACCGTAGGAATGCTTTGGGTGTACCGAACATCACAACGTAACTGGGTGGCTATAAAGGTGCACTACAGGTATCTCCGAAAGTATCTGTTGGGTCGACACGAATCGAGACCGGGATTTGTCACTCTGTATGACGGAGAGGTATCTCTGGGCCCACTCGGTAATGCATCATCATAACAAGATCAATGTGACTAAGGAGTTAGCCACGGGATCATGCATTATAGAACGAGTAAATAGACTTGTCGGTAATGAGATTGAACGAGGTATAGAGATACCGACGGTCGAATCTCAGGCACGTAACATACCGATGGACAAAGGGAATTGTATACGGGATTGATTGAATCCCCGACATTGTGGTTCATCCGATGAGATCGTCGTGGAACATGTGGGAGCCAACATGGGTATCTAGATCCCGCTGTTGGTTATTGGCCAGAGAGATATCTCGGTCATGTCCGCATGGTTCCCAAACCCGTAGGGTCTACACACTTAAGGTTCGGTGACGCTAGAGTTGTTATGGGAAATAGTATGTGGTTACCGAAGGTTTTCCCGAGTCCCAGATGAGATCCTGGACGTCACGAGGAGTTCCAGAATGGTCCGAATGTGAAGGTTTATATAGGGGAAGTCTAGTTTTGGTCACCGGAATGTTTCGGGGGTTATCGGTATTGTACCGGGACCATCGGAAGGTGTATGGGGGTCCACGGGGTGGGGCCACCTGCCCCGGTGGGCCCAGTGGGTTGCACAAGGGAGGGAACCAGCCCCTGGTGGGCTGGTGCACCCCCCAAGGGGCCCAAGGCGCCTAGGATTAGAAACCCTAGGGGGTGGGGTGCCTCCACCGGACTTGGGGGCAAGTTTCCCCCCTTGGCCACCACCCCTCCCTCATAGATGGGATCTGGGGGGTCGGACCCCTCTCCCCTTCCCCTATAAATAGTGGGGGTGGGAGGGCTGCCACACCCTTCCCCTGGCTCAGCCCTCCCCCTCTCCAACACCTCCTCCTCCTCCATCACGCTTGGCGAAGCTCTGCCGAAGAACCACACTCCATCATCACCACATCATCATGCTGTCGGAGTTCTCCCTCAACTTCTCCTCTCCCCTTGCTGGATCAAGAAGGAGGAGACTTCCTCGGGCTATACGTGTGTTGAACGTGGAGGCACCGTTGTACGGTGCTTAGATCGGAATCGACCGCAATCTGAATCGCTGCGTGTACGACTCCACCAACCACATTCTTGCAACACTTCCTCTTAGCGATCCTCAAGGGTATGAAGATGCACTCCATCTCTCTCGTTGCTAGCATCTCCTACATTGATCTTGGTGACACGTAGGAATTTTTTTGAATTATTGCTACGTTCCCCAACAGTGGCATCATGAGCTAGGTCTATGCATAGATTGTATGCACGAGTAGAACACAAAGCAGTTGTGGGCGATGATTTGTTCAATTTGCTTACCGTTACTAGTCTTATCTTGATTCGGCGGCATTGTGGGATGAAGCGTCCCGGACCGACCTTACATGTACGCTTACATGAGACTGGTTCCACCGACTGACATGCACTTGATGCATAAGGTGGCTGGCGGGTGTCTGTCTCTCCCACTTTAGTCAGATTGGATTCGATGAAAAGGGTCCTTATGAAGGGTAAATAGCAATTGGCATATCACAGTTGTGGTTTTACGTAAGGTAAGAAATGTTCTTGCTAGAAACCCATAGCAGCCATGTAAAACATGCAACAACAATTAGAGGACGCCTAACTTGTTTTTGCAGGGTATGCTATGTAATGTGATATGGCCAAAAGGATGTGATGAATCATATATGTGATGTATGAGATTGATCATGTTCTTGTAATAGGAATCACGACTTGCATGTCGATGAGTATGATAACCAGCAGGAGCCATAGGAGTTGTCTTCATTTATTTATGACCTATGTGTCAATGAAAACGCCACGTAATTACTTTACTTTATTGCTAACCGTTAGCCATAGTAGTAGAAGTAATAGTTGGCGAGACAACTTCATGAAGACACAATGATGGAGATCATGGTGTCATGCCGGTGACGATGGTGTTCATGTCACGCCTCAAAGATGGAGATCAAAGGCGCAAGATGATATTGGCCATATCATGTCACTTTATGATTTGCATGTGATGTTTGTCATGTTTACATCTTATTTGCTTAGAACGACAGTAGCATAAATAAGATGATCCCTCACTAAAATTTCGAGAAAAGTGTTCCCCCTAATTGTGCACCATTGTGAAGGTTCGTTGTTTTGAAGCACCACATGATGATCGGGTGTGATAGATTCTAAAGTTCGCATACAACGGGTGTGAGCCAGATTTACACATGCAAAAGACTTAGGTTGACTTGACGAGCCTAGCATGTACAAACATGGTCTCGGAACACGGGAGACCGAAAGGTCGAACATGAGTCATATAGTAGATATGATCAACATGGAGATGTTCACCATTGATGACTAGTCCGTCTCACGTGATGATCGGACACGGCCTAGTCGAGTCAGATCATGTATCACTTAGATGACTAGAGGGATGTCTGTCTGAGTGGGAGTTCATTAAATAATTTGATTGGATGAACTTAATTATCATGAACTTAGTTTAAAATGTCTTTACAATATGTCTTGTAGATCAAATGGCCCACGCTAATGTTGCCCTCAACTTCAACATGTTCCTAGAGAAAACCAAACTGAAAGACGATGGTAGCAACTATATGGATTGGATCCGTAACTTGAGGATCATCCTCATAGCTGCCAAGAAAGCATATGTCCTTTAAGCACCGCTAGGTGACGCACCCATTTTCCCAGCAAATCAAGACGTTATGAACGCCTGGCAGTCACGTAGTGATGATTACTCCCTGGTTCAGTGCGGCATGCTTTACAGCTTAGAACCGGGGCTCGAAAAGAGTTTCGAGCGGCATAGAGCATATGAAATGTTCCAAGAGCTGAAAATGGTTTTCCAAGCTAATGCCCAGGTCGAGATATATGAAGTCTCCAACAAGTTCTACAGTTTTAAGATGGAGGAAAACAGTTTTGTCAGCGAGCATATACTCAAAATGTATGGGTTGCACAACCGCTTGTCTCAGCTGGGAGTTAATCTTCCAGATGACTCAGTCATTGACAGGATCTTCCAGTCGCTTCCACCTAGCTACAAGAGCTTTGTGATGAACTACAATATGCAAGGGATGGAGAAGTCCATTCCTGAGTTATATTCAGTGTTGAAATCAGCGGAGGTGGAAATCAAAAAGGAACATCAAGTGTTGATGGTGAATAAAACCACTAGTTTCAAGAAAGGCAAGGGTAAGAAGAACTTCAAGAAGGACGGCAAGGGGTTGCTGCACCCGGTAAATCAGTTGCCGGGAAGAAGCAAAAGAATGGACCCAAGCCCGAGACTCGGTGCTTTTACTATAAGGGAAATGGTCACTGGAAGTGGAACTACCCCAAGTACTTAGCACATAAGAAGGCCGGCAACGCCAAAGGTATACATGATATACATGTTGATGTGTACCTCACCAGCACTCGTAGTAGCTCCTGGGTATTTGATAACGGTGCGGTTGCTCATATTTGTAACTCAAAACAGGAGCTGCGGAATAAGCGGGGACTGGCGAAGGACGGGGTGACGATGCGCGTCGGGAATGGTTCCAAGGTCGATGTGATCGCCGTCGGCATGCTCCCTCTACATCTACCTACTGGATTAGTTTTAAACCTCAATAATTGTTATTTAGTACCAGCTTTGAGCATGAACATTGTATCTGGATCTCGTTTAATGCGAGATGGCTACTCATTTAAATCCGAGAACAATGGTTGTTCCATTTATATGAGAGAAATGTTTTATGGTCATGCCCTGCTGGTCAATGGTTTATTTTTGTTTAATCTCGAATGTGATATTACACATATTCATAGTGTGAATGCCAAAAGATGTAAGGTTGATAATGATAGTCCTGCATACCTGTGGCACTGCCGCCTTGGTCACATTGGTGTCAAACGCATGAAGAAACTCCATGCAGATTGACATTTGGAGTCTCTTGATTATGAATCATTTGACACGTGCGACCCATGCCTCATGGGCAAAATGACCAAGACTCTGTTCTCCGGAACAATGGAGCGAGCAACCAACTTATTGGAAATCATACCTACTGATGTGTGCGGTCCAATGAGCGTTGAGGCTCGCGGTGGCTATCGTTATGTTCTCACCCTCACTGATGACTTAAGTAGATATGGGTATGTCTACTTAATGAAACACAAGTCTGAGACCTTTGAAAAGTTCAAGGAATTTTAGAGTAAGGTAGAGAATCGAAGTGACAGGAAAATAAAGTTCTTACGATCAGATCATGGAGGAGAATACTTGAGTCACGAGTTTGGCACACACTTAAGGAAATGTGGGATTGTTTCACAACTCACGCCGCCTGGAACACCTCAGCGAAATGTTAAGTCTGAACGTCGTAATCGCACTCTATTGGATATGGTACAATCTATGATGTTGAAAGGATCGAGAAGAGGTCTCTAGAGGGGGGTGAATAGACTCTTAATAAGAAAAGGTTGCAGTTTTAATTTTCTTCAAGTTAAGGTAGAGTTTTAGCATAAGTTTAAACATTCACAATACATATCAAGCAAGCTTGACAAGAGTATATGAGCAGCAGAAAGTAAATCGTGCAATTTGCAAGGACGTAAAGGGATGGGATTGGAGTGTGCAAACGCAATGTAGATACGGAGATTTTTGGTGTGGTTCCAATAGGTGGTGTTATCGTACATCCACGTTGATGGAGACTTCAACCCACGAAGGGTAATGGTAGCGCGAGTCCACGGAGGGCTCCACCCACGAAGGGTCCACGAAGAAGCAACCTTGTCTATCCCGCCATGGCCATCGCCCATGAAGGACTTGCCTCACTAGGGTAGATCTTCACGAAGTAGGCGATCTCCTTGCCCGTACAAACTCATTGGTTCAACTCCACAATCTTGACGGAGGCTCCCAAGTGACACCTAACCAATCTAGGAGACACCACTCTCCAAAAGGTAATAGATGGTGTGTTGATGATGAACTCCTTGCTCTTGTGCTTCAAATCATAGTCTCCCCAACACTCAGCTCTCTCTCATAGGATTGGATTTGGTGGAAAGAGGGTTTGAGTGGAAAGCAACTTGGGGATGGCTAGAGATCAAGATTCATAAGGTTGGAATGGAATATCTTGACCTCAACACATGATTAGGTGGTTCTCTCTCAGAAAAATGTATGATGGAAGTGTAGGCATGTTCTGATGGCTCTCTACATGAATGAAGAGTGGGTGGAGGGGTATATATAGCCTCCACACAAAATCTAACTGTTACACACAATTTACCAAACTCGGTGAGACCAAATCGTGAAACTCGGTCGGACCGATTCAGTTCAAGATGTGAACGTTAGGATTTTCGGTGGGACCGACATGATCAACTCGGTGGGATCGATGTGCTAGGGTTAGGGTAAAACCTCATCTCAGTTTGACCGATTACACAAACTCGGCGAGACCGATTTGGGTAATAAGCGAAACAGAGAGTTGGCCAAGCAAACTCGGTGGGACCGGTTGCATATCTCGGTGCGACCGAGATTATTGCAATAGGCAACAGAGAGTCTATAAGCCCATCTCGGTGAGACCGAGATCCCACCGGTGTGACCGAATTGATTAGGGTTTGTGGAAATGGCTATGTCAAGAGAATTCAGTGGCGCCGGATAGAAAGTTTTGGTGGGGCCGAGTTTGACTTGTAGTTTGGGACATATGTGGATATGGGAAAGTGGTTGAGGGTTTTGGAGCATATCACTAAGCATTTTGAGCAAGCAAGCCGTTAAGCAACACCTCATTCCCTTTTAATAGTATTGTCTTTCCTATGGACTCAATGGATCTTGGATCACTAAAAGTAAAATGCGGAGTCTTGAGCTTTTGAGCTTGACCCAATTCTTTGTCCTTAGCATCTTGAAGGGGTTCCACATCCTCTTGTCCATGCCACTCCATCTGTTGAGCTTATCTGAAGTATACTAGATAAAAACATTAGTCCAACAAGAGATATGTTGACATTAATTACCAAAACCACCTAGGGAGCACTTGTGCTTTCAATCTCCCCCTTTTTGGTAATTGATGACAACATACATCAAAGCTTTAGATAAAGATATAGAGAATAACAAGTAAAGCTTTGGAAAGACATGTAACATGCATGGGCTCCCCCTACATGTATGCATTTATGTGATCATGGAGTGTGAGAGCATGTGAATGCATAATCATTATAGAGCAAGCAATGAGTTACATGTATCTTGGCTATATGCATCAGAGCAAAAGGTGTGAATATAGGAAGTGTACCTTCATGCTCATGATTCCTCCTTGCAAACAAAATGTACATCAGCAAGAGATCCTCATGCACATGAGTGTGATACATATACTTACCTTGTGGTCTTGAGCTAGCTTTGGAAGAGATGAACCTGGGTAAACAAGGTTAGATAACACAGACACATCTACTAAGCAGAGCAAGAACAGCAAACCACAAGAGTACCAAGATTGCGATGACATGTAGAGAGTGAATACTAGGTATTCTATTGTATATAGACATGTCCCCAAACGGTAAAGATATGCAATGAATTCAATGATTTCCTTCCCTAGCAGTATTTCTCCCCCTGAATCTTGTATTAGATAATGGGAGAACATAGGGAAACAAAATCAAAGCAAAACAGATCATAAACATAAACATAACATAGACATGTCTTTCCCCTCTAAAAGACATGTGACTTCTCTCCTCTTGAACACCAAGCATCTGGGGCCTTTGATGTGATTACCTCTCTCTCTCTTTTTCTCTCTCTCCCCCTTTCTCTCTCTCCCCTTTGAAGAGAATAAGCTTTGATGTGATCTCTCTCCCCCTTTGACATCAATTTCCAAGAAGGGATCTTCTAGAGTGTGAGTCAAAATAGGTTTGGTCCTTGAGTCACAGAGCAAAACAGCATATAGATTGTGATGCTGGTAGAGGACAAGAATCGTCGACTGGAGCTGGAACAAAATTGCAGGAACAAGTGGCAAATTGTTTTCTCTGCAGTGAAATCGGTGACACCGAGTTAAACGAATCGGTATGACCGAGTTCTAGACAGAGGGAACATTTGTCACCTCAGCTCACTAGGCAAATAAGATCTCACAAAGATCTTCAAGGAATTAACTGAAGGATTTGCAATGAATTGGATGCTGGGAATGCAGAACAAAAACAAAGAAAAATAAAAGAAATCTAGATGAAGGGAAATAAATATGCAAGAGACAAATGCAAGAAAACATAGAAACACTAGTGAACTTCATCTGGAATTGGTTGGCGACAGAGTCACCTATTTTAGAGTATACTGACCGAGGAGTCAAGTGAGAACACTTGATCATAGGTCATACTCATTGTTTAAGCTCAAAATGGGGTTACCATTTATCGTTTAAGCTTTTGATGTATTCGCATCTTGTTGAGTTTCTTTAACCCATGACTCGGGGTAAAGCTTCTCTAAGATGGAATAACATACCTTGGGTGGTGGTGTTGAACGTGATCATGTAGTTGAACTTGTGTGGGTTGCTCAAGGTTGATGTAGCTCATCAAGAGTTGGGAGCACCACTTGTAATTGGAGTTCATCTACCTACATGGGTTAGTCTTGCAAGGAAGAGCACTTGTGTATCCAACATAACAATCATGAAATTTGATACCAAATGAAATTTGATATATAGAATTTGTCAACGGATATGCTGAGGGGTTTCATGCTTCCTTGTCTTCAACCACCATTGTGTAGAGACTTGGTGATGTAGAGATTGCTCAAGATGTGAGTGAGTTGCAATCTCATGGATTTAGATTCATCCAAGTACCTACAAGGGTTAGATAGCATGCAAGGGTGCAAATATATCCAAGACATATGATCATCATCATAAGAGAAGAAGTCAAGGATTAGTCAAAGGCTTATGCCTTGCATGTATTAAGTATCTCACTATCCTTTTCACAACCTTAAGATGACATTATTTAGGGGCCACTTGATATCGTGCACACATGCACACACTTAGCATGATATCGGGACGGGAGGCACATAGATATAACAATGAACCAATCATAGAGCGATAAACCTTTTGGTCAACCGATTTGCCAACCTTGGTCAAGTCAAGATGTCCACTAGTAGGCATGGGACTTTTTGTACCTTTGCATTCTTGCATATTGAACTTCTTGAATAAGTCCTTGGTGTACTTTGTTTGAGAAACAAAGGTACCTTCCTTAGTTTGCTTGATTTGCAAACCAAGAAAGAATTTGAGTTCACTCATCATTGACATCTCAAACTTCTACGACATAAGCTTTCCAAACTTCTCACTAAAATGAGGGTTAGTTGAACCAAATATTATATCATCAGCATAAATTTGGCACACAAATAATTCACCATTAACCCTTTTAGTAAAAAGAGTAGAATCTATTTTTCCAATTTCAAAGCCTTTTTCAATAAGGAACTTGGTCAAGCATTTACACCACGCTCTAGGAGCTTGTTTAAGACCATAAAGAGATTTGTGAAGTTTGTAAACATGATTAGGTCTCTTAGGATTGACAAAGCCGGGAGGTTGGTTAACATAAACTTCCTCCTCAATTTCACCATTTAAGAAGGCACTTTTAATATCCATTTGGTACAAGGTGATATCATGGTGATTAGCATAGGCAAGTAAGATGCGGATGGACTCAAGTCTAGCAATGGGGGCATATGTCTCACCGTAGTCCATACCTTCGACTTGAGTGTAGCCATGGGCGATGAGACGTGCTTTGTTGCGGACGACTTGACCATCTTCGTCTTGCTTGTTGCGAAACACCCATTTGGTACCAATGATGTTGTGGTTGTTGTCGGGCTTCTCGACCAATGTCCACACTTGATTTCTCTCAAAGCTGTGTAGCTCTTCATGCATGGCATTTATCCAATCCGGATCTTCCAATGCTTCTTCAACCTTCATAGGTTCAATGATAGATATGAATGAATAATGTTCACAAAAATTAGCCAAACAAGATTTAGAGCGAGTGATTCTCCCGGTTTGGATATCATTGTAGATTTGCTCGACGGGATGGTCTCTAGCGACTCTTGCTCGAACTTGTGAGAGCTTTTGTTTTTTTCGGGGTGGAACATGTTCTTCATCATCTTGTCCTTCTTCATTATTGACGTTGTCATTTCCTGGTCGTGGTGGAGAAGGAGGTTGACGAGGTTCATCTTGGTGTACTTCCTCGTTTTCTTCATCTTGGTGTGTCCCACTTGTGGATGCTTCCGTATCAACTCTTGGTTCACCTTGTCGTGAGGTAGAAGCTTCCACTTGGACGGACGAGGTACTCTCCTTCACCTCCGTTGGACGTATCTTGCCAATAGACAAGTCTTGGATTTCTTCCGAAGGATCTTTATATCCTACATCAATTGGAAATTGCTCTACTTGCGAGCCGTTAGATTCATCCAACTTCACATCTACCGTCTCTTCAACCTTTTGGGTGAAATTGTTGTAGACACGGTAAGTGTGAGTGTTTGAGCCATAACCAAGTAGGAAACCTTCATGAGATTTAGGGGCAAATTTGGAACGATGATGCTTATCAAGAATGTAGCACTTTGAGTCGAATACTCGAAAGTATCCAACTTGGGGTTTGTTACCGGTGAGGAGCTCGTATTCCATCTTGCTGAGTAGCTTGTGAAGATACAAGCGATTTGTTGCATGAAAATTTGTCTCAACCGCTTCCGCCCAAAAGTGTTTTGGTGTCTTGTACTCATCAAGCATCATTCTTGACATCTCAATAAGAGTTCGGTTCTTCCTCTCAACAACTCCATTTTGTAGAGGCATGTACGTAGCCGAGAACTCATGTGAAATCCCTTCTTCATCGAGAAAGGTATCCACATTTGCTTTCTTGAACTCCGTTCTATTGTCGTTGCGAACCTTCTTGATCTTCACTTCAAATTGATTTTGGGCCTTCCTAGTGAAGTTTTTGAAGATCTTTTGGACCTGCGATTTATCATCAAGAAATAACACCCACGTAAATCTTGAAAAATCATCGACTATGACTAGACCAAATGAGTTGCCACCGAGACTCTTGTAGGAATTTGGACCAAAGTGATCCATGTGAAGTAGCTCGAGCGGTCTTCTCATGGTCATGATGTTCTTCACGGGGTGGCTTCCTCCAACTTGTTTTCCTGGTTGACAAGCACTACAAAGTCTATCCTTGTCAAATATAACATCTTTTACTCCAAGGATGTGATCACCTTTAATAAGCTTATCAAGATTTTGCATGCCCACATGACCTAACCTTCTATGCCACAACCAGCCTTTCGAGGATTTAGCAATTAGGCAAGTTCTAGGTTGAGCCTTTCTAGTGAAATCAATAATATATAGATCACCCCTACGTGTACCGGTAAAGACCATTTTATGATTATCTGTATGAAACACTTGGCAATCTACTTTAGTAAATAGGACATTGAAACCAAAGTCAACAAGTCTATATACGGAAAGTAAATTGTAGCCAAGAGATTCAACAAGCATAATATTTTGTATAGAGATATCATGTGAGATGGCCACTGAGGGAGTCCTGGATTAGGGGGTCTCCGGACAGCCGGACTATCTCCATTGGCCGGACTGTTAGACTATGAAGATACAAGATTGAAGACTTCGTCTCATGTCCGGATAGGACTCTACTTGGCGTGGAAGGCAAGCTAGGCAACACGGATATGGATATCTCCTCCTTTGTAACCGACCTTGTGTAACCCTAACCCTCTCCGGTGTCTATATAAACCGGAGGGTTTTAGTCCATAGGACAACAGACAATCATACCATAGGCTAGCTTCTAGGGTTTAGCCTCTCTGATCTCGCGGTAGATCTACTCTTGTACTACCCATATCATCAATATTAATCAAGCAGGATGTAGGGTTTTACCTCCATTAAGAGGGCCCGAACCTGGGTAAAACATTGTGTCCCCTGCCTCCTATTACCATCCGGCCTAGACGCACAGTTTGGGACCCCCTACCCGAGATCCGCTGGTTTCAACACCGACATTGGTGCTTTCATTGAGAGTTCCTCTGTGTCATCACCTTTAGGCCCGATGGCCCCTCCGATTATCAACAATGATGCGGTCCAGGGTGAGACCTTTCTCCCCGGACATATATTCGTGTTCGGCGGCTTTGCACTGCGGGCTAATTCGCTTGGCCATCTCGAGCAGATTGAAAGCTACGCCCCTGGCCATCAGGTCAGATTTGGAAGTTTGAACTACACGGCCGACATCCACGGAGACTTGATCTTCGATGGGTTTGAGCCACAGCCGGGTGCCCTGCACTATCACGATGGGTATGACCTAGCTCTGCCGCCGAACAGTACCCCAGAGGCCGCGCCTGCATCAGCTCCGACCCTTAGCTTGGAGCCAACTGCGCCAATCGAGGACGGGTGGCTAGACACCGCCTCAGGAGTTGCAGTCTCAACGGCGATTGAGCCGAACACCAGCCTAATCCTCTGCGAAGCCCGTGACCCCAAGGTGCCGGACTCTTTTCCGGACTCCGAACCGTCCGCGCCCCTGCCAATCGAATCCGATTGGGCGCCGATCATGGAATTCACCACCGCAGATATCTTTCAGCACTCGCCCTTCGGCGACGTTCTGAATTCACTAAAATCTCTCTCTTTGTCAGGAGAGCCCTGGCCGGACTATGGCCAATAGGATTGGGATGCGGACGACAAATAAATTCTACGCCCACCCACCACCCACTTCGTAGCCACTGTCGATGATTTAACCGACATGCTCGACTTTGACTCCGAAGACATCAATGGTATGGACGACGATGTAGGAGACGAACGTGAACCAGTGCCTATAGGGCACTGGAAAGCCACCTCGTCATATGACATATACATGGTGGATACACCGAAAGAAGGCAATGGCGACGAGATAATGGAGGATGACCCCTCCAAGAAGTAACCCAAGCGCCAACGTCAGCGGCGCCGCTCTTAGTCCTGCCAAAGCAAAAGTGGTGATACCGGCACAGGAGATAATAACAGTCTGGATAGTGCCGAAGACAACAACAATCCCCTCCAGCAAGATTTAGAGCAGGGGGATGGAAGAGCCAGCCCTCCTGAGAGAGCGGAAGACGGAGAGGAGGAGGATGACAATTACATGCCCCCCTCCGAAGACGAGGCAAGCCTCGGTGACGATGAATTCACCGTACCAGAGGATCCTGTCGAACAAGAGCGCTTCAAGCGCCGGCTTATGGCCACGGCAAATAGCCTAAAGAAAAAGCAGCAGCAGCTTCAAGCTGATCAAGATCTGCTAGCTGACAGATGGACTGAAGTCCTCACGGCCGAGGAATATAAACTCGAGCGCCCCTCCAAGAATTACCCAAAGTGCAGGTTACTACCCCGACTGGAGGAACAAGCGTATGATACGGCTAATCGGCCACCTCGTGGCCGCGATAGAGAGGCATTCCAGCCAAAAACTCAGCCTCCACCCCGACGCCATTTAAATAAAAAGGCATGGGGAGATACGCCAGACCTGCAAGACATATTGGAGGACAAAGCAGAGCATGCAAGATTGATCTATGGATCACGAGGGCGCATAACTCTGCGAGACGATAAACGTAACGCCGGATACAGTAAAAGCAAATCCGGTCGGGCCGAACACAGCGGGCAAGACCCATTCGAGCTGCGTCGCGATATAGCCCAATACAGAGGCACCGCACACCCCTTATGCTTCACAGACGAAGTAATGAATCATCAATTCCCAGAAGGTTTCAAACTTGTAAATATTGAATCATACGATGGCACAACAGATCCCGCAGTATGGATCGAGGATTTCCTCCTCCACATCCACATGGCCCGCGGTGATGACTTACACGCCATCAAATATCTCCCACTAAAGCTCAAAGGACCAGCGCGACATTGGCTTAACAGCTTGCCAGCGGACTCCATCAACTATTGGGAAGATCTGGAAGCCGCATTCCTCGACAACTTTCAGGGCACTTATGTGCGACCACCAGACTCCAATGACTTGAGCCACATAATTCAGTAGCCAGAAGAGTCGGCCAGGCAATTCTAGACTCGATTCCTTACAAAGAAAAATCAAATCGTCGACTGTCCGGATGCAGAGGCCTTAGCGGCTTTCAAACACAACATCCGAGACGAGTGGCTAGCCCGGCACCTTGGTTAGGAAAAGCCGAAATCTATGGCAGCTCTCACGACGCTCATGACCCACTTTTGTGCGGGAGAAGACAGTTGGCTGGCTCGTAGTAATAACATATCAGAGAACCATGGTACCTCCGATACCAAGGACGACAATAGCAGGTCACGTCGCAACAAACATAAGCGCCGCATTAACAGCGAAAATACCGAGGATACGGCAGTCAATGCCGGATTCAAAGGCTCTAAACTCGGTCAGTGGAAAAAGCCATTAAAAAAGTACGCCGGGTCTGTCCAGCTTGGACCGTATACTCGATCGCTTGTGTCAAATACACGGCACCCTAGACAAGCCAGCCAATCACACCAACAGGGATTGTTGGGTGTTCAAGCAGGCCGGCAAGTTAATTGCCGAAAACAAGGACAAGGGGCCGCATAGAGATGACGAGGAGGAGCCCCGGCAGCCGCACACCGGAGGACAGAAGAGGTTTCCCCCGCAAGTGCGGACGGTGAACATGATATACGCAACCCACATCCCAAGAGGGAGCGGAAGCGTGCGCTCAGGGACGTATATGCGTTGGAGCCAGTCGCCCCAAAGTTCAACCCTTGGTCCTCCTGTCCGATCACCTTCGATCGCAGGGACCACCCCACTAGTATCCGTCATGGCGGATTCGCCGCACTGGTCCTAGACCCAATCATTAACGGATTTCACCTCACTTGAGTCCTTATGGATGGCGGAAGCAGCCTGAACCTGCTTTATCAGGACACAGTGCGCAAAATGGGTATAGACCCCTCAAGGATCAAACCCACAAAAACGACCTTTAAAGGCATCATTCCAGGTGTAGAGGCCCGTTGCACAGGCTCAATTACACTGGAAGTGGTCTTCGGATCCCCGGATAACTTCCGAAGCAAAGAGTTAATCTTCGATATAGTCCCGTTCCACGGTGGTTATCACGCGCTGCTCGGGCGAACCGCATTTGCTAGATTCAATGCGATACCGCATTATGCATACCTCAAGCTCAAGATGCCAGGACCTCGCGGAGTTATTAAAGTCAATGGAAACACAGAGCGCTCTCTCCAAACAGAGGAGCACACCGCGGCCCTCGTAGCAGAAGTGCAAAGCAGCCTCTCAAGGCAATCGACCAGTTCGGCGCTTCAAAGCCCGGACACCTTCAAGCGCGCTTGGAGCAATCGGAAAATAGACTGCCTGGCGCGACCTGAGCTCCCGTAGCAATACAGCGGCCAACCCAATCCTAGCCCAACGGCAAAACTCGGGTCGCGCGTACATAACTACGCATTAAAAATACCATGGGCACAAGTGGGGAGGGGGGCACAACCACGGCATGCCCCAAGACGCGGCTTAAACCTCACTAGGGGCTTCCCGTTTGGTTATTTTTCTTTTTTTTTCAGGACATTAATCTCTGGAAGCACTGTCCGGCAGCACTATTGTCGAACACATGATGCAGCAACCAAGGAGGCAGACAGCTATGTCATACCACGGAACTCCCAGGTGGATTTAAGTAACGAGCGAACTATTCAATTTAATATCATTCCTCAACTTGCCCTTGGAAGGGACATAGTCCTACTCTTTGCTTATCACACTATCTGTATCACTCTGCTTTATCGCAATTTTTTTAAAATAATGCATGACATTATGACTATTATTGCATTCTTATTTTATATATATATATATATATGTGTGTGTGTGTGTGTTCATTAATGACGCCTTGCAACCATACACTTTGGTACGGCCAATACACCAGGGGCTTACGTACCCCACAATACGGTGTGAAAAGTCCGAACATTCACAAGTGCGGCACCCCGAACTTATAGCATTATATGCATCAGCTCCGAATCATGTCTTTGGTCAAATGTTGGGTTTGCCCGGCTCCTATGTTTTGGTACCTTACGTTCCGCTCTATCGGCTAAGGTAGCGCTAGGAGAACTACTGTGATTGTGCCTCGGTTCTGCTGGGTTCAGCACCTCAGTAGAGAAAGCTAAAACTGACTGTCATGATAAGGCGAGAGACTGGTCGCTGTTCGGCGAGGTTTTCGAGTCCCTAAAGACTTATGCCACTTAGAGCGAGGGGCCGGCCCTGTCTGGCTTAAAGGCGTGTATCGCGCCCCAAATTCGGCCTTCCAAATACCAGGGGCTTCGCCAAAATTTAAAATTATAGAATTCTATGGCTAAGTGAGAGTGATAAAGCATTATTAGTCTGGTTGCCTTGTTCGTTGTGCTGAGCACCTCCCTCGAAGGACCCAAACATGGAAACAAGAGTGCTCAGGTTTATCCCGAACACCCCAGCACTCGTGGCATGGGGGCAGAAGCCGAGGACTAGCCATCTCTCAGATTGATAAACGGCCAAATAGAAGGTAATATTTTAAATTCAAACAAGCATTGCATAGCACATATGAAACAAGTTTTCATAAATACATGATAAAATGAGCAAGTCTCACTCAAATATTACATCTTTTGAACACTCATCCGCTATGAGACGGGCACCCGGCAGAACACCCTCGTAGTACATCTCGGGGTGGCAGTGCTCCTTGCCCTCCGGTGGCCCCTCCTTGATCAGCTTCACGGCGTCTAGCTTGACCCACTGCAATTTCACACGGGCGAAAGCCCGACGTGCACCTTCAATGCAGACAGATCGCTTGACGACCTCCAGCCGTGGGCAGGCATCCACAAGCCGTCTTACCAGGACGAAGAAGCTGTTCGGAAGGGCGTCGCCAGGCCATAGCCGGACTATAAAGCCCTTCATGGCCTGATCGGCCGCCTTATGTAGCTCGACCATCTGCTTCAGCTGGTCGCTCATTGGCACCGGGTGTCCGGCCTCAGCATACTGAGACCAGAACAGCTTCTCTGTTGAGCTTCCATCCTCGGCCTGGTAAAATTGTGCGGCATCGGACACACTGTGGGGCAAATCTACGAATGCTCCTGGAGAGCTCCGGATTCGGGTAAGTAATCGGTAATATACTTTTACATGCTTGCTTTGCATATAGGAAGCCTTAACCACCGCTATCTTCTTCATTGCGTCGATCTCCTGGAGGGCCTTTTGGGCTTCGGCCTTGGCACTCTTTGCGCTCTCGAGGGCCACGGCAAGCTCAAACTCCCGCATCTTTGAGTCAAGCTCCAACGCCTCGTGCTTCGCCACGAGAGCCTGGAGCTCTTGCTGCACCTCGCCCACCCGAGCCTCGTGTTTCTCTCGCTCGGTGCACTCCTTGGCCGCGTTATCTTCGGCCTTGGTTAGCGCTTGCTTCAGGGTCACCACCTCGCTCGTGGCCCCTAGCGAATATATGATGATCCTGTCATTTTGCAATCGCGTCTTCTTTTATATATACATATCTGTAGACAGGGTATTACTTACCCTTGTTCTCCTCGAGCTGACTCTTGACAAGGCCGAGCTCTTTCCTGGACCCCTCGAGGTCCCGCTTCAGTACGGCGACCTCTGCAGTCAGTGCGGCGGACGCCAGCAGCGAAGCCTGCATATGCATATTGACATACTCATATTAGACTCCTGCAATATTATTTGATCCTCTGTTCGCCTTTTCCTTGTGAACACCGAATAAAGCATCAGGGGCTACTGTCTATGCGGTAATATTTCTACTACATTTTAAAACACTTACCTCAAAGCCTGTTAGAAGGCTGGCACAGGATTCAGTTAACCCGCTCTTGGCGGACTAAACCTTCTGGACCACCGCACTCATAATAGTACGGTGCCCCTCGTCGATGGAAGCGCTGCGAAGCGCTTCCAGCAGTTTGTTCGGTGCCTCTGGATGGACAGAGGTCACCGGCACAGGCGTCTTGCCCCTCTTAGAAGGAGGCCGCCTGCCCGAGCCCAGAACTATTGGAGGTCCCGGCGCGGTGTTCGGCTGAGGACCGAACTCGGAGCTCTCAGGGGCCCCGTCCCCTCGGCTCCCGGAGTCCGGAAGGACGCCTTGAGGTGCCTCCGGGACTACCTCCCCTTGATCCGGTGCCTCTTGAGATAGCACCTCGGCGTCATCGGTGGGATGTGGGGAGGTTGCGGTTGGGACTGGATCGCTATCCATGTCCGACGAGCCCAGGGAGCCGTCCGATGATACATCGATACTGGCTCGTGGCGGCCTGCATAATTATGTTTGGCGTTAGGGAAAGCAGTGCGATAAAGGAATGCTATGAGTTACTCTGGTATCCGAATACTTACGATCTCCCCAGGGGCTTGGCCCTGGGCAACCACTCGTCTCTGTCTTCATCGACGGCGGTGGAGCTGTCCGGAAGGAGAGTCCTTCCCTTCTTGGACCCTTCGGCCCCCATAGTCGGGGCGGCCTTCCTTTTCTTGTCTCCCCCGCCTGGAGGGGGAGCATCTTCTTGTTCCTCCTCGTCTTCGGGGGAGGAGTGTGCCACAGAGCTATCGGACGATGAGTCCGATAACACCTGGTGCCGGGAACTCTTTCGGGTTCCCTTGGCCTTCTTGGTCTTCTCCGGCACCTTATAAGGAGCTGGAGTCAGCATCTCCGTCAGGAGAGCACCCACAGTGTCTTCGGGCAAAGGGGCCGGACAGTTAATCTGCCCCGACGTCTCCACCCAGTCCTGTCAAAGGCATGGAGATTAGACCCCGCGCATGATTAAGCTAGGGGAAATAAATGTCCTACGAGATGTATTAAACTCACCGAACGCGCTAGGCACTTTGCGTTTAGTCTGCGGTCCTCGGCGAGAGAAGGAGGGACCTCGGCGCCCTTGAACATCACCTTCCAGACGTCCTTGTGCGTCGTATCAAAGAGCTCGCTCAGAGTCTGGTGTCGGGCTGGGTCGAACTCCCACAAGTTAGAATCCCGTTTTTGACACGGGAGGATTCGGCGGATGAGCATAACCTGGACTATGTTGACAAGCTTGAGCTTCTTGCTTGCCATACTCCGGATACATTTCTGGAGTCCATCCAGCTCCACCGATGAACCCCACGACAAGCGCTTCTCTTTCCAGGAAGTGAGCCGTGTAGGGAATCCGGATCGAAACTCGAGGGCTGTCGCCCATTTGGCGTCGCGCGGGTCAGTGATGTAGAACCACGCCGATTGCCATCCCTTTATTGTCTCCACAAAGGAGCCTTCGAGCCATATACCGTTGGGCATCTTGCCCACCATGGCTCCACCACATTCTTCTTGTTGGCCTCGTACCACCTTCGGCTTGATATTGAAAGTCTTTAACCACAGGCCGAAGTGGGGCCGGATACGGAGGAAACCCTCACACACGACGATGAACGCCAAAATGTTGAGGACGAAGTTCGGGGCCAGATCATGAAAGTCCAGCCCATAGTAGAACATGAGACCATGGACGAATGGATGGAGGGGAAACCCCAGTACGCGGAGGAAGTGGTGGAGGAAAACTACCCTCTCATGAGGTTCCGGGGTAGGGACAATCTGCCCCGCAGCGGGCAGCCGATGCGCGATATTCGCAGCTAAGTATCCGGCTCCGCACAGCTTCTTGACGTCTCCCTCCGTGACGGAGGAGAGCATCCACCTGCCTCCTGCTCCGGACATGGTTGGAGAAGGTGGAGGTGGGAAGTGCGGACTTGGGTGCTAGAGCTCGAGTGTGCGAAAATGGATGAGCAAAGGAGGAAGAAGGCGTGGATAGAAAGGTGAATCCTTATCCCTTTATATGGGCGGACGGAACTAAGCGTCCCCACTTGCCTGGTAAACTCGCTCATCCCCCAAGCGCCATAATCGATGGCGCGGTTGGGTCACCCACGCCCGTATTGATGAGAATCCCGTAATAAGGGGACACGATCTCTACTTTGACAAGACGTGTCGAAAAACTGCCTCGCGTTATGTGCGGGGCTAGTTAAAGGAAACGGTTCGAATAATCACCGGGCCATAACATAACGTCATACTGTCAAAACAAGTCAGCAAATTAGATTTGCGAAAATATTATTCTCTCTACGGAAGTATGTGGAACTTATGTTGCAGGGTCGGACACTATCCTCGTATTCAAATTCTTCTGTGATGTATTCGGAGGAGGAACCCGCCTTGCAATGCCGAAGACAATACTGCGCGTCGGACTCATCGTCATTGAAGCCTGGTTCAGGGGCTACTGAGGGAGTCCTGGATTAGGGGGTCTCCGGACAGCTGGACTATCTCCATTGGCCGGACTGTTAGACTATGAAGATACAAGATTGAAGACTTCGTCTCGTGTCCGGATAGGACTCTACTTGGCGTGGAAGGCAAGCTAGGAAACACGGATATGGATATCTCCTCCTTTGTAACCGACCTTGTGTAACCCTAACCCTCTCCGGTGTCTATATAAACCGGAGGGTTTTAGTCCGTAGGACAACAGACAATCATACCATAGGCTAGCTTCTAGGGTTTAGCCTCTCTGATCTCGCGGTAGATCTACTCTTGTACTACCCATATCATCAATATTAATCGGTACACCCACTATCAAGAACTCATTCCTTTCCTCCAGCCATGTAGCCACGAATATTTGCCATAAGACCAAAGTGTCTCATAGACTAATCGAGATCAAGGTCACTATCATCATCCTCATCGTAGTATCCATGTTCAACATCGTCTTGTGATGGATCAATTCCTAGAGAGGGCAATTCATTGGATAAATGGTCATCACAACAGTCATCTTTATGAATTCTAATGGCTTCAAAGATGATATTGCTAATGATTCCAACATCTCCTTTGGCACTCGTAAGATTAGTAAGCTCAAATAGACAATCTCCAAATTTGGGATCATTGGAACTCATCTTACTCAAGGCAATAGACTTATGAAGGATCTCATCTAAGTTTTTCAAGGAATAGTTTGGAACTTGTTCCTCAAGGAATCTCCATATGGTGTAGGCACAATCAAGAGCAGGCAAGCTAGCAAGCAAGTTTCTAGGCAAACCTCTAGTGATTAAATTGATAGTTCTAAGATTACGGATCATGTAAATAGACTCATCAAGGGTAGGATGCAAAGGATCAACATGAGATGCACAAGGGCTAGTAGTGTACTTGTTCAAATGATATTCATTGAAAATCTCAAGCATCTCAATTTTCCACTCGTGAAAGTACTCTCCATCAAGAATAGGCACTCTATGTCTAAGACTCCCCAATGTAGACTCATCGATCTTCCTCCAATGGTAATTAAACCAAAGCAATGGAGGCCAAAGCTCTGATACCAGTTAAAAGGATCGAGAAGAGGTGTCTAGAGGGGGGTGAATAGACTCTTAACAAGAAAAAGTTGCAGTTTTTATTTTCTTCAAGTTAAGGTAGAGTTTTAGCACAAGTTGAAACATTCACAATACATATCAAGCAAGCATGACAAGAGTATATGAGCAACGGAAAGTAAAGCATGCAATTCGCAAGGATGTAAAGGGATGGGATTGGAGTGTGCAAATGCAATGTAGACACGGAGATTTTTGGCGCGGTTCGATAGGTGGTTCTATCGTACATCCATGTTGATGGAGACTTCAGCCCACGAAGGGTAACGGTTGCGTGAGTCCACGGAGGGCTCCACCCATGAAGGGTCCATGAAGAAGCAACCTTGTCTATCCCACCATGGCCATCGCCCACGAAGGACTTGCCTCACTAGGGTAGATCTTCATGAAGTAGGCGATCTCCTTGCCCGTACAAACTCCTTGGTTCAACTCCACAATCTTGACGGAGGCTCCCAAGTGACACCTAACCAATCTAGGAGACACTACTCTCCAAAAGGTAATAGATGGTGTCTTGATGATGAACTCCTTGCTCTTGTACTTCAAATGGTAGTCTCCCCAACACTTAACTCTCTCTCACATATTTGGATTTGGTGGAAAGATGATTTCAGTCGAAAGCAACTTGGGGATGGCTAGAGATCAAGATTCATAAGGTTGGAATGGAATATCTTTACCTCAACACATGAGTAGGTGGTTCTATCTCAGAAAAATGTATGATGGAAGTGTAGGCATGTTCTGATGGCTCTCTGCATGAATGAAGAGTGAGTGGAGGGGTATATATAGCCTCCACACAAAATCTAACCATTACACACAATTTACCAAACTCGGCGAGACCGAATCGTGAAACTCGGTCAGACCGATTCAGTTCAAGATGTGAACGTTAGGATTTTCGGTGGGACCGACATGATCAACTCGGTGGGACCGATGTGGTAGGGTTAGGGTAAAACCTCATCTTGGTTTGACCGATTACACAAACTCGATGGTACCGATTTGGGTAATAAGCGAAACAGAGAGTTGGCCAAGCACACTCGGTGGGACCGATTGCATATCTCGGTGCGACCGAGATATTGCAATAGGCAATAGAGAGTTTACAAGCCCATCGGTGTGACTAAATTGATTAGGGTTTGTGGCAATGGCTATGTCAAGAGAATTCGGTGGTGCCGAATAGAAAGTTTCGGTGGGGCCGAGTTTGACTTGTGGTTTGGGACATATGTGGATATGGGAAAGTGGTTGAGGGTTTTGGAGCATATCACTCAACATTTTGAGCAAGCAAGCCATCAAGCAACACCTCATCCCCTTTTAATAGTATTGGCTTTCCTATGGACTCAATGTGATCTTGGATCACTAAAAGTAAAATGCAGAGTCTTGAGCTTTTGAGCTTGACCCAATTCTTTGTCCTTAGCATCTTGAAGGGGTTCCACATCCTCTTGTCCATGCCACTCCATCTGTTGAACTTATCTGAAGTATACTAGATAAAAACATTAGTCCAACAAGAGATATGTTGACATTAATTACCAAAGCCACCCAGGGAGCACTTGTGCTTTCACATGTCTCTTACCGATCTACCGCTATATTTTTGGGGTTGTGCTTTATAGACTGCCGCATTCACTTTAAATAGGGCTCCGTCGAAATCCGTTGAGATGACACCGTATGAATTATGGTTTGGAAAGAAACCTAAGATGTCGTTTTTGGAAGTTTGGGGATGCGATGCTTATGTCAAGAAACTTCAACCTGAAAAGCTCGAACCTAAGTCGAAAAAATGCGTCTTCATAGGATACCCTAAGGAAACTATCGGGTATACCTTCTACCTCAGATCCGAAGGCAAGATCTTTGTAGCCAAGATTGGATCCTTTCTAGAGAAAGAGTTTCTCTTGAAAGAAGCAAGTGGGAGGAAAGTAGAACTTGATGAGGTACTGCCTCTTGAACCGGAAAGTAGCGCAGCTCAGGAAGATGTTTCTGTGGTGCCTGCACCGACTAGAGAGGAAGTTAACGATGATGATCATGAAACTTTGGATCAAGTTGCTACTGAACTTCGTTGGTCCACAAGGACACGTTCCGCACCAGAGTGGTACGGCAACCCTGTCCTGGAAGTCATGTTGTTAGACAATAGTGAGCCTTCGAACTATGAAGAAGCGATGGCGGGCCCGGATTCCAACAAATGGCTTGAAGCCATGAAATCCGAGATAGGATCCATGTATGAAAACGAATTATGGACTTTGACAGACTTGCCCGATGATCAGCAAGCCATAGAAAATAAATGGATCTTTAAGAAGAAGACTGACGCGGATGGTAACATGACCATCTACAAGGCTCGGCTTGTCAGTAAGGGTTATCGACAAGTTCAAGTGGTTGACTACGATTAGACTTTCTCACCCGTAGCGAAGCTGAAGTCTGTCTGGATCATGTTAGCAATTGCCGCATTCTGTGATTATGAGATATGGCAAATGGATGTCAAAACAGCATTCCTTAATGGTTTCCTTAAGGAAGAATTGTATATGATGCAGCCGGAAGGTTTTGTCGATCCTAAGAATGCTGACAAGGTATGCAAGCTCTAGCGTTCAATCTATGGGCTGGTGCAAGCATCTCAGAGTTGGAACATTCGCTTTGATGAGATTATCAAAGCGTTTGGGTTTACGCAGACCTATGGAGAATCTTGTGTTTACAAGAAAGTGAGTGGGAGCTCTGTAGCATTTCTCATATTATATGTGGATGACATACTATTGATGGGAAATGATATAGAATTTTTGGAAAGCATAAAGGCCTAGTTGAATAAGTGTTTTTCAATGAAGGACCTTGGAGAAGTTGCATACATATTAGGCATCAAGATCTATAGAGATAGATCGAGACGCCTCATTGGTCTTTCACAAAGCACATATGAGGGAGTCCTAGATTAGGGGGTGTTCGGATAGCCGGACTATACCTTCAGCCGGACTCCTGGACTATGAAGATACAAGATTGAAGACTCCGTCCCGTGTATGGAAGGGACTTTCCTTGGCGTGGAAGGCAAGCTTGGCGATACGGATATGAAGATCTCCTACCATTGTAACCGACTTTGTGTAACACTAACCTTCTCCGGTGTCTATATAAACCGGAGGGTTTTAGTCCGTAGGACAACATACACATCAACAATCATACCATAGGCTAGCTTCTAGGGTTTAGCCTCCTCGATCTCGTGGTAGATCTACTCTTGTACTACCCATATCATCAATATTAATCAAGCAGGACGTAGGGTTTTACCTCCATCGAGAGGGCCCAATCCTGGGTAAAACTTCATGTCCCTTGCCTCCTGTTACCATCCGGCCTAGACGCATAGTTCGGGACCCCCTACCCGAGATCCGCCGGTTTTGACACCGACATTGGTGCTTTCATTGAGAGTTCCTCTGTGTCGTCGCCATCAGGCTCGATGGCTCCTACGATCATCAATAGCGATGCAGTCCAGGGTGAGACCTTCCTCCCCGGACAGATCTTCATTTTCGGCGGCTTCGCACTGCGGGCCAATTCACTTGGCTGTCTGGAGCAGATCGAAAGCTATGGCCCCGGCCGTCAGGTCAGATTTCGAAGTTTAAACTACACGGCTGACATCCGCGGGGACTTGATCTTCGACGGATTCGAGCCACTGCCGAGCGCGCCGCACTGTCACAACGAGCATGATTTAGCTCTGCCACCGAACAGTGCCCCGGATGCCGCGCCCGCATCGGCTCCGACCCTTAATTCGGAGCCAACTGCGCCGATCGAGGATGGGCGGTTGGACGCCACCTTGGGGGCTGCGACCCCAACGGCGATTGAGCCAAACACCAGCCCCGTACTCTGCGAGGCTCGTGACTCCAAGGAGCCGGACTCCTCTCCAAACTCCGAAACCTCCGCGCCCCTGCCGATCGAATCCGATTGGGCGCCAATCATGGAGTTCACTGCCGTGGACATCTTTCAGCACTCGCCTTTCGGCGATATCCTGAAGTCACTGAAGTCTCTCTCTTTATCAGGAGAGCCTTGGCCAGACTACGGTCAGCAAGGTTGGAGTACGGACGATGAAGAAATTCAAAGCCCACCCACCACCCACTTTGTAGCCACTGTCGAGGACTTAACCGACATGCTCGACTCCGACTCCGAAGACATCGACGGTATGGACGCTGATGAAGGAGATAATGAAGAACCAGCGCCTACTAGGCCCTGGAAAGCCACCTCGTCATATGACATATACATGGTGGACACCTCAAAAGAGGGAGATGGCGATGGAACAGCGGAGGATGACCCCTCCAAGAAACAGCCTAAGCGCCAGCGTCAGCGGTGCCACTCAAAATCCTGCCAAAACAAACACGGTGATTCCAGCATGATAGATAATAATACTCCAGAAAGCCCTGAAGAAAACCCCCTCCAGCAAGATTTAGCACAGGAGGATGGAGAAACCAGCCCTCATGAGAGAGCGGCAGACAGAGAGGTCGAGGATGATAATTATATGCCTCCCTCCGAAGACGAGGCAAGCCTCGACGACGACGAATTCGTCGTGCCAGAGGATCCTATCGAGCAAGAGCGTTTTCAATGCAGGCTTATGGCCACGGCAAGAAGCCTCAAGAAAAAACAGCAACAGCTTAGAGCTGATCAAGATCTGCTAGTCGACAGATGGACCGAAGTCCTTGCGGCCGAAGAGCATAAACTCGAACGCCCCTCCAAGAGCTACCCAAAGCATAGGTTGCTACCCCGATTAGAGGAGGAAGCACTTGATGTGGCCGACCGGCCACCTCGTGGCCGCGACAGAGAGGCCTCCCGGCCCTCTACTCAAGCCGCACCCCGTACCAAGGCACAGGAATATGCGTCGGACTTACAAGACATGTTGGAGGACAAGGCAAGGCAAACACGCTCGATCTACGGATCGCGTGGGCACCCCATGGCTCGAGACGGTAACCGTCACACCGGCCACAAATTCGGCAGGGCTGAACACAGCTCATTGGAGCTACATCATGATATCGCCTAGTACAGAGGCGCCGCACACCCACTATGCTTTACAGACGAAATAATGGATCATCAAATCCCCGAGGGTTTCAAACCCGTAAACATCGAATCATATGATGGCACAACAGATCCTGCGGTATGGATCAAGGATTATCTCCTTCATATCCACATGGCCCGCAGCGATGATTTCCATGCCATCAAATACCTCCCACTCAAGCTTAAAGGACCAGCTCGGCATTGGCTTAACAGCTTGCCAACAGGATCAATCAGTTGTTGGGAGGACCTGGAAGCCGCATTCCTCGACAATTTCCAGGGCACTTATGTGCGACCCCAAGACACCGATGACCTAAGTCACGTAATTCAGCAGCCAGAGGAATCGGCCAGGCAATTCTGGACATGGTTCCTAACAAAGAAAAATCAAATAGTCGACTGTCCGGACACGGAGGCCCTAGTAGCCTTCAAGCACAATATCCGTGACGAGTGGCTGGCCCGGCACCTTGGATAGGAAAAGCCGAAATCTATGGCAGTACTCACGACACTCATGACCCACTTTTGTGCGGGAGAAGACAGCTGGCTTGCTCGTAGCAACAATATGACCAAAAACCCTGGTAATTCGGACACCAGGGACAGTAGTGGCAGGTCGCGTCGCAACAAGCAGAAGCGCCGCATTAACGGCGACAATGCTGAGGATACGGCAGTTAATGCCGGATTCAGAGGCTCTAAATCCGGTCAGCGGAGAAATCCATTCAAAAGGAATCCTAGGGGCTCGTCCAGTTTGGACCGAATACTCGACCGCTTGTGCCAGATACATGGCACCCCCGAAAAGTCGGCCAATCACACTAGCAGGGATTGTTGGGTGTTCAAGCAGGCAGGCAAGTTAAACGCCAAAAATGAAGACAAGGGGCTGCATACCGATGACGACGAGGAGCCCCGGCCGCCGAACAATAGTGGACAGAAGGGTTTTCCCCACAAGTGCGGACGGTGAACATGATATACGCAACCCACGTCCCCAAAAGGGAGTGGAAGCGCGCGTTAAGGGACATATACGTGGTAGAGCCAGTCGCCCCAAAGTTCAACCCATGGTCCTCCTGCCCGATCACCTTTGATCGAAGGGACCATCCCACTAGCATCCGTCATGGCGGATTCGCCGCATTGGTCCTAGACCCAATCATTGACGGATTTCATCTCACTAGAGTCCTTATGGACGGCGGCAGCAGCCTGAACCTGCTTTACCAGGATACAGTGCGGAAAATGGGCATAGATCCCTCGAGTATTAAGCCCACCAAAACGACCTTTAAAGGCGTAATACCAGGTGTAGAGGCCAACTGTACAGGCTCAGTTACACTTGAAGTGGTCTTTGGATCTCTGGATAATTTCCGAAGCAAGGAGTTAATCTTCGACATAGTCCCGTTTCGCAGTGGTTATCACGCACTGCTCGGGCGAACCGCATTCGGTAAGTTCAATGCGGTACCGCACTACGCATACCTTAAGCTCAAGATGCCAGGCCCTCGAGGAGTAATTACGGTCAATGGAAACACACGGCAGCCCTTGCAGCGGAAGTACAAAGCAGCCTCTCCAGGCAGTTCTCCAGTCCAGCCACTAAACGACCAGACACCGTCAAGCGCGCCCGGTGTAACCTACAACAAGACCGCCTGGCATGATCCGAGCAGGCGTAGCAATGCGGCCCCGACCCCAACCCCCACAAAAAGGCGACGCCAGTACTTCGCGTCCATAACTACGCCCTAGAGATACCATGGGTACAGGGGGAGGGGCACCATCACGGCACGCCCAAAAATACGGCTTAAACCGTACCAGGGGCTGCCGATTTTTTTATTTTTCTCTTACTTTCAGGACTCCATCCTTCAGAAGGCCTGTTCGGCAGTTCAATTACCGCACAAACGATGCAAGAACCAGGGAAGCAAACAAGCCACGCCGCAGTACGGAACTCCCAGGTGGTCTCTATCACGAGCAGTATACCTGTTCCACATACTATTCCGCAACTTGCCCTTGGAACGGACATGTTAACTAGTCCAACCTTCCACTTATCGCATTATTTGTATCGTTCTGCTTCGATCGCAGCCCTTTTGAATAAACAATGCATAACTTTTGTCTATTTTTGCATTACCTTTTTTCTTTTTACATATGTTACTTAACGACATGTTGCACCCGTACACGTTGGTATGGCCAAAATACGCCAGGGGCTTTAGTACCCCTCAATATGGTGTGAGAAGTCCGAACACTTTAACAAGTGCGGCACCCCGAACTTATAGCATTATATGCATCGGCTCCGAATCATGTCTTGGGTCAATAGTTGGGTTTGCCCGGCTCCTATGTGTTGGTGCCTTACGTTCCGCTATATCGGCTAAGGTAGCACTAGGAGAACCACTGCGATTGTGCCCCAGTTGAGCTGGGTTGAGCACCTCAGTGGAGAAAGCTAAAACTGACTGTCATAATGAAGCGAGAGCCGGTCGCTGTTCGAGAGGTTTTTCGAGTCCCTAAAGACTTATGCCGCTTAGGGCGAGGAGCCGGCTCTGTCCGGCCAAGGCGTGGATAGCGCCCCGAACTCGGTCTTCCGAATACCAGGAGCTTCGCCGAAATTTAAAATTATAGAATTATATGGCTAAGTGAGAGTGTTCACGCATTATAATCTGATTGCCTTGTTCGTTGGGCTGAGCGCCTCCCTCGAAGGACCCAAACATGGGAAAAAAGAGCGCTCAGGTTTATCCCCGAACACCCCAACACTAGCGGCACGGGGGCAGAAGCCGACGACTCGCCATCTCTTAGAATTGATAAACAGCCGCACAGAAGATAATATTTTAAATTCCAACAGCATTGCTTAGCGCATATAAACAAGTTTTCAGCGCACAGGACAAAACGAGCAAGTTTCACTCAAAAATTACATCCCTAGAACATTCATCCGCCACAAGGCAGGCACCCTTCAGAACATCCTTATAGTAATTCTCGGGTTTGCGATGCTCCTTCCCCGGCGGTGGCCCGTCCTTCACCAGCTTCTCGGCATCCAGCTTGCCCCAGTGCACCTTAGCACGGGCAAGGGCCCTACGGGCACCTTCAATGCAGACGGAGCGCTTGATGACTTCGAGCCTTGGACAGGCCTCCACCAACCACCGCACCAGCCCGAAATAGCTCCCAGGCAGAGCCCCTCCAGGCCACATCTGAACAATGAGGCCCTTCGTGGCCTGTTCGGCCGCCTTGTGGAGCTCGACCAGTTGCTTCAGTTGGTCGCTCAGGGGCACGGAGTGTCCAGCCTCAGTATACTGAGACCAGAACACCTTCTCTGTCGAGCTTCCCTCCTCGGCTTGGTAGAATGCGGCGGCATCGGATACACTCCGGGGAAGATCTACGAACGCTCCTGGAGAGCTCTGGATTCGGGTAAGTAACAAGTAACTCACGTTTATGTGTTTACTTTGCATAAAGAATGCCTTACCCGCCGCTATCTTCTTCACCTCATCCAACTCCTGGAGGGTCTTCTAGGATTCGGCCTTGGCAGACTTGGCGTTTTCAATAGCCACCGCGAGCTCGGATGCTCGCGTCTTTGAGTCAAGCTCCAAACTCTCATGTTTTTCCATGAGAGCCTGGAGCTCTTGCCGCACCTTGCCAACCTCGGCCTCATACTTCTCTCGCTCGGTGCGCTCCGAGGCCGCCCTCTTCTCGGCCTCGACCAGCGCCTGCTTAAGGGTCGCCACTTCAGACGTGGCCCCTAAAATAGCCATGATAATCCTGTCATTCTTTGCAATTGCACCTTTTTATATATATTTAAAAACATGGTATTTCTTACCCTCATTGTCCTCGAGCTGCTTCTTGGCACGCCCGAGCTCTTGCTCGGACCGCTCGAGGTTCTGCTTTAGCGTGTCCACTTCCGCAGTCAGCACGGCGGACGCAAGCAGGGAAGCCTGCATATACATATTGACTCATTTTTGTTAGATTCCTGCGAATTCTATTTGATCCTCTATTTGGCTTTTCTTCCTGAACGCCAAACAGAGCATCAGGGGCTACTGTCTATGCGGTACTATTATTTACACATTATTTACTTACCTCAAAGCCTGTCAAAAGGCTAGTACAAGCTTCAGTTAGTCCGCTCTTGGCGGACTGAACCTTCTGGACCACCACACTCATAATAGCGCGGTGCTCCTCGTCGATGGAGGCGCCTTGGAGCGCCTCCAGCATATTGTCCGACGCCTCCGGTTGGACGGGGGCTGCCGGCACGGTGGACTTGCTCCTTTTGGAAGGAGGTCCCCCGCCGGACTCTCGAACCTTTCAAGGTTCCGGAGTGGTGTCCGGCCTAGAGCCGGACTTGGAGCCCTAAGGGGTTTCATCCCCTTTACTCCTGGAGAGCGGGAGGTCGCCTCGCGACGCCTCCAGGACCACCTCCTCCTGGCTTGGAACCTGTTGGGACAACACTTCGGCATCGTCCATAGGGCGGGGGGAGGAAGCCGTCGGAAGCGAGTTCACATCCGACGAGTCCAGTGAGCCGCTCGACAACGCGTCGAGCCGGTCTTTGGGCAGGCTGCATAAACATATTTGACGTAAGGGAAAGCTGTGCAATAAACGAATACTATGAATTACTCTGGTATCCGGATACTTATGATTTTGCCAGGGGCTTGGCCCTGGGCTGCCACTCCTCTCCGCCATCAGTGTCGATGGAGTAGTCCGGAGGAAGGGTTTTCCCCTTCTTGGACCCTCCGGCCTCCCCAAAGAGGGCGGCCTTCCTTTTCTTCTCTCCTCCCGCTGGAGGGGGAGAGTTCTCCTCTTCTTCCTCCTCGTCTTCACGGGAGGAATGTGCCTCGGAACCATCGGATGATGGATCCGACACCTCCTGGTGCCGGGCACTCTTTCGAGTCCCCGCGGCCTTTTTCGCGGCATTCTTCTCCGGCACCACATAGGGTGCCGGAACCAGCAGCTTCGCCAAGCGAGCGTCCGCTGGGCCTTCGGGCAAAGGAGCCGGATAGTTGATCTGTCCGGACGTCACGTGCCAATCCTGTCAAAGGTGAGGGAGCTTAGATCTCGCATGGAGTCAAACTATGAAAAACTGATACCCTGTAAAAGAAAAAAAACAGCTTACCGCGAGTGCGTGACGCTGCGCACTGAATCCACGATCCTCGGTAGCGGATGTGGGAGCCTCGGCGCCTTTGTAAAGCACCTTCCAGGCATCTTCATACGTCGTATCGAAGAGCCTGCTCAGCGTTTGGTGCCGCGCCGAGTCGAACTCCCACAGGTTGAAAGCCCGTTGTTGACACGGGAGGATCAGGCGGATGAGCATAACCTGGACTACGTTGACAAGTTTGAGCTTCTTGTCCGCCAGGGTTTGGACGCATGTTTGGAGTCCGGTCAGCTCTCCTTTTTTACCCCAAGACAGGCTCGTCTCCTTCCAGGAGGTGAGCCGTGTAGGGGGTCTAGAACGGAACTCGGGGGGTGCGACCCATTCGGCGTCGCGCGGCTCGGTGATGTAAAACCACCCCGATTGCCACCCCTTCAGGGTCTCCACAAAGGAGCCCTCGAGCCATAGGACGTTGGCCATCTTGCCCACCATGGCGCCTCCGCACTCCGCCTGGTTGCCGCGCACCACCTTCGACTTGACGTTGAAAGTCTTCAGCCATAGGCCGAAATGGGGGCGGATGCGGAGGAGGTGTCGGCGTTCTGGGAACGGGGGTCCCCAGACTTGCCTGCCTGCGGCGTGGCTCAAAGGGGGGCCCAGCATGGCCCATCTTCACCAACATAGACCCAAGACCCTCGCGAGGGGCCAAGCCTCGCGGGGCGGACGATGCGGAGCTTCCTCAGGCACGGCCTCATCAGGCTGGCTCGCGAGGAGGCGGAGAGATCAAGGCAGGGTACCTCACGAGGTGCCTGTGACGCAAGCCATGACGACCAAGGGCGCCAGGCGGGTGCCAGCCCGTGCAGTGTCCTCCTTTCTTCTTTGGTGCAAAGGGGGCAAGCGCAGCCGCGGAGTACCGAGGCATCAGGCAAAGGTTGCCATTTCGGTGCAACAAGACCAGGACCAGGAGGACTGCAAGACGGAGGTCATTGTGGAGCCCAAGACGGCATCACCACCAGAGCTTTGTGCAGGCGAAGACTACTTTTATCAGGATAGCTGGTACTAGCTGTCCCCCTTCAAATTAGCCCGCCATTGTTGGCTCCCTTCCCGCTCAATATTTGGGAAGAGGACCAGGGCCTCTATAAATAGGACTAGTCACCCCCAGGGGAGAGGGGCATCAACAATCGGAGAGAGAGAGAGAGAAGGGTGACTGAACTCCTCCCAGCAGTTCATCGCCACAGCCAAGAACAGACCCTCGCGAGGCTGTTCTTCCTTGTATTGTTCATAATCATCAGCCCAAGAGGCAATCCACCACGCCACACACTGGAGTAGGGTATTACACCACTACGGTGGCCCAAACCAGTATAAACCCCGTGTCTCTTGTGTTGTTCTTTCCATAGATTAGATCTTAGCGAGGCAGAGGGGTGCAGGTAGGTAGGAGGCGAAATCTCCGCGCGCACCCCAGTGTCCGAACCTCAAGGGTCTGCCGGAACCCAAAATCCGACATTTGGCGCGCCAGGTAGGGGTGCACCGGAGTTTTCTCTTCCGCCACCGCCAGGGCCTGCCTCGCAATGAGTAGCGCATCGCCCGCTCCGGCCGCCGGCGCCAGCACGGGGGCCAGGGGGCTCCGAGCCCTGGCCCCAGCCCTGCAACGGGTACGGTGGCCGGACAAGTTCAAGCCAACGACACCGCCGCGCTACGGCGGCGCGACAGATCCACTGGCCTTCTTGCTGGCGAGCGAGGAGGCCCTCCTTGAAGCTGGAGGTGACGATAGGGTCATGGCCAACTGGCTCCCCATGGCCCTCACCGGCGCTCCACGCACATGGCTGCTCCACCTGCCGGCAGCCTCCTTGGCCTCTTGGGAAGAGCCTCGCAGCCTCTTCCCCGCCCATCGCGCTACACCAACACCCCCAGTCGTCGCGGCCCTCCTGGGCGGCTCGCAGGCGCCGCCTACAAGTCACCATGTCAAGCCGTTCATCCGCCGGGTCCGCGGCACTTCCACGCGGCAGGGGGCTCTCCCGGACCGGGCGGAGCCCAAGGCCGGCCTGACCTTCAGCTCGCAGGACCACCCCTCCAACTCAGCCTGCTCGGGTGCGCTCCCCATGCTGTGCACCCCCACCATCTGCCAGGTGGCCGTCACCAGAACTCTCATCGATGGCGGTGCGGGCCTCAGCGTGCTCTCGGTCGAGGCCTTCAACCTCCTCTGCATACCCCTGGAACAGCTGCAACCCAACCGGCCCTTCTCAGGCGTTGGGGGTGGATCATCCAGCTCCTTGGGACAGATCCGGCTCCAAGTAACCTTTGGCACCTACAACAACTTCCGCACGGAGCTGGTCGACTTCAACATCGCCCCCATCGGCCTCCCCTACAATGCCGTCCTCGGCTACCCGGCGCTGGCCCAGTTCATGGCCGCGACGCACCCAGCGTACAACCTCATGAAGATGCCCGGGAGCAGCGGTGTCCTCACCGTGCACGGGGACACCATAGACACGCTGCGGGTGCTCAAGCTTGCCTTCAAGACGGCGGCGTCGGCACAGCCCGCCGACTTGGAGACCCCCGAGCCCAAGGGGGCTGCGCCCGCCAAGAAGAAACAATTGTTCACCCAAGACAAGGCAGAAACCAAGTAGATACCCGTCGATGAGGACGGGTCCACCAATGCCACTTTCACCATAGGCGCCAACCTCGAACCCGAGCAGGAGGAGGCCCTGGTCGGGTTCCTGCGTGCAAAAAAGAAGGAATTCGCTTGGGAGCCTGACCAGTTGGCAGGGATCCCTAGGAGAGTAATCGAGCATCACCTCAACGTGTGCCCCAACGTGCGCCCTGTGAAGCAGAAGGCCAGGCGGCAGTCCACAGAAAAGCAGGCCTTCATCGTCCAAGAGACCCGCAAATTAGAAGCCGCTGGGGTCATTCGCGAGGTCCGATACCCGGATTGGTTGGCCAACCCTGTCGTTGTGCCAAAGAAGGGAGGGAAGGAGCGCATGTGTGTCGACTTCACCAACCTCAACAAAGCATGCCCGCAAGATCCGTTCCCGCTCCCCGCATCGACCAGATCGTCGATTCCACCGCGGAATGCGACCTGCTATGCTTCTTGGATGCCTTCTCTGGGTATCACCAGATCAAGATGGCGGTAGAAGACGTCGAAAAGACAGCCTTCCTAACCCCGTGTGGGGTGTACTGCTACACATGCATGCCATTCGGGCTGCGTAACGCAGGGGCGACCTTTCAGCGGCTGATGCACATCACCTTGGGCCCGCAGCTCGGGAAGAATGTTGAAGCTTACGTCGATGACATTGTGGTAAAGTCTCGGGAGGCCAGGACCCTGATACAAGACCTGGAGGAAACCTTCGCGAGCCTCAACGCAGTGAACCTACGGCTCAACCCAGAGAAGTGTGTGTTCGGAGTCCCCTCGGGCAAGCTCTTGGGTTTCCTCGTGTCCCACCGAGGCATCGAGGCTAACCCGGAAAAGGTCAAGGCGGTGGAAGACATGAGCCCGCCAAAGACCCTCAGAGAAATGCAGAAGCTCACTGGGCGCGTGACCGCGCTAGGGCGCTTCATCTCCAAGTTGGGGGAACGAGCGCTGCCCTTCTTCCAGCTAATGAAGAAAAAGGGGCCCTTTGAGTGGACTGAAGAGGCCGACAAGGCGTTCCAGGATCTCAAGAGATACCTGACCAGCCCACCGGTCATGGTGGCTCCGCGCCCTCAAGAGCCCCTGGTGCTTTACCTCGCCGCCACTCCGTACTCCGCCAGCGCAGCCCTGGTGGCGGTTAGAGAGGAGCGTCGAATCAAAACCGCAGCAGCAGCCCGGGACAAGGCAAAACAGGGAACAAGGAAGGCCCACAGAAACCGCCACCGTGGCTGAGGAGGATCAGCCGCCGCAGAGGAGTGCACCGGAGGCGGAAGAGGCCCCTCCCCCAGATGGCCAGCCTCAGGAGGCCTCATCGCCTCAAGAGGCGCCATGGTCTCCGAAGGGAGCCGCCAGCACTGATGCACCCAACCTCGTCGAGCACCCGGTGTACTTCGTCAGCACGGTGTTGCGGGATGCAAGGGCACGGTATCCCATGCCTCAGAAACTCCTCCTCGCGCTACTGGTGGCCTCGCGCAAGCTGCGGCACTATTTTCAGGGTCACCCCATCAAGGTCGTCTCATCATACCCCCTGGAGAGAGTGCTCAGGAGCCCTAACTCAGCTGGAAGGGTCGCTGAGTGGAACATAGAACTGCAAGCGTTTCAGCTCGAATTCAGCACGACCAGAGTCATCAAGGGAGCAGCGTTGGCGGATTTTGTGGCAGAATGGACGGAGGCACCAGGCCTCAAGGCCGACGAGGATCGGTCCCTCTCCCCGGGAAGCGAGGCGCCAGAAGGTTGGGTCATGTACTTCGATGGGGCGTTCTCCAGGCATGGCGCTGGGGCTGGGGCGGTGCTTATATCGCCCACTCAGGACAAGCTCTACTACGCTGTGCAGCTCTGTTTCCAGCAAGGTGAAAAGGTCTCCAACAACATAGCGGAGTATGAAGGTTTAATAGCGGGCTTGAAGGCCGCAGCTGCCCTGGGGGTGAAACGCCTCACCATCAAGGGCGATTCGCAGCTCCTTGTCAATTTCTCCAACAAGGTGTACGAGCCGAAAGATGAGCACATGGAAGCCTACCTTGCGGAGGTCCGCAGGATGGAGAAGCAGTTCTGGGGGTTGGAGTTGCAGCATGTGCCCCGTGGCACCAATCAGGAGGCCGACGACATCGCCAAACGGGCGTCCAGGCGGTTACCTCAGGAGCCTGGCGTTTTCGAGGAGCGGCTCTTCAAGCCCTCAGCCCTGCCGTCATTGTCAAACACGGCTCAGCCTCGGGAGAAGCTCCCCCAGCCACCTGCCTCAGGAGCTCCGGCCTGTGGCCCGGCCTCAGGAGCACGCCTGCTCCTGACGATGGAACCTCAGGAGGGATGCTGGATCACGGAGCTCCGGAGTTACTTAACACAAGGGACCCTGCCGGAGAAGGAGGAGGAAGCGGAGCGAGTGGCACGCCAGGCCACGGCATACTGCATCAAGGATGGAGAGCTCTACCGGAAGCGACCAAACGATGTATCCCTGCGCTGCATCTCCAGGGAGCAAGGGAAGGAACTGCTGGAAGATATACACGGCGGAGACTGTGGACATCATTCATCATCACGGACCCTCGTCGGCAAGGCGTTCCGCAGTGGGTTTTATTGGCCCACCGCGCTCAATGACGCCGTCGAACTAGTGAAAGCTTGTGAGGCCTGCCAGTTCCACGCCAAGCAGATCCATCAGCCAGCAGGAGGCCTGCAGACTATACCCCTTTCGTGGCCATTCGCAGTCTGGGGGCTGGACATCTTGGGCCCGTTTCCTCGGGCGCCAGGGGGCTACCGCTACCTCTACGTCGTCGTGGACAAGTTCACCAAGTGGGCTGAAGTAGAGGCTGTCCGCACCATTCCCGCGGGTTCCGCGGTCAAGTTCATCAAGGGCATCGTGAGCCGGTTCGGGGTGCCGAACCGCATCATCACGGACAACGGTTCGCAGTTCACCAGTAACCTCTTCAAAACATACTGTGCTAACCTTGGAACGCAGATATGCTACGCTTCGGTGGCGCACCCCCGAAGCAACGGCCAGGCCGAGCGAGCCAACGCAGAGGTCCTGAGGGGCCTCAAGACCAGGACGTTCAAGAAGAAGCTGGAGGCCTGCGGCAGAGGTTGGTACGACGAGCTTCAGTCCGTGTTGTGGTCCATCCGCACAACCGCGACCAAGCCGACTGGAGAGACCCCGTTCTTCCTGGTCTATGGAGCCGAAGCGGTCCTCCCTCACGAGGTCAGACGTCGCTCCGCGCGGGTCCTGGCGTTCGACGAGGCGCAGCAGGACGCCATGCGGGGGATGGACCTCGTGCTGGGGGAGGAACGTCGCCGAGAAGCCGCGCTGCGAGCGGCGAGGTACCAACAAGCACTGCGGCGATATCACTGCCGCAACATCCGCCCCAGAACTCTCGAGGTAGGAGACCTCGTGCTCAGGTGGGTTCTCTCCAGGGAGGGGCTGCACAAGCTCTCTCCCATGTGGGAGGGCCCTTTCAAGGTTGTTCATGTTTCCAGGCCTGGCTCCGCGCGCTTGGAGGCTCAGGAGGGGGTGCCGGTCCAGAACGCATGGAACATCCAGCACCTCCGGAGGATCTACCCCTAAAAAGGCCCAGAGCCTGTGAAGAAGGCGAATGCCTGTGAAGCTGTCGCGTTTTGGAAAAGGCCCAGAGCCTGTGAAGAAGGCAAATGCCTGTGAAGCTGTCGTGTTTTGGAAAAGGCCCAGAGCCTATGAAGAAGGCGAATGCCTGTGAAGCTGTCGCGTTTTGGAAAAGGCCCAGAGCCTGTGAAGAAGGTGAATGCTTGTGAAGCTGTCGTGTTTTGGAAAAGGCCCAGAGCCTATGAAGAAGGTGAATGCCTGTGAAGCTGTCGCATTTTGGAAAAGGCCCAGAGCCTGTGAAGAAGGCGAATGCCTGTGAAGCTGTCATGTTTTGGAAAAGGCCCGGAGCCTGTGAAGAAGGCCAACGCCTGTGAAGCTCGCCGCCCATGACACTCTCACGTAATAATGAGTTGGGGTTCTACACGCCCCAGAGTCTCAGGAGCGCCGGCCTCAAGCCCTGGGGCTCCCTCCCATGCCCAGTGGCGGCACTTAGCTCCGCGCTGGTGAGAAGACGTCGAAGACTAGATTAGGTGCCGGACGCAGCTTTTCATTTGCTTTCCGCAGTTGGCTTGTTCCTTCTCATTCAAAGTTTTATTGAAGTTGTTACCGTCTTGGCTTGTGGTTCTTTGACTTTTCACTCTCCTGCCTCGATTTCTCTTATGCAAGGCCTCACGAGGGGGGGGGACAGCCGAGCACCCTCGCGAGTGTTCCTGTCCTAGTCGTTCAAAGGGTTTGCGACCTGGGTCCATTATAGGAGCACCCCTCTAGTCCGTGCCCCACGGGCATCGTGACACGAACACAGGGCCTGGGTCGGTCGCCCCCCACGGCTGGGGCCGAGAACTATCCACACGTGGGCACGTAGCCGGAAGGCACGATAACGGAAGCAAAACGATGATTAACAGCAATAACCCAAACATGCCCCCGCGGGGCTCCACACTACTGTCTTTTTTACGCAGGAAAAAGGAAAAGAAAGAACAGATCAGGCGCAGCTCGCCTCACACCGGCCTATAGGGAAGACTCGAGCTGCCTCCGGGGCTCAGGCAGACTCCCTCTCGCGCTTCACCGGGGCGCGACGGCGGGCGGACACGCTACCACCTCCCAAGCAGATGCGACGGCGTGGAGGCTGACCGCGGCCACTGCTGGAAGAGTCGCCGCCTGAAGAAGAACCGGAGAAGCTTGGGGAACCCCGAGCGCCGCCATTCACGCGAGCGCTGTCTTCTCCATCGTCGCCGGAGCTGGGCTCCCGGCCGCGGTCGTCGTCCTCGGGGCAGCACCCTGCGCGGCGACCATCTTCCCCAAACACCCTCACGTAGAGGGTGGCATCGCCGTCAAACTTGAAGTGCAGGGTGCAACGGCAGCTCAGGCCACGCGCGCGGGCAAACGTCTGCCAACCGCGGGCTAGGGCCAGGCTCCCGGCTGCGGAGACCTCCAGTGAAGCCCATGAGGCCCGGCTGCAGCAGCCGTCGGCCTGAAGCCAGAGGCCGCCTGGGGCGCCAGCCGGGAGCTCGCCGAGGAGGAAGCGAGGAAGCGGAAGCCGGGTGCTAGTCGGCTCCGCCGACCACACGACGAACTCCGGCAGCACCTCTGCAGCGCGAAAGCATGGCCTAGGGGGACGCGCGACTGGAGCGCGCCCCTCGGCCGCAGCAATCTGCCCGTCGCCGTGCTGAAAATCGCCTCCACGGCCACGGGGAGCTGCCGTGGTGGCCACAGGATGTTTGCGAGGGCGCCCTCGGCTGCGCTTGGGCGGGGGAGAGGCAGGCTCAACCTGGCAAGCCTTCCCCTTCTCTGCGGCCGAGAACCTCCTCGACAGGGCCATGAAGAAGAAGGAGAAGCAAGGGGGGATGAACTGGAAGGGTGCACGCCGATCCGTACTTATAGCTGGCGAGGGACAACCGACGGCCCCCATGATCGCAGGTAATTATGACCCGCTTTGCATGCAGGGACTTGTCCAATCCGTGTAGTTGCCGAGGCGCCATGGGGAAGTGGAGACGCCCACGTCCAATCAACCACCACGCGGCGCCCAAGACCGCAGGCTGTTAGGGCCCGCGGCGCTTCGCTCTTGCCCTTTCGCCTCCCTGCACGGCCAAGCCCGGGCGCGCCTTGGGCCCGGGGGCTACTATCGGTGTTCTGGGAATGGGGGTCCCCAGACTTGCCTGCCTGCGGCGTGGCTCAAAGGGGGGCCCAGCACGGCCCATCTTCACCAACACAGACCCAAGACCCTCGCGAGGGGCCAAGCCTCACGGGGCGGACGATGCGGAGCTTCCTCAGGCACGGCCTCATCAGGCTGGCTCGCTAGGAGGCGGAGAGATCAAGGCGAGGTACCTCACGAGGTGCCCGTGACGCAAGCCATGACGACCAAGGGCGCTAGGCGGGTGCCAGCCCACGCAGTGTCCTCCTTTCCTCTTTGGTGCAAAGGGGGCAAGCGCAGCCGCGGAGTACCGAGGCATCAGGCATAGGTTGCCATTTCGGTGCAACAAGACCAGGACCAGGAGGACTGCAAGACGGAGGTCATTGTGGAGCCCAAGACGGCGTCACCACCAGTGCTTTGTGCAGGCGAAGACTACTTTTGTCAGGATAGCTGGTACTAGTTGTCCCCCTTCAAATTAGCCCGCCATTGTTGGCTCCCTTCCCGCTCGATATTTCGGAAGAGGACCAGGGCCTCTATAAATAGGACTAGTCACCCCCAGGGGAGAGGGGCATCAACAATCGGAGAGAGAGAGAGAGAAGGGTGACTGAACTCCTCCCAGCAGTTCATCGCCCCAGCCAAGAACAGACCCTCGCAAGGCTGTTCTTCCTTTTATTGTTCATAATCATCAGCCCAAGAGGCAATCCACCATGCCACACACTGGAGTAGGGTATTACACCACTACGGTGGCCCGAACCAGTATAAACCCCATGTCTCTCGTGTTGTTCTTTCCATAGCTTAGATCTTAGCGAGGCGGAGGGGTGTAGGTAGGTAGGAGGCGAAATCTCTGTGCGCACCCCAGTGTTCGAACCTCAAGGGTCTGCCGGAACCCGAAATCCGAGATGTTGAGGACGAAGTTCGGGGCCAGATCGTGGAAATCCAGGTCGTAGTAGAACATGAGACCCCAAACAAATGGGTGGAGAGGGAAGCCCAGTCCGCGGAGGAAATGGGGGAGGAACACCACCCTCTCATGGGGCCTAGGGGTGGGGATGAGCTGCCCCTTTTCGGGGAGCCGGTACGCGATGTCGTTAGACAGGTATCCGGCCTTCCTCAGCTTTTTGATGTGTCCCTCCGTGACGGAGGAGACTATCCACTTGCCTCCCACTCCGGACATGGCTAGAGGAGGTTGAGATGGGGAGTGCGGACTTGGCCGCTGGAGCTCGAGTGCCCAAGAATGGATAGGCGAAGGAGGAAGAAGGCGTAGGTGAAAAGGTGGATCCTTATCCCCTTATATAGGACGCAACTACATGTCCCCATCAGCCTGGTAAAACTCGCTTATCTCCAAGCGCCATAATCAATGGCGCGGTTGGGTTACCCACGCCCATATTGATGAGAATCCCGGGATAAGGGGACACGATCTCTGCTTTAACAAGACGTGCCAAGGAAACCGCCTCGCATAACGCGCTGAGGTGGGATAATGAAACGACTCGGATGAAGGCTTGGCCGTGGTGTGTCACGCTACGGAATACGTCAGCAGATCAGATTGGTGTAAATATTATTCTCTCTGTGGCAATATGTGGAAACTTATTTTGTAGAGCCGGACACTATCTTTGTGTTCAAAATCTTCTATGAAGTACTAGGAGGAGGAACCCGCCTTGCAATGCCGAAGACAATCTGCGCACCGGACTCGTCATCATTGAAGCCTAGTTCAGGGGCTACTGATGGAGTCCTGGATTAGGGGGTGTTCGGATAGCCGGACTATACCTTCAGCCGGACTCCTGGACTATGAAGATACAAGATTGAAGGCTCCGTCCCGTGTCCGGAAGGGACTTTCCTTGGCGTGGAAGGAAAGCTTGGCGATACGGATATGAAGATCTCCTACCATTGTAACCGACTTTGTGTAACCCTAACCCTCTCCGGTGTCTATATAAACCGGAGGGTTTTAGTCCGTAGGACAACATACACATCAACAATCATACCATAGGCTAGCTTCTAGGGTTTAGCCTCCTCGATCTCGTGGTAGATCTACTCTTGTACTACCCATATCATCAATATTAATCAAGCAGGACGTAGGGTTTTACCTCCATCGAGAGGGCCCGAACCTGGGTAAAACTTCGTGTCCCTTGCCTCCTGTTACCATCCGGCCTAGACGCACAGTTCGGGACCCCCTACCCGAGATCCGCTGGTTTTGACACCGACAATCTACCTTGACAAGATATTGAAGAAGTTCAATATGGATCAGTCCAAGAAGGGGTTCTTTCCTGTATTTCAAGGTGTGAAATTGAGCACGGCTCAATGCCCGACCTCGGCAAAAGATAGAGAAAAGATGAGTGTCATCCCCTATGCCTCAGCCATAGGGTCTATTATGTATGTCATGCTGTGTACCAGACGTGATGTGAACCTTGCCGTAAGTTTGGTAGGGAGGTACCAAAGTAATCCCGACATGGAACACTGGACAGCAGTCAAGAATATCCTAAAGTACCTGAGAAGGACTAAGGATATGTTTCTCATTTATGGAGGTGACGAAGAGCTCGTCGTAAAGGTTTACGTCGATGCTAGCTTCGACATAGATCTGGATGACTCCAAGTCAGAAACCGGATATGTGTACATTTTGAATGGTGGGGCGGTTAGCTTGTGCAGTTGCAAGCAAAGCGTCGTGGCGTGATCTACATGTGAAGCAAAGTACATAGCAGCCTCGGAGGCAGCACATGAAGCAGTCTGGATGAAAGAGTTCATCACCGAGCTGGGAGTTATTCCCAATGCATCGGGCCCAATGACTCTCTTCTGTGACAACACTAGAGCTATTGCCCTTGCCAAGGAGCCCAGGTTTCACAAGAAGACCAGGAATATCAAGCGTCGCTTCAACTCCATTCGTGAATATCTTCAGGATGGAGACATAGATATTTGTAAAGTGCATATAGATATGAATGTCACAGATCCGTTGACTAAACCTCTTCCGCGAGCAAAACATGATCAACACCAGAACTCTATGGGTGTTCGATTCATCACAATGTAACTAGATTATTGACTCTAGTGCAAGTGGGGGACTGTTGGAAATATGCCCTAGAGGCAATAATAAAGTGGTTATTATTATATTTCCATATTCATGATAATTGTCTATTGTTCATGCTATAATTGTATTAACCAGAAACCGTAATACATGTGTGAATACATAGATCATAATATGTCCCTAGCAAGCCTCTAGTTGACTAGCTCGTTGATCAATAGATGGTCATGGTTTCCTGACCATGGACATTGGATATCATTGATAACGGGATCACGTCATTAGGAGAATGATGTGATGGACAAGACCCAATCCTAAGCGTAGCACAAGATCGTGTAGTTCATCTGCTAAAGCTTTTCTAATGTCAAGTATCATTTCCTTAGACCATGAGATTGTGCAACTCCCGGATACCTTAGGAATGCTTTGGGTGTACCAAACGTCACAACATAACTGGGTGGCTATAAAGGTGCACTACAGGTATCTCTGAAAGTATCTATTGGGTTGGCACGAACCGAGACTAGGATTTGTCACTCCATATGATGGAGAGGTATCTCTGGGCCCACTCGCTAATGCATCATCATAACGAGCTCAATGTGACTAAGGAGTTAGCCACGGGATCATGTGTTACGAAACGAGTAAAGAGACTTGCCGGTAACGAGATTGAACAAGGTATAGAGATACCGACGATCGAATCTCGGGCAACTAACATACCGATGGACAAAGGGAATTGTATATAGGATTGATTTAATCCCCGATATCGTGGTTCATCCGATGAGATCATCGTGGAACATGTGGGAGCCAACATGGGTATCCAGATCCCGTTGTTGGTTATTAGCCGGAGAGATGCCTCGGTCATGTCTGCATGGTTCCCGAACCCGTAGGGTCTACACACTTAAGGTACGGTGATGCTAGAGTTGTTATGCGAAATAGTATGTGGTTACCGAAGGTTGTTCGGAGTCCTGGATGAGATCTCGGACGTCACGAGGAGTTCCAGAATCGTCCGGAGGTCAAGATTTATATATGAGAAGTCTAGTTTCAGTCGCCGGAATGTTTTGGGGGTTATTGGTATTGTACCGGGACCACCGAAAGGTGTCCGACGGTCCACCGGGTGGGGCCACCTGCCCCGGTGGGCCTGGTGGGCTGCACAAGGGAGGAAACCAGCCCAATGGGCTGGTGCCCCCCCAAGGGACCCAAGGCGCCTAGGGTTAGAAACCCTATGGGGTGGGGGTGCCTCCACCTGACTTGGGGGGCAAGTTTCCCCCCTTGGCCGCCACCCCTCCCTTGTAGATGGGATCTGGGGGGCGGCCCCCTCTCCCCTTCCCCTATAAATAGTGGGGGGTAGGAGGGCTGCCAGAAAGTGCAACTATCCTTGGGTGGTTTTGGTAATTCCTAAAAGCATATAACTCATTGAGCTAATGCTACTTAAAGATAAAAATTTCAGGAAAGCTCAATGATTGGCATGGCATGGATGAGAAAAGTGCATCCCTCAAAATGCTAAGGACAAAGGATTGGCTCAAGCTCAAAGCTCAGGACTCTACATATTTTCATTTTAAGTGATCCAAGATCACATTGAGTCTATAGGAAAAGCCAATACTATTAAGAGGGGATGAGGTGTTGCCTAATGGCTTGCTTGCTCAAAGTGCTTAGTGATATGCTCCAAAGTCCTGAAATACTTTATCACATCCACATATGTCCCAAACCAAAAGTCAAATTCGGCCCCACCGAAACTTTCTATTTGGCGCCACCGAGTTCAGTTGACATAGCCACTGCCAAAAACCCTAGTCTTTTCGGTCTCACCGATAGGGATCTCGGTCTCACCGAGATGGGATTGTATTCTCTCTGTTTCCCTTCGTAATGTTTCGGTCAAACCGAGATGAGCGATCGGTCCCACCGAGATTGCAATGCAAACTCTCTGTTTCCCTTTCTAACGCTTTGGTCCAACCGAGATGAGCGAATCGGTCCTACCGAGTTTACCTGACCAACTCTCTATTAGTCCATTACCAAAATCGGTCTCACCGAGTTTGTCTAATTGGTCTCACCGAGATTACATTATGCCCTAACCCTAACAAAATCGGTACCACCGAGTTCACATGTCGGTCCCACCGGAAATCCTAACATTCACATTTTGAATTAAATCGGTCTGACCGATTTTCATGATTCGGTCCCATCGAGTTTGGTGATTTGTGTGTAATGGTTAGATTTTCTGTGGAGGCTATTTATACCCCTCCACCCACTCTTCATTAGTTGAGAGAGCCATCAGAACATGCCTACACTTCCAACATATATTTTCTGAGAGAGAACCACCTACACTTGTGTTGAGGTCAAGATATTCCACTCCAACCACATAAATCTTGATCTCTAGCCTTCCCCAAGTTGCTTTCCACTCAAATCATCTTTCCACCAAATCCAAATACTGTGAGAGAGAGTTGAGTGGTGGGGAGGCTATCATTTGAAGCACAAGAGCAAGGAGTTCATCATCAACACACCATTTGTTACCTCTTGGAGAGTGGTGTCTCCTAGATTGGCTAGGTGTCACTTGGGAGCCTCCGTCAAGATTGTGGAGTTGAACCAAGGAGTTTTTAAGGGCAAGGAGATCGCCTACTTCGTGAAGATCTACCCTAGTGAGGCAAGTCCTTCGTGGGCGACGGCCATGGTGGGATAGACAAGGTTGCTTCTTCGTGGACCCTTCGTGGGTGGAGCCCTCCATGGACTCACGCAACCGTTACCCTTCGTGGGTTGAAGTCTCCATCAACGTGGATGTACGATAGCACCACCTATTGGAACCACGCCAAAAATCTCCATGTCTCCAATTGCGTTTGCACTCTCCAAACTCCTCCCTTGACCTTCATATGTAATTGTTTTACTTTCCGATGATATACTCTTAGAATTGCATGTGTACGTTGATTGCTTGACTTGTGCTAAGTTGCTAAAATCTGCCTAGAACTAAAATTGGGAAAAGGCTAGATTTTTATTTGGTCAAGTAATCTAATCACCCCCCCTCTAGACATACTTTCGATCCTACAAGTGGTATGAGAGCTTTGGTCTCCATTGCTTTGATTTCCATAGCTTTTGGTGGTCATAGCCTTGGTTTCACAACCTAGGAGAGTATGGCGTCTAGCGAGGGAAATTACCACCGTAGAGGTCCTTACTTTGATGGTACAAATTTTGCTAGTTGGAAGCATAAGATGAAAATGCATATTCTTGGACATAACCCGCCGTTTGGGCTATTGTGTGTATTGACTTGCAAGGTGAATTCTTCGATGGGAGAGAACCAAACTGTGAAGCTACCGCGGAAGAGTTGAAGATGCTACAATACAATGCTCAAACTTGTGATATTCTCTTCAACGGATTATGCCCCGAAGAATTCAACAAAATCAGCCATCTTGAGAATGCAAAGAAATTTGGGATACTTTGATTGATATGCACGAAGGTACCGAATCTGTCAAGGAATCCAAATTGGATGTGCTTCAAAGTCATCTTGACAAGTTCAAAATGAAGGATGGTGAAGGCGTCGCTGAAATGTACTCTAGGCTTGCTCTCATCACAAATGAGATTGCCGGATTAGGAAGTGAAGAGATGACCGATAGATTCATCATCAAGAAGATCCTAAGAGCCTTGGGTGGAAAATATGATATTGTGTGCACATTGATCCAAATGATGCCCAATTACAAAGATCTCAAGCCAACGGAAGTTATTGGAAGAATTGTTGCTCATGAGATGTCACTCAAGGATAAGGAAGAGCTTCACAACAAGTCAAGTGGTGATTACAAAGCCTCATGTGATGCTCCCACATCATCAAGTGAGAAGCAAACTTCAATGAAGAATTGAGTCTATGGTGAAGAACTTCAACAAGTTCTACAAGAGTAGAAGAAAGGAAAGAAGTTCCAAGTCAAGATCCTACAATGACAAAAGATCTTCTAGTCGTGAGCGTAATTGCTACAATTGTGGAAGACCCAGACACTACTCCAAGGAATGTACGCCCCCTGATACGTCTCCAACGTATCTATAAATTTTGATTGTTCCATGCTATTATATTATCTATTTTGGATGTTTATGGGCTTTATTATACACTTTTATATTATTTTTGGGACTAACCTATTAACCCAGAGCCCAGTGCTAGTTTCTGTGTTTTCCTTGTTTTAGAGTATCGTAGAAAAGGAAAATCAAACGGAGTCCAATTGACGTGAAACTTCACGGAACTTATTTTTGGAACAGAAGCAATCCAGAAGACTTGGGGTGTACGTAAGGGAAGCAACAAGGAAGGCATGAGGTAGGGGGCGCACCCACCCCCCTGGGCGCGCCCTCCACCCTCATGGGCCCCTCGTGGCTCCCCTGACGTATTTCTTCCTCCTATATATAACAATATACCCTAAAACCATCGGGTGGCAAAATAGATCGGGAGTTCCGCCGCTAGAAGCCTCCGTAGCCACCAAAAACCAATCTAGACCCTTTCCGGCACCCTGCCGGGGAGGGAATCCCTCTCCAGTGGCCATCTTCATCATACCGGTGCCCTCCATGATGAGGAGGGAGTAGTTCTCCCTCGGGGCTGAGGGTATGTACTAGTAGCTATGTGTTTGATCTCTCTCTCTCATGTTCTTGAGGTGGTACGATCTTGATGTATCGCGAGCTTGCTATTATAGTTGGATCTTATGATGTTTCTCCCCCTCTACTCTCTTGTAATGGATTGAGTTTTCCCTTTGAAGTTATCTTATCGGATTGAGTCTTTAAGGATCTGAGAACACTTGATGTATGTCTTGTGTGGGATACCCGTGGTGACAATGGGGTATTCTATTGATCCACTTGATGTATGTTTTGGTGATCAACTTGCGGGTTCCGCCCATGAACCTATGCATAGGGGTTGGCACACGTTTTCGTCTTGACTCTCCGGTAGAAACTTTGGGGCACTCTTTGAAGTTCTTTGTGTTGGTTGAATAGATGAATCTGAGATTGTGTGATGCATATCGTATAATCATACCCACGGATACTTGAGGTGACATTGGAGTATCTAGGTGACATTAGGGTTTTGATTGATTTGTGTCTTAAGGTGTTATTCTAGTACGAACTCTAGGATAGATTGAATGGAAAGAATAGCCTCGTGTTATTTTACTACGTACTCTTGAATAGATCGATCAGAAAGGATAACTTTGAGGTGGTTTCGTACCCTACCATAATCTCTTCGTTTGTTCTCCGCTATTAGTGACTTTGGAGTGACTCTTTGTTGCATGTTGAGGGATAGTTATATGAACCAATTATGTTGTTATTGTTGAGAGAAACTTGCACTAGTGAAAGTATGAACCCTATGCCTTGTTTCAACGCATTGCAATACCGTTTGTGCTCACTTTTATCATTAGTTACCTTGCTGTTTTTATATTTTCAGATTACAAAAACCTTTATCTACCATCCATATACCACTTGTATCACCATCTCTTCGCCGAACTAGTGCACCTATACAATTTACCATTGTATTGGGTGTGTTGGGGACACAAGAGACTCTTTGTTATTTGGTTGCAGGGTTGCTTGAGAGAGACCACCTTCATCCTACACCTCCCATGGATTGATAAACCTTAGGTCATCCACTTGAGGGAAATTTGCTACTATCCTACAAACCTCTGCACTTGGAGGCCCAACAATGTCTACAAGAAGAAGGTTGTGTAGTAGACATCACCCCCTACAAAAGAAGACAAGATTCTCCCAAAAGAAGGAGTAGAAGAGAAGAATCACCATCAAGAGAGAGAAGGAGTAGAGATGATCGTTATGAACGAAGACCCTCTCGGAGAAGCAAGGACTCGGAAAGGAAGGACAAGTCATCAATGAGCTAGACAAAAAGAAGACATCAAGCTCATGTTGGTGAATGGGTATCCGGTTCCGACTCCAACAATCACTCCGAAAGAAGTTATCACTCCGACTCTGAATATACTCAAGATGAAGGTGTTGCCGGACTAGCACTTGTGACAACCAACTCCTACGACATATTTGACTCACCAAATGAAGGAATTGGAAGATGCTTCATGGCTAAAGGTCCAAAGGTAACACACCCTGAGTATGTTGATTACAATATTGATGAAGATGATTTAATAGGAGATGATGATTTACTTGTTGACAACTCTAGTTATGAAAACTATGATGAGCTTGCTATTAATCATGATAATCAAGATAAAACGAATGACGACGATAAGAAGGAGATTGAGCATCTAACTAAAGAACTAAACACTCTTAAGTTAGCCCATGAAACTACCTTGGAAGATCATCAAGAACTTTTAAAGACTCATGAGAAGCTACGCTTTGAAAAGCTCAACCTTGAGCAAGAGCATGAATTTTTAAAGGCAATCAATGATGATCTTTGCAAGAAAAGTTCTTCTTATATTGCCAAGCATTTACTCTTGTCTACTTACATGCCACAAGTTAAATCTAGTAACAAGAACAAGAAAGATTGTTCATCTAGTAGTAACAAAAATCATGCTAAATCCAATGTTGTTGCTTCTAGTAGCTCTCTTGATTTCACTAATGATTCTCTTAGCCAAGTTACACTTGAGCAAGAAAATAGCTTATTGAAGGGAATTATAGAGAAAGGTGTTTACAAGAGACTTGCCGGAAGTAAGCAATTTGAGGAAATTGTATGCAAGCAAGGAAGGCACCGGAAGAATCAAGGTGTTGGTTTTGAACGAAAGTTCAATGCCAATGGAGTTGAGTGGGAAGAAGATCAATACCCCAAGACGAAGTTTGTTCCTCAACTAGAGAAGTATGATCCTACTTCTTTCCAAGGAACACAGGCTCAAGATGATCTTCCACCACAAGACCACAAGCAAAAAGGCAAAAACAAGCTTCAAGAGGAGATTGATGCATTTGAAGAAGCTCCCAAGGCCTTGGTCAAATGGATTCCCAAGACTACATCAAGTTCTACTTCAAGTACGACTACAACTCCAAGGATTCCCATCAAGATGGTGTGGATCCTGAAGAACAAGAACTAGAGAGTTCTTGAGGGTGACTCCGCCAACCTACTTCACTCTTATCATTTTGGCAAGGACAAGTGCAAACAACTTTCATATCTTGCACTAGTTCAAGGAGTCACAAACCCTATTGTTGGTAAGACAAGGGACAAGGTAACCTAATGCTTCCATGGACATCATCTTGTGTACACATCACTCTATGTCTATGGATATCCTTGTTTTTTCCTTGTGGGACTAGCCCATGTAGGTATTGAAAGTGCAACTCACTCAAAAGGATTGCTCCGAATGATCTACATCAACATTGAGCATCCACATCTTCAACACCTACATGAAGTCATCATCGACAAAACCCAAGGTTAGTTGATCCATCTTCGGGGTGACATCACATCTAGGGGGAGCTTTACTCAAATCCATCGAGTTAAAGCAACTCTAATGGTGTGAGTACAACAATGCTCTATGTAAAAGTGGTAACCCCACTTGTGCTTAAACAATGAGTATGACATATGATCAAATGTTCTCATTTGACTCCTAAGTCAATATACTCATATATAGATGACCTAGTCATCGCCAATTGCTTGATAGATGCTAGAATGTCTATGCATGCTTCGTCACATATTTCATTTGCCATTTTAATTGTGTGAGCATGTTGAACGCATATTTTTCTCATTCGAGGACATCCATTTGTTGATTTCATTGTTTGGTTTTTTCTCTTTTGCCAAATGGATGGACAAGAATGCCTAAGAACTCCGTCTAGCTATCTATGTTTTTCTCGTCTCAAACTCTATTCATGCTACATCACAAAGTTTGATCAAGTCAGATTCAAACCACTCTGTGTGAGGAGCACCCGGAGTTCCTAATTCGTCATAAACTTAAACTTCCAAAACCTCTTTGTGCATTTCGGTCTGGCCGATTCATCCTTTTCGGTCCTACCGAGATCACTTAGTTGATCTAGGTTTTCAATCTCGGTGCAACCGATTAGAACCTTTTGGTCACACCGAGTTGCAGTAACTGCCTGTAGTTTTGCATCTCGGTTCCACCGAGTTGTTCCACTCGGTCACACCGACAGGGTCAGGTTATATATACTGACGGGCCAAATTTAGGAATTTTTTCTGAAACCCTTCACCCGCGCGTAACCTACTCTGCCTCTTCGGGTCTCCGGATCGTCTTCTCGCTGCCAACGACGTCCCGCCGCTGGTCTCCGCTGCCGTCAACGGCAATCTGCTCTGCCATTGCCGCCGTAGCGAACACTCGCCGCATTAGGGTAAGTGTTCGATCCCTTGTGCTGTCTTTTTCACTCTGATTCCTAGCACAAGGACAATGCCATGGTTCTTGCCACGATTGAGACTCATCCATCCAACTAAAACTTCCTTAGGTCTAGATTGATTTGAAAATTTTAGGGTTAGCTCTCCGCAGAGCTCATCTCGGACCAACCAAACTGTAGAAATTGGTCTCACCGATTCGGCCTTGGCCATTGCACATGTGCTCTTTGGTCTAACCGAAACGCGCAAATCAGTGTGACCGAGTTCAAGATTCTGTGAAACCCTAGCAATCTCGGTGCCACCGAACTGTGACTCGGTCCTACCGAGTTCACTAGTTTAGGTTGCAAGTGTTGCTTCGGTATCACCGAGTTTGTCAATTCGGTAGCTCCGAGATCACTTCTGTAGAGAACTAAAACTAAACTTTCTGACTCAATTTTTTTGCAAAACTCCTATACTTTGTGATGCTCATCTTCTGTACCTCATCTATAATCTATTCACAGGGTCTGCTGACAGTTTGCCTGCATGATGTCTGACCAAAGTGACAGCCAGAACAAGTCTGAACAACAGGTGCAGTTGAGTGAGGGTTCTGATCCCTCTAGCAGCTATGATGAGGGCAGTAGGAGCACACCAAGTAACTTGCCAAAGGCAGCTGTCAGGACAAGGAAGAAGAAAACTTCTAATTCAGAAGATGAAGATTATGTGGCTGTTGAGGATGAGGCCACTTCAAGGAAAAAGGTGCTCAAGAAGGAGTATGGCATAGCTGCTACAACAAAGCCAGGAATGAAAACAAAGGCTCCAGCAAGAAGAGTTCCTATGTCTAAGGCCAGAGCATCCACTGCTGAAACCTCCAAGCCAACTAAAGAGGCAGTTGGAGAAGGGAAGAAAAGGAAGGAAAGGGTCAAGAAGACCACAGCCAGAGTGCTTGGCAGATCATCAATAATGAGAGGTTCTGATGAAGAGGAAGAGGATGATGCACCAGCACCCAAAGCACAAAAGCTCATGGGAGATGCAATTAGATTAGGGGCTACTCCATCTAAGCCCAAAGCTACTCCCAAGGCTACTGCTCCAGCTCAGAAGCCTAAACCCAAGAGAAGCACTAGAAACATTCCTGCTGAGGAGAAAAACAAGGCCCCAGTGCCTGAAGCTGCTGAAGAAGAAGATGACTCAATTGTGTTGAGGAAGCTGAATCCCAAGATCCCTGACCACAATGATACACACCCTATGGCAGGAAACATGAAAATCAGGAAGGATGCAGGATTGAGGTTATGGAGACAGTCTGATCCATATGTTGTCAGGAGGAGGACTGCTGTGGACTACATGTTTCAAACCAAGAAACAACAAGACTTTTATGAGAGAATCCTGCTTGACAAGAAGCCCATTGTGTGTGACATGAAATGGGTTGACTGTGAGTACATCAAGCAGAATGAAGATCACTATCCAAGTGTATATGACAGCTTCAAGGCATGTGGAGTTGATACCTTTGTGGCCCAGAAGCTCACCAAGTGGAACGATGAGCTGATCATGCAGTTTTACTCGACAACCCACTTCTACCCAGATGGAAAGATCACTTGGATGTCCGAAGGTACAAGGTACCAATCTTCTATTGAAGAATGAGCTCAGTTGATCAATGCCCCAGAAGAAAATGAGGATGGCTTGGATATTTATGTTGAGAAGAAGAAAGACCACAACACAATGGCCAATATGTACAGAGAGATCCCAGATGTTGCTTTGGATACTCATAGGTTTGGATCTGTCCACTTATTGTTATCTGGTTTGCCTACTATAAATTGGATCCCCAGACACACATTGCTACCCAAGTCAGGTGATCACAAGATGATCAGAGGACATGCCATCAACTTGCTACATTTGTTTGATGTGCCTCAAAAATTCAATGTCATGAGTCTGATTGTGGAGACAATCAAAAGGACAGCACCTGATCAGAAGAGGAGTTGTGGGTATGCCCCACAAATTCAGGAGCTCATCAACTCAAAGATGGGCACGTGCAAATATCTTTTGGAGAAGGAGCACATGCCCATCCACCCTGAATTTGAAGACAACACTGTTGTCATGAATGAAAATAAACCATCTTCAGCTCAAGCACATGAGAAGAGAGAAAAAGCAAGGGCAGAGAAAGCTACAAAGATGCCAAGTGTTGAGGAGGCATCTCAGGTTTTCCTGAAGAGCAAGCAAGATCATCTTGGATATCTAATCCAATCCACCTTAAGGATTGAGAAGGGCCTGGCCACCCTGACTCAAAACCAGGAAAGCTTGGAGAGGATCGTTGAGCAGAAATTCTATGATCTTGATGTCAAAGTGACTGAGATTCGGACTGTAGTTGAGCAGCTTCAGGAGGAAGCAGAGGAGAGGAGAGGAAAAGCAACCACTGATGCTTTCAAGCACGTGCCACGAGGTCCAAGGACTGCTGCAGTGCCAGTGACAAATACTAGAGCTCCAACATCAGCTCCAGCAGCCACAGCTCCAGTGCCACCTCCAATAGCCACTCCATCAGTTCCAACTACTTCATCGGAAGCCTTCGTCCTTGGAGTTCTCTCTACACCACCTCCCGAAGATCAAGCCCGAGATTTGTTTAGCACTATGCATTTTTGAACTTTTTGGTAACTTGTTGCCAAAGGGGGAGAAAAATGTACAAATCACAGGCTTCGAGAGAGAGTGTTGTTCTTTTTTCTCTTGCTATTTTTGGTTGAACTTCTTTATTGAGTGCTTTTGTGAGATACTTTATGTCCTTGTGAGATACTTGTTGATCATGCGTTTGATCATATGCTACCCTTAATGCTTGTTGGATGATATCATCTCTTATATCCTTATATGATCATTCACTTGCTTGCTGATGAGTGCATGCTTTTAATCTCTATCATTTTGAGCACTCCACCAAGATATATGTGACATGGAAGAGTAACCCATAATCCTAATCGATTGTGCATTTGCATTCAAAAGCAAATTTTAAATAATGCACAAATTTAGGGGGAGCTCTTGCTTATCACATACTTCTCAAAGCGACAATGTTTTTTCAATCTTATTTATCATTTGTCAAAGCTTTGATCTATATGTTGTCATCAATTACCAAAAAGGGGGAGACTGAAAGTGCAACTATCCCTGGGTGGTTTTGGTAATTCCTAACAACATATAACTCATTGAGCTAATGCTACTTAAAGATAAACATTTCAGGAAAGCTCAATGATTGGCATGGCATGGATGAGAAAAGTGGATCCCTCAAAATGCTAAGGACAAAGGATTGGCTCAAGCTCAAAGCTCGGGACTCTACATCTTTTCATTTTAAGTGATCCAAGATCACATTGAGTCTATAGGAAAAGCCAATACTAATAACAGGGGATGAGGTGTTGCCTAATGGCTTGCTTGCTCAAAGTGCTTAGTGATATGCTCCAAAGTCCTCAACTACTTTCTCACATCCACATATGTCCCAAACCAAAAGTCAAACTCGGCCGCACCGAAACTTTCTATCCGGCGCCATGAGTTCATGTAACACCCACGATGCGGCTATATCTCCCACATGTCGGAGCACGACTTAGAGGCATAGCCGCATAGTAGGCATGTCGCAAGAGGGGTAATCTTTACACATCCCATGTACTGAATAAGAAAGGGATAAAGTGTTGGCTTACAATCACCACTTCACACAATACATAAATATAGCATTAAATCATCCAAAATACAATCAGGGTCCGACTACGGAACCAAAATAAAAGAAGACCACCCCTAATGCTACATCCCCGATCGCCCCAACTAGGCTCCACTACAAATCAACTGGAAACGAAACAACACAACGAACATGATCTTCATCGAGCTCCCACTTGAGCTCAGCTGCGTCAGCTGCACTGGTATCAACGGCACCTACAACTGGTTTTGGAAGTAATCTGTGAGTCACGGGGACTCGGCAATCTCACACCCGCGAGATCAATACTATTTAAGCTTATGGGTAGGAAAAGGTAGTGAGGTGGAGCTGCAGCAAGCACTAGCATATATGGTGGCTAACATACACAAATGAGAGCGAGAAGAGAAGCAAAGCACGGTCGCGAACTAGAAGTGATCAAGAAGTGATCCTGAAACTACTTACGTTCAAGCATAACACAAGAACCGTGTTCACTTCCCGGACTCCGCCAGAAAGAGACCATCACGGCTACACATGTTGTTGATGCATTTTAAATAAGTTAAGTGTCAAGTTCTCTACAACCGAATATTAACAAATTCCCATCTGCCCATAACCACGGGCACGGCTTTCGAAAGTTCAAAACCTTGCATGGGTGTCCCAACTTAGCCCATCACAAGCTCTCATGGTCAACAAAGGATATTCCTTCTCCTAGGAAGACCCGATCAGACTCGGAATCCCGGTTACAAGACATTTCGACAATGGTAAAACAAGACCAGCAAAGCCACCCGAATGTGCCGACAAATCTCGATAGGAGCTGCACATATCTCGTTCTCAGGGCACACCGGATGAGCAAGACGTCGGGTTGGCATAGACCCTGGTTGCCCAGGGGCGCCGGACATCGCTCAGGTTGGACCAACACTTAGGGAAGCACTGGCCCGGGGGGTTAAAATAAAGATGACCCTTGAGTCTGCAGAACCCAAGAGAAGGTGATAGGTTGTTAGTGCAAATGTAAAACCAAGGTTGGGCCTTGCTGGAGGAGTTTTATTCAAAGCAAACTGTCAAGGGGTTCCCATTATAACCCAACCGCGTAACGAACGCAAAATCAAGGAACATAACACCGGTATGACGGAAACTAGGGCGGCAAGAGTGGAACAATACACCAGGCATAAGGCCGAGTCTTCCACCCTTTACCAAGTATATAGATGTGTTAATTAAAATAAGATATATTGTGATATCCCAACAATAGCCATGTTCCAACATGGAACAAACTTCATCTTCACCTGCAACTAGCAACGCTATAAGAGGGGCTGAGCAAAGCGGTAACATAGCCGAACAACGGTTTGCTAGGAAAGGTGGGTTAGAGGCTTAACATAGCAATATGGGAGGCATGATATAGCAAGTGGTAGGTATCGCGGCATAGCAAAAGAGCGAGCAACTACCAAGCAAAGATAGAAGTGATTCCGAGGGTATAGTCATCTTGCGTGCAAAGTTCTCAGAGAAGACGAAAGCTTGATCCTCGCAAGCATACTCAACGGGTTCCGCAATCACGAACTCGTCTCCTGGCTCTACCCAAGACAAGAACACAAGCAAAGGAACCAACAATCAATCACGGTGCAATGCGCAAGCAACATGATGCAAAACAAGGCATGATATGCGGGATGTGATATCCAATGCATATGCGTGCTCCGGAAGGGAAAGATTGAACAAGGCATCAACTTGGCAAACCAAGAGTGCCGCTGGAAAGATGAGTTGATTTCGTTCGAAATCGATATAAAGATCACTGGAATCGGATGCACGGTTTGCAAATGGCAAGCAAAACAAGAATGGCACAATTCTGCGATTAACAGCACGATGCCATCTAAAATGCAACAAGCAACTAAGCTACTGCACTCTAACATAACACCAAAGCACATGGCAGTGATCTACTCAAGATGCTTGACAAAAGATGAACACTGAGCTACGGCTAAATCACACAAGATCAGGTTCAAACAAGCATGGCAAAGGGCAAAAGATAACAACATCACAGACTTGGTGAAAATACTAACATGACAGGAATTAACATCAGGAAACAATGTTTAGAGCAAGGTAACAACATGCTACAGGATCTGATCATAGAAAACAAAGGCATGGCATGAATCTACTCAAAGCATATAACAAAAGTCACTTACTGACCATAAGCCAAAAAGGATCAGAAGATATGATGGCACCCATGTAAACATAGCAAGTTTCGTTAACAGATTCAGACTTAGCAGAAAACTGGGCATGGCAAAAACAAAATTACGAAGGCATCTTTGCGAGCTCGATGCACTCAACACAAGGCATTGCATGACAAGCTAAACATACTACCAGCAAGAAGACATGATCAAGAAGCTAAACATGGCAAGAACAATCTCATAGCATGCATGGATCAACTACAACAACCTTGGCAAAATTGATTAACACGTAAACAATCTGCCAGGAACATTTTATAGCAAAAGTAGAGCAAGATTGAGTCATGCTAGGCCACTCCACAATTGCAAACAGGGGCATGGATGGATAGAGCACAACCATATGTCCAAATCATCCTTACAGAACATACTCAAAAGAAGCATGGATCTCTCTGTAGCAACATGAATACATGGCATACAAATAACAGTAGAGCAAACACTTAGTGAAATTCTAAGTCTCTGGAAACAGCAATATTACGAGAGCTACTTTGCATGCTTGTGCTAGTCACCACATTGATCAAAAAAATACATGGCATACACCCCTGTAAGATGGCATGGCATAGCCCAAAACACATGTAGAGCTCATGCCCATATGCAGCACACAATAATCATGGCAAAAATGACAAATGCTCATAAACTGATAAGAAACAGCACCTAACATTATGAAGCACTCTTGTATCAACGATTTGGGCATCAAGATGGACTCAAACAAGCATGGTGCAATTGGACAAAATGAAGAGCACAACCTGATGAACATTTTGATATATCATGCATGCAAAACGGAGCAGTGAGCACAAAGTTATGGCATGATGAACAGAGGCATATATCATAAAGATCTAAGGACTTAGAGAAAATTAGACCTCCGAAAAGTCAACGCGGGATGAGACGGAGCGGGACGGAGGGATCCGGACGTGGGCACGGCGTTTGGATGGTGGAGGGGGTGGATCTCATCCACCTCGCAGTGGATCTGGACGGAACGGGCTCCGGCGAGGTCGGCGCGGACTCCGGTGACGAGGGCGGCGGCAGAGGCGACCGACGAACAGCGCAGTAGGGCGGCGCGGCGCACTAGCGGACGAGGTGCACGCTTCGGTGAGCGGTTGCAGCGTGCGGGGCGTGGGCGCCTGCGGGATGCGGCGGCGCGGCGGGTTGGCGTGGCAGCGGCGAGGCGGCGCCGGCGAACTGGCGGCGGGGCGACGCGCGGAGCCTCGGCGGCGGGGTAGCACGAGGCGCCGGCGAGGTCTGCAGGAGGCGGCCGCAGTGCTGCATGGGAGCCGGCTCGGGCGAGTGACGGCGGAGGGTGGGCCCGGCGCGGCCCGGGTACGGCCCGGGGCGGGCCGGATCTGGGCCCCGGGTGGCGCGGCGGCACGCGGGACGCGGCTGGTCCACGCGGCGGCGATAAGGCTGACGTGGAGAACGCTGATTGGACGGAGCGAGGTGGCCGGTGGACATGTCCGGCGGCCGGGAAAATGTCCGGTGGCACGGAGGAGGAACACGCTAGGGTTCATCCGCGAATTTCGGAGGGGGAGGAGTTTATATAGGTAGAGGGAGCTAGGAGAGTCCAAATGAGGTGCGGTTTTCGGCCACGCGATCGTGATCGAACGACCGAGAGGAAGGAGGGGGTTTGGATGGGTTAATGGGCCACTTTGGAGGGGTTTTGGGCTGCAACACACACGAGGCCTTTACGGTTCCCCGGTTAACCATTGGAGTATCAAACGGACTCCAAATGGCACGAAACTTGACAGGCGGTCTACCGGTGGTGTAACAAGGCCGCTTGGCAAATCTCTGTCCATTCCGAGAACGTTCAACACCCGCTCACGAAAAGAGGCAAAAGGAGGGCGCCGGAGGACATAGGAGTGCCGGAATGCAAAACGGACAACGAGGAAAGTGCTCGGATGCATGAGACGAACATGTATGCAAATGAGATGCACATGACGACATGATATGAAATGCATGACACACAAACAAATGACAAGGCAAACAGAGAATAACTGGAAGACACCTGGCGCAACGGTCTCAGGGCGTTACAGTTCAGTTGACATAGCCACTGGCAGAAACCCTAGTCTTTTCGGTCTCACCAATATGGATCTTGATGTCACCGCGATGGGATTGTAATCTCTCTGTTTCCCTTCATAACGTTTCGGTCAAACCGAGATGAGCGATCGGTCCCACCGAGATTTCAATGCAAACTCTCTGTTTCCCTTTTGTAACGTTTCAGTCCAACCGAGATGAGCGAATCGGTCCCACTGAGTTTGCCTGACCAACTCTCTATTAGTCCATTACCAAAATCGGTCCCACTGAGTTTGTGTAATCGGTCTCACTGAGTTTACGTTATGCCCTAACCCTAACAAAATCGGTCCCACCGAGTTGACATGTCGGTCCCACCGAAAATCCTAACGTTCACATTTTGAACTAAATCGGTCTGACCGAGTTTCATGATTCGGTCCCACCGAGTTTGGTGATTTGTGTGTAACGGTTAGATTTTGTGTGGAGGCTATTTATACCCCTCCACCCACTCTTCATTTGTTGAGAGAGCCATCACAACATGCCTACACTTCCAACATACATTTTCTGAGAGAGAACCACCTACACTTGTGTTGAGGTCAAGATATTCCACTCCAACCACATAAATCTTGATCTCTAGCCTTCCCCAAGTTGCTTTCCACTCAAATCATCTTTCCACCAAATCCAAATCCTGTGAGAGAGAGTTGAGTGTTGGGGAGACTATCATTTGAAGCACAAGAGCAAGGAGTTCATCATCAACACACCATTTGTTACCTCTTGGAGAGTGGTGTCTCCTAGATTGGCTAGGTGTCACTTGGGAGCCTTCGTCAAGATTGTGGAGTTCAACCAAGGAGTTTGTAAGGGAAAGGAGATCGTCTACTTCATGAAGATATACCCGAGTGAGGCAAGTCCTTCGTGGGCGACGGCCATATTGGGATAGACAAGGTTTCTTCTTCGTGGACCTTTTGTGGGTGGAGCCCTCCGTGGACTCGCGCAACCGTTACCCTTCGTGGGTTGAAGTCTCCATCAACGTGGATGTACGATAGCACCACCTATCGGAACCACGCCAAAAATCTTCGTGTCTCCAATTGCGTTTGCACTCTCCAAACTCCTCCCTTTACCTTCATATGTAATTGTTTTACTTTCCGCTGCTATACTCTTAGAATTGCATGTGTAGGTTGATTGCTTTACTTGTGCTAAGTTGCTAAAATCTGCCTAGAACTAAAATTGGGAAAAGGCTAGATTTTTATTTGGTCAAGTAGTCTAATCACCCCCCCCCCCTCTAGACATACTTTCGATCCTGCACTGCCACACCCTTCCCTTGGCGCAGCCCTCCCCCTCTCCAACATCTCCTCCTCCTCTGTCAGGCTTGGCGAAGCTGTGCTGGAGAACCACGAGCTCCATCACCACCACGCCGTTGTGCTGTCGGAGTTCTCCCCAACTTCTCCTCTCCCCTTGTTGTATCAAGAAGGAGGAGACGTCCCCGGGCTTTACGTGTGTTGAACGCGGAGGCATCGTTGTTCGGCGCTTAGATCGGAATCGACCGTGATCTGAATCGCTGCGTGTACGACTCCACCAACCGCGGTCTTGCAATGCTTCTGCTTAGCGATCTTCAAGGGTATGAAGATGCACTCCCTCTCTCTCGTTGCTAGCATCTCCTAGATTGATCTTGGTGACACGTAAGAATTTTTTGAATTATTGCTACGTTCCCCAACAGATGATAGTGATATGTGAGTCATGTTGGTGAGTAATTATACTTAAGTAAGAATATTGGTGTTAAGGTTTGTGATTCCCTATGCAAGCATGAAAGTCAATAGTTATGCAATGAAATTACACCCTACTTGTGGTGCATTATTTGGTGTTAGTTTTGCTTAATGCTCACTTATGTGAATTTTCGCTTCTTGGTTGGATGCTTCTCAATCTATTTGTTAGCCTCCCCTTGTACTAAGTGGGATTAGTACTTGTGTATCCAAAATTCTTAAACCCAGTTTTACCATATGAGTCCATCGTACCTACCTATATGCGGTATTCTCCTGTTGTTCTAAGCAAATTTGTATGTACCATCTCTAATTTTCAAAATAATTTCCTTTTTGTGTGCTCGTACCGCTCATGAAATGGTAGGGGGTGGCTGATATTTTTCTATTCTAGATGTGTTATTCTCAAGATGAGTGTTTATTCACTTGTCATTGCATGAGAGTACGGCAAAGGTATTAGGGATGCCCAGTCCCGAAATGAAAAATGAATTTACTTTATGTGGTCAAATAATAAATTCCTTGGAAAGTGTTGGTATGGATGACACCCATGGATACGATTAGCCGTAGAATTTGAAAGTATGGTGGAAAAAGGAATAAACTTTAATTCTTGTTTGGGAACCGCCTATGATATATCTAGCATGGAAAGTATTGGGAACTACTCGATCGTTTTCATTGACGGGAAAAGCATGCCACCCAAAATGTTTTATCTCTATCTTTTTCGCTTTGAGCTCTGGCTCCTCTACAAATCCCTACTTCCCTCTATGAAGGGCCTTTCTATTTACTTTATGCAATTTTTATTTTGAGTCTCCATCTTCTCTTTTAAAGCACCAACTAAGGGGCACTATGATCGTACTTGAGCATTGGGTGTAGCTAATATGTGAGTGTGTTTCATGAATGGATCAATGATTGAGCATGATGGGCTAGGGATAAGTTGCTTTAGTGTTGATATTTTGAAATACATGGTTGCTTGTTGATATGCTTGAGTATTGAAATCTTCATGTCAAAACTAGACTATTACTTTGAACCATATAGAAGTCCATATGTCCATGCTACAAAAGAAAAGAATATGTGATGAACATGTTAGGCAGCATTCCACATCAAAAATTCTGATCTTATCATTTGCCTACTCGATGATGAGTATGAACTAATCTTGGGGATGTTGATTCGTCTCCAACGTATCCATAATTTTTGCTTGTTTCATGTTGTTATATTATCATTCTTGGATGTTTTACAATCATTTTATAGCAACTTTACATCATTTTTTGGGACTAACCTATTGACATAATGCCCAGTGATAGTTGCTATTTTTTGCTCGTTTTTTACTTTGCATGAAATCAATATCAAATGGAGTCCAAATGCAGTGAAAATTTTTGGAGATTTTTTTTGACCGGAAGACCCGGGATGAGCTAAAAAAGTACCACAGGGGGGGCCCGAGGTGGGCACAACCCACCTGGGCGCGCCCAGGGGGTTGTGCCCCCCTCGGTGACCTCCTGCACCGCCTCTTCGCCCTATAAATTGCCAAATATTCCAAAAACCTTGGGGGTAACCCTAGATCAGAAGTTTCGCCGCTGCAAACCTCTGTAGCCATGAAAAACCAATCTAGACCCCGTTCTGGCACTCTGCCGGAGGGGAAAATCATCACCAGTGGCCATCTTCATCACCCTGACGACCACCATGATGAGGAGGGAGTAGTCCACCCTCGGGGCTGAGGGTTTATACCAGTAGCTATGTGTTTAATCTCTCTCTCTCTCTCTTGTGTTCTTGAGATGTCATGATCTTGATGTATCGCAGGCTTTGTTAATATAGTTGGATCATATGGTGTTTTCCCCTCTTTATCTTATTGTGATGAATTGAGTTTTCCCTTTGAGATTTTGTTTTATCGGATTGAATACTTTTATGGATTTGAGAGCACTTGATATATGTCTTGCATATGAATACCCATCGTGACAATGGGGTATTATATTGATTCACTTGAGATATGTTTCGGCACTCAAATCACGGATTCCCGAGGTGACATTGGGGTAATCTATGCATAGGGGTTGATGCACGTTCTCATCTTTTGTTTCTCGATAGAAATATTGGGGCACTCTTTGAGGTTCTTTGTGTTGGATTGAGTATTATGAATCTGAATTTGCTTTGGTGTTATTTTAGTACGAACTCTTGATAGATCGATCAGAAAGAATAACTTGGTGTTAATTTAGTACAAACTCTTGATAGATCGATCGGACATGATAACTTGGTGTTATTTTAGTACGAACTCTTGGATAGATTGATCGGAAAGAATAGCTACAAAAAAATTCTTCTTTTGTTCTCCGCTAGATAGGAACTTCGGAGTGATTCTTCATCGCACTTTAAGGGATGGTTATATGATCCAATTAGAATAACACTGTTGAGAGATTGCACTAGCGGAAGTACGAAGCCTAGGCCATGTTTTCAAGCATTGCAATATCGTTTGTGCTCATTTTTGTTACATGCTACCTTGCTGTTTTTTATTGTCACTATCACAAAAATCAATATCTACTATCATTACTATGTACACTTGTATCACCATCTCTTCGCCGAACTAGTGCACCTATACAAATTACCATTGTATTTGGTGTGTTGGGGATACAAGAGACTTTTTGTTATTTGGTTGCAGGGTTATTTGAGAGAGACCATCTTCATCCTATGCCTCCCACGAATTGATAAATCTGATGTCATTCACTTGAGGGAAAATTGCCACTGTCCTACAAAACTCTGCTCTTGGAGGCCCAACATGAATCTACAAGAATAAAGTTCCGTAGTAGACATCAAGTCCCCGACGCCCCATGACCTCGCATAGAACGCTGCCCCTCGAGGGCCCCAGGTCTGGCCCTAACACTTGCCACAAGGTGACTTATGCCGCATAGTAGGGCCATCGATGCCCGTCGCTCCACAACCATGCCACTATAATGAGTGGCTGCCGCCCAGGAACAGCTCGCACCCTGCACAACGAACGACCATAATACCTGCATGGGGGCACCAACCAACGAAGAGAGCGCCCCGCCATTACCTTCTTGGGGCGTGCACGGCTTTGTTTGTGTCCCCCCAAGCGCCAACAAGGAAGTGGGAGTGGGGAGGAATCCAGTGGTGGAATGACTAGAGTTTTCTGGAGTTGCGAGGGGAGGAAACCGAGGGAAGTTGTCATGTCCTAACAAAGTGGCAGTGGACAGGGCAGTTGGTGGGGGACACCTCCTTGGCGATTGGTGGGAAGTACAGTGTGACGGATTGAAGGTGCCATGGCAAAGGTGAGGTGGGTGTCATACGGTTTTAAAGGAGAGGGCTTTAGGTAGAAATTTCCCGCTACAGCGGGAAACTGAGCGGGAAGGGGATGGTTTGGCACGAAAAGGAAATGGTGCGTCATAGGGTGGGGTTTTTTGTGAGACCACGTGTTGGACATAACTAGATGATACCCCGCGCGTTGCTGCGGAAATTTTGTATCACCGTGGACGTGCCAAAGGTTAATTCATAGTAGCAAATAGTGTAACGAGTAAAAAATTTATGGATCAAAGTCATTACCCTATAAACAGGAAAAATATGTTAAGGATTTGATATGGTACAATTGCAATTAGAAGCTAACCCAAGAGTACTAATGACATTTTTCTTGATTACAAAGGTGATCGCTCTACTAATAAACTAATTCTAAATTTAGGCAACATAATTACTAATTTTTATGTAGAATCTATAGTGTGGTTTGTAAGAACCTGCATGCATTGTTGACGATGTAGCATGTGAGGTCATCTCATAAGGAAATTCTCAAAGAAATAACAGAGAACACAACATTTTGTATATGTGAGTTGAATATGAAACACTCGGATGAGTTCATAAGAGAGGCCTCTATAAAAAGAGAAGGAAATGCAAAAAAAAAGTAGGATAGATAAATATGAACAAAAAAGGATTTTATATTTCATGCTGTCAAAAGATATAACATGCCTTACCTTTTACCCTCATAATTACATATGAAGTATAGAATGTAACTACATATGGTAAGAAATTAGATGCGTGAATTAATCTGATAGTCTCAATGTAGATAGATATCATAATCCTTTCAACTGATCCATGCATCTTAAAAATCAAGAATCATATTTTTGGAGCTGTAGGAAATAAGGAACAAACTCATACTCCCTATGAATATAAGACGTTTTAGATCACTAATTTAGTGATTTAAGATGTCTTATATTTATTTATAGTGGGAGTACATTTTATTGGCACATCAAGAGCAGTAAATATATACGACATATTCTTTGCCATGTATTTATCTCACTTGATGCATGCCATCAACCGTCGTCACAGAGATTACAGTACTATGTGCTTCATATAATTAGTCAAAATCATGGATTCTAGGGTTAGAAGTTGATGGGCTCGTGGATATGGATTTTTCATGCACAAAGTTCCTTTTGCATCCACGTTGCACACATGCATACAAACCCCTTCTGTACACATGGGCGGTTCATCTTCTTTTTTTTGGAAAAAGGGAACAAAATATATCTGAGGAAATATCATTAATCGGATAGTGGAAAACTCTCAATAACTCCAGAGTTCAATGGTGCATCCAGACAAAACTGAAAGCTACAAGAAGAATTTTTCTGTATGAGCCAATACAACCAGAACGGAAATAATTAACCCTGACACATTCAATTAAGGACAGCTGTTATGAATATAATTAGGCAAAAAAATTACTAATTTTATGTAGAATCTATCAGGTGTGGCAGTTCAAGAATACCTGATATGATTCCCAATATGTAAAGTGATAACATGATTGTATCCATCCACTCCGGGGTACAGATACATCATAGGGGAGCGGAGAGATACACACGCATGCTTTACACAACAAACTCAGGTGCTTGATCCTATCTTTACGTGAGCTGATGCTAGATATATGCGGCATGATTGCATGCATGGCCACTTAATCGAATGGCCCGTGAGATTTGTTGGAAATATGAGTAAATTATTACGAAATTTAATCTGAATAAATATAAGATAAATCATGACAGCAATAGCAAAGATTAAACTAATAATGCGAACTAGCATAGTAGATGAACATATCACATCTAGGGCACATACTAGAAACATGAATTCTACCACGATCTCGAACAAGAAGGATAGAATCACATACAATGCAGCGAGAACAGCATCGCTAGCGTTGACGTTGTCGCCCATGTCGTTGAGGATGAGGTTTCCGAGGTTGGGGAAGAAGTCATCGTTGGCGAAGTCGTCGCTACGAGCAGTCGCGCGAGTGCGCTCCCCAAAAACCTGATCGCCCCTCTCCCGTACAGAATCACGAGAGGCGGGGTTCCGGAGGCCTCCTGTCCCTTCTCCCGGTGCACGCCGAAAGGAGGGATGGAGAAGACTTGCTTGGCGGCACAATTATCTGGAACGGTGGTGAGAAACCATACGAAGCGGCGGCGGCTAGGGTAGACGTTTGTTTGACTATATAGTGTGGGCCGGGTAGGTCATGGGAGTAAACCTCATGTCTGAGTCGTCACGATCCAAAAGAATCAGAAACGGTTCAGTAATTAATGCGTCCGTTAATTATTAATTAATAACTCATTAATAGACAACGTGCATAGCTCTGTCCTCGGCTCGGCTCAATCCCGCAACCCGCGGCGCGTCGTGGCGTGGTGAGGCGAGCGAGGAGGAGTGCGCGTGTAGGTTTCATCTTCCCATGCTCATACAAGTGGTAGAAGACCTCACCTTATAAAGAGGTGCAAATCTCTCTCAACTTCCATGGTGGACTAAACTCTAGTCTCACTCACTCCACTCACATGTGTGCATGAATTGGCCAAGAGGATTTCAGAATTTTAGTTGGGCTTTGGGCCAAAGGCCTACTAGCAAAATTCCAACAATCCCCCAAAAAGTCTCATTGGCACATCTCATCATTTAGTTCCAAAACATTGTTTATATACCGATGCTTAGTGGAGACTGTGAAGTTGAACTTCCACTTAGAGTTTTATGCTACACTAGATCACAACTTGAATAGTGGACTATGCCTTGAACTACAAGTTTTCTGTGAGACTAGTTTCACACAAATTCTTGACCGATACTGGGCTACCACAAGGCTTCCCCGTGGGTGGAGCGTATACGTCATACTCTAGGGCCTTCCATAAATTTATTAGACAACACCCAATTCTCACAGACTGCAATGTTTAATAGTCAAATTCATATAGGTGTATTCCTCAGGAGTTGTTCTGCGGGACAACATCTCTGCTTACCCGAATAAGCCACTTGGAACACATTAAGATAAGTATCAACCTGCCATGCATATCAGGAGAGTATTGCATCTTCGCGGAGTGGGATAATTAAAATAAGGATAATCTCCTCTCAGCTGACCAAAAGCTTGTCTCCCACTTCTACTTCATGGGATCTCTGATCTCCGATCGCATAGAGTGGGTTACCACTATGGACAACTCATGCGGTGGGTCTCAGACCCATCTCCATCGATGCATTATCTATCACATTACGTGATAGACCCTTTGTGAAGGGATCTGCCAAGTTTTTCAATGTTTGGATATAATCCAACGTAATAATTCCGGAGTTCCTCAATTTTCTGACAGATTTTAGTCTCCTCTTCACATGCATTGGGGACTTCATATTGTCCTTAGAACTATTTATCTTGACGATCACAGATTGATTATCACAGTTCATCAAGATAGCGGGTATTAGTTTTTCAACCATTGGTAAGTCCATCAAAATCTCATGAAGCCACTCTACTTCAACAGTGGCAGTGTCTAATGTTGTGAGTTCTGCTTCCATAGTTGACCTCGTTAAGATGGTCTGCTTGCAAGACTTCCCGGAAATTGTTGGGGAACGTAGTAATTTCAAAATTTTCCTACGCACACGCAAGATCATGGTGATGCATAGCAACGAGAGGGGAGAGTGTCGTCCACGTACCCTCGTAGACCGTTAAGCGGAAGCGTTATGACAACGCGGTTGATGTAGTCGTACGTCTTCACGATTGACCGATCCTCAGTACCGAATGTATGACACCTCCATGTTCAGCACACGTTCAGCTCGGTGACGTCCCACGAACTCATGATCCAGTAGAGCTCGGGGAAGAGTTTCGTCAGCACGACGGCATGGTGACAATGTTGATGAAGCTACCGTCGCAGGGCTTCGCCTAAGCACCGCTACAGTATGACCGAGGTGGATTATGGTGGAGGGGGACACCGCACATGGCCGGGAGAGATCAATGATCAACTTGTGTGTTCTAAGGTGCCCCCTGCCCCCGTATATAAAGGAGCAAGGGGGCGGACGGCCCTCCTAGGACGCGCCAGGAGGAGGAGTCCTCCTCCTAGTAGGAGTAGGACTCCCCTTTCCTACTCCTACTAGGAGGAGGAAAGGAAGGGGGAAGGGGAGAAGGAAGGAGAGGGAGGAAAGGAGGAAAGGGGGCCCGACCCCCTAGTCCAATTCGGTTTGGGCTAGGGGGCCGCGCGCCCTGCCTCCTCTCTTCCACCACTTGGCCCATGAGGCCCAATACTTCTTCCCCGTATTCCTGTAACTCCCCGATACTCCGAAAAATATCTGAATCACTCGGAACCTTTCCGATGTCCGAATATAGTCGTCCAATATATCGACCTTTACGTCTCGACCATTTCGAGACTCCTCGTCATGTCCCCGATCTCATCCGGGACTCCGAACTACCTTCGGTACATCAAATCACATAAACTCATAATACCGATCATCACCAAACATTAAGCGTGCGAACCCTACAGGTTCGAGAACTATGTAGACATGACCGAGACTCGTCTCTGGTCAATAACCAATAGCGGAACCTGGATATTCATATTGGCTCCTACATATTCTATGAAGATCTTTATCAGTCAAACCACATAACAACATATGTTGTTCCCTTTGTCATCGGTATGTTACTTGCCCGAGATTCGATCGTCGGTATCTCAATACCTAGTTCAATCTCGTTACCAGCAAGTCTCTTTACTCGTTCCGTAATGTACTATCCCGCAACAAACTCATTACTTGCATTACTTGCAAGGCTTATAGTGATGTGCATTACCGAGAGGGCCCAGAGATACCTCTCCGACAATCGGAGTGACAAATCCTAATCTCGATCTATGCCAACTCAACAAGTACCATCAGAGACACCTGTAGAGAACCTTTATAATCACCCAGTTAAGTTTGGTAGCACACAAAGTGTTCCTCCGGTAATCGGGAGTTGCATAATCTCATAGTCATAGGAACATGTATAAGTCATGAAGAAAGCAATAGCAGTAAACTAAAACGATCAAGTGCTAAGCTAACGGAATGGGTCAAGTCAATCACATCATTCTCCTAATGATGTGATCCCATTAATCAAATGACAACTCATGTCTATGCCTAGGAAACTCAACCATCTTTGATCAACGAGCTAGTCAAGTAGAGGCATACTAGTGACACTATGTTTGTCTATGTATTCACACATGTATTATGTTTTCGGTTAATACAATTCTAGCATGAATAATAAAAATTTATCATGATATAAGGAAATAAATAATAACTTTATTATTGCCTCTAGGGCATATTTCCTTCAGTCTCCCACTTGCACTAGAGTTAATAATCTAGTTCACATCTTTTATGTGATTAGTTCACATCTCCATGTGACTAATACTCAAAGGGTTTACTCACTACAAAAAAAATACACTTCCGTGATGATACGTGTTTATCACAGTAGGTCGCGTTTTTTTCATGCATGTACATCCATGACAAATTTATGACAGAATCAAGATAGTCATACGTGTGCTGTCGTAGAAGTGTTCCATGACATTACCAAAATTATCATCACGGAAGTGTCCACTTCCACGATGATAAATCGCGCGTCACAGAAGTGCTTTCGTCAAGGGTGACCGACACGTGGCATCCACCGTAACGGAACGTCGTTAAGCTATTGGGTCGGTTTTTCGATCCGATAACCCGTTAACAGCCCCGACCAATGGGGGTTTTCCACGTGTAAAATCATCATTGGCTGGAGGAGACACGTGTCAGGTCCGCGTTGGCACAGGTGTCACACATCCAATGGGCGAGACGCGCCTATGATATGTTGGCACGTGGACCGGCCCATCAAGTTTAAATGGGCCGGCCCAACTAAAGGCCCACAAGATTTTGCGGACCATAATGGGCCGGCCCAGCTAAAGGCCCACGAGATTTTGCGGACCATAATGGGCTGGCCCAGCTAAAGGCCCACAAGATTTTGTGGGCCATAATGGGCCGGACCAGGTAAAGGCCCACAAGATTTTTGTGTGCCATAATGGGCCGGCCCAGGTAAAGGCCCACAAGATTCTTGCGGACCATAATGGGCCGGCCCAGCTAAAGGCCCACGAGATTTCGCCGACATTAATGGGCCGGCCCAGCTGTAGGCCCACAAGATTTTGAGGACCCTAGTAGGACGGCCCATTAACTGGCTGCCATGTTTTGGGCCAAATGCTGGCCCATATTTGATCCGGTCCATTAATGGTCTGCCACGCTCCGGGCCTAATAGTGGCCCATATGAGATCCGGCCCGTTAAAAGCCTACCACGTTCTGGGCCAAATTATGGCCCAGATCAGGTCCGACCCTTTAAGAGGCTTTGGGCTCAATTATGGCCCATATCAGATTCGGCCCGCCAACTGGACACTATGCTTTTGGGCCCACTTGCTAAAGGCCCACTTAGTAATTCGGCCTGATATTAGTTTTGGCCTGTTAAGGGCCCGTTTAACATTTCGGCCCTATATTAATTTCGGCATGTTAAAAGCCTATCATATAGTTGGGCCTAACTACGGCCCGGTTTGCATCCGACCTGCTCGCAGCCGATATCTGATTGGGCCAAATAAGGACCGAGACAATTTTGGCCTGTTAAAAGCCCGTGATTTGATCCGCACAATCATGGGTCGGGGTTCATTTCGGGCTGCTACCGGCCCGTGAGCTGTTCGGCATGTTTCAGGCCCAACCTACATCGTGATTGCATGACGGCCCGATTATGTACCGTAATTTTATGGTTTGGCCGGTTTACTGCGAAGACAGGATATATATACAGTAAAATAACTACAGCATCGTGAATAAGAAAAAACCTAGACTATACCATAAAGAAATTACGGCATATTACATCCACTGGGCATCAAAGTTCACCACTATGATAATAAAGCACAAGCAGACAGCAGATTACATACACGGGGCATCAAAGATCGCCACCAGTGCAAATAAACACACCGACAAAATAATATACAAAACTGACAGCACTTCAATAGAGTTCAAGAAAGGTTAGCCCTGCTGGGGAGCTGCAGCGCAAGCAGCTGAGCAAGATGATGAGACTGCGCTTGTTCAACACTTATATCTTCCTCACTCTGAAAGATAAACAAGCAGACAGATGACAGGTTTTGCACATAAAAGTATCAGTGCTGACAATTCATCACATTTCTTACTAACGAATAAAGTGACACGGTTTAAAATTGCATTAACACAATATGGTATTGTTCAGGTCAAGACATGGCAGGAAATGACATTGTGAAGGAGTTGGCAGCTTCACGACACCATTGGATTACAGATCAAGAACTCATAAGTATCAATGGTTAGTGTACTGTCAATTTATACCATTTCAGATTGGCAAATAAAGAGACTGTTTAAATAATAGTAGAATGATATGACATTGTTCATAGTTAAGACATTGCAGAATATGACATTGTGCTGTAGTGGGTAGGTTTACCACACCACTGGATTATGGATGAAGAACAGAAGCATACATTCAGTGCAAAAGAAGATCACTTGCTTTGTATAGTTTAATTTACATAGTATGAAGAAGGAACTTGGTTGTACAACTGAAAACTTAAATTGAGAAAGGACAAACTTTTGTTTATGAACTACATAATAAACTTTAAACAAGCAATTTGATGCAAACACCAAAAATAAACAGCTGTTGCAGTCATGCCTAACCAAATATATACAACAAAGTTTGAAGGCTTGAGATGGACAAACTTACATTATTGGTGAAGACAGGCTCTATAAAGGCCTTGTCCATGCTGATGGGGGGCAATTCAAGAAGTTTACCACATAATCTTCTTCAAAAGCATTGCCTTTATTCTACATTTTGTTAAAAGTAAATATAGATGTGATAATATATGGAAAAAATGGAGAATATTTAAGATAAGATGAAGAGTGATGCTACATAACCAAGTAGCTATAAATATAAGTGCAGCGATACAGGCAAAAGGTATAGCCAAGAGCAATGCACAGCTAAACTTCTTCAGTACCAGCCTTATGGTAAGAGTAAATATAGATCTGATGTGTAGAAAATGGAGGGCAAAGGAAAATGAGCTGCAGAGTGATGGTACATGAACAACTACCTGTCATTATAAGTACACTGATAAAGGACAGCATGTACTTACAAGAACAATGCAGAGCTAAAACATTGGCATTGGATATATTCTACACTAATGTAACCATTTATACAGATCAGAAAATTTGGAGCGAACAATTGATAAGCAAGCTATCATGCATACTGCTGTCACATAATGAACCAAGTATGTATGCAAGTACAGTGATACAGGACAACAGGTACTAACAAGAGCAAAGCAGCAGGCAGCATATTTGCGATATCTTGTCGTTCTTGTCAAACCAGAATTCTTCTTTGAGCAGATTTCCTGCAAAAAAGATCCGTAAGGCACATGCGGAAAAGTAGAAGTTCAAATTGTCATGTGATTTCATAGACAGTACCTCATCCTGGGAACGAGACCAGTGCATAACAAGGTTTTTCCATTCAATGTCTTCTAAATTTAGCACAAGAGACTTCACCGGAAATTCGTTTATAGACTTGCCATCAAAGTGTGATTTCCTCAGGTAACACCGATACTGCTGCAATGCTTCCTTGAAAAGCGCAAGAAAGCTTTGCTCGTCATGACTATCCAGATTGAACCTAAGCCTAGTTACAACAATGTAATGTAAATCATTGATGTGTTCAATCTGCAGAAAACAGGAAAATAATAACCATGAATAATAGCACTTACACGTAAGTTGGATAGGAAGATGTGAAAATGGTGTTTGTCTTCACAATAATCTTCCCATGATGGGAATATATGCACGTAGTCCCTAACAACATTGAAAGCATTGTCTTTTAAATTGGGAATAAATGGAATGGGGTTCCAATCTGCAGGAATTGGTCGTCTCTATAGTTGGGATAGGTCTTCGGCCGATGGACTTGCTGTACTTTTTGCTGGAGTGGGATTTTTCTGTGGTATAGCTGGTGCTATGGCAAATTAAATTGGTATACCTTTTGCTGGAGTGCAGGTCCTGTGTGGTGGGGCTAGTGGTGTGGCCAGTGAAGTATGGGTACAGTCTGCTGGAGTCAGTCCTACGTTTTGTGTCACTGGTTGTACAGCCAATATAAGTGGGGTGCTGTCTGATTTCTCCAGCACCACCACATTTTTCAAGAACTTTGTTGGTGCTCCTTCAGGTTCAACAATCACCCTCTTCCTTTTTGATGTCTGATGCACAAGAACAACATTTGAGTGGAAAAACATGGTATGATGACAGATGGAATATGTATTGATAATGGATGGGCATGGCATCTCTACATATATGATGAGTAAACTAAGCAGATAGCGGTGCAACAAAGTAGAAGAAATGCAAGACAACATATGCAAGATATCCGCAATCAATAAAACATTGCCAAATTAGAATAGGCACCTTGATGGGTGAATAGGACAGGCCATTTGCCTTTGACTCCTCGAGGTTAGAATAGTCATTAGGATCATATTCTGAACAAGAATCAACAGGTGGGGAGCGCATGAGTTTCATTGCATCCAGAATGGCACTCAACTCCTTGGTGCCAATTTTGTAAGTCATTGCAGTGTTTAGCTTCAAGAGTGGACTGCTGCTAGTGCGACACAAAGCAGCTACACAGATCATAGTGTAGATATAACGGGAAAGCCTTAAGCATCAGAGTAAAATCAGCAAAGTGGAACTTGCTGGAATATATGTGCTAGTATTGCCGGTACGGCTAGAAAGGCTTCAGATACCAGCTCTCTTCAAGTGAAGGTGTGGTACTCTTAATATCAGTGTAACTCTCAAAGGCGACACAGCTCCCCTCATTTCCTTGCTATTCTTATAGGATTCAAGTGGGCAGGCCACTACAGATCCTATTCCTATGTCACAACCGACCGTATAGACCTCTACACTTCAAATGTCCCTGCTCATCTTCAGTACAAGCAACATACTATACTACTATCATACTCCCTCCGTTCCAAACTATAAGTCTTGGTAGAGATTTCCACTATGGATCACATACAGATGTATCCAGATACATTTTAGAGTGTAGATTCACTCATTTTGCTCCATATGTAGTCCATGGTGGAATCTATAAAAAGACTTGTATTTAGGAACGGAGAGAGTACATGTTAAAGAAGAACGGAAGAGGAACATGGTAAAGAAGAAGAAGCAGATTTTGGATAATAAAATGTTGGTTGCGCAGTGCCCACACATGATGAACCAGAGCGCATTAAGAATGCAACTCCCAGCTGTCTCTCGACCATTTCAGGCGGTTGGATGAAGATCCTACGTCTGCTAACCCTTCTTCTTCCTCGTCTCTGATTCTTCCCATACAGAACACCGCACGGGCCGCCGGCCGGACCACCGGCCCCCACCGCCTGTGTTCCTCCGCCACCCCCACCCCCGCCCCAACCCCCACCCGCGTCAAGTTTTCTTTGTTCGGCGAGGCCCCACAACCACCCGAGCCCCTTCGATCGCATCGGTGAACTCCGGCGAGTTCTGAAAAATCGACTGACCCAATTTTGAAATTTAGTCTACTGTGATTTAACTAGTGTGGAATATAAAAGGGAAAACCATAAGCATTGGGAGTATAGTGTTGAGCGTGCCATGGCGGATCTGAAGGTGCAAACCGGACAAAGGCAACTTCGCAACCAAGACAAGAAATCAGAGTAAAGCAGTGGCGATCTATTTTCATGTTGCGATAAATAAGTTGAGCAGATACGAAAGAGTACCGCCTCTGGTGCGGCGCCGTGTACGCATCTGCTGAGAATTTGACGGTGTTGCGGTAGCGATGGTTGTCGGCGGCCTGGAAGCAGATCTAGGAGGGTAGACGATGGCGGCAGGGCGAGGTGGACGAGACGGTCGTAGGAGCAGCGTCAGCAAGGTGGACGACGGCGGGGATGAAGCGAGAGGACGGGATACAAGGATCCCGGTCCGAAGCCGTGGATGAGAGAGGTCGATCTCTTGTAATGGACGGCGGCGTCGGGGTATCAGCTCCAGCATGGTGGAGGAGGACGGCGGTGGATGGGGTGGCAGACGGAGGAGGGTGGGGTGGAGAGGGTGATTTGACGCCCACGGAGTACGAATGGGGAAAAGGGAGGTAGAGAGGAAGGGGGAACCATGTATTCAGGCCACGCTTGTAGCGACCGGACCTCAAACGGTCTAATCTCTGTGCTCCGGTGTCATCCCTGGATCAGTAATGCTGACACCACACAGTACTTGAAGGATTTATAACAGAGTAGCAATCACACACTTATTACATCGAGTGTCTCAAAAGAGAACTTATTACAATAAATATGGCTTAAGGCCATCTAATAACGATAACAGCGGAAGGCTTGGAAGATAAGTGAGTCCATCAACTCCAACGGCATCACTGAGTATAGAACCACGACCTAAAAACTCCTTAATCGTCATTTGAAAAGTCTGCATCATAAACGTTGCAGCCCGAAACGGGTCAGCACATGGAATATGCTGGCAAAGTAACACATAGAGAGTAATGGAATGAAACAGCTATTCTATATGCATATTTGGCTGGTGGAAAGATCTATGGTTATAGTTTTGCGTAAAGCCAATTTTTCCCTACTGCAAAGGAATAAATTTTATTTAACTATCATGGTAGTTGTTAAACATTGAAAATGGTTGACAGCATTCTCAATCCCAATTAAGCATCATCATTAAACAAACCCAGCAAAATTAATTTTAGAGTAACATGTTGAGATTCACATGATAATCCAGGTACTAGATACTCAAGATGTCCATAACCGGGGACACGGCTAATCATGATTAGTTTATACACTCTGCAGAGGTTCGCGCACTTTTCCCCACAAGACTCGATCGCCTCCGTTTGGTTTCTCACACCACATGGTGTTTGAGAAGACGGATGACCGAGACATAGTCTTTCAGAAGTGCTAGCACCTTACGATCGGGTAGACCGTTACACCTACTTTCCCCTACATCTGCTAGTCTACCACTGTAAGAGTTCGCACAACTTAATCAACTATGCTAGAGCCCATAATTGCTTGTGGTTGCACACGGACGTTTCTAGCATGAATAATCTCATGATCCCTTTGAGCCTGGGTGGCGGTCCAAAAGAAAACAGGCAATCCTGGAATACCCAGGTACCTCAATCCACCCAGATGTGTGTTTAAGTTGCCACCTTAAGTAAAACATTAATTAACAATCTCACATCTGTCATGGATACACTCAACCAATCCACGTCTACTAGCATAGCATGGCATAATAAGCAAACGTAGAAGTAACTCCCAAAGGTTTGATAATAAACAGGTAATAGGTACTACCTCAACTACTTCCCAAACCCACAATTTAATTAGATCCTAATCATGCAATGTGTGAGGATTGATCTAATGCAATAAAACTGGGTAGTGGGAAAACATGATCAAAGTGTTACTTGCCTTGCTGATGATCCGGGAAACCTAGTGATTCGAAGTAGCAAGCGGCGCACTCCGGGTACTCTATCACAAACAAACAATCATACAATAAGTACTCAAGTAATGCACAGGTAAAACTCAAATAAGAGATTTAACCAGAAAGTTCAACTTAAGAACTCCGGTTGGCAAAAAGAGTCAAATCGAACGAAGCAACGAAAGACAAACGGCAAAAGAAGCAGGCTTCGTTTACTATTATGGATCTAAGGCAATTTTTTAGTGGCAAAAACTTGTTTAAGTTGGTTAATCGGAAATAGGGTTTCGAGACGAAACTCCAGGCGCTTGAATCGCCTGATTCCGATAAACGAGCGAAAAGTTAGATTAAAACAAAAATCGGATCAGAAATCGTGATCAGAAAAATCGCGGATTTAATCCAAGAAAAAGAAAAATGATGAACGTTCGCTAGAACGAACAAACGGACGAACGCTCGCTATTTAAATAAACCGGAAAACCAATTTATTTAAAAGAAAAACCGAAACTAAAAAAACGAGCAAAACCGTCGGAAAACCGAACGGTTTTTCGGGAAAAACCGCGACTAAAAAAACTACCTTCGGCAACTCCGGCGACTACTCCGGCGGGCGGCGGCGGTGCTCCGGCGGCGGCGGTGGTCGGCGGCGACGCGGGGCGGCAGTCGGCGGCGGCGCGGGGCGGCGGCACAGCGCGGCGGCGAGGCGGCGCTAGGGCGGCGGGGGCTGGGCGCTAGGGTTTGGGAGGTCCTGGGCTGGGCTCCCCAGCTTATAAAGCCTGGACGGGCCTAGTGTCCGGGTCAGACACGGCCCGTAGGTCGGTTGCGTTTTTTTATATATAAATAGTTACGCTCAGAAAAAAAACAAAAGGAATACTAAACGGACTCCAAAAATCCCGAAATAAATTTTCCCCGGCTTGTAAAATCAAGCCGCACAAGATGAACATTTATTTGGGGCCTAAATGCAATTTTGAAAAACGCGCATTTTCCTAAATTCAAATAAAATAGCAAATAAAACCAAAATAAAATCTTATTTGATTTTTTATTAAATCCTCAATATTTCTTTATTTTGGGAAAGTCATTTTATTCCCTCTCTCATATTTTTGTATAGAAATAATTGAAGATAAAATAAATAAAATCAAATGATCCTATTTTCAAAATTTGAGACAACTCAAATGTGAAAATAACGAAATCCCCAACTCTGTCCGAGGGTCCTTGAGTTGCGTGAAATTTCTAGGATCAACCAAAATGCAATAAATATGATATGCAATGATGATCTAGTGTATAACATTCCAAATTGAAAATTTGGGATGTTACAAACCTACCCCCTTAAGATGAATCTCGCCCTCGAGATTCGGGTTGGCTAGAAAATAGGTGAGGGTGGTCCTTCAGCAAATCTTCCTCTCGTCCCCAGGTGGCTTCATCCTCCGTGTGGTGGCTCCACTGAACCTTGCAAAACTTGATAACCTTGCTACGGGTGACTCGACTGGCATACTCTAGAATCTTTACTGGTTTCTCCTCATAGGTCAAATCACTGCCCAACTGAATTGCTTCCAGGGGTACCGTATCTCTCAGCGGTATGTCAGCCATCTCTGCGTGGCACTTCTTCAACTGGGATACATGGAACACGTCATGAACTCCCGACAATCCTTCGGGTAATTCCAACTTGTAGGCTACTTCTCCCATACGCTCCAAAACTTTGTATGGGCCTACAAAACGTGGCGCTAATTTTCCCTTAACTCCAAAGCGCTTAACTCCTCGAAGTGGTGATACTCGAAGATAAACTCGGTCTCCGACTTCATAAACTGTCTCCTTGCGTTTAGAATCTGCATAACTCTTCTGCCTGGATTGAGCTGCCTTCAGCCTGTCGCAAATTAATTTCACTTTCTGTTCAGACTCCTTTATCAGATCCGGTCCAAACAACTGGCGATCTCCAACTTCATCCCAGGACAATGGGGTCCTGCACCTCCTTCCATACAAGGCTTCGAAAGGGGCCATCTTCAAACTGGATTGATAGCTGTTGTTGTAAGAGAACTCTGCATACGGCAAATTCTCATCCCAACTATATCCGTAATCTAGCGCACAAGCTCTTAGCATACCCTCCAAAATCTGATTGACTCTCTCAGTCTGTCCATCTGTCTGCGGGTGGAAAGTTGTGCTAAACTCCAGTCTATTTCCCAAAGTTTCATGCAACTGATTCCAGAACTTTGAGGTAAACTGGGTTCCTCTATCTGATACTATGCTCCTTGGAACTCCATGCAGACAAACGATTCTAGTCATGTATATCCTGCCAACTTTGCATTGGTATAGGTAGTCTTCACTGGAATGAAATGAGCTACCTTTGTCAAACGATCGACTACAACCAATATCGAGCCATAGCCTGAATGTGTTCTGGGCAATCCTGTAATAAAATCCATGCCTAACTTATCCCACTTCCATTCGGGTATCGGCAATGGCTGTAGCAATCCGGCTGGCTTCTGATGCTCTGCCTTTACTCTCTGACATACATCACAAACTACTACATATTCCGCAATATCCTTCTTCATTCCGGTCCACCAGAAAATATCCTTCAAATCCAAATACATCTTGGTATTTCCCGGGTGAATCAAATACGGTGAATCATGGGCCTCTTGTAAAATTAACTTCCTGATCTTCGGATCATTTGGCACATAAACACGGTCTTCAAACCATAAGGTATCGTGCTCATCCTCACGAAATCCCTTAGCTTTTCCTTTGCTCATTTTCTCCTTTATCTCGGCAATCTCCTTATCAGTCTTTTGGGCTTCTCTGATCCTATCCATCAACGTAGACTGAATCTCCAATGCTGCTACATAGCCTCTTGGAACTATTTCCAAACAAAGCTCTCAAAGATTTTCGGCTAACTCCCTTGGTAAATCTCCCGTCATTAAGGTGTTGACGTGGCTCTTACGGCTCAACACGTCAGCTACTACGTTAGCCTTTCCGGGGTGATAATGCAATTTCATATCATAATCCTTGATGAGCTCCAACCATCTCCTTTGTCTGAGATTCAACTCCTTCTGTGTGAAAATATACTTCAAACTCTTATGATCCGTGTACACCTCGCAATGGTTTCCAATCAGAAAATGTCTCCAAGTCTTTAGTGCATGCACTACTGCTGCTAACTCCAAATCATGTGTAGCATAATTCAACTCATGGGGCTTAAGCTGTCGTGAGGCATATGAAACAACTCTTCCTTGCTGCATAAGCACTGCTCCAAGTCCTCGACGTGAAGCGTCACAATACACCTCATAATCCTTGGTCTCGTCTGGCAAAATCAACACTGGTGAGGTAACCAAACGTTTCTTCAACTCCTGGAAACTAACCTCACATTCCTCAGTCCATTTGAACTTGGTATCCTTCTTCAACAACTCTGTCATAGGCTTCACAATCTTTGAGAAATTCTCAATAAACCTCCGGTAGTATCCTGCGAGTCCGAGAAAACTCCAGATCTCTCCAACTGTTGTTGGCGCTTCCCACTTGGTCATAGTATCAACTTTAGTGGGATCTACTACTATACCTTCTCTGGATATAACGTGTCCGAGAAATCCAACTTCTTTCAACCAAAACTCACATTTGCTAAATTTGGCATATAATTGATGTTCTCTGAGCTTTCTAAGAACCAAACGCAAATGCTCCTTATGCTCCTCTTCATTTCTCTAGTAAACCAGGATATCATCAATGAACACTACGACGAACTTATCCAAGAACTCCATAAACACTTTGTTCATCATGTTCATAAAATATGCAAGTGCGTTAGTCAGACCAAATGACATAATGGTATACTCGTACAGCCCATACCTGGTGGTAAAAGCCGTCTTGGGTATATACTGTTCTCGAATATTCAACTGGTGGTATCCTGATCGCAGATCGATCTTGGAAAATACCTTAGCTCCTTGCAATCGATCAAACAGATCATTGATCATTGGTAGTGGGTGTCGAATTTCGGGTTCCGGCAGACCCTTGAGGTTCGAACACTGGGGTGCGCGCGGAGATTCCGCCTCCTACCTACCTGCACCCCTCCGCCATGCTAGGATTCAAACTAAGAAGAGAACAACACAAGAGACACAGGGTTTATACTGGTTCGGGCCACCGTTGTGGTGTAATACCCTACTCCAGTGTGTGGTGTGGTGGATTGCCTCTTAGGCTGATGATGATGAACCATACAAGGAAGAACAGCCTCGCGGGGGTCTGTTCTTGGCTAGGGCGATGAACTGCTCGGAGGAGTTCAGTCACCTTTATCTCTTTCTCTCTCTCTCTTTGCTTCTTTCAACCGACCGAACCCCCTTGCTATGTGGGTGGCTGGTTCTCGATCCTCAATCCTCTATCCTCTCGATCCTCTATCCTCTCGGGGTGACTAGTCCTATTTATAGAGGCCCTGGTCCTCTCCCCAAATATTGAGCGGGAAGGGAGCCAACAATGGCGGGCTAATTTGAAGGGGGACAACAAGTATTAGCTATCCTGACAAAAGCAGTCTTCGCCTGTGCAAAGCTCTGGTGATGACGCCGTCTCGGGCTCCACGGTGACCTCCATCTCGTAGTCCTCCTGGTCTTGGTCTCGTTGCACCGAAATGGCAACCTTTGCGTGATGCCTCGGTACTCCGCGGCTGCACTTGCCCCCTTTGCACCAAAGAGGAAAGGAGGACGCTGCACGGGCTGGCACCCGCCTGGCGCCCTGAATCGTCATGGCTTACGTCATGGGCACCTCGTGAGGTACCCTGCCTTGATCTCTCCACCCCCTCGTGAGCCAGCCTGATGAGGCCATGCCTGAGGAAGCTCCGCGTCGTCCGCCCCGCGAGGGTCTTGGGTTTGTGTTGGTGAAAATGGGCCGTGCTAGGCCCCCCTTTGAGCCACACCGCAGGCCGCAGGCAGGCAAGTCTGGGGACCCCCATTCCCAGAACGCCGATAGTAGCCCCCGGGCCCAAGGCGCACCCGGACTTGGCCGTGCAGGGAGGCGGAAGGGCAAGAGCGAAGCACCGCATGCCCTAACAGCCTGCGGCCTTGGGCGCCGCCTGGCGGTTGACTGGACGTGGGCGCCTTAGCAACCTCGCGAGTTGATAAAGGAGTGGCATCCGCCCAGGCCCTGCTTCTTGCTTTCTCCGGTTGCTGCCCAGATCCCCTTTCTTGCGCCTCTCCTTCCTTCCTCCGAGATTTCCAGATCTGCTCCGACCGCGTGACCTAGGGAGCCATGGCGCCTCGTCAGCCCCCGGCCGCAGCTTGGTACTCGTCCGCCCTGGACTCGCCGAATGTGTCGGAGGCGGGCCTTGCCCGGTTGCGCCGGATGGCGACGGCGTGGGGCATCGACGGGGAGAAGGTGTTCAAGGCCGGCTCCGCCACCCCTGAGGGTCAAAGGAGCACCTTCTATCCGCTCTTCGTAAGTGCCATTGTTGCTGGCCTGGTGCCTCCCTTCTCCGAGTTCTTCTTCTCTGTCCTCCGCCATTACAAGCTACAGGCTCTGCATCTCCATCCCAACTCCGTCCTTCTCCTGGCAATCTTTGCTTATTATTGCGAAGCACATGTTGGGGTGCAGCCCTCAGTGGCCTTGCCGCGCCACTACTTCTACCTCTGGACCTCTTGTGGGACTGCTTCCGCGTGCGCGAGCTTCGTCGCGTACGGCGGCGCCATTGCCATCTCGAACTCTGGGAAGAGGATTGAGGGCTTCAGGAGCAAGTGGATCTTGGTGGATGCTGGGCGCATACACCCTCGGCTGATCCTGCCCACGGAGCAGCCCACGAGCTCCAGTGACTGGGGTCGAGCGGAGCTTGCGGATCCCCGCGCGAAGATGGTGTTGGAGAAGATGGACGCGGATCTGAGGCCGACCGACATGGCGGCGGCGAAGCTGACCGGCGTGTCGCTGCTGAGGGAGTTCCTGGAGCACCGGCTGACTTCGCTTCGGCAGTACTCGCTTCCAATGTGGAGGCCCCGTCCGAACCCCGCGGCCTTGGCCGACGGAGACCTGGCTGCGGTTCTCCAATCTCTGGTCGGGGGCAATGTGGCGAGGCTGGAGGGCGTTCCTACGCCCTTGTTCCTCCGGAACGACTGGGAGCGGGTGGTGAAGTCCATGCCCGTCTTCAACGAGGATGGGCCAGTGCCCCTGGAAGCTCCCGAGGAACTGGTGGACGTGCCCTCCGACGACTCCAGCAAAGAGGAAGAAGGAGGGGAGCGAGGAAAAGGGCCTGACTCCGAGGCGACTGATGGAGAGTCGAGGGCTCCCCTCCTCCGGCGCAGGTCCCGCGTTCTCCGCCTCTCTCCGAATGATGATGACGAGGATGACGACGAAGACGACGACGAGCAGGATGGCGGGAGCTCGCCCCCGATCCCGAAGAAGGACAGGACCGGGCTGGTCTCCCGCGGGTCTCCCCGGCCCCGGGGCGAACCGCAGACGCACCTTCCGCCTCCAAGCTTCCCGAGGTTGACCCTTCCAGCCGGCTTTTAGGCTTCAAATTTGGCCGGAGGCCGCTTGAGCTCACTGGCGATGACCCGTAAGCATTCGATTCTTGTCTTTATCTCTTGCTCTGCTTCTGAGGCTTGACGTCCGCATCTTTGGATAGGTTGGCGCCCGCAGCAAAGAAGACGAAGGGGGCTCCCGAGGTTCCATCCGTGGCGGCGCGTCTGCCCGCGAAGGAAGGAGACCGCGGCGCACAGGCTTCTCCTGCCCTGTCGTCCTCGCGAGGTTTGGCTGAGCCGGCTGGGGCGAGCTCAGCCACCACGGCCCAAGTGGCTCCCGAGGTGCTCTTGCCTACCGCCGCCACTACAGTTGTCGAAGCGCGGCAGACTCCGCCTCAGGATGTTGCGGCTGCGCTGCCGCCTTCTCCTCCTACTCCATCGGCCGCTGTCTCTCCGACTCCTTCTGCCGTTCTGGATCGTGTTGTTGCTGAGCTGGACCGACTACGACAGGATCTTCTTGGCGCCGACCCCCGCTTGGTGGCCGGGCGTTTGGAGCTGGCTTCTGGATGGGTTCACTCCATGCCTCGATCCGGGCGGCGCTGGTCCAGGCCTCGACGGCATGCGACGAGGAGAAGCAGGCCGTCCTGGAGGCAAAGGCTGCTCGTGATGCAACCTTGGGGGAGGTGGTCGACGTCCGCGGTCACTGCAAGGCGCTGGAGGACGAGATGCAAGGCCTGCGGGATCAGCTCGCGAAAGAGGTCCGCCTTTGCCAAGAGCAGGAAGAAGGCGTGAAGGCTCGCGAGGCAGCCGTCGAGGGCCGGGAGGCCAAGCTCAGGAAGCGTCGCGATCGCCTAGGCCCGCTGGAGCAGGAGTTGGGGCGAGGAAGGCCAAGCTGGACTGCAAGGCCCTGGTTCTTGCCGAGGACCGCGCGGCCTTCACGGAGTTGGAGGCGAAGGCTCGCTCCTCGCTGAGGACGCTTTACGACAGTGGCCTGGAGAGCCTGCTGGCTGCGCCGAGGACGGCCCCGCCAAGCTGCTTCCCTTCCTGGTTCATGTTCTTGAAGATGTCGCCCTTGGCCTTGGCCCCACGGCCGAGGCCGAGGCGCGTGTCCTGTCTTCTGCAGCACTGACGCGGGTCCTCACCCACATCTACCTTCACGATCCCGGTGTTGACCTCGACAGCCTGCTGGAGCTTGTGAGTGGTGAGCATGCCGCTGCCGCTGCCGAGGCCGTGAAGGGTCGTGCGGAGGCTCTGCTGGGGAAGTTCCGGGCCTTCAGCACCAGGCCGGAGCAAGGCGCTGCCGACCCCGCTGCTCCGTGAGGCGAACCCGCTCCATGCTGCTCCCCCGCCGCCAAGTGACTCCGTCGTGGCTCCTGTCCTGCTTTTAATTCCTGCACACATATCATGCCTCAGGGAGGCGTTTAAACTTGCGTTTGGCATTGAAATAACAGTGTGGACAGGACCAAGGAGTGAGGGGCTACATGACAAGTTAGGCTCCTGAGTCGCGATGCTCAGGAGTCCCCCTTGGCGCACGAACAACAAGTAGGGAGGTGTGATGCGAGTGGATCTACCATTCTACGTCTGCAGAGCCCGGCCGCGCGTGTGCCTCATCCAGCGATGGTCCTGACCGGAAACCAGGACGGGGCCACGGAGTGAGGGGCTACGTGACCAGTTAGGCTCCTAAGTCACGATGCTCAGGAGTCCCCCTTGACGCACGAACTGTAAGTAGGGAGGTATGATGTGGGTGGATCCACCGTTCTACGTCTGTAGAGCACGGCCGCGCCCGTGCCTCACCCAGCGATGGCCCCGACCGGAAACCAGGACGGGGCCACGGAGTGAGGGGCTACGTGACCAGTTAGGCTCCTGAGTCGCGATTCTCAGGAGTCCCCCTTGACGCTCAAACGGCCTTCGTACCTCAGCTCCGCTCGGGGAGAGACGCGCGACGAACCAGGCCCGGGGGACCTGGCTGGGCGGCGTGCGTCTGGGTGTGACCCAGGCGCAGCCCCTGTGCCCAGCCCCCTCGGGTGGCACTCCCGAGGGGAGGCATTAAGATGAGGCTAGACACTGAGCTCTGGGCTCCTTGAGGTTGACGCGGCCTGGGGGCCACCCTCAGTTGTTTATCACCAGTGCGGAGCATAGTGCTACCGTATGTGTACGGGCATAGCTGCTCCTCGGCAGTGTCGTCAGCCAGCACGGAGCATGGTGCTTCCACTGGTACGTGGGAGGGGGCCGCCCTCCGGGAGGAGCCCCCGGGGCGTGTACAGCCCCGCCCTGACATGTGGCTGGCACGGTAGGGCCTGGCGAGGTGTATCTGGGCACCCGTGAGCCAGCGCGGGACTCATGGAGCCCTACCTCTAGGCGGGTTGCACCTGGCACTGGGCCTTATCTTGTGATGTGTCCCTGCAAATTTGGTTAGATGTAGGCACTCTACGTCCTCGGGTCCCGGCCCTCGAGCTGGTCTCAGCTGTCGCTGGTATGCCAGGTCGCAATGCCATGGACAAGGCCAGAGGGTGAGGGCTGGAGAGCCAGTAAGAGCCCTAAGTCGCGATGCTCAGGTGCCCCCCTTTAACGTGCAAGTGGTCGGCATGGAGGAGAAGAGGTGCTGTGGACCGGCATCAAATAATCAAGCATGGTGGGTCTAACGCATAATCGGAAATAAACGCAAATGGGATACCTGCCACTGGGCCTGGCCCGAGTGGCTTGGGGATCATGCAGCCCGAGGGGCGCCCCCAACAAGGTAAGCTAACAACATGGAATAAAGGGATACACACCGCAGGGACGGACCCACGCGGCCTGGGAATAATGCAGCCCTGGGGGCGCTCCCAACTGAAAGTAAAACTCGAAAGATGTCACCTGATGATGTTGAGGACGAAGGGGTGTTGGTGTAGCAGGCTCGGTGAAAGTGCAACTATCCCTAGGTGGTTTTGGTAATTCATAACAACATATAGCTCATTGAGCTAATGCTATTCCAAGATGATTATTTCAGGAAAGCTCAATGATTGGCATGGCATGGATGTGAAAGTGGAACCCTCAAAATGCTAAGGACAAAGGATTGGCTCAAGCTCAAAAGCTCAAGACTCTTCATTTTACATTTTAGTGATCCAAGATCACATTGAGTCTTTAGGAAAAGCCAATACTATCAAGGAGGGATGAGGTGTTGCTTAATGAGCCTCTTGCTTCATGTGCTTAGTGATATGCTCCAAAACCCTCAACTACTTTCCCATATCCACATATGACCAAAACCCTAAGCCAAACTCGGTCCTACCGATTCTTCCTATCCGGCGCCACCGAGTTTCATTTGTCATAAGCCACTGCCAAACCCTAGCAAATCGGTTCTACCGATAGGGATCTCGGTCTCACCGAGATGGGGTTGCAAACTCTCTGTTTCCCTTTCGTAACTTTTCGGTCTCACCGAAAGAGCGAATCGGTCCCACCGAGATTGCAATGTAAATTCAGTGTTTCCTTTTTGTAACTTTTCGGTCTCACCGAAAGAGCAAATCGGTCCCACCGAGTTTGCCTGACCAACTCTCTGGTTAGCTAATTACCAAATTCGGTCCCACCGAGTTTGTGTAATCGGTCTCACCGAGATTACGTTATGCCCAAACCCTAACCATATCGGTCCTACCGAGTTGCATGTCAGTCCCACCGAAAATCTCTAACGGTCACTAGGTTTACCTTTCCGGTCCGACCGAGTTTGTTGATTCGGTCCCACCGAGATTGGAAAACTGTGTGTAACGGTTGGATTTTGTGTGGAGGCTATATATACCCCTCCACCTCCTCTTCATTCGTGGAGAGAGCAATCAGAACACATACACAATTCCAACTCATATGTTCTGAGAGAGAACCACCTACTCATGTGTTGAGACCAAGATATTCCATTCCTATCATATGAATCTTGATCTCTAGCCTTCCCAAGTTGCTTTCCACTCAAATCTTCTTTCCACCAAATCCAAATCCTACGAGAGAGAGTTGAGTGTTGGGGAGACTATCATTTGAAGCACAAGAGCAAGGAGTTCATTACCTACACACCATTTGTTACTTCTTGGAGAGTGGTGTCTCCTAGATTGGCTAGGTGTCACTTGGGAGCCTCCGACAAGATTGTGGAGTTGAACCAAGGAGTTTGTAAGGGCAAGGAGATCGCCTACTTCGTGAAGATCTACCGCTAGTGAGGCAAGTCCTGTGTGGGCGATGGCCATGGTGGGATAGACAAGGTTGCTTCTTCGTGGACCCTTTGTGGGTGGTTGCTTCTTCGTGGACCCTTCGTGGGTGGAGCCCTTTGTGGACTCGCGCAACCGTTACCCTTTGTGGGTGGAGCCCTGTGTGGACTCGCGCAACCGTTACCCTTTGTGGGTTGAAGTCTCCATCAACGTGGATGTAGGATAGCACCACCTATCCGAACCACGGGAAAAACATCCGTGTCTCCAATTGCGTTTGAATTCTCCAAACCCTTCCCCTTACATTCTTGCAAGTTGCATGCTTTACATTCCGCTGCCAATATACTCTTTGCATGCTTGCTTGAATTGTGTGATGATTGCTTGACTTGTCCTACAATAGCTAAAATCTGCCAAGAACTAAAATTGGGAAAAGGTTAAGTTTTTATTTGGTCAAGTAGTCTAATCACCCCCCCTCTAGACATACTTTCGATCCTACAAGTGGTATCAGAGCTTTGGTCTCCATTTGCTTTGATCTCCATAGCTTTTGGTGGTCATAGCCTTGGTTTCACAACCTAGGAGAGTATGGCGTCTAGCGAGGGAAATTATCACCGTAGAGGTCCTTACTTTGATGGTACTAATTTTGCTAGTTGGAAGCATAAAATGAAAATGCATATTCTTGGACATAACCCCGCCGTTTGGGCTATTGTGTGTGTTGGTTTGCAAGGTGACTTCTTTGATGGGAAAGAACCAAACCGTGAAGCTACCGCGGATGAGTTGAAGATGTTGCAATACAATGCTCAAGCTTGTGATATTCTCTTCAACGGATTGTGCCCCGAAGAATTCAACAAAATCAGCCGTCTTGAGAATGCAAAGGAAATTTGGGACACTTTGATTGATATGCACGAAGGTACCGACTCCGTCAAGGAATCCAAGTTGGATGTGCTTCAAAGTCAACTTGACAAGTTCAAGATGAAGGATGGTGAAGGTGTCGCTGAAATGTACTCTAGGCTTGCTCTCATCACAAATGAGATTGCCGGCTTAGGAAGTGAAGAGATGACCGATAGATTCATCATCAAGAAGATCCTAAGAGCCTTGGATGGAAAATATGATACCGTGTGCACATTGATCCAAATGATGCCCAATTACAAAGATCTCAAGCCAACGGAGGTGATTGGAAGAATTGTTGCTCACGAGATGTCACTTAAGGATAAAGAGGAACTTCACAACAAGTCAAGTGGTGCCTATAAAGCCTCATGTGAAGCCCCCACATCATCAAGTGAGAAACAAGACTTCAATGAAGAATTGAGCTTAATGGTGAAGAACTTCAACAAGTTCTACAAGAGTAGAAGCAAAGATAGAAGCTTCAAGTCAAGGTCCTACAATGACAAAAGATCTTCTAGTCGAGAGCGAAACTGCTACAGTTGTGGAAGACCCGGACACTATTCCAATGAGTGTACGGCTCCCTACAAGAGAAGAGAAGATTCTCCAAAAAGAAGAAGCAAAGAATCACCACCAAGAGAGAGAAGGAGTAGAGATGATCGTTATGAACGAAGATACTCACGGAGAAGCAAGGATTCGGAAAGGAAGGAAAAATCATCAAGGAGCTACACAAGACGAAGACATCAAGCTCATGTTGGTGAATGGGTATCCGGCTCCGACTCCGACAGCCACTCCGAGAGAAGTTATCACTCCGACTCCGAAGATACTCAAGATGAAGGTGTTGCCGGTCTAGCACTTGTGTCAACCAACTCCTACGACATATTTGACTCACCAAATGAAGGAGTTGGAAGATGCTTCATGGCCAAAGGTCCTAAGGTAACACATCCCGAGTATGTTGATTTCAATAGTGATGAAGATGACTTGTTAGGTGATGATTTGCTTGTTGACAACTCTAGTGATGAATACTATGATGAAAGACCAATTAATCATGCTAATCAAGATAAAACGAATGACAATGATAAGGAGAAGATTGAGGCTCTAACTAAAGAATTAAACACTCTTAAGTTAGCTCATGAAACTATCTTCGAAGATCATCGAGAACTTTTAAGAGCTCATGAGAAATTACGCTTTGAAAAGCTCAATCTTGAGCAAGAGCATGAGTTCTTAAAAGCAATCAATGATGATCTCCGCAAGAAAAGTTCTTCTCACATTGCCAAGCGTTTACTCTTATCCACTTACATGCCTCAAGTCAAGTCTAGTAACAAGAACAAGAAAGATTCTTCCTCTAGCAGTAACAATGATCATGCTAAATCCAATATTGTTGCTTCTAGTAGTTCTCTTGATTCCACTAATGATTCTCTTAGCCAAGTTACACTTGAGCAAGAAAATAGTTTATTGAAGGGAATTATAGAGAAAGGAGTGTACAAAAGCCTTGCCGGGAGTAAGCAATTCGAGGAAATTGTGCGCAAGCAAGGAATGCACCGGAAGAATCAAGGTGTTGGTTTTGAACGAAAGTTCAATGCCAATGGAGTTGAGTGGGAAGAAGATCAATACCCCAAGACAAAGTTTGTTCCTCAACAAGAGAAGTATGATACTTCTTTCAAGGGGACACAAGCTCAAGATGATCTTCCACCACAAGACTACAAGCAAAAAGGCAAGGACAAGCTTCAAGAGGAAATTGATGCATTTGAAGAAGCTCCTAAGACCTTAGTCAAGTGGATTCCCAAGACTACTTCAAGTTCCACTTCATCAAGTACGACTACAACTCCAAGGATTCCCATCAAGATGGTGTGGATCCAAAAGAAGAAGAACTAGAGAGTTCTTGAGGGTGACTCCGCCAACATACTTCACTCTTATTATTTTGGCAAGAACAAGTGCAATCAACTTCCACATCTTGCACTAGTTCAAGGAGTCACAAACCCTCTTGTTGGTAAGACAAGGGACAAGGTAACCTAAAAGTTTTCATGGACATCATCTTGTGTGTGCATCACTCTATGTCTATGGATATCCTTGTTTGTTCCTTGTGGGACTAACCCATGTAGGTATTGAAAGTGCAATTCACTCAAATGGATAGCTCCAAGTGATCTACATCAACATTGAGCGTCCACATCTTCAACATCTACATGAAGTCATCATCGACAAAACCCAAGGTTAGTTCATCCCTCTTAGGGGGGATATCACATCTAGGGGGAGCTTTACTCTAAGACTTGAGCTAAAGCAACTCTAAAGATGTGAACACAACAATGCTTTATGTAAAAGTGGTAACCCCACTTGAGCTTAAACGATGAGTATGACCTATGATCAAGTGTTCTCACTTGACTCCTAAGTCAATATACTCATATATAGATGACCTAGTCATCGCAAATTGCTTGATAGATGCTAGAATTGGTTGTGCATGCCTTGTCACATATTTCATTTGCCATCTTATTGTGTGAGCATGCTGGTTGCATATTTTACTCATTCGAGGACATCGACTTGTTGTTTTGATTGTTCGGTTTTATTTCTTTTGCCAAGTGGATGGACAAGAATTCCTAAGAACCTCCTCTAGCTATCTATGCTTTTCTCGTCTCAAACTCTTTTCATGCTACATCACAAAATTTGATCAAGTCAGATTCGAACCACTCTGTGTGAGGAGCGCTCGGAGTCCCCGATTCGTCATAGACTTAAACTTCCAAAACCTCTTTATGATTCTCGGTCTGACCGATACCCCACTTTCGGTCCTACCGAGATCATTAAGTTGATCTAGGTTTTCGATCTCGGTGCAACCGATTTGAACTTTTCGGTCACACCGAGTTTCAGTAACTGCTTACAGTTATGAATCTCGGTGCCACCGAGTTGTTCCACTCGGTCACACCGACAGGGTCGGGCTATATATAGTCACGGGCAAAATTTGGAAATTTCTCCGAACCCCTTCGCCCGCGCGATAGCCTGCTCTGCCAACGTGGTCTCCGGATCGTCTTCTCGCCGCCAGCCGCCTCCAGTCGCTGGTCTCCGTCGCCGTCAACGGGAATTCTGCCCCGCCGTTGCCGCCGTAGCGAGTCTCCGCCGAACTAGGGTATGGACTCGATCTTTGTGCTATTCTCCAATCCGATTCTTAGCACATTGTGATCATCATGATTCTTGCCACGATTGAAACACTCCTATCCAGTCAATACGCTCGTAGATTAGGTTTGATTCGAAAATTTTAGGGTTAGGTTTCCGCCGAAACCATCTCGGACCCACCGAGTTGAAAAACTCGGTCCCACCGATTTGGCTTATGCCATTGCACAAGTGAGACTCGGTCTGACCGAGAATTACTTATCGGTGTGACCGATTTTGGAACTCTGTGAAACCCTAGCAGTCTCGGTGCCACCGAACTGTGACTCGGTCTGACCGAGTTCACTAGTTTAGGTGCCAAAACTGCTTCGGTATCACCGAGTTTAAAAATCGGTAGATCCGAGATGATTTCAGTGGGAAACTAAAACTAAGTTTTTGGATCATTCTTTTGCAAAAATCTCTGCATTTTGTGATGCTCATCTATTCTACCTCATCTATAATCTGTTCACAGGGTCAGCAGTCAGCTTGTTCATCATGTCAGACCAGAGTGACAGCCAGAACATGTCAGAAGAGCAGGTGCAGATGAGTGAGGGCACTAGTCCCTCAAGTTCTTCAGATGATGGCAGCAGGAGTACTCCTAGCAATTTGCCAAAAGCTGCCACCAGACAGAGGAAGAAGAGAACTTCTGATTCTGAAGATGAAGATTATGTGGCAGAGGAAGAGGCCACATCAAAGAGAGTTGAGCCAGCTCAAGGCACAAAGCCAGGTTTGAAAATCAAAAGGCCAGCAGGCAGGCAACCCATGTCAAAGGCAAGAGCTTCAACTGAAAAGCCTGCACCCAAAGAGCCAGTTGCTGCTGAAGGCAAGAAGAGGAAGGAAAGGGTCAAGAAGACCGTGGCCAGAGTGCTTGGAAAGGCTTCCATCATGGAAGAGGAAGAGGAAGAAGAGGTAGCTGCACCAGCACCTAAGGCACCCAAGCTGATGGGTGATGCTATCAAATCAGGGGCTGCTGCATCTAAGCCCAAAGAAGCACCCAAAGCTGCCTCCAAGCCAAAACCAAAGAGGAATACAAGGAACATACCTGCAGCTGAGAAGAACAAGGCCCCAGTGCCTGAGACTGTTGCTGAAGAAGAGGATGAAGAGCAAGTTCTTAGAAAGCTCAAGCCCAAGATCCCAGACCACAACGATGCTCATCCTGTGGCTGAGGATATGAAGCTCAGGAGAGACTCAGGGCTGAGGAAGTGGAGAGAAGCAGACCCGTATGCTTCAAGGAGGAGGACTGCTGTGGACTACAGATTTCACACCAAGGAGCAGCAAGATTTCTATGAGACAGTGCTGCTTGATAAGAAGCCAATAGTCTGTGATATGAGATGGGTTGACTGGCAATACATCAAGGACAATGAGGAACACTACCCTGGAGTGTATGACAGCTTTAGTGCTTGTGGAGTTGCAGACTTTGTTGGGCAGAAGCTCACAAAGTGGAACGAGGAGCTCATTATGCAATTCTACTCCACGGCACATTTTTATCCAGATGGAAGGATCACTTGGATGTCTGAAGGTACGAGGTACCAATCTACTGTTGAGGAATGGGCAAAGTTGATCAATGCCCCAGAGGAGCAAGCAGATGACTTGGACATTTATGCCAAGAAAAAGATGGATCATAACTCAATGTCCAACATGTACAAGGAAATTCCCAATGAAGCTCTTGACACCTTCAAATTTGGGTCTGTGCATTACCTTCTGTCAGGGCTGCCAACTATAAATTGGATATTGAGGCACACTCTCTTGCCCAAGTCTGGAGATCACAAGATGATCAGAGGCCATGCAATCAACTTGCTTCATGTCTTTGATGTGCCACAGAAGTTCAAGGTCATGAGCCTCATAGTAGAAACTATCAAGAGGACTGCAGCAGATCAGAAGAGGAGCTGTGGATATGCCCCTCAGATTCAGGAGCTCATCAACTCTAAGATGGGCACGGGCATATATTTATTGGACAAGGAACACCTGCCCATCCGTCCAGATTTTGAGGACAATCAAGTTGTCATGACTGAGAATGAGCCATCGTCTGCCCAAGCACAAGCAAAGAAGGAGAAGGCAAGGAAGGAGAAAGCTGCCAAGATGCCAACTCAAGAGGAGGCATCTGAGTACTTCTTGAAAACCAAACAAGAGCAGCTTGGTTACCTGATTGCATCCACCCTGCGGATTGAGAAAGGACTAGCCACCCTAACTCAGAACCAGGCAAGCCTAGAGAGAATCATGGAACAAAAGTTCTATGACTTGGATGTCAAGGTAACAGAGATTCAGACTGCAGTGGAGCAGCTCCAAGATGACATGCAGGAGAGGAGAGGCAGGACTACAACTGATGCCTTTGCCAGAGTGCCAAGAGGTCCGAGGTCGTCTGCAGTGCCAGTTCCTGACACAAGAGCAACTGCCTCAGCTCCAGCCACAGCCTCAGTTCCACCAGCTCCAGCATCTACTTCAGCTCCAACTCCAGCGTCTACTTCAGCGTCTACAGAAGCCTTCGTCCTTGGAGTGATCCGGACTCCACCACCACCTGAAGATCAAGCCTGAGCGTCGATCTAGTACTATGCATTTTCTAGGAACTTTTTGGTAACTTGTTGCCAAAGGGGGAGAAAAATGTATAGATCATAGGCTTCGAGAGAGAGAGTGTTGCCTTTTTCTCTCTTGCTTTATTTGGTGGTTTTTCGAACTTTGTTTGCTTTTGAGTGCTTGAGATACTACGTCATTATTTGTGAGACATTGATGATCATGTGTTTGATCATAAGCTACACTTAATGCTTGATGAATGCTATTATCTTATCTATCTTATGTGATCATTCACTATTCTTGGTGATGAGTGCATGTATTTCATTCTTATCATTTTAAGCGCTCCACCAAGATGTATGTGACATGGAAGAGTAACCCATGACTCTAACTCTTTGTGCATTTGCAGTCCAAAGCAAATTTTAAATATGCACAAATTTAGGGGGAGCTCTTACTTGTCACATACTTCTCAAAGCGACGATATATTTCATGCTTATTATCATTTGTCGAAGCTTTGATCTATATGTTGTCATCAATTACCAAAAAGGGGGAGATTGAAAGTGCAACTATCCCTAGGTGGTTTTGGTAATTCATAACAACATATAGCTCATTGAGCTAATGCTATTCCAAGATGATTATTTCAGGAAAGCTCAATGATTGGCATGGCATGGATGTGAAAGTGGAACCCTCAAAATGCTAAGGACAAAGGATTGGCTCAAGCTCAAAAGCTCAAGACTCTTCATTTTACATTTTAGTGATCCAAGATCACATTGAGTCTTTAGGAAAAGCCAATACTATCAAGGAGGGATGAGGTGTTGCTTAATGAGCCTCTTGCTTCATGTGCTTAGTGATATGCTCCAAAACCCTCAACTACTTTCCCATATCCACATATGACCAAAACCCTAAGCCAAACTCGGTCCTACCGATTCTTCCTATCCGGCGCCACCGAGTTTCATTTGTCATAAGCCACTGCCAAACCCTAGCAAATCGGTTCTACCGATAGGGATCTCGGTCTCACCGAGATGGGGTTGCAAACTCTCTGTTTCCCTTTCGTAACTTTTCGGTCTCACCGAAAGAGCGAATCGGTCCCACCGAGATTGCAATGTAAATTCAGTGTTTCCTTTTTGTAACTTTTCGGTCTCACCGAAAGAGCAAATCGGTCCCACCGAGTTTGCCTGACCAACTCTCTGGTTAGCTAATTACCAAATTCGGTCCCACCGAGTTTGTGTAATCGGTCTCACCGAGATTACGTTATGCCCAAACCCTAACCATATCGGTCCTACCGAGTTGCATGTCAGTCCCACCGAAAATCTCTAACGGTCACTAGGTTTACCTTTCCGGTCCGACCGAGTTTGTTGATTCGGTCCCACCGAGATTGGAAAACTGTGTGTAACGGTTGGATTTTGTGTGGAGGCTATATATACCCCTCCACCTCCTCTTCATTCGTGGAGAGAGCAATCAGAACACATACACAATTCCAACTCATATGTTCTGAGAGAGAACCACCTACTCATGTGTTGAGACCAAGATATTCCATTCCTATCATATGAATCTTGATCTCTAGCCTTCCCAAGTTGCTTTCCACTCAAATCTTCTTTCCACCAAATCCAAATCCTACGAGAGAGAGTTGAGTGTTGGGGAGACTATCATTTGAAGCACAAGAGCAAGGAGTTCATTACCTACACACCATTTGTTACTTCTTGGAGAGTGGTGTCTCCTAGATTGGCTAGGTGTCACTTGGGAGCCTCCGACAAGATTGTGGAGTTGAACCAAGGAGTTTGTAAGGGCAAGGAGATCGCCTACTTCGTGAAGATCTACCGCTAGTGAGGCAAGTCCTATGTGGGCGATGGCCATGGTGGGATAGACAAGGTTGCTTCTTCGTGGACCCTTTGTGGGTGGTTGCTTCTTCGTGGACCCTTCGTGGGTGGAGCCCTTTGTGGACTCGCGCAGCCGTTACCCTTTCTGGGTGGAGCCCTGTGTGGACTCGCGCAACCGTTACCCTTTGTGGGTTGAAGTCTCCATCAACATGGATGTAGGATAGCACCACCTATCCGAACCACGGGAAAAACATCCGTGTCTCCAATTGCATTTGAATTCTCCAAACCCTTCCCCTTACATTCTTGCAAGTTGCATGCTTTACATTCCGCTGCCAATATACTCTTTGCATGCTTGCTTGAATTGTGTGATGATTGCTTGACTTGTCCTATAATAGCTAAAATCTGCCAAGAACTAAAATTGGGAAAAGGTTAAGTTTTTATTTGGTCAAGTAGTCTAATCACCCCCCCTCTAGACATCTTTCGATCCTACACTCGGTGGGCTGCGGGAGCCGATCCTCACGAGCCCCCAGGCCCAGGGGCCTCTGGAGGCTCCGGAGGCGCTGGCGGCTCCTCGCGGGCCATCTCCATCTCTGTCAGGGCTGCGGAACGCCTGGCCTCTCGTGCCTCCGTGATGCCCCTCATGAGGCGCTGGTACGCGTCAGCCGCGTTCGGCAAGCCGTAAGGCATGCAAACGTAGCTGTGGGGTGGACCTCCGCAGCGCCCCACTCGCGAGGGCCAGAGGCGCTCCAGAGAGGCGACTCGGTTGAGCCCTGGTATGTCGATGCAGACGCGCAGCCCACCATCCTCGCCTGGATGGGGGGCCACTGCTGGCAAGCGGCAGCCGCCTTTCATGACTCTTGACTCCTGTAGCTCCTGAATGGCCTTGCTGACGAACTCCTGAGGGTCTGGATCTCCTTGCCTTGCTCCTTCTCGAGGGAAACGTGCTTCAAAACACGCCTCCATGTGGTGCCCAAGCGCCTCCCTCGTGACCCTAGCCAGGTCGGTGGCCCTCTAGGGGAGAGCCCCCGAGCCCTGCCTGAGGAGGGCGTCGGGCGCGCTTTCCTATGCGATGGAGGGAGACTCCCCCTGGGCAGGCGCGGGCCCAGAGGGGCCTGCCTCCTGAGTGGTCGGGCCGGACGATGTCTTCTTCTTCTTGGGGATGGTCTCGGGAGGCCCTCTGCTTCCATGATCTGGGTCTTCTAGTGATGCGGCCTGAAAGGCTCATTCCAGGGAACACACCACGTCCTTCTCTTCACAGGGCACCGTGATGACTCCGCCGCATCCTGGCATCTTGGGGACATTGTAGCCGTGGTGAGTTACAGCCATGAACTTGGCCAGCGTTGGGTACCCAAGGATGGCGTTGTACGGCAGGCAAATGTGGGCGACGTTGAAGTCGATGAGCTCTGTGCGGTAGTTGTCACGTGCCCCAAAGGTGATAGGGAGGCGGACCTGCCCAATCGGGACCGTGGAGCCGTCAGTGATACCGGAGAAGGGCTTGGTTGGCTGAAGCTGGCTATAGGGCACTTGGAGGTTGTTGAACGTCTCCACGGACACGACGTTGAGCCCTGCCCCTCCATCGATGAGGGTCTTGGTGACCACCATGTTCCTGATGATTGGGGAACAAAGCATCGGGAGGACTCCGGCTGTAGCCGCACACTTGAGTTGATCTGCTGAACTGAACGTGATGGCACACGACAACCACCTGAGGGGGCGCGTGGCTTTGAGCCTGGGGAGGACCGCATTCACCTCGCAGGCGAACTGCTTGAAGATGCGCTGAGAGGCTGGGGCTTGTGCTCCGCCCAAGATGCAGGCGATCGCGCGCGGCTCCTGGAAGCCCCCAGCATCCTCGTGCTGGTGGCGGTCCTCGTTTCTCCTTGGCTGCGGCGGCAGCGGTGGGAGGCCTGCGTTGCCTAGCGGGCGATCCTCGCGAGGCTGATCCCTCCAGTTTCCTCGTGAGGCTGATCCCTCCATCCTCTCTCGCGAGGTGGGTCTTGCTAGTGATCCTCGCGAGGTTGGTCGTGCCACCCTTGGCGCGGCCCACGGTCTTCCCAGCATCCTGCGTTTCTTCCTCCTCCTCGGCCGTAGCCCCGGTCACTGCGGTCGGGGCGATGGCCGATCCTTCCCTCTCGCACGGCTCGGAGTTCTTGACATTCGTTGGTGTTGTGGGTGTGGAGGTCGTGGTACACACTGTACCGGCTGCCCTTGGAGGGTTCGGGCTGATCTCTGCCCCGCTTGGTGTCTGGTTCTGCCGCGAGCACGGCAGCCCCCTTGCGCTTTACGTCCTTGGCCTTGGGCTTCTTCTCTTCTGGGTCCGCGGCAGGCAGCTCGAGGAGGGAGAGACGCCCTTCCTCAGCCCTGGCGCACTTGTTTGCCAAGTTGAACAGCTCCAAGGAAGTGCACAAGTCTTCATGCATCGCCAGCTCCTCCTTCATCTTGACGTCACGCACGCCGTCGGAGAAGGCCGAGATGATGGCCTCCTCAGTCACCTTGGGAATCTTGAGGCGTGCGTTGTTGAAGCGCTGGATGTACTTCTACAGGGTTTCCCCGGGCTGTTGCTTGATGCGGCGCATGTCGCTCACGGCGGGTGGCCGGTCGCGAGTGCCTTGGAAGTTGGCGATGAAGCGGGTGCGCATCTCCTCCCAGGAGGAGATTGTGCCTGGAGCCAGGTTCAGGAGCCAGGTGCGGGCCCCATCCTTGAGTGCCATGGGAAACCAGTTCGCCATGACCTTCTCGTCTCCGTTGGCAGCTTCGATGCCCAGCTCATAGAGCTGGAGGAACTCCGCAGGGTCGGCCATGCCGTCGTAACGAGGAGATAGGTCTGGCTTGAACTTGCCGGGCCACGCGACACTGCGTAGTTCGGTGGTGAAAGCGCGGTAGCCTGCTGTGGCCACGGGAGGCCTTAGGTGACGGAGAGCCTGGTCTTGCATGTCCCCATGCGTTGCAGCTGGGAGCAGCGCGGGGTCTTGACACGCGGGAGCAGGAGCATGGTCGCGATGTGCTGGAGCAGGGAGCGCCCGGGCAGCTTCTTGCGGGCGAGGGACTTCCTGGCAGCTCTGCTCTTGCCGCGCTGGCGCCTGACGGAGCGGGTTCCGCCCAGGGGCCACGCGCCTTGGGGCCATGGCATCTTCTTGAGGAGGAGGCGGACGGGGCGCCGCTGGAGCCTCGCCGCCAGCGCGGGTCGGGGTGCGGTACAGTGGAACGGACGGCGCAGGAGAGCCCCCTGTGGCGTGGACGAGCTCGGTGACGCGGTCGAGCCATTCTTCGTAGACGTCGTCGACGGGACGGTAGCGCAGGAGCTCGTTTGCCGCGATGAGTGCAGCTCGAGCCTCCATGGGCGCGCAGAGCACGCGGGACGAATAACCAGCTGGGGTGAGCGAGGGAGTTGCGGTGCGGCCGTCTTGCCGCACGGACGGATGCTGGGACGATGCTTGTCGCTCGTCCCCCGCCGGGCCGGTGGCGGCGTTGACGGCAGGTGACAGGGAACGGCATGGATGCTCGCCGACAGGGGCCGTCTGGGCGACGCGGGAAGCGAGTGCGGCCCGGTGCTCGGCGCGGGCCCGACGAGCGTCAGACATGGGCTTGACGGTCGGAGGAGAACGGGGCGGTGGAAGACGAATTCTGGCGCACCCCTACCTGGCGCGCCAAATGTTGGGTTTCGGGTTCCGGCAGACCCTTGAGGTTCGAACACTGGGGCGCGCGCGGAGATTCCGCCTCCTACCTACCTGCACCCCTCCGCCATGCTAGGATCCAAACTAAGAAGAGAACAACACAAGAGACACAGGGTTTATACTGGTTCAGGCCACCGTTGTGGTGTAATACCCTACTCCAGTGTGTGGTGTGGTGGATTGCCTCTTAGGCTGATGATGATGAACCATACAAGGAAGAACAGCCTCGCGGGGGTCTGTTCTTGGCTAGGGCGATGAACTGCTCGGAGGAGTTCAGTCACCTTTCTATCTTTCTCTCTCTATTTGCTTCTTTCAACCGACCGAACCCCCTTGCTATGTGGGTGGCTGGTTCTCGATCCTCGATCCTCTATCCTCTCGGGGTGACTAGTCCTATTTATAGAGGCCCTGGTCCTCTCCCCAAATATTGAGCGGGAAGGGAGCCAACAATGGCGGGCTAATTTGAAGGGGGACAGCAAGTATCAGCTATCCTGACAAAAGCAGTCTTCGCCTGTGTAAAGCTCTGGTGATGACGCCGTCTCGGGCTCCACGGTGACCTCCGTCTCGTAGTCCTCCTGGTCTTGGTCTCGTTGCACCGAAATGGCAACCTTTGCCTGATGCCTTGGTACTCCGCGGCTGCGTTTGCCCCCTTTGCACCAAAGAGGAAAGGAGGACGTTGCGCGGGCTGGCACCCGCCTGGCGCCCTGAATCGTCATGGCTTACGTCATGGGCACCTCGTGAGGTACCCCGCCTTGATCTCTCCGCCCCCTTGTGAGCCAGCCTGATGAGGCCGTGCCTGAGGAAGCTCCGCGTCATCCGCCCCGCGAGGCTTGGCCCCTCGCGAGGGTCTTGGGTTTGTGTTGGTGAAGATGGGTCGTGCTGGGGCCCCCTTTGAGCCACGACGTAGGCCGCAGGCAAGCAAGTTTGGGGACCCCCGTTCCCAGAACACCGACAGTGGGTACATGTTCTTGATGGTTACTTCATTTAATCCTCGATAATCAACAACCATCCTTAACGATCCATCCTTCTTCTCCACTAGAAGTACTGGCGATCCCCAAGGCGATGAACTTGGGCGAATGTGTCCTTTATCCAGTAACTCCTTAATTTGCTTCTTAATTTCCACCAAATCCTTTGCAGGCATCCTATATGGTCTCTTTGATATTGGTCCGGTGCCTGGCAAAAGCTCAATCAAAAACTCAATATCTCTATCCGGTGGCATGCCTGGCAATTCCTCTGGAAATACATCGGGGAAATCCTTCACTACTGGTACTTCCTCCTGCACAACTCCTGTTAAACAATTTACTTGAGTCCTCTTCGGCACATGCCGGGATACATACTTGATCCTTCTCCCTTCTGGGGTGGTAAGCAAGATTGACTTACTGGCACAATCAATGTTTCCTCCATACATCGACAACCAATCCATACCCAGAATTACATCCAAACCTTGTGATTCCAATATTATCAAATTTGAGGGGAACACATGCCTACCTATACTTAATGGCACTTGAAAACATCCTTGACTAGCCATATACTCCGCTCCTGGTGAGCTTACTAACATAGGTGTTCTAAGTACTTTGGTGGGCAGATTATACTTATCCACAAATCCCCTTGATATGTATGGATGCGATGCACCAGTATCGAAAAGAACAAGTGCAGTAAATGACTTAACCAAAAACTTACCAATTACTGCATCCGGTTGCTCTTCGACCTCCTCCATGTTAACGTGGTTCACCTGTCCCCTATTGAAAGGGTTCGGCTTCTTCCCAGAGCTTCGATTGCCATTTCCATTCTGTGATTCAGGACATTCATTGGCATAATGTCCGGTCTTCTGGCACTTAAAGCAAGTGACTTGGCTCAGGTCACTCTTGGCTGGGGTCGATGGGTTGGTGCGGTTCTGGCCGTTGCTTCCTCCATTCCTATTACCATTCTTGGTGCCATTGTGATTGTGCGAGCTACCTCCTCCATGGGTATGCTGAAAATGTCCTCCCGGTCTAGGGGTAAAACGTGGATTCTACTGAGCTCCTGAAGTGTGCTTCCCTTGTCCATACTTCCTCTTGCGATTCTCAATCTGCTGCTGCTTCCCTTCAATCATGAGAGCACGATCTACCAACTCCTGGTAGCTGTTGAAGGTGGCTACCATCAACTGCATGCTCAACTCATCATTCAGTCCTTCCAGAAACTTTTCCTGCTTTGCTGCATCAGTTGCAACGTCATCTGGGGCATAAAGTGCTAGCTTACTAAAATCCTCTACATACTGGCCAACTGTCCATCCTCCTTGACGCAAGTTGTGAAACTCTCGCTTCTTCATGGCCATAGCTCCTGCTGAAACATGGGCAGTTCGAAAAGCATGTTGGAACTGGTCCCACGTGACAGTGTCGACAGGGAAAGTGGCTGTGAAATTCTCCCACCATGATGATGTTGGTCCTTCAAGCTGATGTGCGGCAAACTTCACCTTCTCTGCATCTGTGCATCCTGTTGTGGTCAACTCTCTAGCTGTCTTGCGGAGCCAATCATCTGCTACTATCGGCTCGGTGCTACTGGAAAACACCGGCGGATTCAGTCTAAGAAAACGGGCTAAGTGATCAACAGGTGGTGGTGGTGGTGGGTTGTTGTTGTTCCCTTGATTCTGATTCTGGACTAGCAACTGCATCAATGTGTTCTACTGCTGGATCAACTGGGTGAGCTCCGGTGGGAAGGTAAATCCGGGGTCACATCTCGGAGGCATCTGAGGGTTTAGAAAAGATGAGATTTAAGAATAGAGAGGGGTCTAAAGAGAAAACACTACCCATATGCACATGAGGCAAAAGCAAACAATTCACTTCAATCAATCAAACAAGGGCATACAAACGATCTAACTATCGCAAAAGTGCTCAAACTACTATATTTACATGGTGGACTACTACTACCGATGAGGTGGTCTACTAGAAATATTCTTCGATTGCAGACTCCATGATATCTGCTCCAGCTTCATCAACATAGTCATCATCGCTATCATCTGGATCCGAGTCGGTGTCGTCGATGATGATGTAGTCTTCCGGGCGAATCTCCTTGGGTTCTTCGTCTTCTTCTACTGGTGTAGGGCCTCCCATAAATATTCCAATCTTCTTTGTTAGGTCGGCATTCTTATCCACTAATACTTCAATTTCCTCTTCATAATCTTCGCGAGTAGCCTTGAGTTATTCCTCCAGTTCCTTGATTCTTGTCTTTGCCTTCTTCAAATCTATCATGTCGGCACACATCTGGTTCTCCTGACGTCGAATGTGCTAGTTTAACTCCTGGATAAAAGCTGCAATTGATCTATCCTTCCTGGTGCTGATCATCTCCCAGTGCTCATCTCGGCGCCCACAAATCTGGTAGATAGTATCCTTGAGATCATTGCGGTAGACTTCTCCAATGCGTCCCATGGCGATGTGAGCTACCATGCTCTTTCCTAGACTCCAAGTTGGTGCATCAAAGGAAAACTCTATGGGCTCAGTGACTGGCATGAACATCCTTCCTGGAACTTGAACTTGAATCATCCAGCGTTCTTCTTCAGGTAAAGTGGCGTTGTAGGTTCCGGTGAAGCTTGGTACTCCTATGTTCAGATATCTAGTGACTTCCTTCAAATGATGTCCAAAGGGTGTATCTTCATCCAGTTGAGTGAACTTGTTCCTTGCATCCGCCATCCTAAAAGAGTAGAAAAGATGAGAAGACAGAAAGAGAAGAGAGTGAGTAGTGATCTAGGTCTTTAGCTTAGTGGGCGTGTCCTACAGTCAGCGTGTGCTCTGATACCATCTTGTAGCGACCAGACCTCAAACGGTCCGATCTCTGTGCTCCGGTGTCATCCCTGGATCAGTAATGCTGACACCACACAGTACTTGAAGGATTTATAACAGAGTAGCAATCACACACTTATTACATCGAGTGTCTCAAAAGAGAACTTATTACAATAAATATGGCTTAAGGCCATCTATAACGATAACAGCAGAAGGCTTGGAAGATAAGTGAGTCCATCAACTCCAACGGCATCACTGAGTATAGAACCACGACCTAAAAACTCCTTAATCATCGTCTGAAAAGTCTGCAACATAAACGTTGCAGCCCGAAATGGGTCAGCACATGGAATATGCTGGCAAAGTAACACATAGAGAGTAATGGAATGAAACAACTATTCTATATGCATATTTGCCTGGTGGAAAGCTCTATGATTACAGTTTTGCATAAAGCCAATTTTTCCCTACTGCAAAGGAATAAATTTTATTTAACTATCATGGTAGTTGTTAAACATTGAGAATGGTTGACAGCATTCTCAATCCCAATTAAGCATCATCATTAAACAAACCCAGCAAAATTAATTTTAGAGTAACATGTTGAGATTCACATGATAATCCAGGTACTAGATACTCAAGATGTCCATAACCGGGGATACGGCTAATCATGATTAGTTTATACACTCTGCAGAGGTTTGCGCACTTTTCCCCACAAGACTCAATCGCCTCCGTTTGGTTTCTCGCACTACATGGTGTTTGAGAAGACGGATGACCGAGACATAGTCTTTCAGAAGCGCTAGCACCTTATGATCGGGTAGACCATTACACTTACTTTCCCCTACATCTGCTAGTATACCATCGTAAGAGTTCGCACAACTTAATCAACTGTTCTAGAGCCCATAATAGCTTGTGGCTGCACACGGAAGTTTCTAGCATGAATAATCTCATGATCCCTTTGAGCCTGGGTGGCGGTCCAAAAGAAAACAGGCAATCCTGGAATACCCAGGTACCTCAATCCACCCAGATGTGTGTTTAAGTTGCCACCTTAAGTAAAACATTAATTAACAATCTCACATCTGTCATGGATACACTCACCCAATCCACGTCTACTAGCATAGCATGGCATAATAAGCAAACGTAGAAGTAACTCCCAAAGGTTTGATAATAAACAGGTAATAGGTACTACCTCAACTACCTCCCAAACCCACAATTTAATTAGATCCTAATCATGCAATGTGTGAGGATTGATCTAATGCAATAAAACTGGGTAGTGGGAAAACATGATCAAAGTGTTACTTGCCTTGCTGATGATCCGGGAAACCTAGCGATTCGAAGTAGCAAACGGCGCACTCCGGGTACTCTATCGCAAACAAACAAGCATACAATAAGTACTCAACCAATGCATAGGTAAAACTCAAATAAGAGATTTAACCAGAAAGTTCAACTTAATAACTCCGGTTGGCAAAAAGAGTCAAATCGAACGAAGCAACGAAAGACAAACGGCAAAAGAAACAGGCTTCATTTACTATTCTGTATCTAAGGCAATTTTTTACAGTGGCAAAAACTTGTTTAAGGTGGTTAATCGGAAAGAGGGTTTCGAGACGAAACTCCAGGCGCTTGAATCGCCTGATTCCGATAAACGAGCGAAAAGTTAGACTAAAACGAAAATCGGATCAGAAATCACGATCAGAAAAATCGCGGATTTAATTCGAGAAAAAGAAAAACGATGAACGTTCGCTAGAACGAACGAACGGATGAACGCTCGCTATTTAAATAAACCGGAAAACTGATTTATTTAAAAGAAAAACCGAAACTAAAAAAACGAGCCAAACCATCGAAAAACCGAACGGTTTTCCGGGAAAAACCGGCGACTAAATAAAACTACCTCCGGCAACTCCGGCGACTACTCCGGCGGGCGGCGGCGGTGCTCCGGCGGTGGCGGCAGTCGGCGGCGACGCGGGTCGGCGGCGGCGCGGGGCGGCGGGGCGGCGCTAGGCGGCGGCGGCGGCGCTAGGGCGGCGGGGGCTGGGCGCTAGGGTTTGGGAGGTCCCGGGCTGGGCTCACCGGCTTATAAAGCCTGGACGGGCCTAGTGTTCGGGTCGGACACGGCCCGTAGGTCGGTTGTGTTTTTTTATATAAATAGTTACGCTCAGAAAAAAAACAAAAGGAATACTAAACGGACTCCAAAAATCCCGAAATAAAATTTGCCCGGCTTGTAAAATCAAGCCGCACAAGATGAACATTTACTTGGGGCCTAAATGCAATTCTGAAAAACGCGCATTTTTCCTAGATTCAAATAAAATAGCAAATAAAACCAAAATAAAATCTTATTTGATTTTTTATTAAATCCTCAATATTTCTTTATTTTGGGAAAGTCATTTTATTCCCTCTCTCATATTTTTGTAATAGAAATAAGTGAAGATAAAATAAATCAAATCAAATGATCCTATTTTCAAAATTTGAGACAACTCAAATATGAAAATAACGAAATCCCCAACTCTCTCCGAGGGTCCTTGAGTTGCGTGAAATTTCTAGGATCAACCAAAATGCAATAAATATGATATGGAATGATGATCTAGTGTATAACATTCCAAATTGAAAATTTGGGATGTTACAGCGCTTGTCTCAAATGCGAGGAAATTTACAAAACTTAGCCCCCGTTTCAAATTTCTACTACATCACAGCAACATTAGTCGGTTGGGGATAGGACGGTAATCTCGCATACACCGAATATTTGCCGATGAGAGTTTGTTTTGGGCGCCCACCGTGTATGAATATGAATCAGGGAGGGAGTGGATTTCGGCCGAGGACACACTGTGTTTTGGCGCCCACCTTGTATGAATCCGGGTGAGAGGCGGTTACGTCACGTTTGGGTGAAATTACAAACCTACCCCTATCGAAACCTCTTTGGGATTCTCTCACACACCCTATATGTCTCTACATATGACTCATACCACTAAAATTACTCTCTCTCTCTCCTGTAGACACAACATTTGTTGCGGTCTCCTTTTCGTCTCCATCCCAGACTGACATTATTCATTTGTTTACCGATCAAACAACCCCGACTACCGTCTCCTCTCTCTATCTCTCTCTCACACACACACACACACACACAACTCTTGCTTCCACTCCCCTTCCCGACTACCGTCTCTCTCACACACACACACAAAACTCTCGCTTTCGCACCCCGACTCGTATTTCTCTCACAAACATTTATTGACTAGCTAGCCTCTAGATAGGTTTATACACCCGCACACTCGTGCTTCCACCATCGCATACATGTCTCTCTCCCGCTCCTTGTATCTATGTAGATTTTTCTTCCCTTCTTGAGACACGCCCTCTCGATCATGCACACACACACTATCGCCTCATTTTAAGCTGATACCTATCGCACACACACTCCTTGTGTCTTTGTCACACATGCACTCCATCCTCCTCCACTCTCCCTCTATCTCACAAACACATGGGCTTTTTGCAACAACTAGCAAGATGCCCATGCGTTGCACGGAACGTCAAGATGCATTTGTATGAGTAGTTTATCTTGTGGGGGAAAAGGATGAACGAGGGAAGGCCTTATTTGCAAATGTGGAGAGGGGTGTGGATATCTTTTTGCAAAATTGCCATAGTTTCCTTCCTATCCATCAGATATAGATCGGACGGCCTATATTGCAGGATGGCAGGCACACAATCATCACCGACAATGCTTTTTATAAGAGTAGGGATAAAAATAGAGTTGGTGGTGATGGTGGGCCTGCCATCCTGCAATGTAGGTCGTCCGATTTATATCTGACGGATAGGAAGGAAAATATGGCTATTTACCCGCACTCTTCACCACATTTGAAGATAAGGCCTTCCCTCGTTCATCCTTTTCTCCCACAAGATCTTGATGTTTCGTGCAACGCACAAGCATCTTGCTAGTAAGAGTAGAAATTAGACATATACCACTTCTCGAATCTTGAAACCAACAACATTCCTCACTTATCTCATCAAAACCGCCAAAGGAATATATTTTGAGTGAAACATAACATATTTTTAGTGATATACGTATTTCAAAACTAGACTTTTTTCTATCAAATCGGTGAATATGTATTAATCTACTTGATCGTGTGGCAACGCATTGGCACATTGCTAGTAGTTATTATAATTTTTTGGACACCAGACAAACGGTGGAGTACATATACGAAGAGAAGAGGCGCACGCACGCAGTAGGCCTCTTGCTGTCTCGCACACATGAGTGTTACGTAAAGGCGACATTAACAAATAAACCCTAAAACCGTAGGTGCATGATTGCTGCATTCGCGGGTACCGGGTACATGGTGGAGCACCTTTGGTGGAATAGTCAGCTGAGCACGCCTCCTTGCCGTGTAATTGCTCTAACACGAACACGACCTCTCGTAGCGCAGGCATTGAAACGGCGCGCTGGCCAAGAGGTCCGCACTCGCTACAGGCCCGGCTGAGCACGCCTCCTCGCCGCGTGCAACCAGCTTAAGACTGCCCCGCCTGCCTTCATTGAATCCACGCGTGTGCCGGCAACACGTCCTTCCGCGAGCCGGCAGGCATTTTAGAACATAAAAAATGACTAAAATATAATTAATTTACGCATGGTCTTGACTTGTTGTGCTCGCACTGGTAGCAGGAACTAGTAGAGGATTTTCTTTATTTATAACTCTCCTCACATTTTTTTTGGCTTTGAAGTGAATCATGGTTGTGGAAATTATGTATGAACTAGGTGATTTCCCCGCACGTTGCTGCGGGATTTAAAGATTAAATTTGGATAAATTTTGTATGAGTAAAATAATCTAATTCAAAAGCTATTATTTTTTGAAGTAATTATTTTTGAACAAAGAGTATGCATGTATGCTAGACCATTGGAGATGGAACAATTAATTTGGAGAATGCATGTGCTACAAAATAGTTTTATTGGATGATGACGTGACACATTTGATAATGTGGAGGGTTGCATGTGGAGAGCATTAGATTTAGTGAGGGTCAACTATTTAGGTATTATAGACATGAGAGGTCTAAATGTTACCCCGCGCCTTGCTGCGGCGAATTTTGGTCCTATGCACATGATAATACACAAATCAAATTATTTTGTTTGCGGTGTTGATATATGAACTTGTGGTTTTTTTGCAATGTGCATTATAATTGCTATATAATTACAAAGATAACAAAATCTGAATTATGCGATCTACTTTTTCACTAAATATAGTGATACGACTCAAGCTATCTCATTTTACGCACATAAGTATGAATGAAACACAGAATAGGGATTCCGAAACAGAGACTGTATGAAAGGTTATGTACGTATTGCCATTTTGAGATACTCCTACTTATTTTGTATTATGTGCAGCTCTTGTTGTAAATCAGTCATACCTGCATTGCTAAGAGATTTGAACAAATAAAGGAAACAAACAAATGAATGACCATTCTAGTACCTTGACAGTGAGTAATGTAGCTGATCCTCGTCCCTAATTGGCATTGGCCTATGTACTCAGTGCGTGGGCATCTGGCCTGCGTGCCGGCTATAGCGAGGTATGTATAAAGGAAACAAACAAATGAATGACCATTCTAGTACCTTGATAGTGACTAATGTAGCTGATCCTCGTCCCTAATTGGCATTGGCCTACATAATCAATGCGTGGGCATCTGGCCTACGTGCCGGCTATAGCGAGGTATGTAAGGAGCCGCTGCTACTACTGCTTATTTTCCCATCAAACCAAGAGAGGTGAGAGCATTATCTTAAAACTGAAATTGGATAATGTGGGAGTGCAATATTACCTCTGTATTTCATCAGAACTTGTTTGATGTTCTGCTAGCATCGGAGGGACGTCTCAATATCTTGGGGAATATTTGGAACTTCTGAAAAGTAGCCCCTGTAGGATTTTTTAGATCATAAAGCTTTGTCGTACATTAAGAGACATGGTTACAATCATACATATGCATGTAGCTTCTCCCTGTTGCTTCCTACACTGAAAGAAAGGAGGATGTGCTTTGGATAAAAGTGTCATTTCAAGTTCAGTCAGCTGTAGAGTTATGCAGAAGGGTTAAAATCAAGGCAAGTATCAGAGAAACATAAAGGCATAAAACATCAACAGTAATTACCCTAGCAAGAACAACCATGCCAAACCAGTTTGTTTTCTCAAGACATAATGGATTGAACCAATCAGGGGTATCTAGAAAATCATCAAGAAAATCGTAGAGCTATTTCAAAAAAATAAATTGTAGAGGGGAAGAACCTATCCACTTGAATATACTATTTATGCTCACTGAATTTTTGGTTCCTGTTCATTGAAACTGTGAGTTCACATCAAGAAGCACAGCAAATAAAACTACTTTTTTAGGAAAAGAGTAAATACATTACTCATTGACCGAGGTTACATGAAGATCCAGTATGTCTCTCTCCAGCGACCATGAACAAATCCTCCTTCGATCTGGTAAGAGCAGCAAGTTCATGCACCATCTTGCTCTTGTTCCTTTTAAACTAAACCGAAGCAAAAGAACTCATCACCTCTTTAATATCATGGATCATTGGGAAACAGACAGAGAGATTAACAGCCTCATGTTGGAGTTCCTTTGACAAGAAACGCACTGGCCACTCGCGGCAATATACGACGCGTCAGTGTTTAATTTAATTGCCTCTGTCGCCGGAGATAACCATCGATTGGCCTATAACACACCTGCTCCTGAACCCTGCAGATCCGTCTCTGAACAATAGTTTGCCTAGGCATCCTTCCTGCCCGATCCTTGCTAGAATAACATTGGATAAGAAACATATACCAAATCATAGTACTTGTGAGTTCACATCTGACATAAGTAGTATAGAAAATACTTTGAGCATTTTTGAGAGGAAGCCTAACCGGGGTGGTAAGTGGTAACAGCAAGTCAGCAATCAAGAGTATCACGTGCGGGCAGTGGGAAAGAAGCACTGAGATTTGGACGTGATTAGCGGGGGCGACATGGAGGGTAGGAGCAACGCACGGGGTATAAGGCGGTCGATGATTCAACTTATCCGATCCATTCAGGGATAGTTGGAGAAGTCCACGGCGACCGTCCTCCCCCGTCGACCAACGACAGCTATAGCGAGTTCATGACTTCATGTTGCGGAAGTAGGATGCGGGGATGTGCTGCTACAACCAGTAGAACGACAGCCTGACCGCTGACGGCTGATCGCAGTCCTGCTTGCGCACCCAAAAGCTCGGCCACCGGGGAAGCCTGATGCCAGAGCTGCTAGAGCTAGAGGAGGGCACTGGGTCGTCCGCCATCAAGTTGGGCAGCGCATCCCGTACCTACTGCCCATCTTTCATGTGGTGGGGACAGGGAGATGAGGATAAAACCATGCGTCTGCAGCGACTCTTCGGAACTCTTCGGTTATTAAAAGGAAGATGAACCAATGCCTAGTAATTAAAATGGTGTGGCGCAATATTGATTGAAACTTAGCAGTGCACCTTTTTTCGGGGCGAAACTTAGCGATACACAGGGAAGAGGGTCCAGGTGAGAGATGGTGGGCCTCCTCGTTTCATCTTCCACCAGAGTACGTCGCTATGTGCCATGCAACATAGTAGTAGAAATAATTATAGGAAGATTATTTAGAGGAGAAAATTATTTTTTATGTGGACCTACTTGATGATGTGGATAGGTTGCATGTCAAGAGAAATATGTTAGTAGGGATGAACTATTTAGGTATTATAGATGTGCAGATATCTGTGAACATGAGTTTGATGTGGATGTTGAACTTGGAATGTCGGGCTTGCACGTGAACTATACCATGTCCAATGCTTCGTCTGTTATTGTTTGGAAAGTAATTGCTGTTATTACATGACCTGAAAAAATACATTTCGTGCCACATCAGTAGATGCACGGACATCACAACAGGCATGCTGACTGGATAAACATTTGAACTTAGCTATTATGAAGGAAATTTTGTATTGACAACAGTTTTAGATAGCAGGAGACACCTAGCCTGCTCTGCCTCTGCTAGCTTATTTTTGGCTTCTTCCATCTCTTCTTTGGCTTGGGTGAAGATAGCATCTGATTGCTCTTTTCGCTTCTTCAGGAACTCAACTACATTCTCAAGGGCTGTTGCATGCTTTCTTTCAGCCTTTACTAATGCCATGAGGACATGAACAGCTGACGACTCCACCTGGCTTGTGTGTAATCCAGCATCATTTGGGAATTTGCACCTTGTGTCTAATCCAGCATCATTAGGGAAGTGGCACCTTGTGTGTAATCTAGCCTCATTTTGGAAACATGATCTCGAGGTTGACCATACTTCCCTCCTCACAGGAACTGTATCCTGACATGAAGTTACTTCTTTTTTAGATCAATACTCAGAGCAACCCAGATCCATTTAGTAGAAGCCAGATAAACAGAACTCGGAGAAGTGAATTCAAAAGGAAAAAAATAAAAACAGACTACAAGGTGAGAACACCCACTTCCTACATCAAGCTAAAAACGAAAGCATTAGGACGATTAAGACTCTTCTTATTACACATCGAAGAACACCACGCTTAAGAGAAACAGAAACTACAACATATACACATCGAAGAACACGAGGCTACATGAAAGTAATTGAAAGGGTGTTACTTACCAAAGCTCGTTTTATAGGTTCGGTGCAGCTCCTCTTTAACTTGCCACACTCCTTGAAGATGTCCCGAATATCCCGTGTTTGGTCTTCATTGCTCCTCTGCATGTTCGCACTCGTGGTTTTAAAATCTCAACATGGCAAGAAAAATATACTACTAGTAATACTCGCGCATCTTGTAGGCAACATTAAAGCACTCGTCTGCCATGTTAGAGCATCTCCAACAGAATCGCAACGCGCGGCGCTTTAAAAATCTCAACATGCTATATCTACTCTCTTCTCTACTGTTATATTTATTTTATATTTTATATTTATCTCTACTTCCTTTACTGTCTACTTTTTTTTCTCTATACTTTTTTCTTGCAATATAGGTCGTCCGATTTATATCTGACAGATAGGAAGGAAACAAATGGGAATTTTGGAAAAAGATACCCATACCCCTCTCCAGATTTGCAAATAAGGCCTTCCCTTGTTCATCCCTTTCTCCCACAAGATAAACTACTCATACAAATGCATCTTGATGCGTGCAACGCATGGGCATCTTGCTACTTCTAAAAACCTTTCCATCATTTGCCACACTACTGGTTGCAGATGAAAAACCTACCCAAGCACAGCGCGATACAGGAGCGACGCACAATTACAAGCTGACATTCTGTTGGACAATGGAGGCTATAACCAATTACTTTTACGGGAACAATAGCACCAGGAAATTTGAAGGGTAGGTATGAACAAAATTGGAACTGCACATGTACTGCTAAGTGATTCAATACACACATTACCAATCGAGGAGGAGAACGATGGTCGCGGCGGCCTCTGTGAGTCATGGTCGGCAACAGGAGTCAGTTCATTGTCCACGACGGTGGTACTTCTGCGCTTGGCGTCGGCTTTCGGGAAGCAGATCCAAGACTGTGGAAGACGATGCCGGGGAAGAGGCTCCGTGTATGACAATGATGGTGGACCGGCTCCAGTGCGGTGTACGAGGTCGTTGATGAGGCAGATGCGCTGTGGTGGACGAGTGCGCCGATGTAAAGGGGAGGAGCACGAAGGCTGCGGTGCCATGGAGAAGTCTATTTTGTGGTGGGGATAGAAAATGGGGAGTATTCAGGTGTACGACTTTGGGTGCCGGGGTGGGGTTGGCTGGGTAGGGTGAACCTGAAGTTACGAAAATAGCCCCCTACCAAGCGTCATCCGTAGGCCTGTTCCGAAGGCTATGATGGTAACTTCCCACTGCTCGAATCAGGGTCGCAGGAGATTTTCCCGCCGACCTCAAAATTTTGTGACACTGGACTCCCCATGTGGCGTGTTGAGTGATTCGGCTAAGCAACTAGCGAGTAGTAGTAGTAAACTCGGCATATTAGGTTTGACCGAAGTCAAACTTCCTAAAGTTTTACCAAGTTTATAGAAAAATATAAACATTTACCATAACAAATATGTATGATGTGAAAGTACATTCAATAATGAATCTAATGGTATTTATTTGTTATTGTATATGTTAATATTTTTTGTTATAAGCTTTGTGAGAGTTTACAAAACTTGACTTTGACCAATGCTAATACGCGGACTTAAATAAAAATGGAGGGAGTACACATTTGTTTTCTTAGTTTGTAGTGAACTAATCATTTGTTGAAATTGTGAAATAAATATATTATGCTATTGACTTGGAATGTAATGGTCTATACAATTCAATAGTTACAATCATTGTCGAATCCCAAGATGTATACAAGGTCTATAGTACTTCACAACATGCTCAAACTCACATAATCCCAGTCAAATGAGAATCTAAATGCATTTCATAGATATTACTTTGTAGGATGAAACAAAAACAACCATAACTCCACATCAGCCATTATAGAAGCAACATTTTGACATATCCCAATGTGTGAATGAAACGTGCAAAGAGAGCTTTTGAAGATGGAGCAGATAGGGAGGGAAAGATTGTATGTATGTGGACGAGAGAGTAGGAGACAAACCTAACGAGACAGAGAGAGAGAGAGAGAGAGGAAGAAGTTGGGTCTGTGAGAAAGATGGATACATGTAATATACATGAGATGCGTGTGCATCTGGATTCTGTATACGTGGAAGGAGAAGAGACAACATGTTTGATGAGAGAGCTGGAAAAACATGGATGAGAGGGGAAGGATCTCGTGGGTTGAGGGATTGACAATTTTGTGCGGGGGAGAGAGGGATTGGTAACTTTGTGCAAGAGAGAGAGGGTGGGGGGGAGTCAGTCAGCCATCATCACATCACCCTGCTTCCAAATGATCCCGCATTCTCTAGCGCGGTGTGGTCGCCATCTTTGATCTACTCGATGCCCTCTTTGAAGATTGAGGTGTTGTGCATGTTGGGGTGCAAAGAAGCACAAGCGAAAGTGGTCGCCGTATAACCTTGGATGGGGATGAATTGTGTGCTCGGGGGAGTTTGTGTGTGTGTTGTGCTGCGTGTGTATCTGTGTGTGTGTGTCAGATATTGAGAGAAAACAAACCTAAGGAGAGAAATGGGTATTCACGAAGAGATTGTGCGAGCCTTGAGGTTAGCAGGGGCCGGGTGAGGGTGTCAAAATGTGCGCGTTGATGCATGTGTTACATGCGACCGTGCGAGGGACGGATGAATTGAGAGAGATGGTTGTTGTGTTACGGATGCTCCTCTCTTTGTCTCTCTCTCTCTATCTATCTCTCTCTCTCTCTCTCACACACACACACACACACACAAGTAAGGCCCTATTTGGTTCCAAATAAGTCACCAACTTATAAGTCAAAAAGTGCAAAAAGTGACTTATTTTGCCAAACGGACCCAACTTATAAGTCACCCCAACTTATAAGTCATAAGTTGCTCCACCCCAACCTAAAACTTATAAGTCACCCCTTTTTATGTGGGTCCCATCACCTTTACATTAAAAAACAAGGTGGGAAGGTGTGGTCAGGTGACTTATAAGTCAGATGACAACCAAACATGCGTGACTTATAAGTCACTGATTTTAAGTCACCTGACTTATAAGTCAGGTGACTTATTGGAACCAAACAGGCCCTAAACTAGAAGACCGTTCTCTCATGTATACACAACGTATTAGCATCTGTCTATGTCTCACTCATGCATGATCATTTGCACATTCACACCTCTCTATGTCTGTATCACACGCACACCGTCTCCACATTGCCCTTCCGCCACAACACACATGTGGACACATACACACGTTCTCTCTCAGTCACACACACAAAATCAGTATTAAAAAAACTAGGGCGCACCTAAAACGTCCAAATCCAAAGAAACATGAACTGGAGCTAAATTCATATATATGGAATTCTTGCAGCGTCAATAACTTTCACAGGAAAAAAAGTTGAGTAATATTCGAGAATTGTTTTCACACACACAAAAAGGTTCGATGGATGTCCTTCGAGCGCGACATGGTGACGCACCGTCTGATCGACCGTGCGGCCGCGGTTCACGTGCTTGCATAGGATTCCGTATCGTGGCTGTGGTACTAACTAATAAAAGCGCTGCCTAAGCCTAATGTTTACGTGTACTAGTACGGTTTTCTTTTAAGTTTGACCAACCTTATATATATAACTAAAGTAAGCTCCCACACGCGCACTCATCAATATGCCGCCGCCGCTGTTGCGCATGCCGGCGCCCGCCTGCTCCGGCCAACAATTTCTCGCCCATCACCGCCGTTTCTCCGCCATCCCTGTGCCATGAAGCCGAAGGCTCGCCCGCTCACGTCGTCTGCAGTCCCTCCTCGCGATGCCGCCGCACTACCAAGCACGCGAGCAGCTAGTGGAGCCGCGTCTATGCACGCAGCGTACGAAGAGGAGGACGAGCGCGTGCTCCAGCATGCCGACGAGGAGGAACTACCGTGTCATTGTCGTCTTCGGCCGCGCGGAGGAGGCACTCATGGTGGCTGTCGCGGCGGAAGCCGGTCGCGCGTGCGTCGAGCCCGCAAACCGGGTGCGGACGCGGAATCTACCATCGAGACCTTGAATGCCACGTGGATCCTGTAATTTGAATGAGCAATTTGGGTCGGTCGACTCATGTGAGCCGTTTGATGCAACATGGATGGCTAGAAGGGCTTCTTCCACCTCTTCTGCCGTCTTCTTCCTTCGCTCCGTCAAATTTCTTTCACAAATCGACTGACCCAAATTATACTACTAGTACTAATGTATTAAGTATAGTAGGAACACGAAGATACGAGCAGTAGTACCAACTGCAAGAACAGTAGTAAGACATAGTACTAGTACTACTGTACGTACTAAAGAGTTCAAATAACGAGAAAGAACATAAACATAGTTCTGCTGGGGCCTCATCACAACACACGCTTGAAAATAAACTAAGCAACTAGTCCACTTGACACTGCAGTAGAACCAGCATGAGCGACGGCACTTCCACCTACTCGGAGTCCGAGTCCACATCCTCGACTTCGTCCTTGTCCCTCTTCCTCTTCCTCTTTGCCGACGCTTCTTTGCTTGAAACGGACACTGGGCTCTGCTTCTTCATCCAACCCTTGTAGATATTTAAACAAAGGTAGGCATCCATTGCTACGTACAGGATGTGATCTTCATCTAATGTCTTCGACTCCCATGCATGATGAAACTCGTGATGAGATTTCTTCAGTTTAGCGTACGAAGGATCAATCATGGCTGCTGCCAAGGTCAGCATTGAAGGTTGAGAGGAGGACACCAGGCTTGCCTTCTGGAGATTGAAGGGCTGGCCTACAACAAGACCTATCCGACGCAGGACATCCCTGTCGTTCTTAAAGCCTACAGTAACGAATTTCACTCTTTTGTCCTTAAAATCCTAGCACTCAACGTCGGCATGGCATATGTGGTAGACCAAGCAAACATTATGTACGCAAACCTGGATCATAGCGGGCTTCTTCCTCTCTTCGTCCTTTAGATCCTTCTTTCGTCCCAGGACTGTGGTGTACTCAACATCTAGCCCAGCGACCCACTCATCCGTTGAACTATTGAACATGCGTAGGAAGCGAGCAAGCCATGCTTTCACCATCTTGGATCCACGTGTGTAGATGACGATGAACTGATCGCCGGTGATGGCTCTAACCTGGTACTCAGCAGCGACCATGGAGATTTGGGAGGCCATGGATTTTGGAGGAGGGTCATTGAAAGTGTGTTATATTGACTAGAGGGGGGGTGAATAGGCGATTTATATGAAATTCTTTACTGAGGAATTTGCCGGTGAGGAAATTCCTTAGCAAAGAACTACTAGCAGCGGAATAAGTACTCAAAAGTAAACATAACAGAATACAAGCATAGTCATCATGATGAAATGAAGACAGGCACAGAGTATAGGAAGCGTAATCACAGGATAACACAGGATGAAGACAAACAGACTGAAGAAATTGAACTGAGGAAATTGAGAAAGTCTTCAGTCAAAGTCTTGAAACACAGATATGAACAAACACACAACACAGTTATGAGGAAATGAAAGAGTTGAGGGAATAGAACCAGTAAGCTTGGTGAAGACAATGATTTGGTAGACCAGTTCCAACTGTTGTCTCAGTTGTATGTCTGGTTGGAGCGGCTGAGTATTTAAACTCGAGGACACATAGTCCCGGACACCCAGTCCTGAACACACAGCTCAGGACACCCAGTCCTCACCGTATTCTCCTTGAACTAAGGTCACACATACCTCGTCCAATCACTCGTGGTAAGTCTTCAGGCAACTTCCAAACCTTCACAAACTCGGTCACTCGGCGATCCACAATTCCTCTTGGATGCTCTAGACCATGACGCCTAACCGTCTGGAAGAAACATAGTCTCCAAAGGTAACAAGCGTCGGATCCACTCAGGATCAATCTCTTCAGTGATGCTCAATCACTTGGGGTTTGTAGGTGTTTGGGTTTTGGGTTTTAGGTTTTTGGTTTTTCCTCACTTGATGATTTTCGCTCAAAGTCCTCAGAGGATGGGTTGCTCTCAAATGACAAGTGTTAGTTTCTCTCGGAGCAGCCAACCAACTAGTGGTTGTAGGGGGTGGCTATTTATAGCCTAGGGAGCAGCCCGACATGATAAGACATAAATGCCCTTCAATGATATGACCGTTAGGTGGATAGATATTTTGGGACAGCTAGCGCATAGCACAGCAACGGTCGGAATTTTGAGTAGCAAAATCCTCAGGGCTATCATGTTCCTCACTGTGTAGGCAATCCGCACTGGCGAATTCCTAACTCCTTAGTCAGGACAAATTCCTCAGAGACCAGAAGAACTTCGTCTCTGTCACTGAAGAAATTGACTGAACTGTATGAGATTTCCAATGGCTTCACTCGAAGGGATTGGTAGGTGTGGGATTTTGAGTTGAGCATCACATGGAAATTTTTCCTTAGTATTTCCTCGACCCCCTTTAACAGTACAGTGTTTCCTATGACTCAAGAAAGAGAAAAACAAAACTATGAAAACGAAAGTCTTCAAGCTTCATATTCCTCGCATGAATATCAAGTCTTCATGGACACACCAATTTCTTCACTTTCAAAGTTTTCATGAAAGTCTTCAGAAATACCAAAATCTTTAGTCGAAGATATTCATTTTTAGGGGTCGACTTTTCCTGTAAATTTCAAACTCCTCATAGACTTATAGACATGTGTACACTCACAAACGCATTAGTCCCTTAACCTATAAGTCTTCAATACACCAAAGTCACTAAGGGGCACTAGATGCACTTACAATCTCCCCCTTTTGGTGATTGATGACAATATAGGTTAAGTTTTCAACGGGGATAAACACATGAAGTGTAACTACTGATATTGAGGAATTTGATTGCAAGATATAGAAGAACTCCCCCTGAAGATGTGCAGAGTGAGGAATTTGCTTTTGAAGCAATGCACACTTGAAGAGTTGAATCATGGAGATCTCCCCCTATATCTTGTAATTCATACACGCATTTAACATATAATATGAAGAATTTGAAATGCATGATGAAATATGGTGCTTGATGAAATTCAGCATGCATGCAGTAATATTAACGAGGAATAAGCATGCAGAATAGTGCATCAAAAGTATCAGAGCACAGTGCATCAAAAGTATCAGAGCACCATCGGGTTTAAGATTACAACTCGATCCAATAAAGTTTCAGAAGAACGAGAGTTGTAACTTAGCAAAAAACGCCCATATAGTAGACCCGCTTGAAGACTAACTCATATTTATCCCCCTTTGTCATCGAATGACCAAAAGGATCGAAAATGAGGACTAACGCCCCTGAAGATAATCATGTTGATGAAGGAGCGCCAGCGTTGTTGGGGTCGTTTGTTGATGTAGGGCCTGCCGTAGTGTCGTCCAAATCTTCATGTTCATCAGTGTCGCACGATGAAGAATATGAGCTGGCCACCAGAGAAGGAACCTTGACCTTCTTGAATTTCTTCGGTGGAGGTGCAGACCAGTCAAAATCTTCTTTAAGACCCATGTTCTTCAGATCTTCTTCACCATACAGATGTGACAGGATTGCCCAGGTGTGACCGAAGACTTGATGGAGGTAGTAGTGGTTTTTCTTCACTGCATTGTGTGTGGCAGTCATGTTGTGAAGAAGTGAACCCAACTGACGCTTAACCCATTTGTGATTTCGATCCACCTTCTAGTGAAGACTAAGCAGAAGTTCACGGTCAGTTATCACGCGCGGAGCAGTGGCTTGAGGAGTGGACTTGGGTGCATTGGCAGAGTCATGTGTGGCAGAGTCATCATTGGTGGAATAAGATGTAGCTTTGTGAAACTGACCATCCAATGGACGAATGCCTTCACCTATTACAGCTGGTGCCTTGCCCTTTCCATCAACTAAGGAATATGTCTGCTTGAGGACTTCAATTGGGGGCAAGTAGCTGAGGTGATTCTGTAAATCAGCTTTGTAGTTGAGTGAAGACCTTGTCCTGAGGAATCTCATAATCCAAGGTGCATAAGGCTTCAGCTCAAACGGAGACAGTGCAACATTGGCCATAGTCCTCATGAAGAAATCGTGATAATTGATAGGAATGCCATGAATGATGTTGAATACCAGATTCTTCATGATGCCAACAATTTCCTTATTAGATGAGTCGTGGCCTTTGATAGGACTGATTGTCCTCGTAAGAATACGATAGACAGTTCTGGGCACGTACAGCAATTCCTTCATGAGGAATTTGGTTCTTGGTGCCTGTCCTGGCTTCAAAGGTTTCATCAGCACCTGCATGTAATGATGTGTGAGCTCAGGTTCACTGTAGATGCAGCGAGCTTCTTCAAGGGGAGGACTGAGTGGTAGAGCACGAAGCAATTCCGAGGCTGGTGCAGTGTAGTGAGTGTTTTCAGACATCCAGTCCAGCACCCATGAATTCACATCTTCAGCATCTCCGTTGATGTGCAGCGTTGCATATAATTGAAGAATTAGTTCTTCATTCCAATCGCAGATGTCAGAGCAAAAGTTGAGCAGTCCGGCGTCATGAAGAACACTGAGGACTAGTGCGAAGCACGGCAGAGATTCCATATCCACGTGAGGAATATGCTCATGGTAGAAAATCTTCTCCTTGTTGAACAGCACTGAGGAATAGAAATTGGCTTGACTAGCTGTCCAGAAACGCCTCTTCCTAATGCGAGCAGAGTCATATGGGTTGTAATCTTCGAAGAATACATGCTCACCGAAGAAATCATCAGCCTTGAACTTTTGCTTGCGTGAGAATGGATCCTTTGGCTTCGGCAGAGGAGTGGCAGTGAGTTGCATCATGACCTCAGGAATCTCAATCGCAGGTTCTTCAGGCCGAGGAATTTCTGGTTCCTCCTCAGTGGCAGTCTGCGTCGTTGGTTGTTCAGCAGCAACAGTTTCTTTAGCGCTAGTGGCTAGAATTTCCTCATGGACAGATGCAGTGGGATGAGTTTCTTCAGAGCCCATGTGAATAGTTTGTGTGGGGGACTGAGGAATTTGTTGTAGAGGGGTGAACACTGGAGAGTTTGGATGCTGACTTTCCCAGAATTCATCACTGATTACGGGTGTGGAGCATCCAATGTCCACATCTTCATCTTCCATTTCTTCAACACCAGCCTCTTCAGCTGTGAACTGAGGCCTAGGCGAGGAGATGATAGGTGTTGAAGGGATCGCATCCACTTCAATTTCTTCATCCAACGGTTCAGACGAAGCAACAGAAGGAGTTTCTTCATCAGATCCGCTGGGGATCACTTATTCTTCATTAAAAGGAACAAGGTCCTTTGATGGTCTGGTTGAGATGGGAACAACATCAATCGGATTTGCAAATGAGCTTGTCATAGGCTTCATTTTCTTCAGAGCTGAAGAATCTGAAGCAGCTGATGCTTTCCTTTTCTTCACTACAGCACGCTTTGCAGCCTTGGTCTTCTTCACATCTGATGCAGATGGAAGGATTGGAGTTGAAGTTGGTGCATGAGCAGCTGAGGAATCTGGTTGATTTTCTTCAGGCACAACTGATGTAGTTGCCCTGAGTTCTTCAGTTTCTTCAGGGACACCACTAGTGGGTGCCCTGGCAATTTCTTCAGCGGCTGGAATGCAGTCATCAGCCCTGGAACTCACATTATCTTCAGCAGCCTGATTGTTATCAGCGGTGCTGGCATTTTCTTCAGTAGGCTGAGCAGATGCTTCAGCCTGAGGAATTTCCTGTTGCGTTGGGGCTGCAACATTGGAAGTGAAGTTATCCGCAAGTCTCACAAAACGAACCTTGGCTCCAAGCCAATCAACGCGATATGCGTCAAAGTCATCACTGAGTTTCTTAATCTCATTCTGAATAGTGACAAATTCTTCAGTTGTCATAGAGACAATTCAGATAGCGCTCTTTCTTGTACTGTGCTTTCTTGATCTGCCTGGCCTTCTCAAATTTCCACTTTTCTTCTTGAATGAAGTGGGTCAGCATGTGACTCTGGCCAGGAGTCAGCTTGAAGTCAGGCAAGGGAGTGTTAGGGTCCTTGTGCCAATCATCAATGTAGTCGAGGATCAGCTTGGGATCCAAAAGCAGTGGCACCTCTGATCCTTTGGCTATAGCGGCCCTGACTTGCCTGTCTCTGATGATTTCTGGAAGTTCATCATCATCAGCTTCATCTTCATTAGATGGCACTTGTAAAGCGACTTGCTTCTTTTGAGGACTTGGGCGAGGACCTCGTCCAGCTGTGGCCTTTGTCTTCAGCGGTGAGGGGACAGCTGAGGAACTTGGTGCAGCTGAGGAACTAGCTGAGACACCTGAGGCAATGGAGATGTCGGCAGTCCTTTGGCACGAGGCGAGATGCACAGGTGCTGAGGATTTAGTTGGAACAACTGAAGGCTTTGGCGGAGGAGCTGAGGACTTTGGAGGAACAGGAGCAGCATGAGGAATTTGCTGTAAGGGCTTTGAGGATTCTGGCCGTGAGGGCATTGCTGAGGAACTTGGCCTTGAGGGCATTGTTGATAGCAAAGGTCTCAGCAGAGGCAGCAGCAGCAGAGTCTTCATTGAATTTCCTCAGTGCTTCTCTGGTTTGTTTAGCCAGCTTGGCTTGGCGCTTGGCCCATTCATTAGGATAGTCCTCACCGCGCTTGAGGCTGGTGGGATCTGCTATTTGGCCAGGTGCCAATGGAGCTCTTGGGCATGGAGGATTGAGGGAGAATTTCTTCATATACTTAGGAGTGACGTATCTGTACTCCCTCCATTCTCTTGCCCATCTCCTCTCTATCCTCTGTTTGCGCACTTTGCGCTCATTCTTGGTTTCCTCAGTAGGTGTGCAGTACCCAGCATATATGTCATCAGGAATCTCAAACGTTGTATTTACCTCAGGCCTCTTTCCTCCCTTTTGTGGCTTCTTACCATCAGCCATTTTCTTCAGTTGAGGAATTTGAACAATTGAATTCTCTGAAGAAGTATGCAACTTTTCTTTGAGGAACGCTGCAAATGAGTTAAGTTGATGAGAACCTAGTGATTCAGCAGCTGACATGTGTACCTGTGAACAGAGTATAGTTGCGAGGAATTTGGAGAGGTCATATGCGTTCTCAGAAGGTTTTGTAAAAAGAACAAGTTTGAGGAATTTGAGCAGATGAGTCTTGAGGAATTTCACTAAGCGTTCTTTGGCTTAGGTTCGAGAGATGTGTAGATTAAAAATCCACACATTTGAGGAATCTTGAAGAAAAACATGGCTTAGAGAAACGAATCAAGAACAGATGACTTGTGAGGTGTTTAGTGTGTGAATCTATGAAGAAAAACACCTTTGAAGATTTTGTAGATAATCATTCGAATCAATGAGGGTAGTAAAAGTAACTTTTAATTACCCTGGACAAAGAACATGACGAACTGGAGTGAGGAGATGTGAAGTTTGTCTGTGCAGATCTTCCACGCCCTAACTTGGCGGAGGAAGACGGCTACGGCGGCGGCGGAGTGAAGATTTCCGCGGTCGGCGCGAGTACGTCGGCGACGAGGTCGAGGCAGTGAAGCTCTTCCTCACCGGCGGCGATGAAGTAGCGGCGGTGCTAGGGTTTGAGAAGCTCGAGCTGGAGAGAGAGGTCGAGCGGAGTAAAAGAAGTGAGGAAGGGAAGGAGGGGTATTTATAGCCATGGTGAAAAACTGCTCGCCTGAAGAAATTGGACGAACGTGCCCCTCACCCTTCTCATTCGCATGACATGTGTCACCCATGTAGTGAGAGGTGGAGATCGTGTTAGATCGTGGGTGAGTGGATAAGTATATTGTGGGATGCAGAACGGTTTGAGCGGCAAAACCGAAATTTTCGATAAAATAGGTATTAAAGTTCCGTTCGCAATTTCTTCAGCTGACAAGGACACAGTGAAGATTTTGAACGAGTTTCAAATAGAACGCACATGAAGAATTTGTGAACAGATTGGGTTGAGTATAGCATAGAGGGGAAGGGTCCGATCACATTCACTTAGCAGAAAAACCAACTTGACGAAATAGCAATAAGTGAATGTTGTAGAGGACATAAACTCATATATATATATAGCCAATGAAGAAAAACGACGGAACCAGTGAAGACTATGCAAAGTTGAAGAAAATGAATAATTTGAGGAATTTCAACTTTTGGTGGTGGCGTGATCCACCGTATAAGAATGATGATTTCAGACACCGCGTACATCGTAGGGTTCTGAGAATCAAATTCTTCGTTAATTTCTTCACACTAAGAGTGTTATTCTTCATTGATTGAAGAAAAACATTTCTTCATGTGTTGCACATCTAAGTCATCAATTTTGCATAAGTGTTAGGATGAGTGTCCTTTTCAAAGAACATTCGAAGATTCTAGGATATTTAGCTCACACCGCAACTTGCTAAATCTCTTCTTATCCAAGGGCTTTGTGAAGATATCGGCTAGTTGTTCTTCAGTCTTCACATGCTCAATAGAAATGTCACCCTTCAACACATGATCACGAAGAAAATGATGACGAATCTAAATGTGCTTTGTCTTCGAGTGCTGAACTGGGTTGTGAGCAATCTTGATGGCACTCTCATTGTCACAGAAGAGCAGCACATTCTTCATGTTGACGCTGTAGTCCTTGAGAGTTTGCTTCATCCATAGCAATGGGCACAGCAAGAACCAGCGGCAATGTACTCAGCTTCAGCAGTAGATAGTGATACGTAGTTCTATTTCTTCGAGGACCAACAGACCAAAGATCGTCCGAGAAAATGACATGTACCAGATGTTGACTTGTGGTCCACATGATCACCAGTATAGTCAGAGTCAGAATATCCAATGAGATCAAAAGTCGAGCCCTTGGGGTACCATAATCCAAGTGTTGGTGTGTGAGCTAGATATCGAAGAATATGCTTCACAGCCTTATGGTGTGATTCCTTCGGTGTAGCTTGAAATCGGGTACACATGAAAACACTAAGCATTATATCTGGCCTAGATGCACATAAGTACAATAAGGAGCCTATCATGGAGCGGTATACCTTATGATCGAAGTCAACACCATTTTCATCAGTGCACACATGGCCATTTGTGGGCATAGGAATTTTGACGCCTTTGCAATCTTGCATGCCGAATTTCCTCAACACATCCTTGAGGTATTTCTCCTGAGATATGAATATTCCATTGTGTTGTTGACGAATTTGAAGACCTAAGAAGAATTTCAACTCTCCCATACTATACATTTGATATTCTTCACTCATCATATAGGCAAATTCATCACTATAACGTTGGTCAGTACAACCAAAGATAATATCATCAACATATACTTGGCACACAAACAATTCACCATCATAAGATTTAGTGAAAAGAGTAGGGTCGAGTGAACCGGGTTTGAAGCCTTTCTTCATGAAGAGTTCCTTCAAGGTATCATACCAAGCCCGTGGGGCCTGCTTGAGGCCATAGAGGGCCTTGTTGAGTCTGAAGACTTTGTCAGGATTCTTTGGATCTTCAAAACCTGGGGGTTGAGCAACATATACTTCTTCCTCAAGCTTACCATTGAGGAATGCACTTTTCACATCCATCTGATATAAAGTGATATCATGGTGGTTAGCATAAGCAAGTAATATGCGAATAGCCTCAAGTCTAGCAACGGGAGCAAAAGTTTCATTGAAATCAATTCCTTCAACCTGTGTGTAGCCTTGAGCTACAAGCCGTGCCTTATTCCTCACCACAAGGCCATTTTCATCTTGCTTGTTGCGGTAGATCCACTTTGTGCCGATGATATTGTGCTTGCGAGGATCTGGACATTTAACCAGTTCCCAGACATTATTGAGCTCGAACTGATGTAATTCCTCTTGCATGGCCTGAATCCACTCAGGCTCCAGAAATGCTTCATCTACCTTAGTGGGCTCTGTAATAGAGACAAAAGCATAGTGCCCACAAAAGTTAGACAAATGTGAAGCTTTTGAGCGTGTGAGAGGACCTGGCGCTTTGATGTCATTGATGATCTTTTCAACTTGCACTTCTTTTGCAATGCGAGGATGAGCTGGTTGTCGTTGAAGAATTTGATCAGCGTTTTCTTCAGCACCATTTTCTTCAGCATTTTCTTCAGGTGCATTAGCTCGACGTTCTTCATGTTCTGGAATGAATTCTTCAGCAGATTCTTCAGTAGGAATGACATCCTCGGTAGCCTTGAACTTGATAGTTTCCTCAGGTGCTGGCTCATCTATCACAGTAGGTAGGTGCTCTCTTTGTGAGCCATTAGTTTCATCGAACCGCACATCTACAGTTCCAACAACTTTGTGAAGAACGTTGTTGAAGACTTTGTAGGTGTGCAAGTCCTTTTCGTAACCAAGCATAAAACCTTCATGTGGTTTCGGTGCAAATTTTGAGTTGTGATGAGGATCTCTAATCCAACATTTAGCACCGAAGACTTTGAAATAACTTACATTGGGTTTCTTATCAGTGAGGAGTTCATAGGCAGTCTTTTTGAAGAATTTGTGAAGATATACTCTGTTGATGATGTGGCATGCAGTATCAATTGCCTTAGTCCAGAAACGACAAGGCGTTTTGTATTCATCAAGCATAGTGCGAGCCATCTCAGCAAGAGTCCTGTTCTTGCGCTCCACGACGCCATTCTGCTGAGGAGTGTAAGGAGCAGATAACTCATGAGTAATACCAAGTTCATCAAGATAGTCATCGAGACCAGAATTCTTGAACTCAGTGCCATTGTCACTTCTGATGTGCTTGATCTTCACACCAAAGTTGGTTGAAGCCCTCGAGGAAAATCGTTTGAAGACTTCCTGGACGTCATGTTTGTAAGTAACAAGGTGTACCCATGTGTAGCGAGAATAATCATCAACAATAACAAAGCCATATTGAGATGCTTCATTTGAAATAGCAGAATAATGGTTGGTACCAAAGAGATCCATGTGAAGCAATTCAAATGGGCGAGTGGTGGTCATGATAGTCTTCGCTGGATGCTTGGCCTTGGTCATCTTCCCAGCTTCACAAGCTTCGCATAGGTGATCCTTGAGGAATTTGACATTCTCGATGCCAATGACATGCTTCTTCTTTGCAAGCGTGTGTAAATTCTTCATGCCTGCATGACCAAGTCGTCGATGCCAGAGCCAGCCTTCTGAAGCTTTTGCAAGTAAGCACATGGCTGGTTGTGGTCCTGTAGAGAAATCAACAATATACAGGTCTCCTCTCCTAAAGCCTTCGAAGACTTTGGAATTGTCAGCTTCCATAACCACAACACAACGGTACTTGACAAAGACAATAACCATATCAAGATCACAAAGCATTGAGACAAACATAAGGTTGTATCCTAAGGACTCAACAAGCATTACTTTGTCCATGTGTCGATCCTTTGTAATCGCAACCTTACCTAGACCCAATACCCGACTTTTGCCTTTGTCAGCAAAGATGATATGATTTAGATGCAATGGAGATAATGGAGCATTCATCAATAGATTCTTGTCACCAGTAATGTGGTTTGTACATCCACTATCGAGGACCCACTCAGTGGCTTTGGGTTGATCATCCTGCAGATGAATTAGTGCAGCTTACAAACTCATATACTTCATCAGTGAAGGATATGACATCAATTCATCAGATTGATAGGTGTGGGATTTTGAGTTGAGCATCACATGGAAATTTTTCCTTAGTATTTCCTCGACCCCCTTTAACAGTACAGTGTTTCCTATGACTCAAGAAAGAGAAAAACAAAACTATGAAAACGAAAGTCTTCAAGCTTCATATTCCTCGCATGAATATCAAGTCTTCATGGACACACCAATTTCTTCACTTTCAAAGTCTTCATGAAAGTCTTCAAAAATACCAAAATCTTTAGTCGAAGATATTCATTTTTAGGGGTTGACTTTTCCTGTAAATTTCAAACTCCTCATAGACTTATAGACATGTGTACACTCACAAACGCATTAGTCCCTTAACCTATAAGTCTTCAATACACCAAAGTCACTAAGGGGCACTAGATGCACTTACAATCTCCCCCTTTTGGTGATTGATGACAATATAGGTTAAGTTTTCAACGGGGATAAACATATGAAGTGTAACTACTGATATTGAGGAATTTGATTGCAAGATATAGAAGAACTCCCCCTGAAGATGTGCAGAGTGAGGAATTTGCTTTTGAAGCAATGCACGCTTGAAGAGTTGAATCATGGAGATCTCCCCCTATATCTTGTAATTCATACACGCATTTAACATATAATATGAAGAATTTGAAATGCATGATGAAATATGGTGCTTGATGAAATTCAGCATGCATGCAGTAATATTAACGAGGAATAAGCATGCAGAATAGTGCATCAAAAGTATCAGAGCACAGTGCATCAAAAGTATCAGAGCACCATCGGGTTTAAGATTACAACTCGATCCAATAAAGTTTCAGAAGAACGAGAGTTGTAACTTAGCAAAAAACGCCCATATAGTAGACCCGCTTGAAGACTAACTCATATTTATCCCCCTTTGTCATCGAATGACCAAAAGGATCGAAAATGAGGACTAACGCCCCTGAAGATAATCATGTTGATGAAGGAGCGCCAGCATTTTTGGGGTCGTTTGTTGATGTAGGGCCTGCCGTAGTGTCGTCCAAATCTTCATGTTCATCAGTGTCGCACGATGAAGAATATGAGCTGGCCACCAGAGAAGGAACCTTGACCTTCTTGAATTTCTTCGGTGGAGGTGCAGACCAGTCAAAATCTTCTTTAAGACCCATGTTCTTCAGATCTTCTTCACCATACAGATGTGATAGGATTGCCCAGGTGTGACCGAAGACTTGATGGAGGTAGTAGTGGTTTTTCTTCACTGCATTGTGTGTGGCAGTCATGTTGTGAAGAAGTGAACCCAACTGACGCTTAACCCATTTGTGATTTCGATCCACCTTCTAGTGAAGACTAAGCAGAAGTTCACGGTCAGTTATCACGCGCGGAGCAGTGGCTTGAGGAGTGGACTTGGGTGCATTGGCAGAGTCATGTGTGGCAGAGTCATCATTGGTGGAATAAGATGTAGCTTTGCGAAACTGACCATCCAATGGACGAATGCCTTCACCTATTACAGCTGGTGCCTTGCCCTTTCCATCAACTGAGGAATATGTCTGCTTGAGGACTTCAATTGGGGGCAAGTAGCTGAGGTGATTCTGGAAATCAGCTTTGTAGTTGAGTGAAGACCTTGTCCTGAGGAATCTCATAATCCAAGGTGCATAAGGCTTCAGCTCAAACGGAGACAGTGCAACATTGGCCATAGTCCTCATGAAGAAATCGTGATAATTGATAGGAATGCCATGAACGATGTTGAATACCAGATTCTTCATGATGCCAACAATTTCCTTATTAGATGAGTCGTGGCCTTTGATAGGACTGATTGTCCTCGTAAGAATACGATAGACAGTTCTGGGCACGTACAACAATTCCTTCATGAGGAATTTGGTTCTTGGTGCCTGCCCTGGCTTCAAAGGTTTCATCAGCACCTGCATGTAATGATGTGTGAGCTCAGGTTCACTGTAGATGCAGCGAGCTTCTTCAAGGGGAGGACTGAGTGGTAGAGCACGAAGCAATTCCGAGGCTGGTGCAGTGTAGTGAGTGTTTTCAGACATCCAGTCCAGCACCCATGAATTCACATCTTCAGCATCTCCGTTGATGTGCAGCGTTGCATATAATTGAAGAATCAGTTCTTCATTCCAATCGCAGATGTCAGAGCAAAAGTTGAGCAGTCCGGCGTCATGAAGAACACTGAGGACTAGTGTGAAGCACGGCAGAGATTCCATATCCACGTGAGGAATATGCTCATGGTAGAAAATCTTCTCCTTGTTGAACAGCACTGAGGAATAGAAATTGGCTTGACTAGCTGTCCAGAAACGCCTCTTCCTAATGCGAGCAGAGTCATATGGGTTGTAATCTTCGAAGAATACATGCTCAACGAAGAAATCATCAGCCTTGAACTTTTGCTTGCGTGAGAATGGATCCTTTGGCTTTGGCAGAGGAGTGGCAGTGAGTTGCATCATGACCTCAGGAATCTCAATCGCAGGTTCTTCAGGCTGAGGAATTTCTGGTTCCTCCTCAGTGGCAGTCTGCGTCGTTGGTTGTTCAGCAGCAACAGTTTCTTCAGCGCTAGTGGCTGGAATTTCCTCATGGACAGATGCAGTGGGATGAGTTTCTTCAGAGCCCATGTGAACAGTTTGTGTGGGGGACTAAGGAATTTGTTCTAGAGGGGTGAACATTGGAGAGTTTGGATGCTGACTTTCCCAGAATTCATCACTGATTACGGGTGTGGAGCATCCAATGTCCACATCTTCATCTTCCATTTCTTCAACGCCAGCCTCTTCAGCTGTGAACTGAGGCCTAGGCGAGGAGATGATAGGTGTTGAAGGGATCGCATCCACTTCAATTTCTTCATCCAACGGTTCAGACGAAGCAACAGAAGGAGTTTCTTCATCAGATCCGCTGGGGATCACTTATTCTTCATTAAAAGGAACAAGGTCCTTTGATGGTCTGGTTGAGATGGGAACAACATCAATCGGATTTGCAAATGAGCTTGTCATAGGCTTCATTTTCTTCAGAGCTGAAGAATCTGAAGCAGCTGATGCTTTCCTTTTCTTCACTACAGCATGCTTTGCAGCCTTGGTCTTCTTCACATCTGATGCAGATGGAAGGATTGGAGTTGAAGTTGGTGCATGAGCAGCTGAGGAATCTGGTTGATTTTCTTCAGGCACAACTGATGTAGTTGCCCTGAGTTCTTCAGTTTCTTCAGGGACACCACTAGTGGGTGCCCTGGCAATTTCTTCAGCGGCTGGAATGCAGTCATCAGCCCTGGAACTCACATTATCTTCAGCAGCCTGATTGTTATCAGCGGTGCTGGCATTTTCTTCAGTAGGCTGAGCAGATGCTTCAGCCTGAGGAATTTCCTGTTGCGTTGGGGCTGCAACATTGGAAGTGAAGTTATCCGCAAGTCTCACAAAACGAACCTTGGCTCCAAGCCAATCAACGCGATATGCGTCAAAGTCATCACTGAGTTTCTTAATCTCATTCTGAATAGTGACAAATTCTTCAGTTGTCATAGAGACAATTCAGATAGCGCTCTTTCTTGTACTGTGCTTTCTTGATCTGCCTGGCCTTCTCAAATTTCCACTTTTCTTCTTGAATGAAGTGGGTCAGCATGTGACTCTGGCCAGGAGTCAGCTTGAAGTCAGGCAAGGGAGTGTTAGGGTCCTTGTGCCAATCATCAATGTAGTCGAGGATCAGCTTGGGATCCAAAAGCAGTGGCACCTCTGATCCTTTGGCTCTAGCGGCCCTGACTTGCCTGTCTCTGATGATTTCTGCAAGTTCATCATCATCAGCTTCATCTTCATTAGACGGCACTTGGAAAGCGACTTGCTTCTTTTGAGGACTTGGGCGAGGACCTCGTCCAGCTGTGGCCTTTGTCTTCAGCGGTGAGGGGACAGCTGAGGAACTCGGTGCAGCTGAGGAACTAGCTGAGACACCTGAGGCAATGGAGATGTCGGCAGTCCTTTGGCACGAGGCGAGATGCACAGGTGCTGAGGATTTAGTTGGAACAACTGAAGGCTTTGGCGGAGGAGCTGAGGACTTTGGAGGAACAGGAGCAGCATGAGGAATTTGCTGTAAGGGCTTTGAGGATTCTGGCCGTGAGGGCATTGCTGAGGAACTTGGCCTTGAGGGCATTGTTGATAGCAAAGGTCTCAGCAGAGGCAGCAGCAGCAGAGTCTTCATTGAATTTCCTCAGTGCTTCTCTGGTTTGTTTAGCCAGCTTGGCTTGGCGCTTGGCCCATTCATTAGGATAGTCCTCACCGCGCTTGAGGCTGGTGGGATCTGCTATTTGGCCAGGTGCCAATGGAGCTCTTGGGCATGGAGGATTGAGGGAGAATTTCTTCATATACTTAGGAGTGACGTATCTGTACTCCCTCCATTCTCTTGCCCATCTCCTCTCTATCCTCTGTTTGCGCATTTTGCGCTCATTCTTGGTTTCCTCAGTAGGTGTGCAGTACCCAGCATATATGTGATCAGGGATCTCAAACGTTGTATTTACCTCAGGCCTCTTTCCTCCCTTCTGTGGCTTCTTACCATCAGCCATTTTCTTCAGTTGAGGAATTTGAACAATTGAATTCTCTGAAGAAGTATGCAAATTTTCTTTGAGGAACGCTGCAAATGAGTTAAGTTGATGAGAACCTAGTGATTCAGCAGCTGACATGTGTACCTGTGAACAGAGTATAGTTGCGAGGAATTTGGAGAGGTCATATGCGTTCTCAGAAGGTTTTGTAAAAAGAACAAGTTTGAGGAATTTGAGCAGATGAGTCTTGAGGAATTTCACTAAGCGTTCTTTGGCTTAGGTTCGAGAGATGTGTAGATTAAAAATCCACACATTTGAGGAATCTTGAAGAAAAACATGGCTTAGAGAAACGAATCAAGAACAGATGACTTGTGAGGTGTTTAGTGTGTGAATCTATGAAGAAAAACACCTTTGAAGATTTTGTAGATAATCATTCGAATCAATGAGGGTAGTAAAAGTAACTTTTAATTACCCTGGACAAAGAACATGACGAACTGGAGTGAGGAGATGTGAAGTTTGTCTGTGCAGATCTTCCACGCCCTAACTTGGCGGAGGAAGACGGCTACGGCGGCGGCGGAGTGAAGATTTCCGCGGTCGGCGCGAGTACATCGGCGACGAGGTCGAGGCAGTGAAGCTCTTCCTCACCGGCGGCGATGAAGTAGCGGCGGTGCTAGGGTTTGAGAAGCTCGAGCTGGAGAGAGAGGTCGAGCGGAGTAAAAGAAGTGAGGAAGGGAAGGAGGGGTATTTATAGCCACGGTGAAAAACTGCTCGCCTGAAGAAATTGGATGAACATGCCCCTCACCCTTCTCATTCGCATGACATGTGTCACCCATGTAGTGAGAGGTGGAGATCGTGTTAGATCGTGGGTGAGTGGATAAGTATATCGTGGGATGCAGAACGGTTTGAGCGGCAAAACCGAAATTTTCGATAAAATAGGTTTTAAAGTTCCGTTCGCAATTTCTTCAGCTGACAAGGACACAGTGAAGATTTTGAACGAGTTTCAAATAGAACGCACATGAAGAATTTGTGAACAGATTGGGTTGAGTATAGCATAGAGGGGAAGGGTCCGATCACATTCACTTAGCAGAAAAACCAACTTGACGAAATAGCAATAAGTGAATGTTGTAGAGGACATAAACTCATATATATATATAGCCAATGAAGAAAAACGACGGAACCAGTGAAGACTATGCAAAGTTGAAGAAAATGAATAATTTGAGGAATTTCAACTTTTGGTGGTGGCGTGATCCACCGTATAAGAATGATGATTTCAGACACCGCGTACATCGTAGGGTTCTGAGAATCAAATTCTTCGTTAATTTCTTCACACTAAGAGTGTTATTCTTCATTGATTGAAGAAAAACATTTCTTCATGTGTTGCACATCTAAGTCATCAATTTTGCATAAGTGTTAGGATGAGTGTCCTTTTCAAAGAACATTCGAAGATTCTAGGATATTTAGCTCACACCGCAACTTGCTAAATCTCTTCTTATCCAAGGGCTTTGTGAAGATATCGGCTAGTTGTTCTTCAGTCTTCACATGCTCAATAGAAATGTCACCCTTCAACACATGATCACGAAGAAAATGATGACGAATCTAAATGTGCTTTGTCTTCGAGTGCTGAACTGGGTTGTGAGCAATCTTGATGGCACTCTCATTGTCACAGAAGAGCAGCACATTCTTCATGTTGACGCTGTAGTCCTTGAGAGTTTGCTTCATCCATAGCAATGGGCACAGCAAGAACCAGCGGCAATGTACTCAGCTTCAGCAGTAGATAGTGATACGTAGTTCTATTTCTTCGAGGACCAACAGACCAAAGATCGTCCGAGAAAATGACATGTACCAGATGTTGACTTGTGGTCCACATGATCACCAGTATAGTCAGAGTCAGAATATCCAATGAGATCAAAAGTCGAGCCCTTGGGGTACCATAATCCAAGTGTTGGTGTGTGAGCTAGATATCGAAGAATATGCTTCACAGCCTTATGGTGTGATTCCTTCGGTGTAGCTTGAAATCGGGTACACATGAAAACACTAAGCATTATATCTGGCCTAGATGCACATAAGTACAATAAGGAGCCTATCATGGAGCGGTATACCTTATGATCGAAGTCAACACCATTTTCATCAGTGCACACATGGCCATTTGTGGGCATAGGAATTTTGACGCCTTTGCAATCTTGCATGCCGAATTTCCTCAACACATCCTTGAGGTATTTCTCCTGAGATATGAATATTCCATTGTGTTGTTGACGAATTTGAAGACCTAAGAAGAATTTCAACTCTCCCATACTATACATTTGATATTCTTCACTCATCATATAGGCAAATTCATCACTATAACGTTGGTCAGTACAACCAAAGATAATATCATCAACATATACTTGGCACACAAACAATTCACCATCATAAGATTTAGTGAAAAGAGTAGGGTCAAGTGAACCGGGTTTGAAGCCTTTCTTCATGAAGAGTTCCTTCAAGGTATCATACCAAGCCCGTGGGGCCTGCTTGAGGCCATAGAGGGCCTTGTTGAGTCTGAAGACTTTGTCAGGATTCTTTGGATCTTCAAAACCTGGGGGTTGAGCAACATATACTTCTTCCTCAAGCTTACCATTGAGGAATGCACTTTTCACATCCATCTGATATAAAGTGATATCATGGTGGTTAGCATAAGCAAGTAATATGCGAATAGCCTCAAGTCTAGCAACGGGAGCAAAAGTTTCATTGAAATCAATTCCTTCAACCTGTGTGTAGCCTTGAGCTACAAGTCGTGCCTTATTCCTCACCACAAGGCCATTTTCATCTTGCTTGTTGCGGTAGATCCACTTTGTGCCGATGATATTGTGCTTGCGAGGATCTGGACATTTAACCAGTTCCTAGACATTGTTGAGCTCGAACTGATGTAATTCCTCTTGCATGGCCTGAATCCACTCAGGCTCCAGAAATGCTTCATCTACCTTAGTGGGCTCTGTAATAGAGACAAAAGCATAGTGCCCATAAAAGTTAGACAAATGTGAAGCTTTTGAGCGTGTGAGAGGACCTGGCGCTTTGATGCCATTGATGATCTTTTCAACTTGCACTTCTTTTGCAATGCGAGGATGAGCTGGTTGTCGTTGAAGAATTTGATCAGCGTTTTCTTCAGCACCATTTTCTTCAGCATTTTCTTCAGGTGCATTAGCTCGACGTTCTTCATGTTCTGGAATGAATTCTTCAGCAGATTCTTCAGTAGGAATGACATCCTCGGTAGCCTTGAACTTGATAGTTTCCTCAGGTGCTGGCTCATCTATCACAGTAGGTAGGTGCTCTCTTTGTGAGCCATTAGTTTCATCGAACCGCGCATCTACAGTTTCAACAACTTCGTGAAGAACGTTGTTGAAGACTTTGTAGGTGTGCAAGTCCTTTCCGTAACCAAGCATAAAACCTTCATGTGGTTTCGGTGCAAATTTTGAGTTGTGATGAGGATCTCTAATCCAACATTTAGCACCGAAGACTTTGAAATAACTTACATTGGGTTTCTTATCAGTGAGGAGTTCATAGGCAGTCTTTTTGAAGAATTTGTGAAGATATACTATGTTGATGATGTGGCATGCAGTATCAATTGCCTTAGTCCAGAAACGACAAGGCGTTTTGTATTCATCAAACATAGTGCGAGCCATCTCAGCAAGAGTCCTGTTCTTGCGCTCCACGACGCCATTCTGCTGAGGAGTGTAAGGAGCAGATAACTCATGAGTAATACCAAGTTCATCAAGATAGTCATCGAGACCAGAATTCTTGAACTCAGTGCCATTGTCACTTCTGATGTGCTTGATCTTCACACCAAAGTTGGTTGAAGCCCTCGAGGAAAATCGTTTGAAGACTTCCTGCACGTCATGTTTGTAAGTAACAAGGTGTACCCATGTGTAGCGAGAATAATCATCAACAATAACAAAGCCATATTGAGATGCTTCATTTGAAATAGCAGAATAATGATTGGTACCAAAGAGATCCATGTGAAGCAATTCAAATGGGCGAGTGGTGGTCATGATAGTCTTTGCTGGATGCTTGGCCTTGGTCATCTTCCCAGCTTCACAAGCTTCGCATAGGTGATCCTTGAGGAATTTGACATTCTCGATGCCAATGACATGCTTCTTCTTTGCAAGCGTGTGCAAATTCCTCATGCCTGCATGACCAAGTCATCGATGCCAGAGCCAGCCTTCTGAAGCTTTTGCAAGTAAGCACATGGCTGGTTGTGGTCCTGTAGAGAAATCAACAATATACAGGTCTCCTCTCCTAAAGCCTTCGAAGACTTTGGAATTGTCAGCTTCCATAACCACAACACAACGGTACTTGACAAAGACAACAACCATATCAAGATCACAAAGCATTGAGACAAACATAAGGTTGTATCCTAAGGACTCAACAAGCATTACTTTGTCCATGTGTCGATCCTTTGTAATCGCAACCTTACCTAGACCCAATACCCGACTTTTGCCTTTGTCAGCAAAGATGATATGCTTTAGATGCAATGGAGATAATGGAGCATTCATCAATAGATTCTTGTCACCAGTCATGTGGTTTGTACATCCACTATCGAGGACCCACTCAGTGGCTTTGGGTTGATCATCCTGCAGATGAATTAGTGCAGCTTACAAACTCATATACTTCATCAGTGAAGGATATGACATCAATTCATCAGATCAATTTCATCAAGTAAAAGAACTGATAAAGCAATATGAGGACGTGAGAAATGAAAGTTCATTTCTTCATGATTAGCATGCGTCCTATCAGGCATTGCTCAGGTCTCCAGCAAATTCTTCAGACGATTACGTGTGTCTGGAGACCTGACCCTGCAGAAGAGATTAGTTCTTTTTCTTCACCACCCACATCTGAAGGGGTGGCAAAGAGTTCATCATTCTGCGAGCTCCATACGAGAAGGATGGCATAGAAGCCAATCCATTTCGTTCCACATAAGATGGGTTAGAGTAAGCATATGACTAAGCAGAGAAATTCTTCGAGGACTTATGGACATAATGATTTGAAGAATAATGCACACATCCATAATCCTTAGATCTTCCCTGCAAAACAGACGGGTTAGCATGATGATGTTCATATGAGGACTTTGATCCATATGAGGACTTTGGTCCGTATGAGGACTTGAATCCATATGAAGAATTTGGTCCATATGAAGAATTTGATCTGGGGTTCCTATTCTTCATAGGTGGCGTCATGATGACATTCACCTGAATATTTTCAAGGCATCTTTTGGGAACCCAGATTTTCTTCATAGGGGAGCCATTCCTGTAGTTAGTGCCAACATATCTAGCAAATACTTCACCATTCTGATTTTTGAACAGTTTATAGTTGGAGTCAATTGACTCATCATCAGAATGAGGAGATTCACATGCAAATCCAGATAAGTTAGATGGATCAACTGGAGGTCCCTTTGCAGCAACCCATGTAGTTTTGGGGTACTGCTCAGGCTTCCAATATGTACCATCAGCATTGAGTTTCCTCTCAAAGGTGATACCCTCTTTCCTAGGGTTCCTGTTGAGGATCTTCTTTTTAAGCACATCACAAAGAGCCTGATTCCCTTTGAGGCTTTTGTGCATGTCTGTCGTGTACAATTCCTTCAGCCCTGCATCATCAGTGATACTAGAAATGTCCTCAGATGAGGAATTAGTGATAGCAGAGGCATGTGAAGAATTTGAAACATTAGCAGCATTTGAACATTCAGGTGAAGAATTAGCAGATTCACGTTCAATGCACTTCAAGCATGGAGGAACAAATTCTTCCTGAGAAGCGCTGATTTGTTGAGCAAGTAATGAATCGCGCTCCTTCTGAAGATCTTCATAACTCACTCTTAGCTTCTCAAGGTCTTGCTTTCTTTGAAGAAATTCATAAGAAAGCTTCTCATGATCCGATAAGAGAGTGTTATGATGACTTTGAAGTTTGTCAAGCTTGGACTGAAGTCTCTGAAGATTTTCAGTCAAAGTTTTAGTGTGATCCATTTCTTCACCCAACATATCATCACTTTTATTTAGCATGTTTTGAACCTTTTCTAAAGCCCTTTGTTGTTTTATAGCAATATTAGCAAGTTTAGAATAGCTGGGTCCAAATTCATCACCAGATTCATCATCACTGGACTCGGATAGGTAGCATTCAGTTACCTCAGCATCTTTTGCCATAAGGCATGATGCAGAAGATGATGATTCTGGTTCGAACGTCATCGTTTTGAGAGATTCTTTGAAGTCCTCAAACCAAGGATCATGACAGGTTCGATGACCTTCATAGACCTCAGAGAGACGGTCCCAGATGAGCTTCGCATGATCGAGATGCATGATATTCCTGAACTAATTTTGTGACAGACTAGAGCAGATGACATCCTTCGCCGTGAGGTTGAGAAGAGTATACTTGTGAATGTCATCAGCATCCGCCATCTTGCACAAATCAGTCAGGCCAATCTCAGTGACGGTCCACAACTCGCTGTTCATCGCCATGAGGTGTTTCTTCATCATGGCCTTCCACTTGGGATACTTGTGACCATCAAAGATGGGGCATGTCACCTTCGTCATACCTGCGGTCGACATAACTAAAACTCCAGGCGGTTAAACCAAAATCACACAGAACAAGGGAGTACCTTGCTCTGATACCAATTGAAAGTGCATTATATCGACTAGAGGGGGGTGAATAGGCGATTTATATGAAATTCTTTACTGAGGAATTTGCCGTGAGGAAATTCCTTAGCAAAGAACTACTAGCAACGGAATAAGTACTCAAAAGTAAACATAACAGAATACAAGCATAGTCATCATGATGAAATGAAGACATGCACAGAGTATAGGAAGCGTAATCATAGGATAACACAGGATGAAGACAAACAGACTGAAGAATTTGAACTGAGGAAATTGAGAAAGTCTTCAGTCAAAGTCTTCAAACACAGATATGAACAAACACACAACACAGTTATGAGGAAATGAAAGAGTTGAGGGAATAGAACCAGTAAGCTTGGTGAAGACAATGATTTGGTAGACCAGTTCCAACTGCTGTCTCAGTTGTACGTCTGCTTGGAGCGGCTGGGTATTTAAACTCGAGGACACACAGTCCCGGACACCCAGTCCTGAACACGCAGCTCAGGACACCCAGTCCTCACCGTATTCTCCTTGAACTAAGGTCACACAGGCCTCGTCCAATCACTCGTGGTAAGTATTCAGGCGACTTCCAAACCTTCACAAACTCGGTCACTCGGCGATCCACAATTCCTCTTGGATGCTCTAGACCATGACGCCTAACCGTCTGGAAGAAGCACAGTCTCCAAAGGTAACAAGCATCGGATCCACTCAGGATCAATCTCTTCAGTGATGCTCAATCACTTGGGGTTTGTAGGTGTTTGGGTTTTGGGTTTTTGGTTTTTCCTTACTTGATGATTTTCGCTCAAAGTCCTCAGAGGATGGGTTGCTCTCAAATGACAAGTGTCAGTTTCTCTCGGAGCGGCCAACCAACTAGTGGTTGTAGGGGCGGATATTTATAGCCTAGGGAGCAGCTCGACATGATAAGACATAAATGCCCTTCAATGATATGACCGTTAGGTGGATAGATATTTTGGGACAGCTGGCGCATAGCACAGCAACGGTCGGAATTTTGAGTAGCAAAATCCTCAGGGCTATCATGTTCCTCACTGTGTAGGCAATCCGCACTGGCGAATTCCTAACTCCTCAATCAGGACAAATTCCTTAGAGACCAGAAGAACTTCGTCTCTGTCACTGAAGAAATTGACTGAACTGTATGAGATTTCCAATGGCTTCACTCGAAGGGATTGGTAGGTGTAGGATTTTGAGTTGAGCATCACATGGAAATTTTTCCTTAGTATTTCCTCGACCCCCTTTAACGGTACGGTGTTTCCTATGACTCAAGAAAGAGAAAAACAAAACTATGAAAATGAAAGTCTTCAAGCTTCATATTCCTCGCATGAATATCAAGTCTTCACGAACACACCAATTTCTTCACTTTCGAAGTCTTCATGAAAGTCTTCAGAAATACCAAAATCTTTAGTCGAAGATATTCATTTTTAGGGGTCGACTTTTCCTGTAAATTTCAAACTCCTCATAGACTTATAGACCTGTGTACGCTCACAAACGCATTAGTCCCTTAACCTATAAGTCTTCAATACACCAAAATCACTAAGGGGCACTAGATGCACTTACAGTTAGGAGAAGTTGAATTGTTGTACCCCACAAAAAGAACTGGGAGCAAACTAATGTGAAAGGACGGGACGACTGGGAGCGAACTGTTGTAAGGTAGAAGACGGGGACAAGTAGGGCGTGCGAACGGCGTGGGGTTGCTGGCTTGCTCGGTGGATAAACGGCTGCAAGCCCCCAAAGAGTTCTCGAGAACTATGCGGGACCCACTAGATGTCATGTCTACTAGACCCGTATCGTAGGCCTGACGGTATAGCTTCTGCCTGTTCGCACGCCATGCCGGCGCGTGGATGTAACTTCACTTAATTCCATCAAACGTCGCGCCTCCCATGACCTTCGCCTCCCTTGCACGGTCGCGCCCTTTGAGACTTCGACCGGCTATAATTGAGCAATTTTTTTGCCTTTTTTAGACAGCAATTTTTTTTGCCTACTCCGCATGCATGATACTCCCTCTAGTCCTTTTTACTCCCGTCAACCGTTTGCAAAGTGTTTGACCAAATTTATACTTTTTTTGAACACCACCTTATATTAATTAACCAGCCACACCAGTACACTCATTCGATACAATATTCACCACATAGGGCGGTACGTTATTTACAAGAATACCATCTAATCTATTGTCAAAGCTATACTTAGCGATTAAGTGTGCCACCTTATTGGCCGAACGACTAATCTTTGACAATTGAAGATTGTTGATCAACTTCGAGATGCTCAACGCTTTCATCTTCAGGTCACGCATAGCAGACCTGTAATAGTCCCCCGATGGAAGAGACGCTACCGCAAAAGCGCAATCAGTCTCTAAAATTACAGGATTATGAAGAGAAATACCTATGTAGAGACCGGCGATGCAAGCCCTAAGCTCCGCTTCCTCCACGCTTTGACAGGCATCAATGAAATCCCACGACCAAATTTATACCAAAAATATCAATATCTACAATACTAATTATAATGAGTATAAGAACTACGTTTTATAATGAGTGTAAAAATATTGATTTGACATTGTGAATGTTGACACATTTTTCTATAAGTCTGGTGAAAGTAGAGGTACATTGACTTCAGACAGAACTTAAATGCATAATGCGGACTAGTTCCTCCGTCCAAGTGCGTGCCATGTCCTATCTTGTCATCACAACAAGGTTAGCTATTAGAGTACCACTACCTCCCTTCTAGTTTAAAGGGCTCGATTCAAAATTTTCACCTACTCTTAGCAAGATAGTAGAGGCGGTGGAATAGTTTTTGAAGTCTGCAAAAGTACTCAACTAGTGCTGTCGTTCTTCACAAAAAATGTGTTTACCAATGCATGCATGAACACTAGTTACTCTAACCCCCCTCTCTTCTTTAATTCTTTGCCACATCAACATGTTTGCTATTCCCGTGTGCATGATACCAGCTAAGATACCACCATTATGGCCAGCCTTAATTATCGCATGCAATAATTTAGTGCACCTTGAAATATGAACATGTGTGGGGCGTGTATGTTTTTAATGACTTGAGACTATACCTAGCCCGGCATGCAAGATGACTTATTATGCACCGTTTCCCATACCTGCAGGAAGCCCATTCGTCTCCAAATCTTTTCCTCTCCATGTGTGGAAACAATATGCCTGCCAAACTCTCCTTCTCCCTCCGGCGGTCCCACCACTCCACCCCGTGTGAAAAAATCTGCATGCATGACTCTCCTCCCCCACGCTCATCCAATACGTTGTGACCAGCAATATTTCCACCCCTTCGCTCCCCCGTAATTTACTCCAACAAATATGCCCACGTAGCTGTTACTTAACTGCATGTGCATTGGGTCACTGACATATGGGCCCAACAAGGGTCTGGCCCACATGTCAGTGATGCAACTAGACCTGCAATTAAGTCAATGCAGCTCAGTCCATATCTTACATAGGTGTGCCATTGCTCACTATAAATACTGAGGCTCCCACGACATCGCTATCTCCTCCTCCTCATGTTCACATTCATCGCTATCTCCTCCCCCTCCCTCTCACATCGATCCTCCAGCGACTCTGGCATGGTGAACGGGTAGCACGTCTCGTACTTGATGATCTCCACCAAGGGCCAGCAGTGACCGCTGCACGCATCCGTGAGGTGATGCACCATGTCCACCGCCGGCCAGCAGTTACTATGAGATTTAATCCGAATAAGCACAAAATAAATCATGAATTCTACCATGACTTCGAACAGGAAGGACAGAAACACATACAGTGCAACGGGAGCAGCACCGTTGGCGTTGAGGTTGTCGCCCATGTCCAAACACCACGTAGACACGATCTTTGAGCATGGTTCGTAGTCGTTCCATGCTCGGGCATTGAAGTTTGTTATTTTAGATTAGAATATACTACTCCTCCGGTGCTAGTAGTAGAGCAGAGTCCTACTCTACTACTCTACTCAAGCAAGTTAGGGCATAGCATTGTAGGGAGTACCAGTACTGTGATCACTCAAGAAAGTTGTCTAGCATCGACATGACCCTACGCTGCTGTATGTGTCTCGTAAGTCAAGCGGCGTGCTGTAGTCATCATCACCTGTCCACTTCCCGCAACACATATTCGCTTCTCCATCTTTGTCCGCACATAATCTCGTCCAATCTTCCATCCCCGCTAAGGCGCCTCCCCCTCTCGTCCGAAACCCAAGCACTAACAATGGCAGAACTGAGCAGCATCCACTGAAAGAGTGGCTGGAATTCGCTCCCCACAGAGGTAATCAAGCTCATTGTTTCGCATGTGGACAATCTCAGTACCATGCCGCTCGCCGCGTGCTCATCGGGTTGTACCGTTTACTCAAAGCCCTCAGGCCGGAGCTTTTTAAGCCAGCTCCTTGCTTGCTGATGCCGCCTGATCTTCAGAAACGGCGTGTCACGCAGCATAACGATCGTAGGGTGGCGAGCATCAACCCCCTTGACTGCGATCCGATCCCCGTCAGCCTCAACTACATTAACGGTATGTACTAGGTCGACATGAACACGTCTTGGATGGTGCTCGTCGACGGTCGCGGCAACTGGATGCTCGTGGAGGTCTACACCCGGCGATTGATCCCCCTTCATTCGATTAACACTGCACTGCTTTGGCACCGCGGCCCAGAATACTTGGAATCTTACAGTAGCCAACATGATACCAAGTTTGATTTGCTCAAGGTTGTAATCTGCCAAGTGCCCACAAGATCTGCAAATTATAAAGACTTCAGGCTAATTGCATTCTTTAACCGCGGTCTCGCCTATCTGACAGGTCACTGCGGTAAGTGGATAAATCTGCACGTCCATCGCAGGATCATACATCCTCCATGGTTCTCTGATGCCATTGAACACAAGGGCTTCATTTACGCTGTCGACTCCTTCTATGGCTGGACGTATTGCTGGCTTACTCCAGTCATCGCTACAAATGGCTGTTACAGCAGTATGTTGCTTTCCTATGATATCATGATGGCTTGCTTATATTACTGTCAACATTTGCTAAAAAAATATTCATGCTCATAACATGTTGTTCTTAAGATTGACTAAATCAAGAGCCCTTTTTTATTTGACTCCAACTTGATATGATGTTGTAGGCCGCCTGGTGTCCCTACCCTTCCTAATCCCAGAACCTTTCAAAGAAAAGTGGTATGGCAGTTGCAGGTGGTTCCTGGCTCGATCAGACGACGACGAAAGATTGATGATCATTCACACGTATCGGACGTGTTGTTTCGCGGAATACAATCATAGTCACTACAAGGTCTTTGAGTAGGATCCCAGCTTCTCGGGGCCTTCAGGATTTTTTTACCGGAGGCTGGTAAGTAGCCTTGGTACACGCTCTCTGTTTGTCGGACTGAATTATCCGATTAACCAAGAGATAACCGACGGCAAGGATCATGATGGCAGCCCGGTTTCGTTCATCAGGCAAAATTGTGTGTACACAGCATACCGTGCGTCTCTGCATGCACCATACCCTGATATGTGTCGCCATGCTTTGCAGCCCAAAGTAGGAGAGAGGTTCGCAAGTATCAGACTTCGACCTGCTGGCTGGAGTTTCCCCCGTCAGGCACCCATCTGGTTCAAGCCGTCAGCCAATCTCCACAGCTTAATAAATAGTAACGTCTAACTGAGCCAGTTAGTTAGATGCGTACACTTGGTGTAGTAGGATCTTTATTTAGTTTGAAGCATACACTTGTTCTTTTTTGGTAGCCCTTTTGTAATGATGGCTGATGTTTGGTTTGGAAGAGAGAGCTACGTCTTCACTCTTCTGACCTGCTTACTGCTTCTGTTGCACCCCCAGCCCTGGTTGTTGTTGCTATTGTTTTCAATGTACAATCAGTAGTATATTTCGTCTGTTGGTTGAATAAATGTGTTGTTAGAACGACAAACACAATGTTTTGGAAGTCGTTGCACGGTTCGATCCTTTAGTGCCCCGTACCATACGTAGCGCATACTATTTTTCGTACGGAACACATTTTCCACTTGTTGATAACATGCAGCCCACTGATGAAGGCCCAATAGAGAAGCCCATAATTAACTGGAAGGGAGGCTCTCACATGAATCCGACCCAGGTACATGCTCATGGTCCCCTAAACATAAATAAGTAAATAAATAAAGCTAAATGCTCATGCACCAGTTCTTTGGGAAAATAGGTAGCCCATTATTTCTTTTTGAAGAATACCCAAGCTAGGCCTATTTGTTTTCTCCGAATTACTGGGCTGCAAATCTTTCAAGATGAGGAGGGATGCATTCCGGCCTGGCATAAGAGTATGGTCAATGTCTGTTAAAAGTAATATCAAAAGGGGTTGAAAATTCCAAAAAAAAAATAGCAAATGGGATATAAGTTTCTTTTTTTGTTTTTGTTCTTCACTGATATCTTATAGGCATTTCATTGGATTTAACATGACATAGTACTAATTTATTTTTAAATTTGTTTTAGTATGGCTATTAATTTTTGGATTAAGAATATTTCGTCCTCCAGCAAAAATTTGCGAATTTTCAAAATTCCCACATATTTAGTTAATTTTTTGACCCTGGTACTGACCAGAAAATGGCCAGCAATTCTAAAAATGGAAAACGGGCTGCAATAAATTCCATATGAATTAGAAAATGAGTAAAAATTATAAAAATAATAGCAAATGGGCTGTACACGCCACAGATTTTGAAGCTGACTTATTTACGCAAGGCTTTGTCAGTGAACACATGATTCTAGTAGCAGTGACTGTTGGATGTCCATCCAACGGTCGACGTGCTTCTTCAATCTCTGATCTTCTTGCTCCAGCCGCCTAAACTAGCGCCGGCGGGACTGCCTGCTCCCTCCTCTTGTGGCCCGCTGTGATGCCGCATAGGCTTCCCCGGCCCACCCTACTCCCTCTGCTGGCCTAGCCGCACCCAATCAATTGCCTCCTTATTACGCGAAAAAAATGATTCCTCCCACTGACATCTGGGGCACACCGGTTGGGAGGCTGACCTGTGGGCCTACTAAGTTGGCGCGTACGCAGGGCTTGTCAACTTAGTCAACAAACGATTCTAGCAGCAGTAACCATTGGATTTGAATCAAACGGTCATGCTGCTTCTTCAATCGCTGCTCTTCTTGCACCAGCCGCCCAAACCAGCACCGGGGAGACCGCCTGCTCCTGCCTCTAGTGGCCGGTTGTGCTGCCGTTGAGGCCTCATCGCCCCCTACTATTCCCACCGCTAGCTAGGCCCTGCGGCGACGACAGCCTCACACCGCAGCCGAACCAGTGAACCCTCATACTCCTCTCCGCTTGGGCATCCACTGTCGCGTCTTCCCCGACTCCGTGTCGTCCCCTTCCTAGGCCTCGCCGTCGTCCATCGCCTTGGTGCTCTCGGCGCGGCGTGGTCAACGTGGTCAACGACATTCCATCAGAAGAGTATTGTATGTGGAGAGGCTGACAGCTGGGTCCACGGCCACAGCCCAGTTTTTTATGATTTGCCAAGTAAGTCGCTTTGTCAGGCCTGTTAAGCTGCAAATCTTTCAAGACGGGGAGAGCTTTCATTCGGCTGGCCGAGAAAATGGCCCATTAGTAATGAGAAATGGACTGTACATTTTTAAAACACATCAAACTGGTAATTAGTTTCAAATATCTTTTTTTTCATTTCGAGATTTTAAATTACATTAATTTTTATGCGTGGAGAATTTGTTGGATTTTATATTGATATACATTTATTTTTAAAATCAGTTTGAATGTGAGTCAAAATTTCAGGTTTAAAAACAGTTCGGACCGCACCGAAATATGCAAAATTTTGTATAATTTTTCTTACCGTGGCCACAAGATGGGCTATAATGCTAACAAAAAGAATATGGGCTCCAAAAAACCTTAATAATTAGCAAATGGGTGTAAATTATTAGAAATAATGGCAGATGGGATGTATGCTGTTTTCCACATATTTGAGGCTTTCCTAAAAAAAGGTTGACGCACAAGCAGTGACTTTTGGATGGCCATCCAACGGCCGTCGTGCTTCTTCAATCTCTGCTCTTCCTGCTCCAGCCGCTCAAACAAGCGCCGGCGGGACTCCCTGCTCCTTCCTCCCCGCGGCCGGCTCTACTGCCGCGCAGGCCTCACCGCCCCACCGTATTCCCATCGCTGGCCTACCCATCCCTCTACTCACCCACACCTGCTGTTATTCTCCGGTGACGTCAAACGAACCAGTAAACCCTCGTACAGTCATACTCCCCTCTGCGTGGGAAACAACTACCGAGTCTTCCCTGCCTCCGTGTCATTCCCTTCCTAGGCCTCGCCATCGTCCACCACCTTGGTGCTCTCGGCGCGGCCTGGTCAACATGGTCAACAACCGACATGCATCTGAAGTGGACTGTACATGGAGAGGCCGACAGCTGGGTCCACGGCCGCACGCAAGGAAATGCCTCCTTATTACACGCAAAATAATGATTCCTCCACCTGACATCAGGGACCCACCAAAAGGGCCTCTGTATTTCGTGAAAAAAACGTTACCGCCGCTGACAGCTCGGACCCACCAACTATATCTTCGCACGCAAGGAGGTGCCTCCTTATTGCGCACAAAAAAATGAATACTCCCCCTGTTAGCTGGGACCCAGTATAGTGACAGGCTAACTTGTGGGCCTACTAAGTTGACGGGACGGAGGGCTTTGTCAACTTAGTCAATATGCATGATTCTAGCTCCAGTGACCGTACGATGTCCATCCAACGGCCGTAGTGCTTCTTCAACCTCTGGTCTTCTTGCTCCAGCCGCCAAAACCAGCGCCGGTCGTGCCTCGTGCTCCTGTCTCCCGTGGCCGGCTGCGATGCGGCGGAGGCCTCACCGCCCCCTACTACTCCCACCACTGGCCAGGCCATTCCTCTACTCACCCACACCCCCTGTTATTCTGCGGCGACGGCAGCCTCACACTGCAGCGAACCAGTAAACCCTCGTACTCCTCTACGCATGGGCATCCACTGCCGCGTCTTCCCCAGCTCTGCGTCGTCCACCGCCTTGGTGCTCTCGGCGCGGCGTGGTCAACGTGGTCAAGGAACGGCTTCCATCGGATGTGGACTGTACGTGGAGAGGCTGACAGCTGGGTCCACGGCCGCAGCAAGGAAGTGCCTCCTTATTACGTGCAAAATAATTATTCCTCCACCTGATAGCGGGGACCCACCGGATGGGCCACCGTATTTTGCGAAAAAACGTTTCCCCCCTGACTGCTCGGACCCACCAGCTACAACTTCGCATGCAAGGAAGTGCGTCCGGGCAAAACAAAAAACAAAACGATTCGCCCCCTAACTGCTGGGACCCACCAGCTACATCTTCGCACACAAGGAAGTGCCTGACAGTCGGGACCCACCTGGTCCAAGCGTACAGAGCGTTGTCATTCTGGCCGCGAACGTGTACGTACAAACTGGTCGACGTAGAGGCGCGCACGTGTCGTAGTAGAGGCATGCACGTGCCGTAGTAGAGGCGCGCATGTAGCATGTACACGTACGTACAGCGGCCAGGGTGCAATAAAGAAAATACGGCCACATATGTGTACATACGGGCGGGGTCTCGAACGCCTACTCACGCATACGTACGGCCAGGGCTCGTGTACATGGCTGGGTCGAAACGGAGAAACATCGTCTTCGTCGTGTTCATGGGGAGGCAACGGAATGCGTCGTGTTCATGGGAAGGCATCGGGAGGCAACGGAATGCGTCGTGTTCATCGGGAGGCAACGGAACGTGTGGGAGCCAACCGGCTGGGTCGGAACAAAATGCATGGTTGTGTTCATCGGGAGGGCCTGGATGGAACAGGCGATGGAAACGAGGCCTGGCGTACCGCAGAACGGAGGAAACGGACCTCCTATGGTCGAAACGGGGGTCCTATTGATCGGGAGGGGTGTGGCGTACCGCAAAACAGAGGAAATGGACCTCCTATGGTCGAAACGGGGGTCATGTTGATCGGGAGGGGTGTGGCGTACCGTAAAACGGACGAAACGGACCACCTACGGTCAAAATGGGGGTCCTATTCATCGGGAGGGGTGTGGCGTACCGCAAAACGGGACTCCACGGGATACTGTTCATCTCCATCGTCGACCTCCTCCAGCCTCCACGGGCTACCGTCGACCTCCTCCAGCCTCCACAGGCTCCTGTTCATCGGCTACTGTTCAACCACCCCTCCAACGTTTACTGTTCATCCAGCCCTCCACACCACGGGGTCCTGTTCAACCACCCCTCCACGGGCACCCCTCCACCGTCTACTGTTCATCGAGCCCTCCACACCACGGGGTCCTGTTCAACCACCCCTCCACGGGCACCCCTTCACCGTCTACTGTTCATCCAGCCCTCCACCACACCACGGGGTCCTATTCATCCAGAGGCAACGCCACCGCTCACTGTTCATCCAAACCCCCCGCAACGCTCACTGTTCATCCCAGAGGCAGCATCGACCGGCTTCAGTTAGTAGCAGTAGCGAAGGAATCGCTCGATCGGGTTCAGTTAACAGTCATCGATCGATCGCTTGGGTTCAGTAACGCGTAGCCTGCAGTGCAATCGCTCGGGTTCAGTTAGAGCCCAACGCCTCGCTCAGGTTCAGTTAGAGCCAACGCCTCACACACACATGCGTACGTGTACGAGAGAAACACGCATCGCTTGGCCCCCGACCTCCCACCATAACCGAGAACTCCCCGAAATTTTCCTCGCCCTCGCCCTCGCTCCTAGTTTTTTCTGTCATGGACGGCCCAAAGAATGTCATGCAGCTGTGTCTCTGGCCCGCCCAGGACGAAAAGCCCATTTTCTTTCATGATTTTTTGTCATAGAAGTAGGAGCCCACCACATCTATGATGATACCGGGTTTTGTCACAATTATCGTCATAGAAGTGTCATATATATGACAGGAAAAAAATTCTTTCGGCCCAAAATGTCATGGATGTGTCTTTTTTTGTAGTGACTAGAGTCAATAATCTAGTTCACATCATTATGTGATTAATACCCAAAGAGTGATCATGTTTTGCTTGTGAGAGAAGTTTAGTCTACAAGTCTGCAACATTCAAATCCATATGTATTTCACAAATTTCTATGTCTATAATGCTCTGCACGGAGCTACTCTAGCTAATTGCTCCCACTTTCAACATGTATCAAGATCGAGACTTAGAGTCATCTAGATCGATGTAAAAAGCTTTCATCGATGTAACTCTTTACGACGAACTCTTTTATCTCCTCCATAACCGAGAAATATTTCCTTAGTCCTCTAAGGATAATTTTGACCACTGTCCAGTGATCTACTCCTAGATCACCATTATACTCCCTTGCCAGGAAAATGCAAGGTATACAATAGGACTGGTAAACAACATAGCATACTTTATAGAACCTATGACTGAGGCACAGGGAATGACTTTTCATTCTCTTTCTATTTTCTGTCGTGGTCGGGTTTTGAGTCTTTACTCAACTTCACACCTTGCAAACACAGGCAAGAACTCCTTCTTTGACTGTTCCATTTTGAACTACTTCAAAATCTTGTCAAGGTATGTACTTATTTAAAAACTTATCAAGTGTCTTGATCTATCTCTATAGATCTTGATGCTCAATGTGTAAGCAGCTTCATTGAGGTCTTTCTTTGAAAAACTCTTTTCAAATATTCCTTTATGCTTTCTAGAAAATTCTACATTATTTCTGATCAACAATATGTCATTTACATATACTTATCGGAAATGTTGTAGTGCTCCCACTCACTTTCTTGTAAATACAGGCTTCACCGCAAGTCTGTATAAAATCCATATGCTTTGATCACTTTATCAAAGCATATATTCCAACTCCGAGATGTTTGCACCAGTCCATAGATGGATCGCTGAAGCTTTCTCACTTTGTTAGCACCTTTAGGATTGACAAAACCTTCTAGTTGCATCATATACAACTCTTCTTTAAGAAATCCATTAAGGAATATAGTTTTGACATCCATTTGCCAGATTTCATTAAATGCGGCAACTGCTAACATGATTCGAACAGACTTTTAAGCATCGATACGAGTGAGTAAATCTCATCGTAGTCAACACCTTGAACTTGTCGAAAAAAATTGCGACAATTCGAGCTTTGTAGATAGTAACACTACTATCAGCATCTGTCTTCCTCTTGAAGATCCATTTATTCTTAATGACTCACCGATCATCGGGCAAGTCAATCAAAGTCCATACTTTGTTCTCATACATGGATCCCATCTTAGATTTCATGGCCTCAAGCCATTTCGTGGAATTTGGGCTCATCATCGCTTCCTCATAGTTCGTAGGTTCATCACGGTCTAGTAACATGACTTCCAAAAAGGATTACCGTACCACTCTGGTGCGGACAATACTCTAGTTGTCCTACGAGGTTTGGTAGTAACTTGATCTGAAGTTTCATGATCATCATCATTAGCTTCCTTACTAATTGGTGTAGAGATCACTGGAACTGATTTCTGTGATGAACTACTTTCCAATTCGGGAGAAGGTACAATTACCTCATCAAGTTCTACATTCCTCCCACTCACTTCTTTCGAGAGAAACTCCTTCTCTAGAAAGGATCCACTTTTAGCAACAAAGATCTTGCCTTTGGATCTGTGATAGAAGGTGTACCCAATAGTTTCCTTTGGGTATTCTGTGAAGACACATTTCTCCGATTTGGGTTCGAGCTTATCAGGTTGAAACTTTTTCACATAAGCATCGCAGCCCCAAACTTTAAGAAACGATAGCTTTGGTTTCTTACCAAACCATAGTTCATACGGTGTCATCTCAACGGATTTAGATGGTGCCCTATTTAACGTGAATGCAGCTATCTCTAATGCATAACCCCAACATGATAGTGATAAATCGGTAAGAGACATCATAGATCACACCATATCTAATAAAGTACGGTTATGACGTTCGGACACACCATTACGCTGTGGTGTTCCAGGTGGCGTGAGTTGCGAAAATATTCTACATTGTTTCAAATGAAGACCAAACTCGTAACTCAAATGTTCTCCTCCACGATCAGATTGCGGAAACTTTATTTTCTTGTTACGATGATTTTCCACTTCACTCTGAAATTCTTTGAACTTTTCAAATGTTTCAGACTTATCTTTCATCAAGTAGATATACCCATATCCGCTCAAATCATCTGTGAAGGTCAGAAAATAACGATACCCGCTGCGAGCCTCAACACTCATCGGACCGCATACATCAGTATGTATTATTTCCAATAAGTCAGTTGCTCGCTCCATTGTTCCAGAGAACGGAGTCTTACTCATCTTGCCCATGAGGCATGGTTCGCAAGCATCAAGTGATTCCAAAAACCCATCAGCATGGAGTTTCTTCATGCGCTTTACACCAATATGACCTAAACGGCAGTGCCAACAATAAGTTGCACTATCATTATTAACTTTGCATCTTTTGGCTTCAATATTATAAATATGTGTATCACTATGATCGAGATCCAATAAGCCATTTTCATTGGGTGTATGACCATAGAAGGTTTTATTCATGTAAACAGAACAACAATTATTCTCTAACTTAAATGAATAACTATATTGCAATAAACATGATCAAATCATATGCATGCTCAACGCAAACACCAAATAACACTTATTTAGGTTCAACACTAATCCCAAAAGTATAGGGAGTGTGCGATGATGATCATATCAATCTTGGAACCACTTCCAACACACATTGTCACTTCACCCTTAACTAGTCTATGTTCATGCCGCAACTCCCGTTTCGAGTTACTACTCTTTAGTGACTGAACCAGTATCAAAATACCGAGGGATTGCTATGAACACTAGTAAAGTACACATCAATAAAATGTATATCAAATATACCTTTGTTTATTTTGCCATCCTTCTTATCCGCCAAGTATCTAGGGCAGTTCCACTTACAGTGACCATTTCCTTTGCAGTAGAAGCACTCAGTTTCAGGCTTGGGACTAGCTTTAGGCTTCTTCATGGGAGTGGCAACTTGCTTTCCATTCTTCTTGAAGTTCCCTTTCTTTCCCTTGCCCTTTTACTTGAAAATAGTGGTCTTGTCAACCATCAACACTTGATGTTTTTCTTGATTTCTACCTTCGTCAATTTTAGCATCACAAAGAGCTTGGGCATCATTTCCGTTATCCTTTGCATATGATAGTTCATCACGAAGTTCTAGTAACTTGGTGATAGTGACTAGAGAACTCTGTCAATCACTATCTTATCTGGAAGATTAACTCCCACTTGTTTCAAGTGATTGTAGTACTCAGACATTCTAAGAACATGCTCACTAGCTGAGCTATTCTCCTCCATCTTGTAGGCAAAGTACTTGTCAGAGGTCTCATACCTCTCGACTCGGGCATGAGTCTGAAATACCAATTTCAGCTCTTGGAACATCTTATATGCTCCGTGGAGTTCAAAACATTTTTGAAGTCCCGGTTCTAAGTCGTAAAGCATGGTGCACTAAACTATCAAGTAGTCATCATACCAAGTTTTGCAAACATTCATAATGTCTGCATATGCTCCTGCAATAGGTCCGTCACCTAGCGGTGCATCAAGGACATAATTCTTCTGTGCAGCAATGAGGATAATCCTCAAATCACGAATCCAGTCCGCATCATTGCTACTAACATCTTTAAATTTATTTTTCTCTAGGAACATATCAAAAATAAATGGGGAAGCTATGTGCGAGCTATTGATCTACAACATAGATATGTGAATACTATCAAGACTAAGTTCATGATAAATTTAAGTTTAATTAATCATATTACTTACGAACTCCCACTTAGATAGACATCCCTCTAATCATCTAAGTGATCACGTGATCCATATCAACTAAACCATAACCGATCATCACGTGAGATGGAGTAGTTTTCAATGGTGAACATCTCTATGTTGATCATATCTACTATATGATTCACGCTCGACCTTTCGGTCTCAGTGTCCCGAGGCCATATCTGCATATGCTAGGCTCGTAAAGTTTAACCCGAGTATTCTACGTGTGCAAAACTGTCTTACACCCGTTGTAGATGAATGTTGAGCTTATCACACCCGATCATCACGTGGTGTCTCGGCACGACGAACTTTGGCAACGGTGCATACTCAGGGAGAACACTTTTACCTTGAAATTTAGTGAGAGATTATCTTATAATGCTACCGTCAAACAAAGCAAAATAAGATGCATAAAGGATAAACATCACATGCAATCAAAATATGTGACATGATATGGCCATCATCATCTTGTGCCTTTGACCTCCATCTCCAATGTACCGTCATGATCTCTATCGTCACCGGCATGACACCATGATCTCCATCATCTTGATCTCTTGAATGTGTCATCACATGGTCATCTCGCCAACTATTGCTATCGCATAGCGATAAAATAAAGCAATTGTTTGGCGCTTGCATCTTATGCAATAAAGAGACAACCATAAGGCTACTGCCAGTTGCCGACAACTTCAACAAAACATGATCATCTCATACAACAACTTATATCTCATCACTTCTTGACCATATCACATCACAACAAGCCCTACAAAAACAAGTTAGACGTCCTCTACTTTGTTGTTGCAAGTTTTATGTGGCTGCTACGGGTTTAGCAAGAACCGTTCTTACCTACGCATCAAAACCATAACGATAGTTCGTCAAGTTAGTGTTGTTTTAACCTTCGCAAGGACCGGGCGTAGCCACACTCGGTTCAACTAAAGTTGGAGAAATTGACACCCGCCAGCCACCTGTGTGCAAAGCACGTCGGTAGAACCAGTCTCGCGTAAGCATATGCGTAATGTCGGTCCAGGCCGCTTCATCCAACAATACCGCCGAACCAAAGTATGACATGCTGGTAAGCAGTATGACTTGTATCACCCACAACTCACTTGTGTTCTACTCGTGCATATAACATCTACGCATAAACCTGGATCTGATACCACTGTTGGGGAACATAGTAATTTCAAAATTTTCCTACGCACACGCAAGATCATGGTGATGCATAGCAACGAGAGGGAAGAGTGTTGTCCACGTACCCTCGTAGACCGTTAAGCGGAAGCGTTATGACAACGCGGTTCATGTAGTCGCACGTCTTCATGATCGACCGGTCCTCAGTACCGAACGTACGGCACCTCCGCGTTCAGCACATGTTCAGCTCGGTAACGTCCCACGAACTCACGATCTAGTAGATCTCGGGGAAGAGTTTTGTCAGCACGACGACGTGGTGACGATGTTGATGAAGCTACCGTCGCAGGGCTTCGCCTAAGCACCGCTACAGTATGACCGAGGTGCATTATGGTGGAGGGGGGCACCGCACACGGCTGGGAGAGATCAATGATCAACGTGTGTGTTCTAGGGTGCCTCCTGCCCCCGTATATAAAGGAGCAAGGGGGAGGCCGGCCGGCCCTCCTAGGGCGCGCCAGGAGGAGGAGTCCTCCTCCTAGTAGGAGTAGGACTCCCCTTTCCTACTCCTACTAGGAGGAGGAAAGGAAGGGGGAAGGGGAGAAGGAAGGAGAGGGAGGAAAGGGGGGCCGCCCCCCTAGTCCAATTCGGTTTGGGCTAGGGGGCCCGCGCCCTGCCTCCTCTCTTCCATCACTTGGCCCATGAGGCCCAATACTTCTTCCCCGTATTCCCGTAACTCCCCGGTACTCCAAAAAATACCCGAATCACTCGGAACATTTCCGATGTCCGAATATAGTCATCCAATATATCGATCTTTACTTCTCGACCATTTTGAGACTCCTCGTCATGTCCCCGATCTCATTCGGGACTCTGAACTACCTTTGGTACATCAAATCACATAAACTCATAATACCGATCGTCACCGAACGTTAAGCGTGCGGACCCTACGGGTTCGAGAACTATGTAGACATGACCGAGACATGTCTCCAGTCAATAACCAATAGCGGAACCTGGATGTTCATATTGGCTTCTACATATTCTACGAAGATCTTTATCGGTCAAACCGCATAACAACATACGTTGTTCCCTTTGTCATCGGTATGTTACTTGCCCGAGATTCGATCGTCGGTATCTCAATACCTAGTTCAATCTAGTTACCGGCAAGTCTCTTTACTCGTTCCGTAAGGTACTATCCCACAAGTAATTCATTAGTTGCATTGCTTGCAAGGCTTATAGTGATGTGCATTACCGAGAGGGCCCAAAGATACCTCTCCGACAATTGGATTGACAAATCCTAATCTCGATCTATACCAACTCAACAAGTACCATCGGAGACACCTGTAGAGCACCTTTATAATCACCCAGTTACATTGTGACATTTGGTAGCACACAAAGTGTTCCTCCGGTAATCGGGAGTTGCATAATCTCATAGTCATAGGAACATGTATAAGTCATGAAGAAAGCAATAACAGTAAACTAAAACGATCTAGTGATAAGCTAACGGAATGGGTCAAGTCAATCACATCATTCTCCTAATGATGTGACCCCGTTAATCAAATGACAACTCATGTCTATGGCTAGGAAAATCAACCATCTTTGATCAACGAGCTAGTCAAGTAGAGGCATACTAGTGACACTATGTTTGTCTATGTATTCACACATGTATTATGTTTCCGTTAATACAATTCTAGGATGAATAATAAACAGTTATCATGATATAAGGCAATAAATAATAACTTTATTATTGCCTCTAGGGCATATTTCCTTCAGAAACAGCGCCACCACCAAGTGTAAAAACATAACCACTTGTGGCCTTAATCTCAACAGCATCAGATATCCAATTTGAGTCACTATAACCCTCAAGTACCCTTGGATACCCGGTGTAGTGAATTCCATAGCTCGCAGTGCCTTTCAAGTAGTGCATAACTCTCTCAAGCACATGCCAATGATCATCTCCCGGTTTTGACACAAACCGACTCAGCTTGCTCACAGCAAAAGAGATGTCAGGACTCGTGGCATTCACCAAATACATAAGCGAGCCAATAATCTGAGAATACCTCAGTTGATCTCTAGCAATCCGTTGATTCTTTCGAAGCAACACACTAGCATCATATGGAGTTGGAGAAGGCGTGCAGTCGCTATACCCAAAACGACTCAAGATCTTCTCCACATAGTGAGACTGAAGTAGTGTGATCCCACCATTCTCATCTCTCAACAGCTTGATGTTTAAGATAACATCGGCTACTCCTAGATCCTTCATCTCAAAGCAACGAGATAAGACATCCTTAACCTCCTTGATTAAATCAAGTTTGGTTCCAGAGATCAGTATGCCGTAGACATACAGACAAAGAATAACTCCTTCGCCCCCACCATAACGATAGCACACACACTTGTCACCATCGTTTACTACAAAGCCGGCAGTAGTTAATGTTCTTTCGAACTTCTCATGCCACTCCTAAGGAGCTTGTTTAAGGCCATACAAAGACTTTAATAACTTGCACATCTTTCCTTCTTGACCAGGTACTACAAAACCATCTGGTTGATCCATGTAAATTTCCTCCTTCAACTCTCTGTTGAGGAAAGACGTCTTAACATCCATTTGATGAACGAGAAGACCATGTGAGGCAGCCAGTGATAGTAGCACTCGAATTGTGGCCAGTCTAGCCACGGGTGAGTAAGTATCAAAGAAGTCTTCACCTTCTTTCTGGGTATAACCCTTAGCCACAAGCCGTGCCTTGCACTTTTCAATCGTACCATCAGGTCTAAGCTTCTTCTTGAACACCCACTTACATCCTACAGGTTTGCACCCATAAGGACGGTCAGTGATCTCCCAGGTTCCGTTAGCTAAGATGGAATCCATCTCGCTATGAACAGCTTCCTTCCAATAGTCAGCATCACGAGATGCATAGGCTTCTGAAATAGTCCTGGGTGTGTCATCCACAAGGTACACAATGAAATCATCACCAAAAGACTTTGCAGTCCTCTGTCTCTTACTCCTCACAGGAGTTCCATTGTCACCCTCAATAGGATTCTCAATGTGTTCCATCGCAATGGTGGGTTCAGGAATTACAGCGGATTCCTCACTAAATGGAGTAGGTATCTCCTGATTTGATGAACTCGACATATCCTTCATAGGAAATATGTCCTCAAAGAAAGTTGCATCGTTTGACTCCATAATCGTACCAACATGCATGTCGGATACCTCAGATTTTATTGTCAAAAATCTACAATGCTATGAAAAGCATAGTCCAGAAGTAACACGATCCACGGTTTTTGGTCCAAGCTTGCGCTTCTTGGGAATTGGTATATTGGCTTTCGCCAAACAACCCCAAGTATGTAGGTAAGAGAGTTTCAATCTTTTCCTTTCCCATTCCTCAAATGGAGTCATGGTCTTATGCTTTGTGGGAACTCGGTTTAGGACATGACACGCAGTCATTAGCGCCTCCCCCCACCATTCCTTGGAGAGACCCGATGTGTCTAACATGGTGTTAACCATATTAGTTAGAGTTCGGTTCTTTGTTTCGGCTACCCCATTTGACTGAGGTGAGTAGGGAGGCGTCCTCTCATGGATTATACCATGTTACGCACAAAATAGATCAAATTCATTGGAAAAATACTCTCCACCACGATCGGACCTAAGCCGTTTAATTTTTCGATCAAGTTGGTTCTCTGCCTCAGCTTTATAGTTTTTTAAGAAAGTTAAAGCCTCGTCTTTTGATTTCAGAAGATACACATAACAATATCTAGTGGAGTCATCAATCAACGTCATGAAGTATCTCTTTCCACCTTTTGTCAACACGCCATTCATCTCACAAAGATCAGAATGTATAAGCTCTAGTGGCGCAAAGTCTCTTGCCTTTGCAGTCTTATGGGACTTGCGAGGTTGCTTAGCTTGCACACATACTTGGCACTTGGAGCCTTTAATAGTAGAGATGTTCGGAATTTAATTCATATTGGCTAGCCGTGTCATGCAAGCAAATTAATGTGACAAAGTCGTGAATGCCAAATATCAGACTCATTATTATGGCAAACATTATTAATAACTTTAGTGCAAATATCTGACAAAGACAGGCGGAACAAGCCTCCGCTCTCATAGCCTTTTCCAACTTTATTGGATTCAAAAACCAACTTAAAACCATCTCGACATAAACGGGAACCGCTAATGAGATTTTTATTGATGGACGGCACATGATGAACGTTCTTCAGATGCACGGTCTTCCCCGAAGTAAACTTCAGGACGACCGTACCAACACCTCGAACGATGACATGTGACCCGTTCCCCATCAGCACGGGAGAAGTCCCTGTGACATGGTAATAAGAAAACATGGAGGCATCAGCACAAACATGTACATTGGCACCGGTGTCAATTAACCAATCAGGTGATTGAAATACTGAAAGGATGGTAGGAAGAATACCGTACCCAGATTCCTTCATATCAGTATCACCGATGACAACATTAGCAGACTTGCCACTCTTCTCATGTTTGCGCTCCTCAAAGCAGCTAGGACACTTTGGAGCCTAGTGATTAGGATCACCGCAGACATGGCAAAGTCCCTTCCCCTTCTTATGAGAATTCTTCTTGAAGTTGGTAGAATGTGACGGCTTGTTCTTTGTATCAAACTTGCCTTTGCCCTGAGTTTTGTTCTTGTTATTTTTGAACTTGTTGGGCTGGAAGTTCTTCTTTTGTACCATGTGGGAACTAGAAGCTCCCTCGGCAACTCGAGCACCTGTCTTTTGCTCTCGCCTTCTCTTCAACATCAAGAGTACCAATGAGATCCGCAACGGAAAACTCCTGTCTCTTGTGTTTCAGTGAAGTAGCAAAATTGTTTCACGAAGGTGGAAGCTTGGCAATGATGCCTCCGGCAACAAATTTGTCCAGCAACACACACTTGAAGTACTCAAGTTCTTTTGCGAGCGACTGTATCTCATGAGCCTGTTGTACAACAAAGCGCTCATCAGTCATCTTGCATTCATTGAATTGCTCCAGGACGTACAACTCATTGCCGGCGTCTGAGGCACCAAACTTGGCCTCGAGCGCAGCCCACATGTCCTTTCCATTGTCAAACGATATATACAAATCCACAATAGAGTCATCAAGAACACTCAGAAGAGCGCCTTTGAAGAGAGTATCGATCTTCTCAAAATCTTCCAGTTGTGCTGGATTAAGATCGCCCTCCGGCTTGCCCTTAGTGGCGTCATAGCAACACATGGTCTGAAACCAGTAGACTGCTCTCGTGCACTACCTCTTATATTGCACCCCCTTAAAGGCAGACGTCTTCAAATGGGCAGCAAAACCACTCGGGGTAAATTGCCTATGATTAGGTCTTTGGATTGTTGGAAATATGAGCAAATTACTACGAGATTTAATCCGAATAAACATAAGATAAATCATGACAGCAACAGCAAAGATTAAACTAATCATGCGAACTAGCATAGTAGATGAACATATCACATCTGGGGCACATACTAGAAACATGAATTCTACCACAATCTCGAACAAGAAGGATATAATCACATACGATGCAGCGGGAACATCACCGCCGGCGTTAACGTTGTCGCCCATGTCGTCGAGGATGAGGTTGCCGAGGTCGGGGAAGAAGTCGTCGTTGGTGAAGTCGTCACTGCCAGCAGTCGCGCGAGTGTGCTCCCCAAAAACCTAATCGCCCCTCTCCCGTACAGGATCACGAGGGGCGGGGTTCTGGAGGCCTGCTGTCCCTTCTCCCGATGCACGCTGAAAGGAGGGATGGAGAAGACTTGCTTGGCAGCGCAATGATCTGGAACGGTGGTGCGAAACCATACGAAGCGGCAACGGCTAGGGTAGGCGTCTACCTGACTATATAGTGCGGGCCGGGTAGGTCGTGGGAGTAAACCCCACGTCCGAGTTGTCACGATCCAAAAGAATCGGAAACGGTTCAGTAATTAACGCGTTCGTTAATTATTAATTAGTGACTCATTAATTTTTTCGAGCAGCAAAAATATAGACAACGTGCATAGCTGTGTCCTCGGCTCGGCTCAATCCCGCAACCCGCGACGCGTCGTGACGAGGCATGGCGTGGCGAGGCGAGCGAGGAGGAGCGCACGTGTAGGTCTCATCTTCTCATGCTCATACAAGTGGTAGAAGAGCTCACCTTATAAACAGGTGCAAATCTCTCTCAACTTCCGTGGTGGGACTAAACTCTAGTCTCACTCACTCTACACATATGTGTGCATGAATGGACCAAGAGAATTTCAGAATTTTAGTTGGGCTTTGGGCCAAAGGCCTACTAGCAAAATTCCAACAAGATTTGCTCATATGAGAAACGTAGAATCGCTTCAGATCGCAAGAACAAAATTGTGAACATTTCCAGGGTCGCTGTCGGTGTCAAAACCGGCGGATCTCGGGTAGGGGGTCCCGAACTGTGCGTCTAGGATCGATGGTAACAGGAGGCAGGGGACACGAAGTTTTTACCCAGGTTCGGGCTCTCTTGATGGAGGTAAAACCCTACGTCCTGCTTGATTAATATTGATGATATGGGTAGTACAAGAGTTGATCTACCACGAGATCATAGAGGCTAAACCCTAGAAGCTAGCCTATGGTATGATTGTTTGTATATATGATCTATCGACTAGCCTGGCCCTGGTTTATATAATGCACTAGAGGCCCAGGTTAACAAGAGTCCTAGCCGAATACGCCGGTGGGGAGAAGTCCTTGTCTTGATCGTCAAGTCTTGTGGAATCTTCCTTGTATGCGGTAGTTGTCCGAACTGGCCCATGAGTATACGGCCATGGGGGTCCTCGGCCCAATCTATCAGATCGGGAGATGACGTGTTGAGTACCCCCTAGTCCAGGACACTGTCAGTAGCCCCCTGAACCGGTCTTCAAGTTAGGGACGCTCCTCGATTCTTCCGAACTGTTCTTCATCTTTGGTCGTCGGTCTTGAAAAGTGGTTCAACAAATCTTCTCATCTTCGATCTTGAGGATCGCTGAAATGAATTCGGCAAGTTTATACATCGGGTATCCGAGGAGCCCCTTTAAGTTTCCAGCCTTTATTAATGCCTTGTTATTTTTATGCCACACCTCGGGTCTGAAATTGTTCCCGGGCGGCAGCGGCCTCTTGCGTCCAAGCTCCAACGCCGGACTGCATTCAAGGTATCTTTTGCAGCCGAGCACCAACGCCGGACCGCTTCCCAGCTCTAACGCCGGAATGTATCCGAGCTCCAATGCCGGACAATGTATCCGAGCTCCAACGCCGGACTGTATCTGAGCTCCAACGCCGGACTATGTATCCGAGCTCCAACGCCGGACTGTATCCGAGGTGTCGTAAATCACCTTGGTTCAAAGAAGCTTGAAGGAGTTTAGCCGAGCTTAATGCTGGAAATGCCCTTTATGGAGCCAGCCACTAACGCCCGAGCTTTATGCCGGACTGCTTCCGAGGTGGTTGTCGGTGTCAAAACCGGCGGATCTCGGGTAGGGGGTCCCGAACTGTGCGTCTAGGCCGGATGGTAACAGGAGGCAGGGAACATGATGTTTTACCCAGGTTCGGGCCCTCTTGATGGAGGTAAAACCCTACGTCCTGCTTGATTAATATTGATGATATGGGTAGTACAAGAGTAGATCTACCACGAGATCAAGGAGGCTAAACCCTAGAAGCTAGCCTATGGTATGATTGTTGTATATGGAGTTGATGTCCTACGGACTACAACCCTCCGGTTTATATAGACACCGGATAGGGTTAGGGTTACATAGAGTCGGTTACAATGATAGGAGATCTTGAATATCCGCATCGCCAAGCTTGCCTTCCACGCCAAGGAAAGTCCCATCCGGACACGGGACGAAGTCTTCAATCTTGTATCTTCATAGTCCAGGAGTCCGGCTGAAGGTATAGTCCGGCTACCCGAACACCCCCTAATCCAGGACTCCCTCAGTAGCCCCTGAACCAGGCTTCAATGACGACGAGTCCGGCGCGCAAATTGTCTTCGGCATTGCAAGGCGGGTTCCTCCTCCAAGTCCTTCATAGAAGATTGTAAACACCAAGAGTAGTGTCCGGCTCTGCAAAATAAGCTTCCAATATTGCCATAGAGAGAATGATATTAACACAAATCAAATCTGCTGACGTATTCCGCAGTGCGTCATCACACTACAGCCAAATCCTTTACTCGAATCGTTTTCACTGTTCCACCTCAGCGTGTTTTGCGAGGCAGTTTCCTTGGCACGTCTTGTCAAAGCAGAGATCGTGTGCCCCCCTTTTACGGGATTCTCATCAATACGGACGTGGGTAACCCAATCGTGCCTGTTAGCATGTTTTCTCGATTAAAGGCGAGTCCCAAACGGTTATGGGGAGGGCTCCTGGTATTCAACCTCTTATAAAGAGACCAGGGCCTTACTCCTTTTCTCCAATCCCAAAACAAGTTCGCCCGTCGCCTCGAGTTCCAACACCCTAGGCTCCAGATTCCGGGCGCCTCAGACCTTCGACAATGTCCGGTACCAACCTTCAAGGCCGATGGATGCCCTCCTCCGTCACGGAGGAGGACGTGCTAAAGTTGAGAGAGTCTAAGTTCTTGACCGCCGAAATTTCGCACAGGTTGCCTGCTCAAAGGCAGGCTATCCCCAGTCCCCAGCCCGGTGAGAGCGTAGTGTTCGTGTCTCACTTTCTTCGGGGGTTAGGCTTCCCGATGGATCCTTTTGTGAGGGGACTACTATTTTATTATGGGCTGGAATTCCACGACTTAGCCCCGGAGTCCATCCTCCATATCTCCTCGTTTATCGTTGTATGTGAAGCGTTCCTCTGTGTTACCCCTCACTTCGGATTATGGCTCAAGACTTTCAAAGTGGAGCCGAAGATGATCAAGGGATGGCACGCAGAGTGCGGAGGTGCTGTTATAAGCAAAAATGCTGATGCTCCATGGCCCGAGGGCTCTTTTCAAGAGGAGCTAGGCTTGTGGCAACGAGAGTGGTTTTATATCACCACTCCCCGAAGCACCAAGTGGGTGGCACTTCCTGCCTTTCGCTCGGGTCCCCCACCACGGCTAGTGTCATGGGTTAACAGAGGGTTAGATTGGGGTTTGCCCAAAGAAGTGCCCTTGTTACAGGGCCGAATTAAGGATCTCTTGGAAGGAGACCTTAGCTTGGTCAAGGTGACGCAGGTCATGCTGATTCGCTGAATATTGCCCGGCAAACATCGCCCCCTTCGCCTGTGGGAGTTTAATCCAGAGGGACCGCGAGCTCTCCAGAACTTTATGGGCGCAACACCCGCGGAGATGTATAGACTGTTCTTCGGATCACAAGAGATGTGTCCAGATTTAACCGAGGACGCAGGCCTAAGCTGCAATCGCCCGGATACTCAGGTAAGCAACCTTGTGCCCAGACCTTCTATCCGTATAATTGTCATAAACTTGCCCCTAAAAGAGTCGTCCTTTTAAACAAGAGTGGATAGCGAAGGTAAAGCTGATCCGGTGTCCGGCTCCCCTTCCTGAAACCAGGCCGGATCCCGTGCTAGTCAGGATGCTGGAGACAATGCCTTTGGAGGGGGAGGACAAGGAAGCTATGGCCTCCTCGAAGGAGGCTGCTCCGAAGGGAGGAACCGACAATTCCTCTCTTAAGGGGAAGAAGAGAGCCGCCTCTGACGACCCGGAAACCATGGCCTCGAAGCGGGGGAGAAAATCCTCGTCAGAGGGTCCGACGCCGGGGAGTCCCTCGGCCGGACTACGGCCTCAAGAGGATCGGCTCTCCAGCGAGCCGTAAGTGGAGAAAGATTTTCCTTTTGAGGGATGAGGGAAATCCCTAATTTATATCTGAGAAGATTAACCAAACCTTTACCTTGTAGCTCGGACCTCAGCCCTTCTCAGCAGAGCTCGTCTTTGGGGGATCTCCTTCCGGAGATGATGGAGAGCGGGATGCCTCCCCTTGCCGTGCCGCCTAGCGAGGCGGGCGGCCCTGAGGTGTCGTCGCGGAGGGTTTCTCCGAATCCGGCAGGGGCGGAAGGTAGCTATGTGGCCCCCCGAGGTTCTTCGTGTCCGGCCTTCGAAAGAGGTCACGGGACGAGCCCGACACCGTCTGGTGCTCGGCCAGAGGAGCTAAAGATTCTGCTGGGGTGAGCTTCTATCTCAGAGGAGCACCGCGCATTGATGGGCACGGTGATTGAAAGGATTTCATCCGCAGAGAGCGGATTGTATGAGGCCGTCAAAAGTTTACTGGCGGGTTTCGAGGTACATTAGATAATGTATACTTTTGTCAGTTGCGCATGAATAAGATGCGCCCTGTGTAGATAGTAGCCCCTGAGACTCTGTGCGTCGTCAAGAAATGACGGCACGCGGAGGATCATAATCCCAGGTCTAAGATGTCGCCTTTGAATGTAGGTGGCAGGGTGTCCGGAATCGAGCCGAACTGACGATTTTGCCGAACTAAAGCGGCAACTGGACGTGGCAGATGCCGACATCACGCTTGTCAATAAGCGGCTTGATGAGGCTCAAGGTATGTAATTCCTTGGGCGGCATCAGGTAAGAACAGTTTTATGCCTGTGTCTTACGATGTGTGTGCTTGACGCAGATGGTGCGACCGCCATGGAGAGTCTTAGGGCAGAACTTGCCCGAGCTAAAGAACAAGCCAGCGAAAGTGATGTGGCCACCAGGAAAGCCCTTAAAGAGCTGAGAGCCGAACAGGCTGCTCATTGCCGAAGCAAGGAAGAGATGGCCGAGATGGCCGAAAAGTTAAAAAGCGCTACAGACCGTTGCAGACTTCTTGAAAAAGAAGACCAGGCGAAACAGACGGACTTAGGGAAGGCCGTTGCTAACGCCAAGGACGCGCACTCTGTGATGAGAGCTGTGAAGGAGGAGCTGCGTCAGGCCGAATAGATTGCGGCTGGAAAGCCCTTTATGCTGCGAAGGAAATTTTGCGATCCAAAGTTTGCTCCGTTGGACCGGATGTGGAGTGTGGAGGATACCTATCTGGACTTGGCATCGAGTGCTGCTAATGCGACCGAACACTTTCGAGATCAGAAAGATCGCGAAGTGGAAAAGCTTTTCTGATCGCAGTTTCACAATCCAGAGCGTCCACTGGCAGTGGATGATTGTTTGGCTGAATGGGCCGAACTGAATAGGTTGTCTGGACTCGCCATGAAGTACGTCATGGGTCACCTGTGGCCGGGGAGATCGGAGCCGAAGAGTTATTTCAGCTTAGTGCAGCAATTCCTTGACGCGGTGCCGTGTATAAATGCAATGAAGAGGTCAGCATGCATAGAGGGTGCTAGGATGGCTCTTTCCCGTGTTACGACATACTGGGCAGAGATGGAGACCACCGTTGTTGCGTCCCGAGATTCGGACAAAAGCCGAGTACCCTCCGAGCACTATTTTCAGGAAGTTCTTGAAGGCGCCCGTGTAATAGAGACGCAGTGCCCGAAAGATGCTATGTTATGATAGCATATGTAATTATAAAGTAATATTTTAATAAACTGTAGTGGCCTTTTTTATACTTGTGCCTCCAAGTATTGGGAACACCTCCTGTGCAAGGTATATATATATATACAAAATCTAAAAGATGGCAGTCGTTGGCTGCAGCCCCCACGCACATAGTGCGGGGGTGCTCGTAGAAGACGCATTTTCACACTTAACCCAACGTCTTGGTCCTACAAAGGAGGTGATAGCACAGCGGGCCAGGCAACCGGACTATAATGCTTTAACACTTTCACTTAGCCATAGGAGTTTGACAGTGAGACTATTTAGGTAGCCCCTTGGTGGCAACTGCGCTCGTCCGAGTTCGGGGCGTGTATGTGCCTGAACGGGAAGCGGCCCTTCGTTAAAGTGGAGGAATCCGATAGATTCCGATAGGTCATCGAGTGGCTGACCAGTCTCACGCTACATCATGACAGTCAGTTTTCGGCTTTCTCTACTGAGGTGCTCACCCGGCCGAACCGGGGCACAATCGCAGTAGTTCTCCTGGTGCTACCTTAGCCGATAGAGCGGAATGTAAGGTAGCCGAACTCAGGAGCTGGGCAACCCAACATTTGACCAAAGACATGATTCGGAGCTGATGCATATAATGCCAAAACTCGCGACGCCGAACACTCCCTAAGGTGTTCGGTCTTTATGAGTGCGGGCGAAACAACACTCTTTATTAAAAAAAGCCCCTAGTGTCCAGGTACGTGCAAAAATTCTGACGTGGCCACATGCCAAGACGCCAGCCTCCTCCTTGGTTATATCAGAAAAAACCAGGGGATGTGTAGCAACAAGAGACAGTAAAAAAGGTTTACGCAGGGTCTTAATCTAAAAAGAATCCTTTAGGACGGGTCCCTACTGCACGTCTGCGCCTGTGTCTCCGTTGTGCCGTATCCTGGACGGGCGCCGCACGACGTTCATCTATAAAAGAGACGAACTGAGTTGAAAACGGGTCGTGCCGAAAAGGTTTAAAATAAATAAAGTATAAAGTAAAATATGTAAGATTGAGCTTTATTGTCTCTTATTGTATATGCGTGGAGCCCCTAGTGCGGGATTATATGGCCACTAGACCTGCATCAATGATGATTTTGCACCGAACTCGTCTATCCGCGTTCGTGGTCTTGAATGACCTATTTCGAAGTTTTTTTGGCCGGTGAGGCCATTTTGCTGTGGGGCTGTCAAAGCGGCCGCACAGTCCTCCGCTTGGGGAGGCGCACTTTAGTGCTTCCCCTTCAAAGAGATGATGCCTCATGGACCAGGCATCTTAAGCGTAAGAGATGCATAATGCGGTATTGCGTTAAAGCGAGCGAAAGCTTCGCGTCCCAGTAGTGCTTGATAGCGACTTGAGAACGGGACGATATGGAAGGTCAGCTTTTCGCGGCGGAAGTTATCGGCAGAGCCGAATATGACTTCGAGCCGGAGGAAACCCATACAATGGGTGTCCGGACCAGGTATTACCCCTTGAAAGGAGGTTTTGCTGCGGCGGATTCTTGCTGGGTTTATCCCCATGTGCTGGATTGTATCCTGATATATCAGGTTTAGTCCACTGCCGCCGTCCATAAGGACATTTGAAAACTGGAGTCCGCCAATTATTGGATCGAGTATCAAGGCAGTCCAGCCTACATTCTTGATATTTCTAGAATAATCTAGCTGATCGAAGATGATCGGTTTTGACAACCAGTGGCAGGACCCTTTGGGGATGGGCCGTGTGGTGCGTACCTTTACGGGCGCCGCACGTTTTGTTATGTGAAGTGAGTTCACTGTTTTTACTTCTTGTGGGAAGTTCTTTTGTTTCCTGGTGCTCTGCTTTTGGGGTTCGTCCTCGTCTTCGCTTGGTGTGTCGAGCCCCTTGTGTTCGGCATTGAGTCTGCCAAATTGTTTGAAAACCCAACAGTCTCTGTGGGTATGGTTAGCAGGCTTCCCAGGAGTACTGTGTATCTGACATATCCTGTCCATGATTTTATTTAGGTTGGATGGATCGTCCCTGTTATCCTGGGGGGCGATTTTGCCTGATTTTGTCATGAGCCTTTGAATCCGGCATTGACTGCCGTGCTCTTCGGACTTTTGTCCTTAGTCCAGCGACGGTCCTTGTTGTGTCACGGTTTTCCGTTTCCATCCCTAGTTTCGGATGTACTTGGGTCGCTGGGGCTGCACCTTGCCAACCAGCTGTCCTCCCCTGCACAAAAGCGGGTCATGAGGCTTGTTAGTGCGGCCATTGTTCTTGGCTTTTCTTGGCCGAGGTGTCTGGCGAGCCATTCGTCTCGGACGTTATGCCTGAAAGCTGCTAAGGCTTCGGCGTTCGGACAGTCGACTATTTGATTCTTTTTAGTGAGGAATCTATTCCAGAACTGCCGAGCTGATTATCCGGGTTGTTGAGTTATGTGACTAAGATCGTCTGCATCCGGAGGGCGGACATAGGTCCCTTGAAAGTTTGCTCGGAAAGCATCCTCGAGCTCTTCCCAGCTTCCAATTGTGTTTTCAGGAAGGCTTTTAAGCCAATGCCGGGCTGGCCCTTTAAGCTTAAGGGGTAAATATTTTATGGCGTGGAGATCATCTCCTCTAGCCATGTGTATGTGGAGGATATAATCCTCGATCCAAACTCCAGGGTCTGTTGTTCCATCATATGCCTCTATGTTTACGGGTTTGAATCCCTCCGGAAATTCATAGTCCAGGACCTCATCGGTGAAACATAGGGGGTGTGCGGCGCCCCTGTATTTGGATGTGCCGGATTCTGATGATGGCTTCATAGCGTTGCTTATGAGAGCTTGCTTTCTTGGCCCATAAATGGACCTGACTGGGCCATGATGCGAATCCTTAAGTGGGTCGCATGCCGATTTAGGTGTGGCGCCGCTTGCCGCTTTATGGGGTCGTCTATCCGACCGTGTGGCTTTCTCATTTTTTGAATGCGAGGGCTCTAGGGCCTCTTCGTCGAATTCAGGCTGTAGCTTTCTTTTTGGATAGCTTTTAGTGCGGCGACTGTCGCCGTATTTATCTGCGGTATTGATTACTTTGCTCCATCTAATCCGGTGTGCATCTTCCACTGTTTTTAGCTTGCGCTTCTGCTTTTTAGGCTGCATGCAGTTGTAACGAGCCTCTCGTGGAGATTCTTTTGCTCCATAGGTTTATCCGGCGTGAGGTCGTCCGGAATGCCGTTTTCGCCGGGGGAGGGATGTTCGGTTTCTCTATCCGTGTTGCCCTGTTCGGATGGTTTCTCTAAGGCCTGCTCGTCGTCTACCGGCTCGTCCTGCTCTATGGCTGGGTTTTTGTCGAGGCGGGGCTTGGGTTGGCGTTTACGCCGACGCTTTGATTGCTTTTTGGGGGGTCGATCTCCCGTCCCATCCCCTTTTTCCTCGTTGTCGCTTCCTTTAGGGGTATCCACCATGTACACATCATGAGATGAGGTGGCTGTCCAATGCCCTATGGGCGTTGGTTCGTCGGTATCTCCTGCATCGTCATCCATGCTATCGATGTCTCCGGAGTCGAAGTTGAGCACGTCGTTTAAATTGTCGACAGTGGCTACCAAGTGGGTGGTGGGTGGGCTTTGAATTTCTTCATCGTCCGTATCCCATCCTCGCTGACTGTAGTTCGGCCAGGGCTATCCTGATAAGGAGAGAGACTTGAGAGAGTTCAGGATATCGCCAAAAGGCGAGTGCTGAAAGATGTCTGTGGCGGTGAACTCCATTATCGGCGCCCAATCGGATTTGATTGGCAGGGGCGCGGGGGGTTCGGAGTTCGGAAAGGAGTCCGGATCCTCGAAGTCACGGATCATGCAGAGTGTGGGGCTAGCGTTCGGCACGATCGCCTTTGAGATCGAAGCCCCCAAGGTGACGTCCAACCGCTCATCCTCGATTAGCGCAATAGGCTCCGAGTTAGGGGTCGGAACCGATGCGTGTGCGGCCTCCAGGACACTGTCCAGAGGCAGAGCTAGATCATGCCCCTCGAGATAGTGTGGCGCGCTTGGCCGTGGCTCGAACCCATCGAAGATCAAGTCTCCGTGGATGTCAGCCATGTAGTTTAAGCTTCCAAACCTGACTTGATGGCCAGGGGCGTAGCTTTCGATTTTCTCCAGGTGGCCGAGCGAATTGGCCCGCAGAGCGAAGCCGCCGAAGACGAAGATCTATCCGGGGAGAAAAGTCTCACCCTAGACCGTATCGTTGTTGATGATCAAAGGAGCCATCGGGCCTAAAGGCAACGACACAGAGGAACTCTCAATGAAAGCACCAATGTCGGTGTCAAAACCGGCGGATCTCGGGTAGGGGGTCCCGAACTGTGCGTCTAGGCCGGATGGTAACAGGAGGTAGGGAACACGATGTTTTACCCAGGTTCAGGCCCTCTTGATGGAGGTAAAACCCTACGTCATGCTTGATTAATATTGATGATATGGGTAGTACAAGAGTAGATCTACCACGAGATCAAGGAGGCTAAACCCTAGAAGCTAGCCTATGGTATGATTGTTGTATATGGAGTTGATGTCCTACGGATTACAACCCTCCGGTTTATATAGACACCGGATAGGGTTAGGGTTACATAGAGTCGGTTACAATGATAGGAGATCTTGAATATCCGCATCGCCAAGCTTGCCTTCCACGCCAAGGAAAGTCCCATCCGGACACGGGACGAATTCTTCAATCTTGTATCTTCATAGTCCAGGAGTCCGGCTGAAGGTATAGTCCGGCTACCCGAACACCCCCTAATCCAGGACTCCCTCAGTGGTGCACCACCCCGAATGTGGGCCGATTTTTGTTAATATTTTTTATTGGTGCAATTTATTCTCTGCCGAGATATATAGCCAGTAGCCCTCAAGGTGTGTATCGGTCTAAAACCCGAGATGCACCTGAAGGATGACGTAAGACCGCTGATCCTAGTAGCCGCTGAGACTCAGGTTGATTTGCAAAATCGGCCTGAGGATCAAGTCCAAGCTCGGCAGAATACTTCGGGACACAAAAGCGGCGTGCTCAGTCCTCAAGACTCAGGTTGGGTGCGGCCGACCAACCTGAGGATCAAAATCTCCTCGGAAACTATATTGCACATAAAATTTTCTGCATTGGACAAGCAATGCAGTAGCCCCCGAGACACTGGTCGGGTGGCAACACCAGATCAGGGATCAATGTGCCCCTTTAATATTTGTAAATAATAAGCCCGAAGCCCAGTAGCCCCCGAGCCTTAATGCGGGCACGGGTGGCCGAATTAAGGATCAATATCCATAGTAAAATCACAAATTATGTGTAATGACTCTATGTATCCAAGTACTTTACGTCATTAATGCTCGGATCCGCATTGTACAAAACTTTGTTGACCGACCATCGGCTTCCACCTCCTTGGCCAGTAGCCGAGGAGTGTTTGTCCTACTTTATAAAGCCTTTATGAGGGCAAAGATTTACGACAAACAAGGCAATCTGGCCACACGGTTTTATAAACAAAGGTACGCAAGAGATATGTTATATTACTGTTTAACAGAAGAAATGTATTCCAAAGAAAATAGTCCCGCTATCGGTTCCTTTCTTTGGGTTGTCATGCTAAGCATGATCATGAAACCTCAGCTCGAATGTAAGAGCAAAATATCGAGGATTTAGTTTGGGAGGCCAGTTAATAGCCCCCGGTAGTGTTCGGCGACAGTCGAGGTCAAGCCGTAAACACTTCGGCCAATGTTATGAATGGCCCGTTATAGTCATCGGATCGCTGACCAGTTTACGCTTATTGTGAAGTCAGTTTTCGGCTTTCTCCACTAAGGTGCTTAACCATGTGAGCTGGAAGCACAATCGCAGTGGTTCTCCCTTTGCACGCCTAGCCGAACAAAACCGAACGTAGGAAGCAAGTGCAGGAGCCGGGGCAACCCACTATTGACCGAAGACACAATTCGAAATCGATGCATATATAGCAATATCTGAGAATGTCTTTGCCGAATCCCTAAGGGTGTCCGGCGTTGCACTACGAGACTAATGCTGGAAAAGCACAAATAGTTTAAAAGTGCCAAAAAAGCTTGGAAAACCAAGAACATTAGTAAAAACATGCGTCCCAACAATATCAAAGTGTTCGGTGCCAATCCGAAAGTTGGTCTTAGAAAAAAGAAGTGCTTCTGTCGTGCTTTAACATGATACATCCTATCTCAAGACTTCGAGCGGGTCAGCCTACGGCTTCACCTCCTATCCCGAGGGCGGAGGTACTTCTCATCAGGCCAGTTTAGCAAACTAAACTCTAGCGGCTTTGAGAGAGAAATTAGGCTCCCTGGCTAGTGACCGCACACTCGTGTCGAAAAAAGGAGTGATAAATAATAATAATAAAACTTTGCAACGACTAAGAAGAAGAACACTTATTATAAAACGGCTCAATAAATTTAAGAGCCCCAAGTGACTTGGGTAGAAGAATGATTGCATGTACCGAAGTACTTATATCATATCTATGTTCAACCGAACTTTAAACGCGTCTTAACCGACTGTCAGCTTCTCCCTCTTCGGTCAAGGACCGAAAAGTGTTATGTACTCCATCGGTCGAGAATATCGACGGTGTTTCCAATAACCAGGCAATCAGGCCATAAGGCTGTAACAGACAAAGCGCGCTCAGGGAACTTATGCTATATTACGTGAAGTGTAAGAAGCATCTTCGAAGAAAATAGTACCCCCACTGATACCTTTCTTCGGTGCTCATTGTTATTATGAGACTTGTGCAATAGATTTTTTGTACTCATGAGTTCCGTTGTGTGCCGACCATCATTGAATAACTATAAGAGCGCTAGCTTTCGGCTTCACCCAGTCTGAGGTCCGGCTCGGGTGACCCGATCGTGACAATCGCAGAGGTGCTCCCTTTACTCCCTAGCCGAACAATCGGGGAACGTAGGGGTAAACACAGGAGCGAGGCAACCCAGCTTGCAAATCGCTTAAGTCAATATGGTGCATATTGTGGCGTAATACACGAACAAGGAACGAAGCCGTACAAGTATAATCATATGCAAGAGGAAAAGCTTCATAAAGGAAGCCCCCAAGTGAATTGGGGTCCTTGAATTTGTGTGTCACAAATAAAGTTTGGACAACGAAAATTTTTAGAAGCAACTTTTTCCAAAAAAATATAATGCTTGGTCGAACCGAACACAAGTTAGAAATTAAAGCTTTGAGCATGAAAGTGACTTAGCTGGTTAATGTGTTCGGTATTGATGACGCGGTCCGAGCTTGATGCGGGGCAAGGTTCCATCCCCCAAGCTGGTCCCGAGGTGGCGGAGCGGAGAGCTCGACACGACGAAGTGGTGACATAGCACGGTCAATGCAGACCAGCAGAGTGACGCCGAAGTCCCCGGATCGTTTTCATGTGAATAAAAAATAGTGCAAACCGGAGATAATAGTAATAATGATAATTAAAAAAATGTGTTGCATAATAAATAATTTATGCAAAGTGAGGAATATAAGAAATATGGCCTGGCGCCGCAGTCAATGTCGATGCAGGGCGTCGGCGTGATGTAGTAAAGGCGTGGCAAAGCCTGAATTCACAGATCGGTTCGAGCTTCGGATGCGGCGTTCGCCGAACTATGTACGGAACTGATCGAACCACCACGCGACCGTCATTAATGCGGTCACCATTTGATAGACCTGTGTACATATCATGGACAAACCAGAGTAATAATTCCTTGGGAAAAATGAACCCAAACAAGCAAAAAATACTGGGATTAATAGCACCTGGTTTATTTGTTGTAGCAATCTGAAGGAAGGTGATTCCCAAAATTAGGACTTGCTCCGCACACCCATTGCCTGATGGGCGATAAAACGACGGCATGGCAATGCTGGTAAAGGTTGACTCGCCGAGGCAAAGCCCTCGTCCCAGCTAACGTGACGGAGCTGGTCGGCTAGTGACGCCGAAGTGTCCGGAGTAGGTTGATGAAGAGATGGCGAAGCCCCCGGTCTAGCCGAGATGTCGAAGCCTCGACGTCAGCCGATGAGTCGAAGCAGGTCGGCGTGATGGACACCAGCTTGAAGAAGCAATAGTGCGGCCCTGTCGATGCAGGTCGTGACGTGGTCGATGCCGGCTTGATGAAGCGACCGTACGGCGATGCCGGTATGCCCGCTCCGTGTAATCCGTGGGGCGGCGATGTTGGTGATGATTTATCCTTCGCGATGCCGGACTCTTGTTCGGCTTGCCGAGATGATGATCCGAAGAAGTTGAGCTCGGCTCACAAAGTGACGACGTGTCTAGCGCAGGTCGGCAGCCGTGGAGCAATATTGCCGGACTGGTTTGACACCAGCATGATGTTGAAGATCATGTTCAAAAGATCTTAAAGTTAGTGGGATGTGTTCGGGAACAAAACACAATACCCCATACAAAACTTCCTTCAAAAGGGATGTCCGAAATCCTGTTCATAAAAAAGACGAACTCGGGTCGGATTCGTTTTCGCGCAGAAAACAGATCCGAAAAGTGATGCACTAATCGGAAGGTTCCGGAGTTTGGACGGTCGGATCGAGCCGAAATTTTGAGAGGTGGTAGATATAGGAATTCCGCAGCCGATCAACGGTTGGATCTTCCAAAGGACGTCCGAGCTAGAAGCTGGACACCACGCCCTAAACTCATCCAAATTCCCGTCCAGATTTGACAGGGCTCCGGTATATCGTGGATTGCCAGAGATTCCTCCATCGGAACTCGAAGAAATTTTCCAGGGTTGTTGTAGACTCAATTCCGCACAATTCCACCAAAGCGATCGTCAAAGCGATACTCGAGGAGGTGGTGGTGGCAGATACGAGTTCGCTGTCCAAAAAAACAGCACGGTCGCTTGAGGGCAATATTGACGTTGAGCCCCCGAGCTCCATAGATGATTCCTCCGTGATCTTGATAGAGATCGGAGTTGATGTTTGATGAAGGCCCTCGTCCGGACATGGTGATCCGAACACGGGGCGCAATTCTTGGTCGAACCAAGGTGACCAGTCGAGCTGGTGACGAAGATGCCGAAGTCGCAGTTGATCTGCAGGCGAGCCATCGATCCTTTTGTCGATCACACAGCGGAACTCTTATGAAAGCACCAATGTCGGTGTCAAAACCGACGGATCTCAGGGTAGGGGGTCCCGAACTGTGCGTCTAGGCCGATGGTAACAGGAGACAGGGGACACTTTGTTTTACCCAGGTTCGGGCCCTCTCGATGGAGGTAAAACCCTACTCCTGCTTGATTAATATTGATGATATGGGTAGTACAAGAGTAATCTACCACGAGATCAAGAGGCTAAACCCTAGAAGCTAGCCTATGGTATGATTGTTGTGTATGGAGTTGATTATCGACTAGCCTGGCCTGGTTTATATAATGCACCAGAGGCCAGGATAACAAGAGTCCTAGCCGAATACGCCGGTGGGGAGGAGTCCTTGTCTTGATCACCAAGTCTTGTGGAATCTTCCTTGTATGCGGCAGCGTCCGAACTGGCCCATGAGTATACGGCCACGGGGATCCTCGGCCCAATCTATCAGATCGGGAGATGACGTGTTGAGTACCCCCTAGTCCAGGACACCGTCAGTCGCCAATTGCATAATCTAAATCGCCTTATATTACCTGCCAACCATACGGAGTAATCCATGGAGAGACGCAGGCTGTAAGTTGGCTTTTGGACGAATTCAAGAAAAATGATGATGGACTGGATTAGCTTGAACCAAAGATGACGACGGCGCCGACAACACGATCAACACTTCTGCTTCTATAGGCTTGAATGACCATCTCAAGACTGATGTCGGCAAGACCGCTGTGTTGGCTATGACTCTCGGATGAAGTTTAGGTTGGGTGTGGAGAAGGGGAGCAACCGAAAGAGGAGTAGAGCTATGAAAGGACTCTTGATTTCCAAGGGCTTTATAGATTGAATGGGAGAGGTACAGGGGCTTAGTGGAGTAGTCAGCTGCCTAGATCCTAACTGGACGGAGGAAGATACACATGTAGGGGAAGAGGAAGGGACGGGACATGATGAGATGTGTAGATCAAGCAGCGTGTTAGATGCACCTGACCTATTTGACTCCCCCACTTACAACAGAAGTTAGAAGAGCAACCGACCGAGGGATGGTTGATCATTTGTGCTAAATAGAAGGAGGTGTTGTCAAAAAAGGATAGAGGGGTGGCTGATCCTTTCTGCTAAATAAAAGTGGTGTCTAAAGAGCAAACGATCGAGGAGTAAATAAAAGTTGCATCGCATGATCAGTTAGTTTTTTCTAAGGTGGAATGTGTGGGGCATGTGGGATGACGTGGATACTTGCATGTAAGTGTAGCATGATTTGTTGGAGTTTTTTCTGATGTGAAATGTGTGGGGCATGTAGGATGATGTGGATAGTTTATGTTAAGAGAAATAAGATAGTGGGGATGAACTATTTAGGTATTATAGATATGGTGGATAGTCCGGACAAACACATTTCTTCCCTACATATGAACTGGGATTTGTGGGAGTTCGGACTATTAGCCGGTTGAATTTTGAGGAGCCCGCTGGGCACCTGTTTGATGTCATAACAGTCCCGGATGTCCAAACATGCCCGTGGGTTGCAAGACAATATAAATATTCTAGTATGTTACCTTGTGATTATCTTCCTATATTAATATGGTTTGTAAATAAGTGTTTATCAAATGTTGCCCCTTTTTTACGTTATACTGATGAGAAGTTTAATAAGTAAATTAAAATGAAATTGGTTCAGAAGATAAGTAAATTAACATGATTAATCATCACACATATAGAAAGTTTAGACGAAGGGCTGATGAGAAAAAAGTGAACATGAAACCTTACATTCCTTTTAATTAGTATATACTCTCAATCTTACATCCTCATTCTTTTTAATAATGGACAACGCTAACGCCCACACATGTGGTGGGAGCGAAACTCGTCCACACACCCTGTAGTACACAGACTGCGTCACGTCACCGCATGCATGCATGTGAGAATCCTTTTAAATTTTTTGTTTTTAAAATGTTTTATCTCTTAAATAAAAAATCCGATTGAAGATTCGTTTTCGCCATTAAATCTCTCATGATGAGATCTTCGAAACTAGATCTCATATCAATATATTTCGACGAGTTTTTTTCCGGTTAAAAATTGCCATGTCTATTGCATATGAATTGCCATGGTGTTTACACTGAAGTTATCATGATATATTTCAACTATTTTCTTCTATATTTAAAAGTATTTTTTGACATTTATAAAATAGGAAATTAAAAAACTAGACTTGCCATGAACCATAAACTAAGATTGCCATGATACATGCATTTAAAATAGCCATGGTTCATACAAAAAATATTTTTCATGGTCAAAGTACTGCAGTTGCCATCATCAAAATACTAAAATTGCCATGCTCTACAAACTTAAATTGCCACATGACAACTTTAATTTAAGCACTATGTCAACTACAGTGTAAACATCATGGCAACTTCTGGGCAAAAAAAAATTCGTCGAAACATATTAACATGGGATCTAGTTTTGAAGATCTCGTCGAGACGGATTTAATGGTGAAAACATATTTTTTAGTTCGACTTTTTAAATAAGAGATAAAACATTTTTAAGCCGAAAACCAAAAAGATACCTGCTGATGTCATCTGTTCACATGTGGTAAAATGAGTGGTAAATAAGACATGTGAGCGATGTGCAATATGCCACACATGTGAGTGTTAGTTTTTTCGTTAATAATTTACCTATATGATGAGGAAAAAAAAGACGCGGCCCGATCCCACAACTTCATCCGATCTCCTAACCTCGTCACCGTCCGATCAAACTAAAACCATCCAAACCGATCAACCATCGTCGAAACCCTAGCGCCGCCGCACTATATAAGCTCCTCCCGTCCAATCTATCCCCATTTCCCAGACCACCCAAACCCACACAACCCACTCGGCGGCGGCGACGGCGGCGGCGGCGGAGCACGCGAAGATGGTGAAGTTCCTGAAGCCGGGCAAGGCGGTGATCCTTCTCCAGGGTCGGTTCGCCGGCCGGAAGGCGGTCATTGTGCGCGTTTTCGAGGAGGGCACGCGCGACCGCCCCTACGGCCACTGCCTCGTCGCCGGCCTAGCCAAGTACCCCAAGAAGGTGATCCGTAAGGACTCGGCCAAGAAGACGGCGAAGAAGTCGCGCGTGAAGTGCTTCCTGAAGCTGGTCAACTTCACCCACATCATGCCCACCCGCTACACCCTGGATGTCGACTTCAAGGACGTGGCCTCCGGCGGGCCCGACGCCCTCGCCACCCGCGACAAGAAGGTCGCCTCCTGCAAGGCCGCCAAGGCACGTCTCGAGGAGAGGTTCAAGACCGGCAAGAACAGGTGGTTCTTCACCAAGCTCCGCTTCTAGGAGCAGAGCGTCTTTACAATACTAGTATTCCTTGTTCTTGCAATCAATAGCACACTGAGCTATCTCTATCACTGTTTTTGTATTGTCCATGAGGATTTTGTGGTTAGTATGGATCTCGGAGAGAGTTTAATTAAGGCATGATGATGATGATGATGTTCCATGTGTTAAATCATGCTAAAGAATGCACATGGTTGCAATTTTGTTGGATCTTACTCCTTGAGCTGTTTATTTCCCCAATTCTTATAACTATATTGATTAGTCTTGTTCGTGAGTAATATCTGACGCAACCTTTCTGTTAAATAGTGCGGTGTTTACTGTTTAGGACTACCATGGATATTAGCTACCCAGTATATTCAGTTAGCCCTTTAACGGTCTAATAATTGCTACCCTGCTTGGTATGCTTGTAACTTCCTCATATTGACCATCTCACTGCCTTGCATGCTCCACTGATCCACCCTCAACATGTTGTGTTGGGTTTAGTACTGTTTTGGCATGCTTGTAGCTTCTTCATATTGACCCTTTTCACTGTCTTCCATAGCTTCTTCGTACAGTTATATGCAGTGCCAAGACAGCAAATGGTCTCATATTGTCATTTTGATTATATACCCTTTTTGGCTTGCAATTAAAATGCATCACTTGTTTTTCTCAATTGTACATAGTATGAGGGCCTTAAAAGTTATCATGTGATACCATGTTCACCCTTGGAAGAAACTATGATATATTTAATGAAAATGAGAATATGAGAAAATGATGCAGTGAAGCAGTCTGTTGATCATGTCGTACAACATACAACGTTTACAGTGCAACATGATCTCAAAGATTGAGCTCCTGCTTGCATTGGCCTGTTTTGTGCTGAATCTCTTATCTGCAATCGGTTGTGTAGTGGTCTTCGTTTCACTTGTCGGTTGTGTAGTGCTCGTATTAGATTAGTCTTGCCTTGCCTTTGATTTGGTCTTCCATATTTGTGTGCTGCCTATATGGACCAAAAACGATAATTTATATATTGCTTCCTCAGATACATGGTGAAAATTAATGGATCAACACTGCCATGTTGCTATAATGCGGTGAAAACATTTGCCTTACTGTATTCTGAACCAGAATTGCATTAGTTCTAGTACGCCCTCTGATCCATATTACTTTGGCTGCTCAAAGGGATGTCTAGGTCTGTATTGGCCATCTTTTTATTTGATCCTCTTGACTGTTTTGTAATGTCAAATGCTATATTTATGTCTCTGTTGCAAGTATTCTTTTTTTGGTGTTGCAAGTACTCTGATGAAAAGCTAACTAGCAGCAATAGCAAGAAAAAAAATACTGAATAGTTTTTATTAGCTTTTTGTGGTTGTGCTTTACCTCAGCTCATTCTTTAGCTAGGTTGGCTCAGTCGTACTTTGTGGTATTCCCTTGGTTTGTGTTATTCCATTGATATAAGTTGTTTTAACGATTGCAAAATAGGTCTGTTACTATACTTGTATGTTAATATTATAGTGATTCCCTCTTTAAAGAAATATAAGAGCGTTATGGAGGGAGTAATTTGTTATAGTTCAGTGAAGTGATTTTGTTAAGTTAAGTGATTTACATTCATGTGAAGTGGCTCTGCTTTATTCCCTTCGTCAATTGATGTTTATATATGGTTTTGTTATGTATACTACATATATGTTGTGTTAGTGACGTTTTATTGTTGATGTTGGCTGTACATTGCTAAGTTATGTTACTCACACCCCTCTTGTCGGTTTCGCCCTATTCTACTCCACGCCCTCTAAATCTCCAATTGGGTTTGAAATTGACACTGAGAATGGCATCTCTGTTCCTTGTGAAGGCTGTGTGATTGTTCCTTGTGAAGGCCGTGTGATTGAGATGAACGCATCTGATGGACCACGCCCTTTTGCTACATGTCCTTTTGCTACATGTCAGGGTAGCCTTCTCTTGTCAGTGACCCAATTGCACCCTGAAGTACATGAACGTTGTTGAGTCCTTTGCTAGACTGTTGGTTCAACAATTCAACTCTTGACTCGATCTCTTTTCCTGCGTAGTTCTGTTTAGATACACACCAGCCAAATGAGAAGACGCTAAGCGCAAGATAAGCATACACTGTTGTGTTTGCTTGCAAACCAAGAGTTGCTCCCAACAGATGTTCTGGTCCGCCTTAGGAATCGCCCTAGACAGATCAACATCCGTTTTTTTAAAATAAGCTTCCGTTTTTATCAATTGTCTAAAACAAATCATTACCTGATGATGCTCTAATGTTCCTTGGTAAAGTAATGTTGGGATTAACTTCGGGCGCTTCAAGCAGATACCACCCTTTGTCCTCTCTTTCGAATTTTGCATTCGATTCGTGAGTTAGGGATCGGATTGAACGTGGGGTTCGGAAGGGGATTGACCACCACATGTGGATTTAGGCGGTACCGATGAATTTTAGGGTTCATACGGGGATTGAGTACAAGGGGGTTAAGGTTGGGGATGGGGGTAAATCAATCTTACAAACATTGATACATCCTACCCGCAGTGACCTTGTAGGCGCTTGGAGCGGCGGGGGCCCTTAGCCTTGTCGGCGTCCACCTCCGGCTCGACCGCATCATCCATCATCTCCTAATCATCGTCGTCGTCCAGAATGATGGGCATTGTACGATTGCCTGGATGTCACCCTGACCACCAGCTCCACCGCTTCGTGGTCGTCCTGCGGCGCCACCACGACGGTCGGTTGGGCACAAGGAGGCCTAACAAGCCTGTATTTGGCCCATCTGGATCTTTGACCAGGATCGCCGGACTCGGCCTGATCCATTGCCCAGCGTAGTATGTCCACTAGCACAATGCCTTTGACTGGGTTAGGTATCATCGTCTTCGACTCCTTCATCGGCTTCAACACCACATTGTCTGCCTCTTTATGCATGTCCTCAATGCTGGTGAACTGAGAGCTCACCTCCATGGTCTTGGCGAACTTGGTGCGGGACTGAGCGAGCAGCCAAGGAAGAAAGCGCTTCATCCAATGCCGTTGGGGAAGGGGTTGGTGATGGGGTTCATGGTGATGGAGAGGTGGTAAGACAGAGTCATGGAAGAGGATAGAAGACAGAGAGAAGTAGTGGAGTACCGTGGTGGATAATTAGGGGCTTTGGGCTAGATGGGTAGGACTAATGAATGCTGATAAGTAGTTATGGTGTGTTGCATTTGTCCTTTCATTGACCTTCGTTTGTGATGTTGATAATGCAGATCAGTAATGCTCCCTCGGAGAACTCCAAGGGCAAAGCAGCTAGTGTCGGCTGAAGAGAAGGGCAAGGAGGTGGTGAGCTCCCCAACGCCCCCAAGCAGGCGAGGAACTTCGGCCATTTTCATGAGGAGGCTGGGCCGACCCACTTTTGCAAGATCATCCTTGCACCGAAGCTAGAGTGCTTGCCGATGACACTGGACTTCACCAAGCACTTCACCGCCGCCCCTCAGGAATTCAAGCTCAAGACCAACATCGGTTGCACCTGTAAGGTGACGGTCCGAGTGATCAACGGTAGGGTCACCCTTGACCAAGGTTGGTCCCCCTACGCTACTGTTCACCAAATCAAGATTTGGTACCTCGTCACTTTCAAGCTGCTGACTCTGGGCAGCCTCAAGTTGACCGTCTTCAATAAAGATGACGTCAAGGTGGTGACGAAGTGCAAGAAGCATGACGTGGCCTTCGCCATGGGCGTCTAGAAAGTTCACTCTTGCGTGGTTTGCTTCATTTTAGCGTTGAGCGGTTTGTTTAAGATTATGTTGAATTATGTGCCACTATGTTGAACTGGCTACTATCTATGTCTTGCATCATTCCGAATGGAGATTATCAAACAACATGCGTTGCATCTAACCAAACAGTCTGACTTGGCTTTCTGCCTAAACAAGTCCGCAACCAAACAACATGTCTTGCCTTTCTTCGCTGCCAGGCTGGGGGTATGCATGCAACCGAATGATGCGCAGATGATGATTTTTTGTTTGCATTTGCTCAACCAGGCTCAACTAAGATAAATATGCAAAGTAACAAAAAACGACGCAGACAACCAAATGTTTGCTCTTAAGAATTAAAGTGGAGGAGCTTCAAACTGTGACTCGAGACGCACAGATGACTTTCTGTTATGGCCTCACTCTCACGGATGCAACAAAGAAGAAAGAAACTCGAGGACCATGTTCATGTCATTTCTCTATAATCACTTAGTTTTCACGCTCCTTGCGTTTTCCAGTTCCTAGTAATCAAGTTGTACAATGTTGGTCCTCGAGCGGTCAAGCTGATCGGACGAATGTGAAAATCGAGATCATTGTTAATTTTTTTCGAGTAGTAGTGTTGGTTTATGAATTGCCAACATCGATCTACTACATAATACGGGAGCATATATGTGAGTAATATACGGCAATGTGCAACGAGTCAGAATTTCTGTACAGTTAACCTTCCCATATGAGTATGGATATCAGTGCGTAGGTACGTTCCTCAGCTACAGAATTGACCTGCTTACAGTGTTACTAATCTTGTGCATCCACAAACAAAAATACAGAAGACAAACAATCTTGTTTTCTTGCACTTCGTAGCTGATGGCTGATGGCGCGGTTCTTGGCCGGTCATTTCGCAACTGATCGATCGGTTCTTCGCGCTCGATCGATTTCCTGACCACACTCTGCTCCTCACACCTCGATGCCGCTCTGCGAGACCCTGTCGTCGGGCGGGCTGATGGTGATCCAGAGCAGGGAGACGGTGATGGAGATGAGCCCCGCCCAGACGTAGACGATGGTCGGCGTGCGGCCCCGCCGCCCCATGAGGCCCTTGGCGAACGGGTAGTAGTGCGCCAGCACCCAGAAGCTGAAGAACCCGCCGCCCAGCAGCTTGCTGTACTGCGGGATCTCCGCGTACACGCAGCGCGACACCCCCACCACCATGGCTATGATGTTGATCCCGATGATGGCCAGCGGCGGGATGAAGAGCGACGTCCACTTGATGAGGTACAGCTCCGCGAACGGGTCGTCGTCGTCCTCCGCCGCCGCCTTCGCCGTCAGCGTGAACGATATCTCGATGCCGGCGGCCACCTTGAGCAGGCCCTGCAGCACGGCCGCCAGGTGCGCCGACGTGCCCCCGATCACCCAGAACTGCTCGTTGCGCCACCATTCCTCCAGCCCGATCCCGGACCACTTCACCTCCAGCAGGCACAGCAGCACGAGCGTGATGGTGATGAGCAGGAGATAGCAGAGGAAGGTCGGGTCCAGCGTGGCCACGATGAACTGCCCGGAGAAGAGGGAGAGCGCCGGCAGGAGGCAGTACATGATGAGGAAGAGGGACGTGAACGGGTAGATGCCCACGTTGATGTACGACATGCGCTGCAGGAACATGAGCCGGCGGGACGCCAGCAGCGCGTTGTTCTTGGAGAAGAAGATCTCCACGGACCCCGTCGCCCACCGGAGCACCTGGTGGAGCCGGTCGGTGAGGTTGATGGGCGCCGTGCCCCGGAACGCGTCGCGCTTCGTGATGCAGTACACGGAGCGCCACCCGCGGTTGTGCATCCGGTACCCGGTCACGACGTCCTCCGTCACGGAGCCGTAGATCCAGCCGACGCGCAGCCCCCACTCCGTGTTGTCCTCGTACCAGCAGGAGATCACCGAGACGGCCTCCGCCACGGTGGCGGCGTCGAGCGGCGGCCGCGGCATGAGCAGCGCGCCGGGCGGGCGGCCGTTCCGGACCGAGGGGTGGTCCGCCAGCGGCCGGCCCTGGTACTCGGCCACGGCGATGGACTCGATGAACATCTTGGACTTGCCGAACCGCTGCGGCGCCTCGTGGTCCGGGTGGTCGGACAGCGGGCGGAGCTCGTCGGCGACGCCGTCCCCAGAGCGTGCGTTCGGGTCGATGGGCACCCTGGTCTGGCCGACCAAGCCGTGGTACTCGACCGCGCGCGGCGGGTTGAAGCCGTAGATGGCGTAGCGGCGGAAGAGGCAGCCGGTGCCGACGTACATGGGCCCCTGGAGGCCGTCGAGCGCGCGCATGTTGCCGTCGAAGAAGACGGTGTTGTGGTTGGCGTAGCGGTCGGAGGGGTCGATGCCCTCGAAGCGCTGCGGGAACTGGATGTAGCAGATGCGGTCGCCGCCGCGGTCGAGCATGTAGCACATGGCCTCCCGGATGGCCTGGCAGTTGTACACGTAGTGATCGCAGTCGAAGTTGAGCATGAAGGGCCCGTTGGACAGGACCGCGGACGCGCGCACCATGGCGTTCATGGCGCCCGCCTTCTTGTTGTGGTCGTACCCCGGCCGCTTCTCCCGCGACAGGTACACGAACATGGGGATGCGCACGTCCACGTTGGTGAAGTCCAGGTACGCGTGGTCGTCCGCGTCCCCGTACACCACGTCGTGGTGAGGGTTCTTGATCATCACCTAATTGGTTGACAAGATCGTAGCATGAACACACACATCTGCGCGCCAAAATTCAAAAACGAAATGGCCAGTGTTGACGAAGACCTGGACGATGCTGGCGTGGTCTCCCTTGCCGTGGTCGGGGGCGGAGTCGAGCCAGGTGCCGGGCCAGTGGGTGCCGTCGGCCATCCAGGTGGCCTTGACGGGGGGCGGGGCGGCATCGGACGAGGCGGCGGCCGTCTCACGGGCGATTTTGCGCTCGTGGGCGTTCATGGCCTTGGCGCGCCGTTTGATGGCCTCGGGGAGGTCATTGATACGCACCTTGTACTCGTCGTACTCGCGCTTGATCCACCGCCGGTCCTTGACGAAGTCCGGCCGCTTCTTGCCTTTCGTGGGGTCGCCCTTCTGGGTGAAGTAGGCCTCCGGGTTGCGGGGCTCGATGGAGTGCTTGCGGCAGAAGGGCACCCACACCTTGGCGTAGGCGCAGGCCTCCGCCATGGCCTCGAAGGTGAGCAGCGCGCCGCCGTCGTCGGAGATGTAGACGAAGAGCTTCTCGACCGGGTAGTCGGTGGCGAGGATGGAGAGCAGCGTGTTGGCGGTGACGAGCGGCGGCTCCTTGTAGGGGTCGGCGGTGGAGATGAAGACGTCGAGCCCCGGCAGGTCGGAGCGGCCCGTCGGGTTGGACGGCGTCTTGGACTCGAACTTCTCCCGGAGCGCGGCCAGGTCGGCGGCGCGGTTGATGGGGTTCAGCTTGGGCATCTGGTCCAGGAGCCAGGAGAGGGCGAACCAGTACTCGCACACGATGGAGATCCCCCACAGCCACATCGCGTCCGGGTTGGGGTTCGTCGCGCGCCATACCAAGAAGAGAAACAGCGCCACGAACCGCACCAGCACCAGCAACCTGCCCACGTACGCAAATCCCCGCGTCACTTTGAAATTTAAATCATGTGCCGTGCTCGTGTCGTAACATTTTGATTGAAACTTGATAAATTGTACTCCCATGTAAAGTTTTTCAATTTTTTTTGGTGAACTCAACAAGTTTCTTGAATTTTGCGAACCTGTAGGGGCTTAGAATGCCCGGAGGAATGGCCACCTTCCGGCTCAGCGGCTTCCAGGGCTTGTCGACGAGGTCCTCCATCTTGACGCTGCCGCCGCCCATGCCGGCGCCGTCGTCGTTGTCCTCCTGCGGCCAGTACGCGTTCCCGATGCCGTACGTGCCCTGGGTCTCGAACAGCCACCGGTTGTGGTCGAACTCCCCGGTTTGGCTCCGCACCAGCAACGACTTGGACGGCGACGCCACCTGCACCGGGGAAAGCCGACGGTCCATCTTGCCGCCGCCGGCCGCGCCATCGTCGCCGCTCCGGCGGTTCACGAGCTTGGAGCCCGACGAGCGTGGCAAGGGAAGGTTGTCCGGCTTGGTTGGGCCGCCGGAGGCGGGAGCGGACGCGGCCCCTGGCTGGTTGTCTGGGGTGGGCGGCATGAAGACCGTGTAGTTGGTATGGTCGCTTGCCATGGTGGTGCGCTCGGGCGTGATGTCGATGTCGTCGGCGTTGTCGTTGGAGAGGCCGGCGAGGCGCTCGTTCGACGTCCGATGGACGCTATAACCTGCTGCCGGTAGCTTCGGCACGGACGGCGACGCGCGGGAGCGTTCCTCCTAGGTTGCTACGGCCGGTTTGGTGCCATTCTCTCCGCCATTGTTGCAAACTGAGTCCCACACGGAGAGGGAGATGTTTGCATGGCTTGGAGGGAATTGTGCGGGAGGGACGGACCGAGATGTGGAGTGGCGACACTTTCGGAGACCGGAAGCATCGAGGGAGAAAGGCGCTGTCATACATGCACTCGTGCAATCGAATAGCTAGCGCTCACATTCTTTTTCAGGATCTTTTTTAAACAGAGTATAGACGCAAGGGTCTTTTTTTTCTTCAAGAATACATCAAAGACGTACCTTAACTTTATGGAAAGAAGAAAAATATTTACAAGAGATTACAAACGGCACGCATCGCCTAGGTGTGCCTACACTCGAGCCCTCCTTTAAACATGCTAGGAATTACTCACAAAATTGTAGCACTCCACTCCTTTTCGCCACCGCCCATAAATGACGCTCCCTAAATATGAGCTGGACTGTGCCATGCTCGTTACAATTGTCATTCCTACCGAATACTCTCCCGTTCCTTTGCTTCCACAAACACCAACAAATAAGCACCACCAGTGAGTCAAAATCCTTCCGGTGGGTCTTTGGCACCAGCTTCCGAGACGTCGTCCACCATTCTTCCATATTGTTGCTTGTCCAGTTGGCATCAACCCCAGCAGTAGTCCAACCCTAGTAAGGCATTGGAACCACACTTGCCTGGCGAACACACATTGTGTCAAGATGTGGTCCATCGTGTCCTTCTCCTACTCGCATAAGTAACAAGGAGATGTTGAATCCTGTAAACCATGCCGGGTTCTCCTGTCTGAAGTCCATAGTTTGTACTGAGCCGCCAGCCACATGAAAATTTTGTATGAGAGAGGTGCTCCACACTTCGAGATCGGTGCGGCAAGCTGGAACCTGATCCCACCTTCACATAGCATTGCATATGCAGACGATGCCGTGTACTTCCCTGTGGGGTTCCACTCCTAAATTGGTCTGTCCTCCTCTCCTAGCTGCAGCTCAATTTGCATGACCGCCTCACACAGCCTTACGAATTGAGACAACCCATCTGAGGGAGTCCTGGATTAGGGGGTATCCGGATATCCGGATTATATCCTTTGGCCAGACTGTTGGACCATGAAGATACAAGATTGAAGACTTCGTCCCGTGTCCGGATGAGACTCTACTTGGCGTGGAAGGCAAGCTAGGCAATACAGATATGTATATCTCCTCCTTTGTAACCGACCTTGTGTAACCCTAGCCCCCTCCGGTGTCTGTATAAACCGGAGGGTTTTAGTCCGTAGGACAACATACAATCATACCATAGGCTAGCTTCTAGGGTTTAGCCTTTCCGATCTCGTGGTAGATCAACTCTTGTACTACTCATATTATCAAGAATAATCAAGCAGGACATAGGGTTTTAGCTCCATCAAGAGGGCCCGAACCTGGGTAAAACATCGTGTCCCCTGCCTCCTGTTACTATCCGCCTTAGACGCACAGTTCGGGACCCCCTACCCGAGATCCGCCGGTTTTGACACCGACATTGGTGCTTTCATTGAGAGTTCCTCTGTGCCGTCGCCGTAAGGAAGGATGCCTTGTCTCGTTGTTAAAAACAACATTACTGCCGGAGGAGCCCTAGCTGTCGGCCAAACTCTCCGGCTTGGCAGTTTCTGAAGGAAATATGCCCTAGAGGCAATAATAAAATTATTATTTATTTCCTTATTTCATGATAAATGTTTATTATTCATGCTAGAATTGTATTAACCGGAAACATAATACATGTGTGAATACATAGACAAACAGAGTGTCACTAGTATGCCTCTACTTGACTAGCTCGTTAATCAAAGATGGTTATGTTTCCTAACCATGAACAAAGAGTTGTTATTTGATTAATGGGATCACATCATTAGGTGAATGATCTGATTGACATGACCCATTCCATTAGCTTAGCACCCGATCGTTTAGTATGTTGCTATTGCTTTCTTCATGACTTATACATGTTCCTATGACTATGAGATTATGCAACTCCCGTTTGCCAGAGGAACACTTTGTGTGCTACCAAACGTCACAACGTAAATGGGTGATTATAAAGGTGCTCTACAGGTGTCTCCAAAGGTAAATGTTGGGTTGGCGTATTTCGAGATTAGGATTTGTCACTCCGATTGTCGGAGAGGTATCTCTGGGCCCTCTCGGTAATACACATCACATAAGCCTTGCAAGCATTGCAACTAATGAGTTAGTTGCGAGATGATGTATTAAGGAACGAGTAAAGAGACTTGCCGGTAACGAGATTGAACTAGGTATTGAGATACCGACGATCGAATCTCGGACAAGTAACATACCGATGACAAAGGGAACAACGTATGTTGTTATGCGGTCTGACCGATAAAGATCTTCATAGAATATGTAGGAGCCAATATGAGCATCCAGGTTCCGCTATTGGTTATTGACCGAAGACGTGTCTCGGTCATGTCTACATTGTTCTCGAACCCGTAGGGTCCGCACGCTTAAGGTTTCGATGACAGTTATATTATGAGTTTATGAGTTTTGATGTACCGAAGGAGTTCGGAGTCCCGGATGAGATCGGGGACATGACGAGGAGTCTCGAAATGGTCGAGACGTAAAAATCGATATATTGGATGACTATATTCGGACATCGGAAAGGTTCCGAGTGATTCGGGTATTTTTCGGAGTACCGGGTAGTTACGGGAGAAGCAATGGGCCTTGATGGGCTTTAGTGGGAAGAGGAGAAAGGGCCAAGGGGCTGCTGCGCCCCCCTCCCCTCTGGTCCGAATTGGACTAGGGAAAAGGGGGCCGGCCACCTTTCCTTCTCCTCCACTTCCTTCTCCCTTCCTCCCCTCTTGGTGGACTCCTACTAGGACTTGGAGTCCTAGTAGGACTCCACATCCTGGCCGCACCTAGCCTTGGCCGGCCTCCTCCTCCTCCATCCTTTATATACTGAGGCAAGGGGCACCCCATGAACACAAGTTGATCCACGTGATCTATTCCTTAGCCGTGTGCGGCGCCCCCAGCCACCATAGTCCTCGATAATATTGTAGCGGTGCTTAGGCGAAGCCCTGCTGCTGTAGTGCATCAAGATCGTCACCACGCCGTCGTGCTGACGGAACTCTTCCCCGAAACTTTGCTGGATCGGAGTCCGGGGATCGTCATTGAGCTGAACGTGTGCTAGAACTCGGAGGTGCCGTAGTTTCGGTGCTTGATCGGTCGGATCGTGAAGACGTACGACTACATCAACCAAACGCTTCCGTTGTCGATCTACTAGGTATGTAGATCACACTCCCCCCCTCTCGTTGCTATGCATCACATGATCTTGCATGTGCGTAGGAAATTTTTTGAAATTACTACGTTCCCCAACAGTTTCATCATGACCGCCAGTTTGGCCGCTGCACCGACGATGACTTCTCGGGTCATCGAAAACAGCCTCCACGTCGGCTTGGAATTCGCTGAGCAGATGGATCCAATGGACCTCTCTTCCCTAAACGAGCTCTTGGATCGCATCGCCGCCTTGGGAGTCGCTACGGACTATGATCGGATTGCGCTTAAACCCGATCAAAGGGAGATTAACTCTCCACCGGTCACCCATCATGTTGCGGTGGTGGAGGAACAATGCGGCGATTCTTCCTCTATCTTGAGGACTAACTATGTCCGGATTCCTGAGCTCTCCGAACCGGATACCTGTTTTCGGGAGGACATCACCCAAGCCCTCAACCTATAGTCAGGCAGCAGGCCAGACTCATCGGGCAACATCCCGGAATCCGAACTTCCAAGATCGGAAACTCCTCGGCCCCTGGGTCTCAGATCGGGTAGGGGTTCGGACTCAAACCCACCCACCCACCCAGACATAAATGATCTTTCCCACATCAGGTAAGAGCCCCATGAAACAGTACATCATTATTGGGCCAGATTCCTCCTTGTGATGAACAAGGTTAAGGACTGCCGCGAGGAAAACGCAGTCTCACTTTTCTGTAATAACTGCACGGACAAGGGAATCCTTAACGCCATAAGTCGCCGTGACATATCACGCTTCGCCGACTTGGCGTCCATAGTACGAAAGTACTGTGCGATGGAAAGTGCCTGGAAAACCGAAACGAAATTTTTGGATAATCCGCTCCGAATATACACCCAGTCCGAAGTAAAAGGATGCACTATCATCAGACACCCGAGTTAATTACAAAGAAGCAAAAAACCTCTACAGGGCATGGAACCGTATTGGAGGGATGGCTCAACGGACCCTGCAAAATTCATAGTACAGCGGATACCATACCAACACACAACCTCAGAGCATGTTGGATACTTCGGCAGGTGGCCAAAAGTGGCGAGGATCTTCTCATCCCAGATGCCACAAAGCACCATCCCAGAAATAACAATACGGTATTAACAGTCTTTGAGACCTTCGCATCAAATAATAGGCACAAGCGAACACTCCGCATCATTGCTGAAATCTGCCACGTAGCAGCAATAAATCCATGGAGCGACACGGCTATTACCTTCAATGCCAGTGACGAACCTAAATTCTGAACAGCCCAAGCACCAGCTGCATTGGTCCTCAGTCCAATTGTGAACGACTTTCGACTCACCAATGTACTCATGGACGGCAGCGGTGGATTAAACCTCATCTACGAGGAAACTCTTCAAAAAATAGAAATAGACTGGAACCGCATTGAGCAAAGCAGCACAACCTTCAGAGGAATCATCCCCAGTCGGGAAGCACGCTGTGCTGGGAAAATCACACTAGATGTGGTATTCGGCACGCCGGAGAACTATAGGTCCGAAGAAATTACATTCCAAGTGGCCCCGTTCAGTAGTGGATACCACGCCCTATTGGGACGGGAGGCGTTCACGATCTTCCAAGCCATACCCCATTATGGGTACATGAAGCTCAAAATGCCCGGGCCCAACGGAACCATCACTCTCACTAGTGACCCGGACACAACACTCCGTGTCGAAAACAAAACAGCCACATTGGCCCTCGAGGCATTATCCGAAGCCCTTTCGGCCGAGGAATTAACTGCGCTACGCTCCACAGTGGACAGGGACGACGTGATACTTGACAAGAGATCCAAGTACACCTCTTTAAACCAGCAGATGAAATAGTCAAATTCCAAGTCCATCCAACGGACACTACAAAAACAGCCTCCATCAGGGCACAGTTAAACCCCACCATGGACACCGCACTACGAGAGTTCCTGCGCGAGAATTGGGACATATTCGGCTGGCACCCCTCAAACTGTTGGAAATATGCCCTAGAGGCAATAATAAATTAGTTATTATTATATTTCCTTGTTCATGATAATCGTTTATTATCCATGCTAGAATTGTATTGATAGGAAACTCAGATACATGTGTGGATACATAGACAACACCATGTCCCTAGTAAGCCTCTAGTTGACTAGCTCGTTGATCAATAGATGGTTACGGTTTCCTGACCATGGACATTGGATGTTGTTGATAACGGAATCACATCATTGGGAGAATGATGTGATGGACAAGACCCAATCCTAAGCCTAGCACAAAGATCGTGTAGTTCATATGCTAAAACTTTTTCTAATGTCAAGTATCATTTCCTTAGACCATGAGATTGTGCAACTCCCGGATACCGTAGGAATACTTTGGGTGTGCCAAACGTCACAACGTAACTGGGTGGCTATAAAGGTACACTACAGGTATCTCCGAAAGTGTCTGTTGGGTTGGCACGAATCGAGACAGGGATTTGTCACTCCGTGTGATCGGAGAGGTATCTCTGGGCCCACTCGGTAGGACATCATCATAATGTGCACAAAGTGACCAAGGAGTTGATCACGGGATGATGTGTTACGGAACGAGTAAAGAGACTTGCCGGTAACGAGATTGAACAAGGTATCGGGATACCGACGATCGAATCTCGGGCAAGTACAATACCGCTAGACAAAGGGAATTGTATACGGGATTGATCGAATCCTCGACATCATGGTTCATCTGATGAGATCATCGTGGAACATGTAGGAACCAACATGGGTATCCAGATCCCGCTGTTAGTTATTAGCCGGAGAACGTCTCGGTCATGTCTGCATGGTTCCCGAACCCGTAGGGTCTACACACTTAAGGTTTGATGACGCTAGGGTTATAAGGAATAGATATACATGATTACTGAATGTTGTTCGGAGTCCCGGATGAGATCCCGGACGTCACGAGGAGTTCTGGAGTGGTCCGGAGGTAAAGATTTATATATGGGAAGTCCTGTTTTGGTCACTGGAAAAGTTTCGGGTTTTACCGGTAGTGTACCGGGACCACCGGAGGGGTCCGGGGGTCCACCAAGTGGGGCCACCAGCCCCGGAGGGCTGCATGGGCCAAGTGTGGGAGGGGACCAGCCCTAGGTGGACTGGTGCGCCCCCCCACCAAGGCCCAAGGCGCCTCCAAGAGGGAAGGGGGGCAAACCCTAGGGCAGATGGGCCCTAAGGCCCACCCCAGGTGCGCCTCCCCCTCTCCCCCTTGTGGCCGCCACCTAGATGGCATCTGGGGGCTGCCGCCATCCCTAGGGAGGGAACCCTAGGTGGGGGCACAGCCCCTCCCCTCCCCCTATATATACTTGAGGTTTGGGCTGCCCAACACACATGAGTTCCTTCCTTCTTGGCGTAGCCCTACCCCTCTCCCTCCTCGTCTCTTGCGGTGCTTGGCGAAGCCCTGCTGGAGTACCACGCTCCTCCACCACCACCACGCCGTTGTGCTACTGCTGGATGGAGTATTCCTCAACCTCTCCCTCTCTCCTTGTTGGATCAAAGGCATGGGAGACGTCACCGGGTTGTACGTGTGTTGAACGCGGAGGTGACGTCCGTTCGGCACTAGGATCTCCGGTGATTTGGATCACGACGAGTACGACTCCTTCAACCCCGTTCTCTTGAACGCTTCCGCATAGCGATCTACAAGGGTATGTAGATGCACTCTCCTTCCCCTCGTTGCTGGTTTCTCCATAGATAGATCTTGGTGACACGTAGGAAAATTTTGAATTTCTGCTACGTTCCCCAACAGTGGCATCATGAGCTAGGTCTATTGCGTAGATTCTATGCACGAGTAGAACACAAAGTAGTTGTGGGCGTTGATTTTGTTCAATATGCTTACCGTTACTAGTCCAATCTTGATTCGGCGGCATTGTGGGATGAAGCGGCCCGGACCGACCTTACACGTACTCTTACGTGAGACTGGTTCCACCGACTGACATGCACTAGTTGCATAAGGTGGCTAGCGGGTGTCTGTCTCTCCCACTTTAGTCGGATCGGATTCGATGAAAAGGGTCCTTATGAAGGGTAAATAGCAATTGGCATATCACGTTGTGGTTTTTGCGTAGGTAAGAAACGTTCTTGCTAGAAACCCATAGCAGCCACGTAAAACATGCAAACAACAATTAGAGGACGTCTAACTTGTTTTTGCAGGGTATGCTATGTGATGTGATATGGCCAAGAAGAATGTGATGAATGATATGTGATGTATGAGATTGATCATGTTCTTGTAATAGGAATCACGACTTGCATGTCGATGAGTATGACAACCGGCAGGAGCCATAGGAGTTGTCTTTATTTATTGTATGACCTGCGTGTCATTGAACAACGCCATGTAATTACTTTACTTTATTGCTAACCGGTAGCCATAGTAGTAGAAGTAATAGTTGGCGAGACAACTTCATGGAGACACGATGATGGAGATCATGATGATGGAGATCATGGTGTCATGCCGGTGACAAGATGATCATGGAGCCCCAAGATGGAGATCAAAGGAGCTATATGATATTGGCCATATCATGTCACTATTATTTGATTGCATGTGATGTTTATCATGTTTTTGCATCTTGTTTACTTAGAACGACGGTAGTAAATAAGATGATCCCTCATAATAATTTCAAGAAAGTGTTCCCCCTAACTGTGCACCGTTGCGACAGTTCGTTGTTTCGAAGCACCACGTGATGATCGGGTGTGATAGATTCTAACGTTCACATACAACGGGTGTAAGACAGATTTACACACGCGAAACACTTAGGTTGACTTGACGAGCCTAGCATGTACAGACATGGCCTCGGAACACAAGAGACCGAAAGGTCGAGCATGAGTCGTATGGTAGATACGATCAACATGAAGATGTTCACCGATGATGACTAGTCCGTCTCACGTGATGATCGGACACGGCCTAGTTGACTCGGATCATGTAATCACTTAGATGACTAGAGGGATGTCTATCTGAGTGGGAGTTCATAAGATGAACTTAATTATCCTGAACATAGTCAAAAGGTCTTCGCAAATTATGTCGTAGCTCGCGCTTCAGTTCTACTGTTTAGATATGTTCCTAGAGAAAATTTAGTTGAAAGTTGATAGTAGCAATTATGCGGACTAGGTCCGTAAACTGAGGATTGTCCTCATTGCTTCATAGAAGGCTTATGTCCTTAATGCACCGCTCAGTGTGCTGAACCTCGAACGTTGTCTGTGGATGTTGTGAACATCTGACATACACATTTTGATAACTACGTGATAGTTCAGTTAAACGGCTTAGAGTTGAGGCACCGAAGACGTTTTGAAACGTGGCGAAACATATGAGATGTTTCGAGGGCTGAAATTGGGATTTCAGGCTCGTGCCCACGTCAAGAGGTATAAGACCTCCGACGATTTTCTTAGCCTGCAAACTAAGGGAGAAAAGCTCAATTGTTGAACTTGTGCTCAGATTGTCTGAGTACAACAATCGCTTGAATCGAGTGGGAGTTGATCTTCCAGATGAAATAGTGATGGTTCTCTGAAGTCATTACCACCAAGCTGCTAGAGCTTCGTGATGAACTATAATATAGCAGGGACATATATGACGATCCTTGAGATATTCGCGATGTTTGACACCACAAAAGTAGAAATCAAGAAGGAGCATCAATTGTTGATGGTTGGTGAAACCACTAGTTTCAAGAAGGGCAAGGGTAAGAAGGGATACTTCATGAAACGGCAAATCAGCTGTTGTTCTAATGAAGAAACTCAAAGGTGAACCCAAGCCCGAGACTAAGTGCTTCTGTATTAAGGGGAACAGTCACTGAAGCAGAACCACCCTAGATACTTGGTAGATGAGAAGGCTGGCAAGGTCGACAGAAGTATATTGGATATGCATTATAATGTGTACTTTACTAGTACTCCTAGTAGCACCAGGGTATTAGATACCGGTTCGGTTGCTAAGTGTTAGTAACTCGAAACAAAAGGCTACGAATAAACGGAGACTAGCTAAAGGTGAGATGACAATATGTGTTGGAAGTATTTCCAAGGTTGATCAAATATCGTACGCTCCCTCTACCATCAAGATTGGTGTTTGCGTTGAGCATAGACATGATTGGATTATGTCTATCGCAATACGGTTATTCATTTAAGGAGAATAATGGTTACTCTGTTTATTTGAATAATACCTTCAATGGTCTTGCACCTAAAATGAATGGTTTATTGAATCTCGATCGTAGTGATACACATGTTCATGCCAAAAGATATAAGATAGTAATGATAGTACCACCTACTTGTGGCACTGCCACGTAAGTCATATCGGTATAAAACGCATGAAGAAGCTCCATGTTGATGGATCTTTGGGCTCACTCGTTTTGAAAAGTTTGAGACATGCGAACCATGTCTATTGGTGTATATGCATGAAGAAACTCCATGCAAATGGACCGTTTGGACTCACTTGATTTTGAATCACTTGAGACATGCAAATCATACCACATGGGCAAGATGACTGAAAGCCTCGTTTTCAGTAAAATGGAACTAGAAAGCAACTTGTTGGAAGTAATACATTTTGATGTGTGCAGTCCAATGAGTGCTGAGGCGTGTAGTGGATATCGTTATGTTCTTACTTCACAGATGATTTGAGTAGATGTTGAGTATATTTACTTGATGAATCACGAGTCTGAATTATTGAAAGGTTCAAGTAATTTCAGGGTGAAGTTGAAAGATCGTCGTGACAAGAGGATAAAAGATCTATGATATGATCATAGAGATGAATATCTGAATTACGAGTTTGGCACAGAATTAAGACATTGTGGAAATTGTTTCACAACTAATACAGCCTGGAACACCATAGTGTGATGGTGTGTCCGAACATCATAACTGCACCCTATTGGATATGATGCATACCATGATGTCTCTTATCGAATTACCACGATAGTTTATGGGTTAGGCATTAGAGACAACCACATTCACTTTAAATAGGGCACCACGTAATTCCGATGAGATGACACCGTATGAACTATGGTTTAGAGAAACCTAAGCTGTCATTTCTTAAAAGTTTGGGGCTGCGACGCTTATGTGAAAAAAGTTTCAGGCTGATAAGCTCGAACCCAAAGCGGATAAATGCATCTTCATAGGACACCCAAAACAGTTGGGTATACCTCCTGTCTCAGATCCGAAAGCAATAAGGGATTGTTTCTAGAATCGGGTCCTTTCTCGAGGAAAAGTTTCTCTCGAAAGAATTGAGTGGGAGGATGGTGGAGACTTGATGAGGTTATTGAACCGTCACTTCAACTAGTGTATAGCAGGGCACAAGAGTTGTTCCTGTGGCACCTACACCAATTGAAGTGGAAGCTTATGATATTGATCATGAGACTTCGGATCAAGTCACTCCCAAACCTCGTGGGATGACAAGGATGCGTACTACTTCAGAGTGGTACGTAATCCTGTCTTGGAAGTCATGTTGCTAGACAACAATGAACCTACGAGCTATGGAGAAGCGATGGTGGGCCCGGATTCCGATAAATGGCTCGAGGCCATAAAATCCGAGAGAGGATCCATGTATGAAAACAAAGTGTAGACTTTGGCAGAACGGCTCGATGGTCGTAAGGCTGTTGAGTACAGATGGATTTTAAAAGGAAGACGGACAATGATGGTAAGTATCACCATTAAGAAAGCTCGACTTGTCGTTAAGATTTTTTCCGACAAGTTCAAGGAGTTGACTATGATGAGACTTTCTCACTCGTAGCGATGCTAAGAGTCTGTTGGAATTATATTAGCGATTACTGCATTATTTATGAAATCTTGCAGATAGGATGTCAAAACATTGTTTCCTCGACGATTTTCTTGAGGAAAGGTTGTATGTGATACAACCGGAAGGTTTTGTCAATCCTGAAAGATGCTAATAAGTATGCAAAGCTCCAGCAATCCTTCTAAGGACTGGAGTAAGCATCTCGGAGTTGGAATGTATGCTTTGATGAGATGATCAAAGATTTTGGGTGTATACAAAGTTTATGAGAAACTTGTATTTCCAAAGAAATGAGTGGGAGCACTATAGAATTTCTGATGAGTATATGTTGTTGACGCATTGTGGATCAGAAATGACGTAGAATTTCTGGAAAGCATATAGGGTTATTTGGAAAGTTTTTTTCAATGGAAAGCCTGGATTAAGCTACTTGAACATTGAGCATCAAGATCTATAAGGATAGATCAAAACGCTTAATGGTACTTTCAAATGAGCACATACCTTGACATGATCTTGAAGGTGTTCAAGATGGATCAGTCAAAGAAGGAGTTCTTGCCTGAGTTGTAAGGTATGAAGTTAAGACTAAAAGCTCGACCACGGCAGAAGAAAGAGAAAGGACGAATGTCGTCCCCTATGCTTTTGTCATAGGCTCTATACGGTATGCCATGCTGAGTACCGCACCTGATGTGTGCCTTGCCACATGTCTGGCAAGAGGGTACAAAGGTGATCCAGGAGTGGATCACTAGATAGCGGTCAAAATTGTCCTTGGAGTAATAAGGACATGTTTCTCGATTATGGAGGTGATAAAGAGTTCGGCGTAAAGGGTTACATCGATGCAAGCTTTAACACCTATCCGAATGACTCTGAGTAGCAAACCGGATACGTATAGTGGAGCAACCATTTGGAATAGCTCCAAGTGGAGCGTGGAAGCAGCATTTATAATATGACCTAGAGATTTGCAAAGTACATACGGATCTGATTGTTGCAGACCCGTTGACTAAAACCTCTCTCACAAGCAAAACATGATCAAACCCCAGAACTCATTGAGTCTTAATCACATGATGATGTGAACTAGTTTAGTGACACTAGTAAACTCTTTGGATGTTGGTCACATGGCGATGTGACCTGTGAGTGTTAATCACATGGCGATGTGAACTAGATTATTGACTCTAGTGCAAGTGGGAGACTGTTGGAAATATGCCCTAGAGGCAATAATAAATTAGTTATTATTATATTTCCTTGTTCATGATAATCGTTTATTATCCATGCTAGAATTGTATTGATAGGAAACTCAGATACATGTGTGGATACATAGACAACACCATGTCCCTAGTAAGCCTCTAGTTGACTAGCTCGTTGATCAATAGATGGTTACGGTTTCCTGACCATGGACATTGGATGTCGTTGATAACGGGATCACATCATTGGGAGAATGATGTGATGGACAAGACCCAATCCTAAGCCTAGCACAAAGATCGTGTAGTTCGTATGCTAAAGCTTTTCTAATGTCAAGTATCATTTCCTTAGACCATGAGATTGTGCAACTCCCGGATACCGTAGGAATACTTTGGGTGTGCCAAACGTCACAACGTAACTGGGTGGCTATAAAGGTACACTACAGGTATCTCCGAAAGTGTCTGTTGGGTTGGCACGAATCGAGACTGGGATTTGTCACTCCGTGTGATCGGAGAGGTATCTCTGGGCCCACTCAGTAGGACATCATCATAATGTGCACAAAGTGACCAAGGAGTTGATCACGGGATGATGTGTTACGGAACGAGTAAAAGAGACTTGCCGGTAACGAGATTGAACAAGGTATCGGGATACCGACGATCGAATCTCGGGCAAGTACAATACCGCTAGACAAAGGGAATTGTATACGGGATTGATCGAATCCTCGACATCATGGTTCATCCGATGAGATCATCGTGGAACATGTAGGAACCAACATGGGTATCCAGATCCCGCTGTTGGTTATTGACCGGAGAACGTCTCGGTCATGTCTGCATGGTTCCCGAACCCGTAGGGTCTACACACTTAAGGTTCGATGACGCTAGGGTTATAAGGAATAGATATACGTGGTTACCGAATGTTGTTCGGAGTCCCGGATGAGATCCCGGACGTCACGAGGAGTTCCGGAATGGTCCGGAGGTAAAGATTTATATATGGGAAGTCCTGTTTTGGTCACCGGAAAAGTTTCGGGTTTTACCGGTAGTGTACCGGGACCACCGGAGGGGTCCGGGGGTCCACCAAGTGGGGCCACCAGCCCCGGAGGGCTGCATGGGCCAAGTGTGGGAGGGGACCAGCCCCAGGTGGGCTGGTGCGCCCCCCCACCAAGGCCCAAGGCGCCTCCAAGAGGGAAGGGGGGCAAACCCTAGGGCAGATGGGCCCTAAGGCCCACCCCAGGTGCGCCTCCCCCTCTCCCCCTTGTGGCAGCCACCCAGATGGGATCTGGGGGCTGCCGCCACCCCTAGGGAGGGAACCCTAGGTGGGGGCGCAGCCCCTCCCCTCCCCCTATATATACTTGAGGTTTGGGCTGCCCAACACACATGAGTTCCTCTCCTTCTTGGCGCAGCCCTACCCCTCTCCCTCCTCGTCTCTTGCGGTGCTTGGCGAAGCCCTGCTGGAGTACCACGCTCCTCCACCACCACCACGCCGTTGTGCTGCTGCTGGATGGAGTCTTCCTCAACCTCTCCCTCTCTCCTTGCTGGATCAAAGGCATGGGAGACATCATCGGGCTGTACGTGTGTTGAACGCGGAGGTGCCGTCCGTTCGGCACTAGGATCTCCGGTGATTTGGATCACGACGAGTACGACTCCTTCAACCCCGTTCTCTTGAACGCTTCCGCATAGTGATCTACAAGGGTATGTAGATGCACTCTCCTTCCCCTCATTGCTGGTTTCTCCATAGATAGATCTTGGTGACACGTAGGAAAATTTTGAATTTCTGCTACGTTACCCAACACAAACATGCCAGGAATCCCACGCAGGCTGGCCGAGCACAGCCTCAATATCCTAAAGGGATTCAAGCCGGTCAAGCAGGCTCTTCGGATTTTCTCTGAACCTAAGAGACAGGCTATGGGAGAGGAACTAGCCAAGTTATTGGAGGCCGGATTCAGTAGAGAAATAAAACACCCGGACTGGCTAGCAAACCTGGTGATGGTACCAAAGAAGGACAAATCCTGGCGCCTATGTGTCGATTCCAAGGACCTCAACAAGGCTTGCCCAAAGGATCCCTTCCCCCTCCCTCGCATTGATCAAATTATCGATGCTACCGCAGGACATGAGTCATTGTGTTTCCTCGACGCATACTCTGGCTACCACCAAATCAAGATGGCGGATCCCGGCCAAGCCGCAACGACATTTATCACACCATATGGCCCCTTCTGTTTTAACACAATGCCTTTTGGGCTCAAAAACTCCGGCGCAACATATCAGCGCATGATTCAGACATGTCTGGAGAAACAGATAGGCAAAACAGTAGAGGCATACGTAGATGATGTGGTCGTTAAAACCAAACATGTCGACTCTCTAATAGACGACTTGAGGCTCACATTCGACAACCTCCGAACATACGACATCAAACTCAATCCGGAAAAATGCGTTTTCAGTGTACCAGCCGGAAAGCTCCTGGGCTTCATTGTCTCCAGTAGAGGAATTGAAGCTAATCCGGCCAAAATCCGAGCTCTATCACAGTTGGATATACCAACGAACCTCAAACAAACCCAGAAACTAACTGGATGTGTGGCGGCTCTAAGCCGCTTTATCTCCCGCTTAGGAGAAAAGGCATTACCCCTTTATCGCCTCCTTCGGCGCACCGAACACTTCGAGTGGACGGACGCTGCCACAGCCGGATTGGAAGAAATAAAATGCATACTGGCAACCAACCCAATCCCGGCCGCGCCAAACATCGGCTAACCAATGTTGTTGTACATTGCGGCAACTCATCAAGTTGTAAGCGCAGTGCTCGTCGTCGAACGAGAAGCGGACGGACATAAGTTCCCTCTTCAAAAGTCGGTATATTATGTATCCACTGTCCTCACTCCATGCAAATCGCGGTACCCACATTATCAAAAGATAGCCTATGCGGTATTCATGGCATCCCGGAAGCTGCGACACTACTTTCAAGAGTGTTCGATTATAGTAGCCTTAGAAGTGACACTTAATGATATCATAAACAACCGCGATGCCACAGGCTGGATTGCCAAATGGGCCATTGAGCTCCTCCCGTTCGACATAACATACAAACCTCGGCGAGCCATTAAATCGCAAGTATTGTCCGACTTTGTCGCTGAATGGACGGAAGCCGAACTCCCTAAAGAGTACGGCGCATACTCCAATTGGATCATGCACTTCGACGGCTCCAAAATGCTGGCTGGTCTGAGGGCTGGCGTCGTCCTGACGTCCCCAACCGGAGATACAGTGCAATATGTACTGCAGATACTGTATACCGACTCCAACAACGCAGCCGAATACGAAGCCATGTTACATAGTCTCCGGATGGCAGTTTCCATAGGCATTCAACACCTGGAGGTGCGCGGGGATTCGAACCTCGCAATATCTCAAATAAATGGAGACTTCAATGCCAAGGATCCGAAGATAGCGGCCTATCGAAATGCCATCCTAAAGATGTCAGCTCGGTTCAAGGGACTCGAATTTCACCATGTGGCTCGGGAAAACAATCAGGCGGCGGATATCCTCGCCCGCATCGGCGCAAAACATGATACAGTCCCCCAACATATTTTTGGAGAGGTTATTTAAGCCATCCGTGGTATGGGAAGGGGACACCGGTAACAATAGTCCGGACCCGGCCAAGATGCCCGATACCGAACACTCTGACATAATCGGAGGCTCTGCCACCGAAATAACACCTTCAGCCCACGTCATAATGGCCATCATTGCCCCGTGGATAGAACTATTCTTGGCCTACCTAACTAGGCAGGAACTTCCCGCGGACCAAAATGAGGCACGCTGCATAGTGCGGTGATCTAAAGCCTACAGGGTCCACAAGGGAGAGCTGTATAAAAAAGCACTACCAGAGTCCTTCAAAGGTGCATCTCCGAAGAGGAAGGGCGGACGCTTTTGGCAGAAATTCACGCCGAACTTGGCAGCCACCATGCCGCAGCCTAGGCCCTTGTAAGCAAGGCCTTCCGTACAGGGTTTTATTGGCCGACGGCCCGGGCAGACGCACAGGACTTGGTCCAACGCTGCGCCGGTTGCCAGCCTTTTGCAAACCAAAGCCACATGCCACCCACCGCCCTCCAAACAATCCCCATTACCTGGCCCTTCGCGGTCTGGGGGCTTGACATGGTTGGACCCCTTAAAGGGGAAACCCATAAGAAAAAATACTTACTGGTCATGGTGGATAAATTCACCAAATGTATAGAAGCTAAACCTGTTAAAACAACCGAATCCAGACCGGTGATAGACTTCATATCCGGGGTCGTACACTGATATGGCGTCCCCCACAGCATCATCACTGACAACGACATGAACTTCACGGCCGATGAGGTAAAACTCTAGTGCAGCAGCATGGGCATCAAGCTTGATTATGCTTCCGTCTATCACCCACAAACCAACGACCAAGTTGAGCGAGCAAACAATCTTATCATGAGCGGCATTAAACCTAGATTAGTGCGGTCCTTAAAGGAGTCTAACACGCACTGGGTAGAGGAGCTCGACTCCGTACTCTGGGGGCAGCAGACCACGCCGAATCGCACTACCGGATATACACCCTTCTTTATGGTGTACGACACAAAGACAGTTCTGCCCTGCGACATAATTCATGACTCACCTCGAGTGCGCATGTACGAAGAAAGAGAAGCCGAGCTCGATCGGCAGGACAGTCTGGACACCCTGGAGGAGGAGCGCGACGTGGCAAAAGCCCGTTCCGCATTTTATCAGCAACAGGCTCGCAGATACCAAAGCAGAGAAGTACGGACCAAAACTTATAACGTTGGTGAGTTAGTTCTACGCCTGCAGGAGAAGAAAAAGTCCAAGATCGAGCCCAAATGGGAAGGTCCCTTCATTATTGACCAAGTTCTGACCGGTGGAGCGTACCGTCTGCGGGATGCATCGAATAATCGACTTGAGCCGAACCCATGGAACGCAGCCAGGCTCCAAAGATTCTACGCCTAGCGCCGGACTCTATGTTCGTCTCCTTCCTCTGTTCATTTTTTGCATATACATTGTCTGTCTTTTTTCTCTTTCTTTCTTTCTTTTATTCTTTCTCTAGGCCTTCAAGGGCCAACTTGTGCCTCGCTCGCACATTATAGATGCGCTAACCGCGCTCATTATACCTGGGGGCTTCTTACAAAGAAGCTTAATTATCTATCTGGGCTTCACGCCCCGTACATGTGTTATTCTTCCGCATGTACCTTTTCTTCGCCACTATATGCATCGATATGACTTAAGTTTTGGCCAAGCTGGTGTTGGAAATATGCCCTAGAGGCAATAATAAATTAGTTGTTATTATTATATTTCATTGTTCATGATTGTTTATTATCCATGCTAGAATTGTATTGATAGGAAACTCAGATACATGTGTGGATACATAGACAACACGATGTCCCTAGTAAGCCTCTAGTTGACAAGCTCGTTGATCAATAGATGGTTACGGTTTCCTGACCATGGACATTGGATGTCGTTGATAACGGGATCACATCATGAGGAGAATGATGTGATGGACGAGACCCAATCCTAAGCCTAGCACAAAGATCGTGGAGTTCGTATGCTAAAGCTTTTCTAATGTCAAGTATCATTTCCTTAGATCATGAGATTGTGCAACTCCCGAATACCGTAGGAGTGCTTTGGGTGTACCAAACATCACAACGTAACTAGGTGGCTATAAAGGTTCACTACAGGTATCTCCGAAAGTGTCTATTGGGTTGGCACCAATCGAGACTGGGATTTGTCACTCCGTGTAAACGGAGAGGTATCTCTGGGCCCACTCGGTAGGACATCATCATAATGTGCACGATGTGATCAAGGAGTTGATCACGGGATGATGTGTTATGGAATGAGTAAAGAGACTTGCCGGTAACGAGATTGAACAAGGTATCGGGATACCGACGATCGAATCTCGGGCAAGTATCGTACCGATGGACAAAGGGAATTGTATACGGAATTGATTGAATCCTTGACATTGTGGTTCATCCGATGAGATCATCGTGGAGCATGTGGGAGCCAACATGGATATCCAGATCCCGCTATTGGTTATTGACCGGAGAGTTGTCTCGGCCATGTCTGCATGACTCCTGAGCCCGTAGGGTCTACACACTTAAGGTTCGATGACGCTAGGGTTATAGGGAATGGATGTACGTGGTTACCGAATGTTGTTTGGAGTCCCGGATGAGATCCCGGACGTCACGAAGAGTTCCGGAATGGTCTGGAGGTAAAGATTTATATATGGGAAGTCATCATACGGTCACCGGAATAATTCGGGGGTTACCGGTATTGTACCGGGACCACCGGAGGGGTTCCGGGGGTCCACTGGGAGGGTCCACCTGCCCCGGAGGGCCCTATGGGCTGTGTGTGGAGAGGGACCAGCCCCTTAGTGGGCTGGGCGCCTCCCCCCTAGGGCCCATGCGCCTAGGGTTTGGGGGAACCCTAAAAGGGGGGGCGCCCCCCTTGCCTTGGGGGGCAAGGCAACCCCCCCTGGCCGCCGCCCCCTCCTTAGATTGGATCTGAGGGGGCCGGCCCCCCTCTCCCTTGCCCCTATATATATGTGGGGGTGGGAGGGCAGCCACACCCAAGTTCTGGCGCAGCCCTCCCCCTCTCCCAAGTCCTCCTCTTCTCCCGCGGTGCTTGGCGAAGCCCTGCAGGATTGCCACGCTCCTCCACCACCACCACGCCGTCGTGCTGCTGCTGGACGGAGTCTTCCCCAACCTCTCCTTCTCCCCTTGCTGGATCAAGGAGTAGGAGACGTCACCGGGCTGCACGTGTGTTGAACGCGGAGGCGCCGTGGTTCGGCGCTTAGATCAGAATCAACCGTGATCTGAATCGCTACGAGTACGACTCCTTCATCCTCGTTCTTGCAACGCTTCCGCTTAGCGATCTACAAGGGTATGTAGATGCACTCTCCTTCCCCTCGTTGCTAGATTACTCCATAGATTGATCTTGGTGATGCGTAGAAAATTTTAAATTTCTGCTACGATCCCCAACAGCTGGGTTGCCTGGCTCTTGTATTTATGCCCTACGTTCTCATTAATTCGGCTAGGGTATAAGGGGAGCACCTCTGCGATTGTTACTACCGGGTCAACCTGATATGTACCTCAGACTGGGTGAAGCCGAAAGCTAGCGTTCTTAAGGGAATATACGGTCGGTGAACAAAAGATGATTTTTATTTATTTATTTTCCATATGTGCCCCCAGATGTTTTTGCCTGCGTTTCCTCTCGCAGTACGGACATGCACTTTAGGGCATGCATACCCAGGGAAAGGAACCCTTAACGCAACTATTCTCCCTGGAAGATGTTTCTTACTACCCATGTAATATAACATAACTAGTTGGGCACTTGTCTGTTCAAGCACTAATGACCCCTACGCCTGGTTTCCACACATACCCCGGTTCTTATATAATTAGGCGGGTATTCGGACACACTTCGGACTATCGGGTCCCGAGGTTGAAGCGAAAAGGTCCGCCATGACAAATGATCTACAATCCGGCTAGAAGGCATTATACATGTCACTTTAATTACATAGTCATGTAGACTGACTAAATTCCTCTTCTATACCATCCAACAGACGGTCTAGCCTACAATCCTGTTGGGAATACTTTGCGGCTAATTCTACTTGCCCATACACTAAGCTAACGGGGATCTCTTTCCCATCGGGCCCCACAGGTCTGACCTCGGCCATGTGGTTCGGGTCAGTCTTGGTATACCGCATCTTCACCATGGCCCAGGCTTCCCTGGCACCTTGACGGCAGGCCGATATCTTCCATAATCGGAAGCGCCGTCGTGCACCCTTGAGCTTCTCCGCAAGCTCTCCAATGCCTTCTGGCAGGGAGACGGCTGGCCACAAGGCCTGGGCAACACCTTGCATCACCTGCCGAACTTGTTCGTGCAGTTGTGAGAGCTCGGATAGAAGATCACCCGCAGACCCGGGCATCTCCTCCGTGGGATGACCCGTCAGCATACCTGCAGACATAACTCTATTAGCCGGCTTCTCCGCCGACCCCTTTTTTAAGGGTTCGTTCAAGCACTTACTGAAAATGCCGCGTCGAAGCCGCTTATTCTCCTTCTCGGAGTCCGCAAGCTGGGCTTGAACATCTTTCAGTTCCACGCTCAGCTTGGTATTGGCGTCTTGGAGATTGTTTTTCTCCCGCCTGACCTCAGTCAGCACGCGTTCGCCAGCCTTTAGCTGTCGTACAGCATGTTGCTCCTCCGGATTCTCTCCGGATTCATCTGCAATATCTATTGTTAGATCTACAGCCACGCCGCATGCTATATGGTACCTGTCATTCTTTGAAAGAAATGTTACCAGCTGGGGACTTTTTAGGTTCCTTCAATGCGGCAATAGCGGCCCGAAGTTGGGTCTTGCATTCTTCCAGCTCCTGTGATAGTCGAGTATTCTTCTCTGTAAGAACCTGCACAATAAGATGATCCTTAAATCATTTCTTCTAACTGTTTCAAGTCTCAGGGGTTACTGATACATATAATCGTCAGATTTGCTTACCCGTACATCTTTTACATACTGGTCCATGGCTCTGGCTAGACCATTTTGAGCGGCACGGAGGTACACCTCTCTAGAATTGAAGGCATCAAATGCCTCTGGTAAGAAACAAGCGTCGCGGAGTACGGCCCGGCGACGCCTATGATTCATGGCGCTCTCCACTTCTGAATTTGTAGCGGATAGCCTATCCGCATCCTCTGTAGGGGGAGTATCCGGCATCCGCCCCATGTCGGCTTCCACCTCTACGTCCGGTCCTGGAGCCCGACTGGTGGAAGCGTGATTGGCAGCCTCACCGGACATATTCCGGCGAGCGTTTTTTCTTTTAAAGAAACATGGACGTCATTACATTTCAAGAAAGACGACAACCACAGAGCGGGGTTTCTGTCATACCTCTGCGCCAGCGTCTCCGTCCTGACCGCCTTCCTTTTTGGCCTGCCCGGCCTGGGTGCCTCTTGTTGGCAAGTTGCTGCGGGTTCGGCATGGCGTCCCGAATGCCTTCCCTGTAAAACACCATACGTATATGGTAGGTGAAGTGTCTAAAAGGGGATCCTAGTTTTTGGAGTTGGGATTTTTGGTTTTTCTTACATGCGACGCAGGAAGCAGTCCGGGATAGTCGGCCGTAATGGCCACCATGGCGTCATCACAGCTTAATTGATAGAACTGCCGGTCTATCAGCTCCATGAATATGTCCGGATCTTCTTCGAGTCCGGGACCGAGGGCCCGGTTAGGGTCCCCTGGTTGTGGAGATGGGCTGCTGACCTCCCTTATGGCTTTTCACAGTTCCTGCCGCAAAATGGCAAGGTGAGTACCTACGACAAAGAATGCGGGAAGAATGGGAGTAAGGAGATATAACTCACCCAGCTTGGAGGGTTGTACATGGAGAATCCATCCCGTGGCTTGATGCAGATGAACTCCTCTTCCTCTCCCTGGAACAATTCGGACAGAATTTTTGCTAAAGCGGCAGCGTTGTCCGGACCCTTACGCCCGCAACGGGTGGCGTCATCTTCCCCGTTAAAACACCACAAGGGGTGCCCTCGATATTGAAGTGGTCGCACTCCCCGCATTATGCATATTGACATAACCTCGATTACTGTCAATCCTGATTGAGCCAGCGCTTTAATCCGGTTCATCAGGTAAAGGACTTCTCTGTTGTCTTCCTCCTGGGGGCTCCGTGGGCGCCAACTTCGGCGTTTCTTCAGAGGAGCATTGCTGAACTCAGGAAGACCCCGCCGAATAGGGTCCGGAAGGGGGACATCCTCCATATAAACCATTCCGAAGGCCAGTCTTCGGACGTCTTCTTCGGAGTACCGGACAGGTATCCGGTTTCGGCGATGCGCCATATTTCGGCTCCGCCCACTTGATAAAGTGACCCCTTCTGTGTGCGAGGGACGAGGCAAAGTAACCTTTTCCACAGCTCAAAATGAGCCTCGCAGCCCAGGAATAACTCGCAGAGGGCAACATAGCCGGCGATGTGTAAAATGGAAGAAGGGGTGAAATTATGCAGTTGGGGGCTGTAAAACTCCAGGAGCCCGCGGAGGAACGGATGAATCGGAAATCCGAGTCCCCACAATAAATAAGGAACAAGGCATACCCGCTCCCCCATAGAGGGGCTGGGGAAGCTCTCCGCTTGCTCCCCGCCATTGTAGGTGGCGAGCCCGGCTCGGACGAGCACCATATACGCTGGAGGGAGAAATCCCTTAGTCTGTAGTTCGACTAATCGACTGTGTGGGACTGAACACCTCTCCCCCAATCACCGGGCTTAGGGCTACGAGGTGGGAGGAGGAGCTGCGGAGGTCGGCCATGCTGGAGTGGATCTTTCCAAAGCGCGCTCCGATGGATTCTCACTGGGGGAGGATGGTATGGATTGGATCTAAGAATCCCCATCCCTTTAATAGACAATTTATTTATCTGGCTAGGGGGGCGAATGTAAAAATGCCCTGGCGCCTCACATTCATTCAACGCGTGGAAGATAGCCCTTATTGTGCGCAGAAGCCAAGAGGTTCAACATTTATGGGACCGAACACTGCTTAAACAAACGTTCGAAATTTGGAGAAGAACCCGCCTTGCAATGCCGAAGACAACACTGCGCGCCGGACTCATCGTCATTGAAGCCTGGTTCGGGGGCTACCGAGGGAGTCCTGGATTAGGGGGTATCCGGACATCTAGATTATATCCTTTGGCCGGACTATTGGACCATGAAGATACAAGATTGAAGACTTCGTCTCGTGTCCGGATGGGACTCTACTTGGCATGGAAGGCAAGCTAAGCAATACGGATATGTATATCTCCTCCTTTGTAACCGACCTTGTGTAACCCTAGCCCCCTTCGGTGTCTATATAAACCGGAGGGTTTTAGTCTGTAGGACAACATACAATCATACCATAGGCTAGCTTCTAGGGTTTAGTCTTTCCGATCTCGTGGTAGATCAACTCTTGTACTACTCATATTGTCAAGAATAATCAAGTAGGATGTAGGGTTTTACCTCCATCAAGAGGGCCCGAACCTGGGTAAAACATCGTGTCCCCGACCTCCTGTTACCATCCGCCTTAGACGCACAGTTCGGGCCCCCTACCCGAGATCCGCCGATTTTGACACCGACACCATCCGTGTCCAACACCCCCATGATATCCTCCATCCAAGCATGTAGATGTAGCCCCTCGTTGACAGTTCTACGGTTTGTAACACGTGTCTTGACCATGGCCACCCAGGCGGGTGCCAGGCCCCGTACGTTGATTCGTCAATCCATCTGTCTTTCCAAAAGAGTGCCTTCGAGCCATCTCCAATCCTCCATTTAATGAGGTTGCAGAACGCCGATGTTACTTGCTTGTCCACCAGATCGCTGAGCCCCTGCCAAGGCCTAGAATCCTATGTTTGGTTGAGCCACTCCCATCTTATCCTTAGTGCGATCCCTTGCTTTTGCAGGTCTATTACTCCTAGCCCACCAAGTTGCTTTGGCCTGCAAACCCGCTGCCAAGACACGGCGCACTTCCCTCCACGAATATGATCTGAACCTGCCCAAAAGAAAGCTCTGCAACCTTTGTCCACCTTCTCCAACGCCCATTTAGGAGCCTGTGCAACAATCATGTGATGTGTAGGCCTTGCCCTCATTACCTGGTTAACTAGGATCAGCCTTCCGGGTCGGGTCAGCACCCCCCTCTGCCATCCCGGCAAGATTCTCACAGCTAAGTCAATCATCGGTTGCCAATCAGATCTCTTGAGCTGCTTGATGCTGAGTTGCAGGGCTAAGTATTTGCATGGAAACTTTTCAATCTGCCGGGGCACCATGCTCCGGACCAGCTCCTCATCACCTTCTTCCCCTCGAATGAGAATGGTAGACGATTTAGCAAAGTTCATCTTTAGCCCGGATGCCTCTCCGAAAATCTTTAGTGTCTCTTGCACAAAGGACAGATCCGCATAGTTAGGTTTAATGAATAAGATCACATCATCAACATATAGGGACAATTATTGCAAGGCGCTGCATCCGTCCATCTTGCTCAAAATATGGGAGTTGTGTGCCTTGATAATGATAGTTGTAAGCACATCCATCGCGATGATGAACAACAAAGGGGACATGGATTCCCCTTGCCTCAGGCCACAAGCGTGCCTGAATTTCTCCCCTGCACATCCATTGACAAGCACTCGGGAGCTGGCCGTTGATAGAAGCATAGAGACCGAAGATGGACACCGCTCGGAGAAGCCCTTCGCACGCAGAACTTCGAAGAGGAAAGGCCAAGATAGAGAATCGAATGCCTTCGAGATGTCTAATTTAAGCAACACTCCTTTAGCCTTCCTTTTATGGAGTCGCCGTGCCAATTGCCTGAATAGGAGAAAATTGTCATGAATGTTGCGCCCTTTAATGAATGCCGACTGGTTGGTGTTGACAAGCTCTGGCATTCACATGCATAGTCTGGATGCAAGCAGTTTGAATGCAATCCTAGGTATACTATGCACCAAGCAGATCGGCCGGAAGTCCTTAATAGTACATGCCGCCGGTGATTTCGGGATGAGGGAGATCAGGGCCTGGTTAAGCCTCCCAAAGCCACGCCCATTATCCAGGAACAATTTGTGCAGGGCTGCCAATATATCTCGTTTGACCATGCTCCAAGCTTTTTGGAAAAAGGCTCCGATAAATCCATCCGGCCCCGGCGCCCTGTCCGACGTCATCTCCTTGATCACATCCCATACTTCCTCCTCCTGGAGCACCAGGTCTTGCTCTGAGAGATCCAACGATTGGATGTTCAGAAAGTCAAGATCGACCGTGTGCTCACGAGCCGAGTCCTTCCCCATGATCTCCTTGAAGGCATCAAAGAAGGCCTCCTCTTTACCCTTTTGGTCAGTGATCGTCTGCCCGTTTCTGGTAATTGCTGGTATGAAGTTCTTGGCCTTCCTTCCGTTAGCTATCTGATACAGTTTGGTGCTGGCATCTCCTTCTTGCAGCCATCTTATGTGGGAATCTTTGCCTAGCAATGGTTCTTTCAAGCGAGGCCAACCCGAGAAGAAGTTGCTTGAGCGTGGCTCGTAGCCATCTTTCCCCCTCCAAGAGCAGTCTAGTCTCCTCGCCACAGTCAAATCTCAAGATGACCAGATTTGCACATGCAATTTGAAGCTTAGTGTTGCCCACCCTCCGTTGTCCCCAACCCGTGAGGTACTTCGCTGTGTTCCATAGAAGCACATCCAGGCGCACGAAAGGGTCCGTGATCTCCTCCTCAAAAACCCATGCTGCAGCGATCACATCCAAAAACCCATCAAGCTTGGTCCAGAAAAGCTCAGACCTGAACCTCTTCCTTGGCTGAAGGTGTTCCTCGGGCGACAGGTACAACGGGCAGTGATCCGAGGCCGAAGTGGACAGACTCAAGGGTTCATACATATGCGCATACACTCACCCTATGAACACACACACACACACACACCCTACTCCTATGAGCACCTTTGAGAGACTGAGCCGACATATCATCTTGAGATTTATGAAACATCTCCTCCTACTGAAAGCGCATCACCAAAAATTCTGAAATAAATCCAGGAATGATGCGAGCACCAAGACTTGTACGCTGGTGGGCTGGGGATACCACTGACCCTCTAACCATCCAATTTCTTGTCCGTTGTTGTGCATGCATGCAGAGTTTTCAAAGATTGCATGTAAAAAATTGTTATTAAATTAGTTATGTGTAGAAAGGAAGGAAAATAGGACATAGAAATGGCAAAAAGATGATATTCGATAATTCATCCTTTTTAGCACAACAACTAGGCTTTATTGATTAATGATCACCGGGATATAAATCTGATCATAGCGGATCCCAAGCCAAGTGTGGCGCCCTTGATGTAAAGAAGCATAGCTAGCTAGGTTGTGCCGTTGTGGGCTTCATAGTTTGAGCCTCTTTGTTCATTAACAAAATTATAAGAGGTAAATGATGATCTACGAGTGCTAAATTATTTGATGAAATCCTCATATTTTTCTCCTGTCTTTGTAGCGATGTCGTTGACGATGTTAAACAGTCTCATGCAATTTGCAAGTCCTGTAGATAAAGGTCCATCATGAATGCTAGCCCTTCCCGACAAGCAAGAGCCTCCAAAGTTGTAGGATATGTTACACATGTCACTGCTAGGGCAGACACACTCAAGCAATATTGTAACTTCATGGGGCCAACCTAGGCCATGGCCCCCTAGCTCATAAGATTTTTCTCTATCTGAAAGTGCTAGTTATCGACTAGAGGGGGTTGAATAGGCGATTTCTATGATAGTCTTCAAGACATGCAGGTAAAACAGAGAACTACACAAAATACAATGAAAGATAAACTACACTAGTCATGCAATAGTCAAGGTATAATACAGAGAAAGCACGAAGACAAGTAGCAGCTGGGTAGAACAGATCAGAATAGGAAGATAGTATGAGGCCAAATATGCAGTCAGGGTGAATGTCTTCATACAATGTATTCAAAAGAGAGCAGGCAGCAATAACTTCACGAAGCTAAACAGAAAGTAAGGAGTGAAGTGATAGAACCAGGAACTTGACAAAGACAAGGATTTGTGTTAGGACCGAGAGTATATCGACCAGAGGGGGGGGGGTGAATGGGAGATTCAAAAATTCTTGCGAATGTTTTGATCAGATCCAAAACACAGCAGCGGAAATAAAGTACGATAGAAAAGAACTCAATCAAGTACGATGTTGAGGAGCATATCTATTGACATAGGAAGCAATTATGATACGGGCTTGAGATACCACAGGTTTAACTACAATGATGGTAATGCAACAGGTGAACACATGTAGTAGCAGGAGATAAAACATGACATGAACAAAAAAAGAAAAGTATGAGAACTGACACAGATGAAGTGAATGAAATGACTGTAATGATTAAGATGAATGAATGATATCTTATGAGAACAACAGAGATGACAGATGCGAATGAAATGCAAGAGATGATAAATGATCAGATAAACAGTCGTCATAGAGCACGAAAGTGAACTGCTGAAGGGATTGCAGTAAAGTAGAATGAACCAGTGTTCCTCGAGGGCGACAGATGGATTTGGTAGACTAGTTCACCCTTCTGCCAAAGGACTATGTCTGGTTGGAGGGGTTGTGATTTAACACAGAAGATAAACTCTCTTTGCCCTATTCTCCTTTAACTCAGAGCTGATCAGACTCTTGTTGATTTCACTCATGGTAGATACTTGTCGACGATCTCCAAACCTTCGATCAACCTTCGTGAACTACAAGCACTCTTGGTTGCTGAAGATCTTGCTCGGTGAAGACAACAACTCTTCAACACTCTAGCTGACACCTATCCGTCTAGAGAGTGTGCAGCTCTCAAGAGTAATAGGTGTTGGGGAACATAGCATGCAATTTCAAAATTTTCCTACGCTCACGCAAGATCTATCTAGGAGATGCATAGCAACGAGAGGGGAGAGTGTGTCCATGTACCCTCGTAGACCGAAAGCGAAAGCGTTTGACAACACGGTTGATGTAGTCGAACTTCTTCTCATTCCGACTGATCAAGCACCAAACATACGACACCTATGAGTTCTGCACACGTTCAGCTCGATGACTTCCCTCGAACTCTTGATCCAGCAAAGTGACGAGGGAGAGTCATCAGCATGATGGCGTGGTCACCGTGATGGTGAAGTGATCCGTGCAAGGCTTTGCCTAAGCACTATGACAATATGACCGGAGGCATAAACTATGGAGGGGGGGGGGGGCGCACACGGCTAAGAATCAATATTGTGTGTTCTATCGGTGCCCCCCACATATATATAGGTGGGAGAGGGAGGGGAGCGGCAAGGGGCACCCCAAGTAGGAGGGATCCTACTTGGGCGCCTCCTCCAAGTCGGCCTCCCCCCTTCCATATGCATCGGAGGGGGAAGGAAATTAAGAGAGGGGGGAGGGGAAGGAAAGGGGGAGGCCGAATCCTCCCATTTCCTTCTCCCTTCCCTCCTTTCCTTTTCCTCCTATTTCGGCCTATAGGGGGGTGCACCAGCCCCTAAGGGGCTGGTCTATCCCTCTCTTGGCCCATTAGGCCCATATAGTTTGCTGGGGGTTGCCCGGAACCCCTTCCGGTGACCCGATACGTATCCGGTACCCGTGGAACACGTCTGGTGTCCGAATACTATCGTCCTATATATGAATCTTTACCTCTCGACCATTTCGAGACTCCTCGTCATGTCCGTGATCTCATCTGGGACTCCAAACAACAATCAGTCACCAAATCACATAACTCATATAATACAAAATCGTCATCGAACGTTAAGTGTGCGGACCCTACGGGTTCAAGAACTATGTAGACATGACCGAGACACCTCTCTGGTCAATAACCAACAACAAAACCTGGATGATCATATTGGTTCCTACATATTCTACGTAAATCTTTATCAGTCATACCGTAACGGTAACCTACGTTATTCCCTTTGTCATCGGTATGTTACTTGCCTGAGATCCGATCGTCGGTATCTTCATACCTAGTTCAATCTCATTACCAGCAAGTCTCTTTACTCATTCTGTAATACATCATCCCGCAACTAACTCATTAGTCACATTGCTTGCAAGGCTTATCATGATGTGTATTACCGAGAGGGCCCAGAAATACCTCTCCGATACTCGGAGTGACAAATCCTAATCTCGATCTATGCCCACCCAACAAACACCTTTGGAGATACCTGTAGAGCATATTTATAATCACCCAATTACGTTATGACATTTGATAGCACACAAGGTATTCCTTCGGTATCCGGGAGTTGCACAATCTCATAGTGGAAGGAATATGTATTTAACATGAAGAAAGCAATAGCAATAAAACTGAATGATCAACATGCTAAGCTAACAGATGGGTCTTGTCCATCACATCATTCTCCTAATGATGTGATCCCGTTCATCAAATGACAACACATGTCTATGGTTAGGAAACTTAACCATCTTTGATTAACGAGCTAGTCTAATAGAGGCTTACTAGGGACATTGTGTTTTGTCTATGTATCCACACATGTATCAAGTTTCCGGTTAATAAAATTCTAGCATGAATAATAAACATTTATCATGATATTAGGAAATATAAATAACAACTTTATTATTGCCTCTAGGGCATATTTCCTTCAATAGGTACAAGAACTCTAACTCACAACTACTTTGATGCTCAACCACTGTCTAAGTTTGGGCTCTTGATTTTTCTCTCGGTGGATCTTAAACTCAAATCACTCAAAGAGGGGATGCTTAATCAATCTTCTCAGAAATCTTAAGCGGAGCAGCCAACAGGCAACGTTGGAGTGGGGTGGCTTTTTATAGCCGCAACCTTCCCTGGTGGGAAATGACCAAATTGGACATTGGAGCAGCCAATGGCCGAACGACACGAGTCCAACGGTTGGAAATCAAGCTCAACGGTAACATTACTTGAGGAACAAGTATTGCCAACTCCTCTGTCAGGGACAAAATCTCTCGCAGCGAAGAAGATCACAGTCTCTTGCCGGCAAGTATTTGCTCGAAACACAAAGAGATTTCTCTCGCATATTTCATAGGTTTTGGGCTAAGCATCATAGCGGATCCTATACCCCTCTTAATAGTATGGAGGTCCTATGACTCAAATAAATGAAATAAGAACAACGAAATGAATACTAGGTCTTCACTTTGTCTTCGACTTCCATTTGTTGCAGTCATTTTCTTTGGACAACAAATCCAAACCAATTGCTTTGCTTCAGCATTAAAGTCTCGAGGGGTTAACTCCTTCACATCAATCTTCTCATCTACATGTCTTTATCAGATGTAGCTCATTCTTCTCTGCAACATAGATATTCTTCGGTGAAGTTCCTCGAACTTGACACCGGAGACAACATTCTCTTTGGTTCTGCATGGACTATTTCTCTCTGTGTGCACTAGCAAAGAAATCAGTACATGCCTGTTTCTGTCAACAATCTCCAAAACATGGGAGGGAGGTATTGCACCAACAATCTCCCCCTCTTTGGACGATTATTGACAAAACATAACACATCGGAAGATAGATAAAGGAATGAAATGGAATGCGAAGGATAATGAAAGACGAGAGATAATTACAAAGATAAAACACGCCCCCTGAAGATATGCATCATTTGAATGCATAGATATTAATCGGAAGGTAGCGAGGTGAATCTTCGTATGAGTGTCATTGACCTATGATCTCATTCGTGGTCCGTTAGTGTCTGAGGCAATTCTTGTCACACAATCTTTGAAATGAATTAGATAGATAAAGTGAATACTTTGAAATGATTTGTGATGAAGGATATGTCATGTGGGTTTTCTTAGAACACGATTTGAATCCACATGATATATAAGTTCCCTGCAAGTTAGATACTTCAAGAATTGTCAAAGCAAGGGAAAACAAATATTGCTCGGAGGAGGTAGGCTTCAGACAAAGTTTTCCTGCAACAAGGTTGATACGATGGATATATGCGAGGAAAAATAATTTGTAAGTCATATATATAGATTTCGTATCTCAAGAAATTTATATTGAAGCTGACTTTCTTCTCCTGCAAGGTTAGATAGCGACAAATTATTATTATAGCATATCTAACCATAAGACAGAAATAGTTTCAAGGAGTAAAATGTCTCTGATTAGAGAAGCATTGTCGGTGTACAAAAGTAGGGGCTCTCCTTTTGACGCCTTTACTTGTGCGCGGGCGGTCAGAGCCACGCGCCGCGACCACACTTAGCAGGGCAGAGGAGGGAAGCCGGAGAGAAGCCGAAGCATCAAGGCAAACAAGACAACGCCAAGGCCGAGAGCACAAAGAGCAGAGGGACGAAGCAGGTTCCCCTGGCAAGACCCTTGTCGGGGCAGCCTCAGCGGCCCCGACAAGACCCTTGCCAGGGCAGCTCGCCCAACACCAGCGGAGTGCGCCACCTTTGAGCCCACGGTCTCCAACACCATGAACCACGTTGGGCCAGGGCTCGGGAGGCACCTCCATGGTGGCATACAGATCTTTGTGAAGGCAGAGAATACTCAATATCAGATGAGGACCAGAAGACGGCGACCCTCGGCAGGATCCTAGCCGAGGAAGTCCACAAGGCCCCCGGCAAGACCCTTGCCGGGGATGACTGCAGGGCCCCCGGCAAGACCCTTGCTGGGGATGACGGCAATGCCAGGTAGAGACCCTTGCCAGGCCCCCGACAAGACCCTTTCCGAGGGCATCAGCAGGGCCACTGCTAGACCCGTACCAGCCAAGACTACCACCGCCATTCTCATGCAGCTGCCAGCCCAACCAGGTGGGCAGGGACCTATGTGGCAACATTCGACTTCCAGGCCAAATCAACAGACACCTGCGTGGCGGCGTGCGGACCTTCATGAAGGCCCTACCACTGCGCCACCTCAACTGCCTGCCTATCTACATGGCACTGCATGCATCGCTAGCCTGGGCGCATGTCGAAGCGAGGAGGAGTGGCGACGGACGGGACGGGCCTCGTTCCCGTCCCCGATAAAGCTAAGGGACACCTAAGCAATGCATTAAATGCGTCTTGTCCTGTAATACTAGCGATAAGCTCGTGGTACTCTAGGCCTTTCCACCTGCTGTGTGCCACTGTGGCAACCCCTTTCGACTATAAAAGGAGGCCTATGGCGTACTAGAGGGGGATTCAGCTCTTTTGAACTACACAGCCACCGTAGCTAGTTCGAGAGCCCAAGAACACTCAATATATCCACCAAAGCAGGACTAGGGTTTTACGCATCCTCGCGGCCCGAACCTGGGTAAACGATCTTTGTGCTGACTGTTAATCCTGCTCTTCTCACGACCCCGCGCCCCGGCAACCATAGTAGGGATTCTTGTGGTCCCATAGGTGTCGTTTCCCACCGACATCTTTGGCGCGCCAGGTAGGGGGCTCGATGTTGTGAGAATCTGGTCTAGCAGTGAGCCTAGCAGTTCTTTGTCGCCATGGCTTCCAGAGAAAAGGATGGCCGGGAGGATGACGCCGCCTACAAGCGTGGAAGACGCTGGTGCAGCGACAGGAAAGCTAAGTCATCCGAAACTTTAAGCAATTTCCTTTTTGTATGTGAGATTATTGTCCTCGAAGGTCCAACCCTATGTAAGAAAGCCTGCACGCAAAGGGGCCCTTCCGCAATTGGAAACACCATTGTTCTGTTTTGAGTCCACTCAACAGCTCAAGTGGCCGTGTCGCGAGTGGCAGGGTAGCCTCCTGCAATCGGCAACACTCTCGATTCTGACTCGAGTCAAGCTCGACAGTTCGAGCGGCCACGTTGAGAGCGGTAAGGTGGTTCGCTCGCAGCAAGCACACCCGGCAGACCATTGGGGATCCGTCCTCAAGGTGCCTCCCTGGGTTTACGCGCCGGCAAGCCTACCCGTTTAACGTAGGGTAAACATACAAAGGGAAGATCGAACAGGAAGATAACATGCATCGTACCAAAAGTGCTACAGAGTTATATTACATCAACTGTTGTCGCGGTTCTAACTAAAGATAAAAACTGTCTTGGTCGTGAACCTGCAGTGACAGTGGAAGATGGGGTGCCTAATCTCGGCGCTGACCCTCCACCCTCTCCATTTCACCGATGCGGCTGATGATGGGCTTGATACGCTCCTTGAGCGCCGCAAGGTCCACACCCGCTGGCAAGCTGTCCAGCGCGGTGTTGAAGTCGAGGTTGGGATTCTAGTACGCCATCTTGATGAGAACCTTGGTCATGGCACCCTGGCAAAGCCTCCGGGCCTCATTGGCCAGCAAGGCCGCCCGGTTGGCATGAAGCCGCTCCAAGGCACCGACAACCCTCTCAAAGAACAGGGTCAGTCTGCAGTTGGCTCTCGAGTTCGGCTCCGGGGTGTACCTCACATCCGGTATCCCCATGGTAGCCAGATGTGTGGTTGGCTTGTCGGCAACGACGGCGAGGGGATTCAGCCAGCGGTTCTCGCCCTCCACGTGCTCCTTGTGGGCGAGGGCGTCGTCCTTCCGCAGCTGCTTCTCGGTCTCCAGGTTCTTGGTCAGGGTGTCCTCCCGAGCCTTGCTCTCCGACAACATCCCCTCGAGACCCTCCAGCTTCAGCCCGAGGTCTTTGATGGAGTTGTTGGCCTCGGAGAGCTCCCGGCCCTACTGAGGACCACGCCCTGCGCCTTCGTCAGGGTGCTGTTGAGCATGTCCTTCTCCTTGGACAGTGTTAGGACCTGGTTTTTCAGCCCGTCCCGCTCCACCTCCAGCTCCTTCGTCTTGTCGGCGTGAACCTAGGCCTGGGCATTGAGTGCCTCCCTGTGCCTCTGCTCTAGCCTCTGGGTCCGCTCCGTGACGAGCTTCTCCACCTCCTCATCCTCGTTGCGGAGCGTTGTGGCAAGCTTCTCACACGCGGCAAGGTCCTCCTCCTGGGAGTTCAGCGTGGCCTGGTGCTAGGCTCGAGCGGCCTCGGCTGCGGCGGCCAAGCTCTCCGCCATCTCCTGGGCCTTGTCAATATCGGCCTTCTTCATGGTGAGATCCAACTCGCGCTTGGCCAGCTCGCCCTGGGCGACCTTCAGCTCCTCACAAGCTTGGCGGAACCAATTCTGTATCTCGGCGACGCGCGCCTTGAGGTCCGCCTCCGCCTTGTCCACCGTTGCCGCCCTGGACTTGTCCTTGTTCAGGCGGGCGCGATGGAGCGCTTGGAGCTTCCGAAAGTTGGCACCCATGGCCTGGAGAAGCCGCTCCTCCTGAGAACCATCGCCACCGGAGTTTGGCTCGTCAATGACCTCGAGCCCGGAGGCGGCAAGCACCTCCTCATTGAACACCTCTCCCTTGATAGGCGCCCTGGAGCTGGACGCCCCTGGAAGGTGGACGAAAAGGTCGTCGCCCACCCTCAGATACCTTCTGGAGCCAGAGGCAGCGGAGGAGGAAGGCTGGTCATCAGTCACCTCCTCCTCAGTAGTGGGCTTGCCGGGCTCCCCGGCAGGTCCCTTGCCGGCCTCCTCGGCAGTAGCCTTGCTGGGCTCCCTGGCAGGCCCCATGGTGGCGTCCTCGGCAGCACCCTTGGCGGCCTCTTCAGCGGCGGTCTTCTCGGCCTCCGCTGCGACATTCTTATTTTTGGGCCGCATGTAGTGTATACGGGGTCTTTTGATCGACCACGTCTCCCTTGTGCGGTTTTTTGTGATGACACGCATATCTGTGGGCTCCCCGGGTGTATATATATCACCCCTTTGACCGATAATGAGGGGTATGTGTTGGCCAATGGATTCCTCCTAGTTTGTGTTAGGGTCGGTCACCATCACATGTCGCTCAACCAAAGCTTGAGCTCATGCGTTGTTAGGATTCCCTCCCACATGCTTGGATTGCTGGGTTCGGCCTACATCATACCCTGCGTATCTCATCCTTAACTACCTTGCCTTCATGGTTGTTGTCTGTATCGAGAGGTAGACACCACATCTAAATTGTACATTATTATATATTGAAAACACACATCACCCCTTCCCAACGTATATCATTTTGGGGTGCATGCAAGAGGTGCTAGTTTTGTGGTCCCCCTCATGCGATTTTTATGATGGTTCAATCTATTGGCCCATGCGGTTTATCGACAACAACGGTTGTCGTTTTACCAAATGATAGATTCACTGGTCCGTCTTATGGTAGGTCATGGCGACATGCATGTATGACCAAAGTATTGATCATTATGTGCATCCGCCCCACTTACATGAAGTGGGAGGTGGTGGGCCAAGCAATCTAGCTAGGTACGACATTATGTTATTATATATATATATAGAGAGAGAGAGTAGCACTATTCTAATCCTAGGATTAGAATAGTTATTTGGATCACGGCGCGCCCTATATAGGTGCTGACGGAGATGTTCCTGAGATTCAGAAAAAAGGCATACCCCGTGCACCTTCTTCCCCACCCGCGTCCACTTCTTCCCCCACCCGTATCCACTGCCCCCGCACCCGAAACCGGCCACCGCGCAGCCCCCGCCCCCAAAACCGCCCGCCGCGCCGCCCCACCCCCGGGTCCGGCCGCCGCGCCGCCTCCTCCCCTCGGATCCGGCCTCCACAACGCCTCCTAACCCGGATCCAGTCCCACCACCACCTATTGCCACCACATGCCACCGCCACACCGGATCCCGCTGCCTGGCCGTCCGCTGGGCCGCCCTCCACCGCGTCCGTCAGGCCGTGGAGCACCCTTCCCCCAACCTCTATGCTGTCGCTCCCTGCTACCCCTAGCTCTCAGTGTGCCTCCCTCCGCTACTCCTAGCTCTCTGCGCCGCCGCCCTGGCACTACCTCCGGCGACACCGCCGCCCCAACCTCTGGCGCTGTTGCCGCCCCAACATCTGACGCCATCTCTCCCCCGCCCCAAACTCCCTTCCCCTGGATCCACAGCGGCGGCGGACTCCCTCGGATCCACGGCAGCACCGGACAACCTCCCCCTGGATCCACTGTGGCGACGCCCTCCCACCCGAGCTCTGCTGGCAAACCACCAGCCGCCAACCTCCCCCGAGCACCTCCCTTCCTTTGCTCCAATCGGGCCACCGCTGCTGCACCACCCGCCCCAAACACCATAGCTCCTCCTCCATGAATACATCGCGGACGGCCACCTGCTCAATGATGGCGCCAACCTAACTCTGACCATGGCGACGGTCGACGGACGCCAATGTTGCATGTATTGCTGCGACATCTTTTCCCTAACCTCTCTCCCTCCCTCTCCCCGACCTCCCTTTCATAATTAAATTCCTTGAAATCCAATATAGTGGGTTTAGCAACATCTAGATTTTTATTTCTTTCAATCCCACTTTCATCAATTTCATCATAAAGATCTAAATACTCCGAATTTTTAGAACGCCTTCTAGGTAAAGGAAGATCATATTCAGTTTCATCAAGATTCATATTGCAAAACAAAGATTTAATAGGGGACACATCAATAACTTTTAGATCTTCATCTTGATTTTCATAGGTATTGAAAGAACACGCTTTAATAAAGGCATCTTTGGAAGCACGCATCCTAGCGGTTCTTTCCTTGCACTCATCAATGGAAATTCTCATGGCTTTGAGAGACTCATTGATATCATGCTTAGGAGGAATAGATCTAAGCTTTAAAGAATCAATCTCAAGAGAAATTCTATCAACGTTTCTAGCCAAATCATCAACTTTAAGCAATTTCTCTTCAAGCAAAGCATTAAAATTCTTTTGTGAATTCATAAACTCTTTAATACTATTCTCAAATTCAGAGGGCATCTTATTATAATTTCCATAAGAGTTGTTGTAGGAATTCCCATAATTATTAGAAGGATTACTAGGATATGGCCTAGGATTAAAATTCCCTCTATAAGCGTTGTTACCAAAATTATTCCTACCAACAAAATTCACATCGATAGATTCATTGTTATTCTCAATCAAAGTAGATAAAGGCATATCATTAGGATCAGAAGAAACACTCTTAGTAGCAAATAATTTCATAAGTTCATCCATCTTTCCACTCAAAACATTGATTTCTTCTATCGCATGCACTTTTTTATTAGAAGATCTTTCAGTATGCCATTGAGAATAATTAACCATAATATTATCTAAGAGTCTAGTAGCATCTCCTAAAGTGATTTCCATAAAAGTGCCTCCCGCGGCTGAATCTAAAAGATTTCTAGAAGCAAAATTCAATCCGGCATAAAATTTTTGTATAATCATCAACAAATTCAAACCATGAGTAAGGCAATTACGTATCATTAATTTCATTCTCTCCCAAGCTTGTGCAACATGTTCATGATCAAGTTGCTTAAAGTTCATAATATCGTTTCTAAGAGAGATGATCTTAGCGGGAGGGAAATACTTAGAGATAAAAGCATCTTTGCACTTGTTCCAAGAATCAATACTATTTTTAGGAAAAGACGAAAACCAAGCTTTAGCACGATCTCTAAGAGAAAAAGGAAATAGCTTCAATTTAACGACATCATTATCAACATCTTTTTTCTTTTGCATATCACATAAATCAACGAAGCTGTTCAGATGAGTAGCGGCATCTTCACTAGGAAGGCCGGCGAATTGATCTTTCATAACAAGATTCAACAAAGCAGTATTAATTTCACAAGATTCAGCATCGGTAAGAGGAGCAATCGGAGTGCTAAGGAAATCATTATTATTGGTATTGGTGAAGTCACACAATTTAGTATTATCTTGAGCCATCGCGACAAGCAAGCAAACTAGCACACAAGCAAACAAGAGCAAACGGGCAAAAGAGGCAAATAGAGAGGGAGGATAGAGAGAGAGGGCGAATAAAACGGCAAGGGTGAAGCGGGGGAGAGGAAAACGAGAGGCAAACGGCAAATAATGTAATGCGAGAGATAGGGATTGTGATGGGTACTTGGTATGTCGACTTTTTGCGTAGACTCCCCGGCAACAGCGCCAAAAATCCTTCTTGCTACGTCTTGAGCCTGCGTTGGTTTTCTCCGAAGAGGAAGGGATGATGCAGCAGAGTAGCATAAGTATTTCCCTCAGTTTTTGAGAACCAAGGTATCAATCCAATAGAAAGCCACGCTCAAGTCCCTCATACCTGCACAAAACGATAGCTACTCGCAACGAACGCGATTAGGGGTTGTCAATCCCTTCACGGTCACTTACGAGAGTGAGATCTGATAGATATAATATTTTTGGTATTTTTGATATAAAGATGCAAAGTAAAAAGTAAAGGCCAAGTAAAAAAGCAAAGCAAGATTAAAGTGATGGAGAAACATATGATGAGAATAGACCCGGGGGCCAAAGGTTTCACTAGTGGCTTCTCTCAAGAGCATAAGTATTCTACGGTGGGTGAACAAATTACTGTTGAGCAATTGACAGAACTGAGCATAGTTATGAGAATATCTAGGCATGATCATGTATATAGGCATCACATCCGTGACAAGTAGACCGAAACGATTCTGCATCTACTACTATTAGTCCACTCATCGACCGTTATCCAGCATGCATCTAGAGTATTAAGTTAAAATCAGAGTAACGCCTTAAGCAAGATGACATGATGTAGAGAGATAAATTCATGCCATATGAAATAAACCCCATCTTGTTATCCTTGATGGCAACGATGCAATACATGCCTTGCTGCCCCTTCTGTCACTGGGAAAGGACACCGGAAGATCGAACCCAAAGCTAAGCACTTCTCCCATGGCAAGAACTACCAATCTAGTTGGCCAAACCAAACGTATAATTCGAAGAGACTTGCAAAGATAACCAATCATACATAAAAGAATTCAGAGAAGATTCAAATATTATTCATAGATAGACTTGATCATAAACCCACAATTCATCGGTCTCAACAAACACACCGCAAAAAGAAGATTACATCGAATAGATCTCCACAAGAGAGGGGGAGAACTTTGTATTGAGATCCAAAAAGAGAGAAGAAGCCATCTAGCTACTAACTATGGACCCGAAGGTCTGAGGTAAACTACTCACACTTCATCGGAGAGGCTATGATGATGTAGAAGCCCTCCGTGATGACGGCCCTCTTCTGGCGGAGCTCCGGAACAGGCCCCAAGATGGGACCTCGTGGATACAGAAAGTTGCGGCGGTGAAATTAGGTTTTTGGCTCCATCCCTGGTCGTTTGGTGGTACGTATGTATATATAGGAGGAAGAAGTACGTCGGTGGAGCATCCAGGGGCCCACGAGGCAGGGGGCGCGCCCTAGGAGGGCGCCCCCCCACCCTCGTGACCGCCTCTCTGATGCCTTGGCGTAGGGTCCAAGTCTCCTGGATCACGTTCGGTGAGAAAATCACGTTCCCGAAGGTTTCATTCCGTTTGGACTCCGTTTGATATTCCGTTTCTTCGAAACACTGAAATAGGCAAAAAACAGCAATACTGGGTTGGGCCTCCGGTTAATAGGTTAGTCCCAAAAATAATATAAAAGTGGAAAATAAAGCCCAATATAGTCCAAAACAGTAGATAATATAGCATGGAACAATCAAAAATTATAGATACGTTGGAGACGTATCAGCCGCCAAGTCCAGATATGCGTCGGCCGAACTCCACAGCCGATCTAGAGGGGCATACCGCGGATCTCCGAACTTCCTCCATAGCATAAAGGGCTTCCCAGCCACAATGTCCCCGGCTTCACGTAGTTCCTCCTTCTTTGCTCTCATTGCAGAGCGAGTGTCTTTGGTCGCCATTATGGCCTTTTTGAGGTCCGTAGCCTTCGCCTGGTTTTCTTCTTCAAGAAACTGGCAGCGGTCGGCAGTGTCTTTTAACTTCACAACCATTTTGGCCATTTTATCTTTGCTCTCGCAATGGGTGGCCTTCTCGGCTCTCAACTCTTCGGCCGCCTTCAAAGCGACCGCATTACTACTCCTTGCTTGCTCCTTGACTCGGGCAAGCTCCGCCCGCAGGGCCTCCACGGTGGCAGCTCCATCTGCAGTCACAACATATTAAAGATACTAGCATCACGCTGCTCTTACTATGTGACATTCACGATAAACATCACCTACCCTGTGCCTCGTCAAGCCGCTTGTTAACAAGCTCGATGTCGGCATCCGCCGCATCCAGTCGCCGCTTTAGTTCGGCAACCCCATCAGTCCGGCTAGCCAGCGGAGCTTCAGACACCTACACATAAAGGCGGTCTGGTTATTACCTGGGACTATGATCCTCTGTTCGCCGCCGTTCTCGACGACAACCAGAGTCTCAGGGGCTACTATCTACACAGGGCACACCTAAAAATGTGCGGTACTATCACAAATGTATATCATTTCACGTACCTCAAAGCCCATCAGTAGACTCATAAAGGCTTCATGCAACCCGCTTTCGGCGGACGAAATCCTTTCAATCACCGTACCCATCAATGTACGGTGCTCTTCTGAGATAGTGGCTCACTCTAGCAGATACCTCAGTGCGTCCGACCGCATACCAGACGGTGCCGGATTCTTTTGGTTGCTCTCTTCAAGAGCCGGATAATAGGGACTTTGGGCGACCATAGGATTATCTTCTGGCCTCACCGGATCCGGAGTGACCCTCCGCGACAACACTTCAAGGTCGCCCGCATCTTGAGCCGGGGAATCCGGGGGAGGCGTTTCGCTCTCCATCATCTCCGGAAGAAAATCGCCCGAAGACGAGCTCTGCTGAGAAGGGCTAAGATCCGAACAGCAAGATAAATGCTTCGGTCATTTTCCTCAAAGGTAAGGTAGTATGTCTTCACTGCTAAGTACTTTTTGATTACTTACTGCTTGTTAGAGGGCTGATCCCCGCGCGGACTTTGTGCGGCAAGAGCACCCTCCGAGGCAGGACCCTCTGGTGAAGTTTTCTTCTCCCGTTCGGAAACTTTGGTTTCCGGATCTTCAGAGGTAGTCCTCTTCCTCCCCCGGGGCGAGGGAACGTCAGATTCTTCCCCTTGGTTATCCCCCCTCACGGAGGCGCTCATTCCCTTGATTGGAATAGGTAGCGGTGGAGGCCCGCTTTCACCCTCTTTATTTCCCCCTTCATCTTCCTTTGAGGGCACCGGGCAGGGTGCTGGCTCGAGCATCTTTTCCAGCACCGGATTGTCCAAGCCTTCAGGAAGGGGGGCCGAACACCGGATCATCTTTGCCTTTGCTATCCAGTCCTGGTCAAAGAGCGACTCTTCAGAATGATGTCATGATAAATAAAAAGACGGTGTGTTCGGCCATGGGATTACTTACCATGGCCGCGGTGCGGTTGCTGCTCAGGCCCACGTCCTCGGTAGTGTCCGGACACTCTGCTTGGGGTCCGAAGAACGATTTGTACAACTCCTCGTGCGTCAGGCCGAGGAAGTTCTGAATAGTGCGCGGTCCTTCCGGGTTGAATTCCCACATACGAAGGGGCCGGCGTTTGCAAGGCTGGACTCGACGAACCAGCATGACTTGCACTACCATAACCAAACTAAAATCTCCCTCGAAGAGATCTCGGATGCGGCTCTGCAGTATGGGCACATCCTTGGCTGGACCCCAGCTCAGCCCCCTGCTGATCCATGACATCAGTTGTGGTGGAGGGCCCGAGCGAAAGGTGGGGGAAGCTACCCACTTGGCACTTCTGGGAGCGGTGATGTAGAACCACTCACGTTGCCATATTCCGGAAACCTCTGGAAAGGAACCCTTTGGCCATGGAGCTCCAACGATCTTGCTTATTAATGCACCTCCACACGCTGCACGCTGCCCCTCGACTGTCTTCGGCTTCACATCAAAGGTCTTGAGCCACAGGCCGAAGTGAGGGGTAATGCGGAGGAAGGCCTCACATACGACAATAACTGTCGAGATGTGGAGAAATGAATCCGGGGCTAGATCGTGGAAATCTAGCCCGTAATAGAACATCAAACCCCTAACGAAGGGATCCAGAGTGAGGCCAAGTCCTCGGAGGAAGTGGGAGATGAACACGACGTCTTCGTTGGGTTCAGGAGTAGGGTCGACCTGCCCTCGGGCAGGCAGCCGATGCAAAACTTCGGCGGTCGGGTATCTGGCCTCCCTCAACTTCTTGATATCCTCTTCCGTGACGGAGGAGGGCATCCACCGGCCCTAGAGGCTGGATCTGGACATGATTGAAGGTCTGAAGCACCTGACCTGGGCTTTGGGTGTTAGAACTCGAGGCGGGGAAAGGATTCGATTGAGCACGGGAGGAAAAAAGTAAAAGCTTTGTCCCTTTATAAAGAGGGTGAATATCAAGCGTCCTCCTCGTGGCCGTTTAGGACTTGCCTAAAATCTAGGAGTCCTAGGCGTGGTTGGGTTACCCACGTCTGTATTGATGAGAATCCCATAATAAGGGGAACACGATCTCTGCTTTGACAAGACGTGTCAAGAAACCGCCTCACGTTATGTGTGGGGCTGGTTAAGGAAAAACAGTTCGAATAATTACCGGGCCATGGCGTGATGTCATGCTGCCAAAACGTGTCAGCAGATTAGATTTGTGGAAATATTATTCTCTCTACGATCGTATGTGGAACTTATTTTTCGGGGTCGGACACTATCCTCGTATTCAAACTCTTCTGTGGTGTATTCGGAGGAGGAACCCGCCTTGCAATGCCGAAGACAACACTGCGCGCCGGACTCATCGTCATTGAAGCCTGGTTCAGGCGCTACTGAGGGAGTCCTAGATTAGGGGGTCTCCGGACAGCCGGACTATGTCCTTTGGACGGACTGTTGGACTATGAAGATACAAGATTGAAGACTTCGTCTCGTGTCCGGATGGGACTCTACTTGGCGTGGAAGGCAAGCTAGGCAATACGGATATGTATATCTCCTCCTTTGTAACCGACCTTGTGTAACCCTAGCCCCCTCCGGTGTCTATATAAACCGGAGGGTTTTAGTCTATAGGACAACATACGATCATACCATAGGCTAGCTTCTAGGGTTTAGCCTCTCCGATCTCATGGTAGATCAACTCTTGTAATACTCATATCATCAAGAATAAATCAAGCAGGATGTAGGGTTTTACCTCCATCAAGAGGGCCCGAATCTGGGTAAAACATCATGTCCCCTGCCTCCTGTTACCATCCGCCTTAGACACACAGTTCGGGACCCCCTACCCGAGATCCGCCGGTTTTGACACCGACAGTCCCCCTATCACCGTCACTTACTTGGCGACGGTTCTGAACGCCGTCGCGAAAAGGGGTTAAAAACTGTTTGTATAGCACCGACGCGTACCAGTTTGTCTTCAATGTCTTCATACATTATTAGGGGTCATCTTCGATGGGTAAATCGAATCAATAGGGACTTCTACCTGTGTTCTCCTATGAATCTCACAAACACATTAGTCCCTCAACCAAGTTTGTCGTCAGTACTCCAAAATCAACTAGGGGTGGCACTAGATGCACTTACACTATATACCTTAGTATTAGGCCTATTTATTCACTAAAAACATCAAAAAATAATTGTGTTTGCCTCCCCAACCCGCCCCCATGGTTTTGGTTCAAACTCTACCACTGGACCCAAGTATGCTTCCTGGTCATCACAAGTTCACGATAAAAGGCCACGACAATGCCAGTAGATTCTGAGCTGGAAACACAACCAGCCACATTAATATTTCCACATCCAAGGGAGGAAACTTCTATATACTAACCGGAGTAGGCGAGACAGTAGAACTAGTTGTCCTAGGAGCTTTGAGATTGTTCAAATCATCCAACTAGTTGATATACCTAATCACTAATTCATGAGTTTGGAAAGGACTTTGAAAAATGTCATCATGAATTGCCTTTCTCCTTGTTGTCCATATAACCCATAATGTCACCACTAGGCAATAATGAGTTGAAGATAACAAACAGTCATGTCTTCGGATTCAGCTCAGTTGTAGCTATAATATGATCAAGCAGGTCCCCATCAACAAGAGTCCAAACGCAATGGAACATGGTCCACTCAGGGAATTGCCCATAAATCCACAGCGCCACACAACGAACAGAAGTTGCTTGCGCTCGTCCATCTGTGATGGCAGACATCCTCAGATGGGAGAGAAACTTAAGCAAGGCGCCATAAGAACATCCAAAGTTTTACAGGCACTTCAACCTTCCATAGTTTGCACCACCTAGATTGCTCGATGGCTAAATTTGAAGATCCAAGGCAGTCTTCTAGCCAAGCTTCTCTTCACCATTTTGTCACCACTAACATGCGATATGCGGACCTAACTGGAAGCCAGATGGAAATGGGTAGGGTATGGGTGGGTACAACCCTCCTTTTCCCAAACCCATACCCATAGAAACTTTTTATACCCACCCACTTCAATACCCATGGGCACAAATTGATACCCATGCCCATACCCATTGGGTATCCTATACCCAATCGACATTCAATGGGTACAATATAACATTTACAATTAAAAAATTCAAGAAATGGGTCTAATATTCATGCGGTCGTGGGTGACCATTCTAGCACCTAAGCGACCTCCTACGATGGGTGGCTTCTTAGAGATGACAAGGGAGTGCGAGCAGTGGTTGGTGGAAGCCCAGTGCAGTGGGAAGCGGCGGTGAGAGCTGGGGGTCACTGGTTCGGGAGTTGGACAAGAGTGCGATGTTGATGAGTCAAGATTTCATCATATGAGGAGTCATATATGTCGTAGGAGGAGTAGCGAGCTGGTGCTTAGGGGGGCTATGACCTCTGACTGGTTTATTGAGTACGGGATCCAGGGTTAAACCATATGAGTTGGACGTTCACCCACATGTCATAGGAGTTGTTTTCCATTCAATAGTTTTTTCTGGGTATCCATTGGGTTACCCATGGACACAATTTCATACCCATGCTCTACCCATATATTTCATACCCGTGGGCACAAAATCTTGGAAAATCTTGCCCATGCCCACTTTTTTCGGGTGGGGTACCCACATGCACCCATACCCATGGGCAAAACTGCCATCCCTATCATTACGCTCAAATTTCCACGATCAGAAATTTTGTTGTACACATGTGCAGATAGGAATGTTCAATATGACCTTAGCATCCGAGGCAAGAAAATCTGGTTACACCAATGTTTGGTCCCAACTTGCGGTGAGCGGATTGATAAGTTTGATTACAAAGGTTGGCGGATCTAGCACTAAAGATAATGATGGTCTCATGAGCGCATCCCTTGGCAACCAATTCTGGTTCCAAATATGAGTGGTAGACCCATTCCCAATCCAACTTATGAGACCCTAACACAGCACATCACGGCCTTCTAGAATCGCCCTTCAAATCTGGTAGGGATGAGAACCAACACTAAAAAAACACATTCGCGATGGTACGCATTTTCACAGCAGGTCACGTTTTGTGCCACCCATATACATCAGTGACAGTTTTATGACCGAATTAAGATGGTCATACATGCACTGTCGAGGATGTGTACCATAACAATAATCACTTTTTCATCACAAATGTGTCGACTTCCATGATGGTAAATGGCACGCATGGAATTATTTTTGTCAAGGGTAACTGAGACGTAGCAGCCACCGTAACGGTAGCCGTTAAGCTATCAGATGTAGGTTTCAGATGGATACCTGTTAACAGTGTCGAGCAATGAGGATTTTGCATGTGTCGGATTCTCATTCGCCAATGAAGCCACACGGTAGCTCTTGTGACATATGCTGCCCATCCAACAGAAGATATGCTCCTATGAAACATCGACACATGGCACAACCCAAGAGTGGCCCGTTTAGTTAAAAAAGATGGCCCATTAAGAGGCCTACAAGAATTAGGAAACTGCGGGGATAGCCTCGGGGCGGCAGCATGAACCACGACGCTACAGCCCGAAGGGACGATGCAACATCAGTGTGCGGATCGTACACCCGCAGGGTGGCGGCGCTACGCTCGACGGAGCAATGCAACAACAGCCCATTGCTCGATTGGTGGAGGGGCGCGCTGGACTCGGGAACGATCTTCACAGGACCCGCGGAGGTGCGCGCAAGCGACTGGCCAGGACGGTCGCGTGGCGCGGATGGGGCGGATTGCGGGAGGACGGGTGATCAATCCTATCGAGCGCGCGGTTGAGGACGCCGCTTGGTGACGACAGACCCGAGCCACGGAGGTGGCGCCTGAACGGACATGCGAAGTACCGGTGCGTGCGCATGGCCCATGCCCGAGTGGGGCACGGAGCGGCGCAACACAAACGTAACCAGCCGACACATCACGTGTGTGCCGGCGCTAGGGCCCAGTAGCCTGCTGCAGCCGAGCGGGGTGAAGGTTCACGGAGGAACCCGATCCAATCATAGCGATGATGTACGGGCTAGAGCGACGGCAGATGGACGTGCGGATGACGGCCTTTGCATATCGCGCTAGACCGCCATGTCGAAGAAGAGGCCGGTGGAATCGACCCCAAATCCGAAGTAGAGTTGCCTGAGGGTCGACGGCAGCGGTAGGCGACGCAGACCTATCTTGATTGGAAAAACAAAAAAAGAAGCATTGTTCAAGATGACTGGCGTGAGAGAAAAACCAGGATCAAGGACCGAAAAAAACTTTCTAGGGCAGTCGGTCAAGACGACCGGCGAATAAACCCTAAGTACGGGCGGTGCAGCTCCCGGTGGCGATCATGGAGATCGACCGCCCCGGGGGCGGCATGGTGCGGAAGCGATGATGGCGGCTAGGATTGTGAATCAGGGTTAGGCTGACACCATGCAGAAGGAATAGAGGGAGATTGATGGCATCGATTTTTAATATTTGAGCCTCGTAGGCCCATGTATAAGTACAAGACAAGGTAAAATAAATTATGCATTATCTTAGTATTTTTTAACTAATCATGATACTCAGCAAGCCCGAACCAGTGTACATGAATGCAGGCCAAACAGGTATACTGGTGTGTTAAAAAAAAGAGAAAGTGTACAAAAAAAATCTTAACAAATCTGCAAATTTGTAGATTAAAGAGCATTATTTCTGCATCAATCATACTAAACATACAAAGGTTTACATGCTCTTACACGTTGACTAGAATCTTTTCAAACTAACTAACCTCTTCCCCCTAATTTTCATGGGGGATGAGCCCTTCTTCCCATTAATCTTCAATCAAAACTCACCTTTGTGTAAAAGCCTGTATCCTTTTGTATGTGTAGCATTACTCTTTCTGCGTGCACAGCACCAACCATTAAGAGTGAACCAAGGCGCCGTCCATTCACGATGAAATTAGAGTAGAGTAAGAAAGTTCATCTCTTCTCGACCAACGGATGCGTCCACTCGCTATCAAGGAAAGTTCAGCCCTTCTCGATCAACTGAAGAAAATAACCTCAGGTCTCGCCGTTCCGGCCTGCAAATAGTCTATGTTCTGGAAGAGATGACAAGCCTAGACCAGCGACCTTCCTGGGCAGGCCGAGGTCGTCGATCGATCTCACGTCAAATCTGACTGCTTCCGTTCCTCCACGCGAGTGCATGCCAAATTAATGGCCCGTCCGGCGGCTATGACTTACTAGTACTAGTTAAATGAGCTTCCATACATAAGTTCGTCTCCCTCGTCGTCCTCGTACACCAAACTCGATCCGTGCACAAGAAGAAATCACACGCACGTACAGCTCGATCCGGCCAGTCCGGGACGGCGAAATGGGGCGTACCAACAGGCCGGCCCTCGCACTGGCGTGCCTGCTCGCCCTGCTGCTAGTGCAGCTGCCTCGAGGAGCCCGTGCAGCTGGGGATCTGTGCGGCAAGGTGAAGTGCAGCATGGGGAGCTGCGGCGAGTCCGGCGACTACATGTTCGGGTTCGCGTGCCGCTGCAATCCTGGCTGGAGCCGGTACCATCTCGGCGACGTGGACTTCCCCTTCCTCCCCTGCGTCATGCCAAACTGTACGTACACCCTGCCCGCCAGGTTTTTTGATGATGGGCGGATCGGGTGAATAGCTCCCATGCGACGTCGTTGGTGTGAACTGTCTCTCATGCGACGTCGTTGGCTGTAATAGCTTGCATGCGACATCTTCGTTGGAAAAAATAGCTCCCATGCGACACACCATTTACGCGGCTAGTTGGCTGTCCGTTAGGCTGAGATTTGGTTAGGACACTGGGGGTTATGTGCTCTGACTGGTGGGGTCCACCTATGACCACGTAGTCAAGAGTCAACCGTCCACGACTCGACCGGCGACTGTGTGACCGTGCTCGACTCGCCCGTGCTGGACTGGGCGAGCGGCGCCGCCGTAAGCATCTTCTCCGGCAGTGGTTTCTTCTCCGCGGTGGTGGAGCGCATTTCTCGGCAGCGGCAGAGCTATTGCGAGGTGAGCCCGAAACCCTAGTCCCACTCCCCGATCTGTGGCCTCATGCTGCCCTCTGTTTCTTGGCGATTTAGAATCGGGCTCCATTGGATCCGGGGGTTGTTTCTTCTCCGCGGCCCGGTGGTGGAGCGCCTATCCCTGCAGCGGCTATTGCGAGTGAGTATTTTCCAAACACTACTCCCATTCCACTGAATTTTGAATAATCTGGGTACCATAAATCTGTGGCCTCATGCTGCCCCTGTTGCTTGATTGGATAGGAGATGGAGCGAGGGCTAGATGAGATGGAGCGAGGAGACGGGCTGCCCCGAGGAGACAGTGCTTCAAATCGGTAATGGCACCCTCTTTTCTTGGCGATTTAGAATCGAACTCGATTTGGTAGTGACTGCCGCCGCTGCCTGCCATTGACAAAACAGGGGAGGTTCAGGTTCTGCCACCACATTCGCAATTATAGTGGAATTTTTTCCCTGTAAAGCCAAGCTCAGTGATGGCAGTGTCCAAGACATTGATAGAGATACCACCGTGAGGTTGGATGTCGATTTTGCAGATGTTGATCCCCAGGAATTGGAGATCATGAAGGAGAAGGCCGTGGGCAATTTGGTGGAGAGAATTGGGGAGAGTATTGTTTGGGGTCCAGAACAAGAGGTATCTCTGCAACGTTTCGATAACTATAATGGTGAATATGTGAGAATTGAAGATGGAGAATCCATGGTTGCTGAAATTGATCAGCAAGGAGGATGGGCAAGCAAACAAGTAACATTTTATGCAGAGCTAATTGATCTGCAAACTCATTCCAGAGTTGGTTATGTGCCATCAAAGATGGCTGCACAGATGGAAGATGATGAGTGGGTTTCACAAAAGAAGATGTTGGCATTGTTGACTGAACCGACTATAGTAGCTGAAGATACTGGGATTGATGCAGATGGAGAGGAGGGAACCCATGGTGCTAGGAAGATTGTTGTTGACTGGAATGTAGTAGAGTTGAATGAAAAAACAGATTTGGTCATTACACCAATATCTGACATTGATATGGCCGAAATGTTTGGCATTCAAGTTGATGACAAAGATAAGGAGAAGGATGACAGTTCTTTGCCAGCTGAAGGTAACACAGGCCCTAGAAATGCAAATGAGGATGAAGAACACCTGATGAGAGAGGCTGCAGATGATGTGGATGATGCAGATGATAATGAGCTGGTTTGTTTGTATGACAAAGAGAACCCAGTTATTGAGGTGGGAAAGTTGTGGCCAAGCATGAAGGAGTTTAGGATGTCTTTCAGGACCTATGCAGTGAAAAAAGAGTTTGATGCCAAGACTATGTGGACTGATCGAAAGAAATTTTATGCTCGGTGCAAAGGTTATGATGGTGGTGGCAATCCTTGCAAATGGTACTTGTCTGCCAGACTACAACCTGATGGAAGTACAGTAAGGGTAAATCAAATACCACACCAGCATACATGTATGACCACTTCACAGAGAGTTTCAAAGATGACATCACAGCTTTGGGTTACAGAGAAGATTACTCCTATTTTAGCCAAGACTCCAAACACTACTGCAAAGAGGCTTAAAGTTGACTTGGAGAAGTTGTACCCCATCCAGCTGCAATATACCACAGTGTGGAAAGCAAAACAAAGGGCCATGAAATCATTGTATGGTGACTGGGCAAATACATTTAGGATGTTGTATAGTTTTAAAGCAGAGGTGGAGAAGAGGTCACCTGGGAGTGTAGTGGAGATAGATACAGAGGTAACAGAGGATGGCAAGGTTTTATTCAGCAAGTTTTTTATGTGTTTGAAGCCTTGCATAGATGGATTCAAAGCAGGTTGTCGTCCATATTTGAGCATAGACTCATCTTTTTTGACTGGAAAGTGGAATGGTCAGTTGGCTGCATGCAATGCTCTAGATGGACACAACTGGATGTTCCCAATTGCAATAGGAATGTTTCAATCAGAGACAGAGGCATCATGGATATGGTTCATGATGCAACTGAAAAGATGCATAGGGCCAGTTTCTCCTTTGGCCATCCACACAGATGCATGTAAAGGGTTGGAAAATGCAGTAAAAAGTGTTTTCCCCCATGCTGAGCAGAGGGAGTGCTTTGGACATATGTGGATGAATCTGATAAAAAAATTCAGAGGAGATGAATTTGGGCGCATGTGGCCAGCAGCAAGATCCTACACCAGACAGACACATTCCTATCACCTTGGTAAGATATTGGCATCATGTAGTGATAATGAATTTGCTTCATGGTTGAACACCCACCATTCTCTGTTGTGGTATAGATCAGGTTTTAATACTGCCATAAAATGTGATCATATCAATAACAACTTGGCAGAAAGTTTTAACAACAAAGTGAAGCATTTGAAAGACTTGCCTGTGCATGACATGGTGGACCAAATAAGAATCATGATCATGCGTTTGTGGGAGTTGAGAGGAAAAATTGCTAATATTTTGGAAGGGGACAAGCTTCCAGCAGTGGTACAACAGGTGGTCAACAGGAGTAGAAATCTTTCACATCTATCTGTTGAGAAATCTTCCTTGTGGGGTGCTGAAGTTAGAGATACAAAGAGTGGCAAGAGGCATGTGGTAAATACTGAGTTGCATGAGTGCACTTGCCAAGAGTGGCAACACACTGGAAAACCATGTGAGCATTCCATACTTTTTTTGGCATCTAAACCCAGGTTAAATATGCACCCATATTTGCATGAGTATTATTCAGTACAAAAATTCAAAGCTGCATATGCAAGTCCAATTCCTGCACTGACTGACCAATCTCAGTGGCCTGAGGTGGAAATAGAATTTACCTTGTGTCCCCCTGTCACTAGAAGAAAGGCTGGGAGGCCTAAACAGAGCAGATTCAAAGCTTGGTTTGAGAAAGGTGGTTGTAGTAAGAAGGGGGAAAAGGAAAAGGAAAAGAATGATAAGCCCAAAAGGGCTCAAAAAGGTAACAAAAATAGGTGCAAGTTGTGTGAGGTACTTGGGCACAGAATTGGTTCATCCAAGTGCATCTACACTCCTCAGAGGCCAAAGTATGTTTATGTTACTGTTTTTGCAAGTTTTTGATTTTGCTACTTGTTCTAGTATCTAACCAAGTCAAATGCTTTATTTTTTAGGAGGAAGCGTGCAGAAAAAGCCCCACCGCTTGTTGTTGAACAATGCTGGCCAGTGAAAAAAGCAAGACTCAGTGGCTATAGAAGGAAGAGCACTAAGCAGATAATGTTTGGTGACAAAGATATGGAGCTAACTGAAACTGTTACTGCTGAACATGAGCTAAGTGTTTGTGTTTTGGACGATGTGATGCATACTGAATCTGTTTTGCAGACGCTAGGGCAATCTGAAACTGTTGCAGATGAAGCAACTGTTGTGCTGCCATTCGAATCTGCTTTGACAACTGTGTTGCCATGTTTGGAGGTTGTGCTGCCAAGTGTTGAGTTGCAAACTGAAGTAGTTGAACAATGTGTGCCATCTACTCAATCTGCAGAAGTGCAAACTGAAGAAGTGAGACATGGTCAGGTGCAAAAGTTGAGGGGGCCAAAAAGCAAGAGCATCAGCATCAACAAACTATGCGCCGTGGAACCAAACGGTGGAAAAAAGCAGAAGAAATCGAGTGGTAGAAAGAAGCAGAAGAAATAGAGTCGAAAACATTCAAATTTGATGTGAAAACTTAAGTTTGTTGTCATTTGATGTGAAAACTTATGTTCTTTCATGTCATAACTTATGTGCTATGATGTTGATTTGACTTGAAATAAAATTCAAATTTGAACCGATATTCAAATTTGAACCTATCTTCAATATTTTTTGAGTTCATTTGTTTGTTCTGTGATGTTGCATCGTTTTATGTACTACTATGCACTTTAGTTCATAAATCCAACCCTTTTTGTGAATTCCAACTCATAGTCACGGACAATGTTGACCAAACAGGCTCCAAAGTAAGGGAAAACGGCCCCATTTCTAAGCAAGTTTTTTTCGACCTTCTCAAAATCACCCAAAAAAGATTTTCTTAGCTTATATTATACCTATATAGGATCAATACGAAGTCTCACCTTTTTTTGAATAAGTATTCATATTATTTAATTTATTTTTGAAAAAACACCCTTTAATACAAAGTTAGCAATAAAACAAGTTTAAAAATTTTAAATGCAAAAATAACTTCAGATCCTCCTTAGTCACTCTAAAATGAAGCTAAGGTGATGTTTTTGATTTTTTTGCATTTTCAAAACCTCAAACCCTCTTCTCACTCCTGTGAACTCCATGCAACCTCAGTCGAGATAGTCCAATTTGTGAAGGTTTTTTCAAGCAAAGATCATTAGATCAAGTTTATCATTTTATATCATAACTATGTAACATAAAAAGGCTATATGCGCAGGTTTTTCATTTTTTAGATTTTTTTTGAATTAGTTATACACATTTGAATGTTCGGTCAAACCTTTCAAAACCCCATTGACTGCCTCCAAACCCCATGTAACCCTAGCGCCAAACGTCCACCGTCGATCTAACCCTAACGCCAAACTGCGGCCGTCGGATAGGCCTTCTAGAAGGATTCCGTGGGGGCGATCCGTGGGCTCCAATCTGATTGGCCACCGTTTTTTCTCTCTGACGAACAGATAACGTTGAGCGGGGGATCATCTAAGTGACCGTTGGGCCGAGCGGATCGGGCCCGGCAGAGCCTGGCGTGCGTGCGCACGGCCGTCGAGAGGGGGATGGGCTGCATGCGAGAGGGTCAATGACATGTGGGCCATCCCTGTCCCATGCATGCCATGCAACGTCGCAGCCTAGCTATTCTTTGCTCGTGAACACCTAGCCCGCCATTGCATGCACGCATCGACGCAGTAAAGCACGGCAGGGGCGCAGCGTATAGGTACGTCGCATCTAAGCTATTTTAACAAATGCATGTTTGAACGAGACGGACGCGTCGGTGGTGCAGCTCCTTTTTCAGTGTCACGCGCGGATGAACGAGCCTGTTTCCCACGCGGCGTCACCGCCGATGCAAGTGCACGAAACGATGCAACTCGCCTGTGCTGCCCGTGCCTCTTTGGATGCTCTGGCCGCCGTTTTTTGAATTAATGCCCGCAATTACTTATGCCAGTGCGAACGGAGAAGAGAAAACGATCCAGAAGGCACCGTGTACACATTGACCACAGCTGCAACGCGGCTATAAAAGGGCACCATTTCCTCATCCTCTCACACTCATCTCTCAAGCCTCCTCCCCTTCTTCTTTTCGAGCCAAATCCCACTCGAGCCACCATGCAGTTCAACGGCCCTACCTACCGTCGCCCTCCCACCGTGCCGGAGAGGCAGTACCCGGCCGGAGTCGTCGTCGAGAATAGCCTGAGGGTGTGGGCCATCTCTAGGTGGAGGGGCCCTAGAGAGTTCGCTCGCTTCTTCCTCCAAGCCGGCTACCGCCACCTCCCTCCGAGCACTCCGCCCATGTTCCACCTCCACGAGCAGTACGATGGCAACGCCAACGGCCTCGTCATCGGCCTCCACGTCACCTTCACCAACCCCTACGACGCTCACCACCTCCTCGGCCAGGTGTTCTGGTGTGGATGCGAGTTTATCGCGTTCACGACCTACAACATCTTCACCAACTTCCACCACATCTTCCCTCACCCCAATGGCATGCACACCCTCCCCTACCAGATGCCGGAGGATGACGAGTGAGGGGCCCAAGGAGGAGGGGCCAAGGAGTGGCAAGGAGGAGGGGCCAAGGAGTTGTTCAAGGGGCGAGTCTTCTATCTATCTAGTTTGGGGCTCTAGTTTGTGTTTGTGTTGGTTCGGGCGTGTGTGCCCGTGTCTTTTATATATCTAGTTTTAATTATTTTACTTTCATGTTTTATGAACTATATGTAGTGGGGGGATGCCCCTCTATATGTTTTATCTATCTATGCTACTAGGGTACCCGATGCCCCACTATCTATCTATATGTTTTTTCGGTCCTAAAGTTTCTCCATTGCATTTTATTTATGTGGCCATGTGTACTAAAAAACAATTGATCTGGTATCTAAAATGTACGTTACCAAGAAATTGACAATAAAGATTATGTACTGTACTACATAATCATACAGTTGGTATACAATGCATTTGAAGACAATGGGCAAGAAAAATGCTAATTATATGGTGCTGATGACATGCGCAAGTGTTGTTCGATGTTTAAATCATGCTTGCTATGTCATTTTTTGCTGCCAAACATGGCATTAGCGAGAAAGGTCATTTGGGCACTGAATGTATTAAAGTATACACCATATATAAAAATGTCTAGCCAAAAGATTTGGGTGTACACCCATGACCAAGTATGGATCCGCCCCTGGTTGTAAGGGGATGCCCCTCTATGTTGTAAGGAGATGCTACTAGGGGCACACTAGATGTCTTCTTTTTTGGGCACAACCTTTTTCGGTTGAAACACACAAGTAAAAACTTTGAAAACACCATAGCACAAGTAAAAAAATATATTAAGAAATGGTGCTTGGTTGAAATAAACTAGAACCAAACAATTGCAACTTTTTTGGTTCACAAAGACTGCTCAAATAGTTATCTCAAATAGCTTATGCATAAAAATATCTCAAATAATTATCAGATGAGTTATCTCAAAAAAGGTGACTGCAGGAAACTTAAAATTTGTGAAATGATCTAAAGCCGAAAAGATATATCAATGTCAATGACCGTGTGCACTTTTTTTGCACTCCTTTTATCAATGGGCCTGGATATGTTCTATTCGGCCCTGCCTAACTTCTATATGGGCCTGGCCTTTTCGGGCAACTGTGGACGAACCTTTTTTTCCTTTTCTCCCTCTACCACTGAAACTGAAACTGATGACGAACTGAAGAAATGAAAAACGGGGCCGAAACAGAGTGGAGAGGACATGCTGAATTCATATAGCGCAACACTTTTATTCAAATATACATATCATCCCGATTACAAATGATGCCCAATCTATTCACTTACGACTAATTATCATCACATAAACAAATGCGAGACCAATTACACAAACATAAAAAAGTGCGGCCATGAGCCCATCAAATTGCCCTGCTTCTGCAATTTGATGAGTTTCTTCATCTGCTTGTTCAGCTTCTTCAGCTCTGCCATCACTCCTGCATCCCTCACAGTAGCACCAATGGAAGGGCGGGCGCCCCCGATGGAATTGCCAGATCCAGGGGCCCCGGATCCAGATGCGCCCGATCCAAACTTGCCCAACTTCTCCGCCTCCAACAGTAAATCGAGCTCCCCTGATGCACCCTCCAGTTGAATCCGCTCTATGTACTCATCTAGCCACTCAAAATGGGTGCATTGCTTCAATTTCTGAAATCGGAAAGATGAACCCTAAATCCCAAATCCGATGGGGAAAAATGGGCAAATATGAAATTGGTAGACAAAAACCAAAATTGGCATATTGAGAAGTAAAATCTCACCTTTCCCTGCTCTGGTTTGCTCTCGCATTTCATGAATTCCCGCCCAAGGTTGCCATTCTTGTCGGTCGTTGTGACTAGCCGCTTCAGGGGTGCGATACGTGGGCATGCAGGGCATCTTGTCATGGGCACTGCGCCATAGCGCGGCCATGAGCGGCGGGAGGCTGAAGCGGAGCTCGACATTGCTAGGTCGCGGCCCGGAACGGCGTTGCTGCGCGTCGTCGCCGGAGAAAAAGAACAACAACGGTCGGGGAGGGGGAGGGGGGAGGATGGGCTCGGGTGCTGCACGGCTCGGGGCACGGCTCGGTGTCCTCTTGTACCAATGCTGACCTGGATAAGTTAGTGGGTCCCACGCTGTGGGTCCCGCTCACCTGACCAATGCTGAGTTGGATAAGTTAGTGGGTCCCATGCTGTGGGTCCCGCTCACCTGATTCGAGTTTTAAACATGTGTCTTTGGATTAGGCAGCAGCGTCGCATGGGAGCTATTTTTTTCAACGAAGATGTCGCATGAGAGCGATTACAACCAACTACGTCGCATGAGAGACAGTTCACACCAACGACGTCGCATGGGAGCTATTCACCCGGGCGGATCAATAAGAATCGACCACCGTAATTTGTCTGGGCAGGCACCATCAACTACTCGTGCCAGGACGGGTCGTCTCCTCCGGCTCCGGCACCGCCGCCGCCAGCAGCGCCACCGCTGACAAACCTCTCAGTCTACGACCGTAATCAATCACATCCTCAGATGATCGCAAAAGAGTTTCTGTTTACAGTTTACTCATTCAAGCATTCGTCACTGAATCCTAGTACCTTCCAATGGCGCAGCCTGCTTGATGCCGTACTGCGGGGGCGGCACCTGCGAGAAGGTGGAGTCCTCGGCGTTCGCGCACAGGTGCGCCTGCCCCGACGGCTTCAGGAACCTCCTCGACGACGACGCCTACCCCTGCTACCGCCAGTGTGAGTGACTCGGCAACCTGTCGTGACCGAGGTAGTATGACTACTTGACTAGGCTAACGCTGCCTCGCCGGCGGTTTGGTGTTTCCACCGTGCAGGTTCTCTGGGATCAGGCTGCTCCGACCTCGGGATCGGCATACTCAACGGCTCCGACCCGAGCACGTCACCGCCAGCACCCGTCTCCTTCACCGTCCAGAAGGGCGGCGCTGCAGGCGGTTTAGCACCACCGGCGCACTGGCTGCTGGGGCTCCTGATAGTGATTTCCTTCTTCTGGGTCCAGAGTCCAAACTGTTTTGTGAATTAGTGATTTTAAACCAAGGGTGTGGCGTTTGATTGGTTGGGAACCATACGGTCCCAATTTCCCTATAGGATCAGAATATACATTTGGTGTCGGTGGTTGCAGAAATAAAATCCAACATGGCAGAATAGCGCGTCAACAGAATTGTTACTACTTGATGTCCATTAGACCCGATGATTAGGACTAAAGGTGATGAGATATATCTGCACGCCTCGTACAGTCGTACTCCGTGGTTGACTTTGTTATGTACTTTACTTAATAATTGATAAAATGGCTATGTGTGTGTATCATAATTTGAATGAGACTATATGTAATCTATAATGGTGTAGATGCCGAGAGTTTCAAACTTTTCTTCAAAACAAAAAAAACTACTACATATAAGTGGACTATATAGAATGTACCATAGTGCGCTATACAGATGGTCTACAGTTGGACACACAAACAACTCGACGGGGAAAAAACACTTCGCCCCCATGATCGCCTTCCTAGGGCGACACGAGAGGCGATCCCGATCGCTCTACTAGCCTTGCCCCAGGCTTCTCTCCATCCCTTCACCGCCGCCAGGCAAAGCTTCAGGCAAGGTAGGCGGGAGCGGGGGGGGGGGGGGGGGGGGGGGGGGGGGGGCTCCTCCCTTGTCATCTCTCCTTTCCCTCTAGAATCCGGGCAAACCTTGATGCGCGAACACGGGTCGTGGGGTCATTCCTTTGTACTGTTGGGTGGCTGCCGGCAGGGCGTGTGATGGTCAGAACCAGAAGGGTCGGTGGCTTCCTTGCCCTGCCATGGGTGTGCCACCCTGAGACAAGCACAAGATGGGGGTCGTTGGCTCGTGAGGCCGATCGTGGCAAGGAGGTCATTGAATCGGGGAGGCCGAATGGTGGGCGCATGCCACTCCAACGGCCGCTCCAATAATTATTTGCAAATTAATACGAACTCAAAGTATAAACGATGGAGTGGTGATCAAATATGCATGAAAGTAGAGTATTTATCTTAATGAAGTGTGGGGTAAAATGTGCATATCGCCTAGGCTCTTGGTTGTGATGAATACGGCGTGGGGCCAAAACCCACTTTCTGTTGATAGAATTTTTTCATCACATGAAGCAAAGGTTCCCCACAATAGTTCGCTCAGGAACAAGCAAACAAGATAATATCTCGCACGTTGATGCGATAATCCTATTCAAAATAATTAGGTGCTACGTAAGTAACTAAAACTAATTTAAATAAAGTGTGATAGTATTATTGAATCACACTTTAAAATATTGAAAAAATTATGAACATATAACTAAATGATGTATACATGAGAAAAAAATAGATTCCGCTAAAAGCATGTCTATTTTTTTTAAAAAAAGTGAAGGATCAGCTGCATGGGTATGCTCCTTGTGCCCAACACATATACAGTATCCTTGAGAGCATAAAACTTAATACAAAAAATTAACCGATGACCTGCATGAATGAACTCATGATATGGCATGGGAGTGTTGCATGCATATGTAATAATGCAAAAAAATGTTACTTATAACTTACATGCATGACTTGCCGATCTGGCATGGTTAGAAAAATTATGTAGTGGGTTGTAGGGCATGTCACAATCAAATGCAATGTGATTTAGAACCCATTTATGCACTAATGTATGTTGCATGATAGAGGATTATCATGTGTAGATCGGACGGATGCTAGTGGATCAAGCTAGTAAATCTAACTACTACAATAATTTTCATGATGTGTAAGCACGCATATGCTGAGATAAATTACAAGTAATGGGGATTACTCTCTTAGATATAGAAATATAGGATTCTTAGAGGAGGAAGCGGGTCACGAATCCCACAACAAAAACTTAGTACATGTGTGAATGCATAGACAAAACAAAGGTGTTGACAATGAAGAAAGTAGCCCTGCCTCCTCCCTCCTCCCTCGCCTCCTCCTCCCCCTCCTCCCCTCCTTGCCCTAGCCGTCCCGCTCCCCGCCCTGACCCGCTGGCCGGTGCCCGGTCATCCCCCTCTCCGCTTGCAGGCGCTCTCTCTCTCTCTTCTCCCCTCTGTCTTCACCGCTGCCGGTGCTCGGATCTCGTTTCTGGGCCCTTGCGTCTGATGAGGAGGATTCGCGGTCGTCGGTCCCTTCCCCCTGTGGTCCCGTGCCTTGTGCTGGGGGGGGGGTGCCTTCCGCTGCTCCTCGTCCCCGCAAGTTCGCTCCTGGTGGCCGGGGCCAGTCGGTGGCCGCGTCCTCGTCGGTCGATGGCTGGATTCGAATCTCTCGGCGGCGGCGTAAGTCTGGTAAGTTTGCTGTTGCGTCACCTGATCTCGTTGTCTTGGGCAGCGCGCCTGATGGGGAGCTTGGTGGCCTCCCATCCCCCTCTCCTGCAGCCTCTGCGGCGGCGGCGTCGCCGGCGGCGGTGACGGCGGGGTCGCTGGTGACATCGTGTAACCTAGATCTCGATTTCTCCGCGGTGGCCATCGGGCCGCGGGACGTCCCCTCGGGTGGGCTTGATGGGCCTTGCGGTTTGTCGTTGCCCAGTGGGCCTGCCTCTCCTCCCCCTCTTTCGTCGGTGGCAGTTTTCCCCCCTCTGGTCCCGTCCGGCCCAGTTGGGCCCATCGTCCGGGTTCCTGCTCCTCAACCTTCTTTGGCCCATGTGGCGAGTCAGGCCTAGGTGGGCACGGCTCGGACGGGCTATTTATGGATCCCCCACGGCTCTTCCTCCCCTTTGCTAGGGTTTCCGGCTTCCGCTTCCGATCTGCGCCGTCACCGTCTTCCCATTCGTCGCCTCATTAGATCCTCCCCACCTCCACCCCTCCTCCTTCCTTTTGCTATGGTGCTATCCATGGACAAGTCGCGGGGCTCTTCCTGCGAGGCGCTCTCGGGCAGCAAGCGACGCCGTGAGGACTCCCCTTCCTCCACGGTGGATCTGGAGCTCGAGGCTTCGCTCCGTTCCAAGTTGGAGGCGGAACAGGCGGCGCGCGAGCAGGTGGCTCGTGACCGCGAGGCTCGGGCTTCGGGTCCGGAGTGGTCGCAGCGCTCGGAGAGGGTTGGTGTGCCCGGATCCGGCCCGCAGGGCTCTGGATCTGGCCATTCTCTCTCTCCGGTGCTGGACCCATGGGAGGCGGCGATGGCCTCTGGCGGTGGTGTTTCTTCGTCTTCTGCCTCCCTTCCTGCTCCGGGAGTGGGCCGCGGTCCATCTGCTCCGTCGCGCCCTCCTCCTCCTCCTCGCTCGGTTGGGGTTGGTGCTGGTGCTCGTCCGCCGCCTCGGTCCTTCGCGGGGCCGGCGCGTCGGCCGCCCGGTCCGGCCTCTCGGGCGCCCCCTTTTCCGGGGATGGGGGATGGAATCCTTCCTCCTCCTCCGCCGCTTCCGCAATCCCGCCCGTCCTCTGCTTCCCATAACAACCCCTCGGCGCTCACCTGCTTCGCTTGTCACAGGCCTAGCCATTTCCAGTCTCGCTGCACCAACCCTCCTTTTTGCCTGATCAGTCGCTCTGATGGTCACCTCACGGTCAACTGCATGGCTAGGCAGAAACCTCCCGCGGTCATCCAGTTCGGCTCGGGCCTCCCCGGTTGCGCCTTTTTCTCCTTCGACGGTGACCTGCCTGTCCGGGAGGTGGCACCTGCTCTGTCTAATGCTGCTATTGTTACGGTCAAGGATCAAAAGATTTCTCCCCAAATTCTTCTGGAAGGGCTTCGCATTTGGGATGAGGCTGGATGGGACTGGCAAGTTGTGCAGATATCTGAATTTGAGTTCTCTGTGGTGTTTCCCTCCAAAGAATGTTTGCGGATGATTGCCTCATGCACTAGCTTCACCTTGCCCCTCAATCAATTGGTGGTTTTTGTTAAAGCGGCTTCTTGCAGTAGTACGACAGTTGGTCCTCTCTCTCAAGTCTAGATTTTGATTGACGATTTGCCTGCTGGTCTCCGTTCATCTGCTTTTCTCATGTCTTTCGGGGTTCTGATTGGGAAGCCCATCGAGGTGGATGAAGACTCTCTGAACAAGGTTGGCCCTGCTAGGATGAAGGTTTGGTGTGTGGATCCTGAACGGGTTCATGGCTCGATTGATATCTTCCCTTCTCCCAATGGTATTAAGCTTCGGGTGCGGGTGGAGGGGGCGGCTGCTTTTCAGACTCCACCTCCCCCTCCTCCCCCTTCTAACCCTTCGGACAAGCATGATAAGGAGGGGGACGGATCTCTGGGTGGCCCTAATCAGAGCCATGGGTCTAACCTCCGCTTCACCCAATCTGAATGGGATGGTTTGGCAGATTCTGAACGTGAGTTGTTTCAATCCCAAGCTCCCTCTGGTGTTGCTCCTCGTGATGATTCGGTGATCCCGTCTGCTGCTCCCAATGTCCCTGCTGCTGGTGCTGATATGTCGAAGTTCCCGCCCTGCTCTGCTACCCCCGTTTCTGGTGCTTGCTCCAATCTTCCTGTCCGCCCGCTCTCCCCCACTCGATCGGGAATTGAAGATCTTCCGGCCTCCCCGGCTCGCGATGTGGTGGAATCCCAGTCCCTCCGGAAGAAGAAATCCTCAGTGCGCAAATTCTCGGCTAAGAGCCGGAACTCGTCGGGCTCGAAGCACTCCATGACGGGGGTTTGTCGGCGTCTTGATCAAGATTTGGGATCTATGTCCCGTTCGGGTCCCCATGTTGGCTCTCCTGCTGCGCGGTCGCCTGCGATTCGATCCCCTGTGTCCACGGCTCGCAAAGGAAGGCGGGTGGCGAATTCAGGTGTTTCTGTCCTGGAGCGGGCTGAAAAGCGGGCTGCGGCGAAGGATCTCCCTCCCCCAGGTACATCTCCCGTTCCCTCTGTTGTTGCTTCTCCGGTTCGGTTGGTTCTACCTTCTCTTTCGGATGATCATCTTTTAAATATTATGTCGGATGTGGGGGTGGTGGTTGATTCGTCTGTTGGTTCTCCTAGTTCTCTTCTTGCTATTATTCGGGCTAACGAGATGGCTCAGGCTGCCATTGCCAAAGCCAAAGAGGCCGTTGCCTCTCAGGTAGGGGCTTCTAGTAGTGGTCCGGTCGTGGACGCGGGCGCTGGTAGTGGCCAGCCCCAATCCAACTTGTCTAAAAGGGGCACCAATAAGCGTGCTAAACCCTGCGTGGCCCCTTGCAGGTCGAGCCTTCGAATCAAGAATCTTTCTTATAAATGAGGGCGTTATTCTGGAATATTAGGGGGTTCGGTGCTAGGGGGCGCCGTGACCAACTTAAAGATCTGGTTCGTTCTAACTCTATTGACTTTGTGGGGCTGGTAGAAACCTTCAAGGAATCCTTCTCCCCTAATGACTTTTCTGCTATTGTGGGCATGGACAGATTTAATTGGAACTTTTTACCTGCTTCGGGGCACTCTGGCGGGATCTTGATAGGCTCCAATAAAGATATTTTTGATTTTGTTGCTTTTGATCATGGGATCTTTTGGGCCAGTGTTGTTCTCTCTCATAAAGCTCAGAATACTCTTTGTGAGTTTATCGTCGTCTATGGGCCTGCGGACCATTCCTTGTCGCCTTTATTTCTTAATGAACTTTCGTTGAAGATCGATGCTTGTAATTTACCGATGGTTATCGGGGGAGACTTTAACCTTCTGCGGTGCCCTAATGACAAAAGTAATGATAACTTCTCCTGGCCGCTGGCTAATGCCTTTAACGACTTCATTAGTGCCAATGCTATTCGTGAGCTGCCTCGGGGGGGGGGGAGCTCGTTATACCTGGTCCAATCATCAGTCAATCCCTATTAGATCAGTGCTTGACAGAGTCTTCCTTTGTCCCAGGTGGGATTCCTTGTTCCCTAGGGCCTCTCTTTACGCCAAATGCATTATCGGTTCCGATCATACCCCCTTAATTCTTGACGATGGTTCCATTAGCCTCAGGCCTCGGGCTAGATTTCAATTTGACGCCTCCTGGTTGGCTGTGGATGGCTTTGTCGATATGGTTGCGGCGAAGATCTCCCTTTCTCTATCATCCAATGCTCGCTCCTTTGGGCCTTTGGATGATTGGCATTCGTGTTCCTATAACCTGCGTAAATTCCTCAGAGGTTGGTCTCGTAATCGTGCGGCGGAGGATCGTCGCACCAAATCTTTCCTCGAAGACCAGATCTTGTCGCTGGATCACACAGCTGATTCTATTGGGCTTTCTGACGATGGTTGGGCGGTTCGTTATAGTCTGGAGGCTGCTTTAATACAGTTACACCATCAGGCTGAGATTTATTGGCGTCAACGGGGTACTCTAAACTGGACTCTAAAAGGCGACTCCCCTACGGCGTATTTCTTTGCGATCGCGAACGGCAGGCGTAGACGATGTGGTATTAATAGCCTGCTCATTAATGGTGTGCGATCTTCGGAGCAGTCTGTTATTATGGCTCATGTGGTGGATTTCTTCTCTTCGTTGTTGGGGGCTAAACCTCCATCGGGCTTCTCCATTTCTCCCTCCCTTTGGAACTTAGGTCTTAAAATCTCACCCGAGGAGAATGCCTCTTTGATGATCCCTCTTTCTGATCAGGAAATTTGGGATGTTGTTAACACTGCCAATCCTAATGCTGCTTCTGGGCCAGACGGCTTCTCTATTCCTTTCTTTCGGAAATTCTGGCCCCAGTTGAAACAGCTGGTTTGTAATGTTATCCAGGGCTTCTGTCTTGGTACTGTCGATATCTCCCGCCTGAACTATGCAGTGATAACCCTGATCCCCAAGGTTAAGGGTGCTGATGTTATTTCCCAATTCCGACCTATTGCTTTGATTAACAACTTCGCCAAATTCCCGGCTAAAGGCTTTGCGAATCGTTTGTCGCCGGTTGCTCATAGAGTTATTAGTCCTTATCAATCTGCTTTCATCAAAGGGCGTTTCATCCTTGATGGTATCCTATCCCTTCATGAGATTGTTCACGATCTTCACGCTCGGAGAGCTAAAGCGGTTATCCTTAAGCTAGACTTTGAGAAAGCCTATGACTCCGTTAGCTGGCCCTTCCTCAAGCAGGTCCTTCTTGCTAAAGGTTTCGACGGTGCTTATGTTCATCGTATCATGCAGTTGGTCTCGGGTGGCCATACTGCCGTTTCGGTTAATGGTTTTGTTAGCAATTTCTTCGCCAATGGTAGGGGCCTTCGCCAAGGGGATCCTGCTTCCCCTGTTCTTTTTAATTTTGTGGCCGACGCCTTCTCGTGCATGCTTTCCAGGGCGGCCCGTTGTGGGCACATTGCTCCTGTGGTCTCTCATTTACTTCCGGAGGGTGTTTCCCACTTGCAATATGCGGATGATACAATTATCTTGGTGGAGCTGGATGACACCTGCATTGCCAATCTTAAATTCATCCTGTTGTGTTTCGAAGCTGTTTCGGGTCTTAAGATTAATTTCGCTAAAAGTGAGGTCCTGGTGACGGGTGTGGATGAGGCGGAAGCCTTGCGGGTTGCCAGGCTTCTGAACTGTTCTTTGGGTTCCTTTCCCTTTAAATATCTAGGCCTTCCTATCTCTCCTGGCGTGCTCCATGCTAAAGATTTCGCTCCGGCGGTCGCTAAAGTGGGGAACAGGGTGCTCCCTTGGAGAGGCAGATATAATACCAATGCTGGCAAAGTTGCTCTAATTAACTCCTGCTTATCCTCTCTCCCCATGTTTCTTATGGGCTTCTATCTTCTTACGGATGGCGTGCATGCTGGCTTCGACAAACATAGGGAAGCCTTCTACTGGAATTCCGCGTATAACAAACGGAAATATAGGCTGGTCAAGTGGCAGCATATGTGTAAGCCTAAAAACCGTGGGGGGTTAGGTATTATTAATACTCGGGTGATGAACATTTGTTTGCTTATCAAGTGGTGGTGGAAAATTTTAACTAGTGGGGCTGACTCGCTTTGGTTCTCGATTCTTAAGGCTAAATACTTCCCACATTCCAACCCGCTGTTTGCCACCGCGAGGTGCGGCTCTCAATTTTGGAAATCCCTTGTCAAAGTCAGACCTATTTTCCTGGAACATGTTAAATTTAATGTTGGTAATGGGATGGCAGTCCGCTTTTGGTTGGACTGGTGGTCGGGGGATGCCCCCCTCGCTGAGAGTTTTCCGGTTTTGTTCTCTTACTGTCCTAATCCGGGTATCTCCATCGCGGAGGTGGCGGCTAATAACTGGGATCTGGCCTTTCGTCGGGCCCTGTCTCCTGAAGAGTTGGAAGATTGGCAAAGTCTCTCTGCCCTCTTCCCCGTGCTCTCGGAGTCGGCCGATTCTGTAGTCTGGCCTCATTCGGCCTCAGGTAGATTTACGGTCAAGTCGCTTTATTCTAGACTTATTGGTGGTACTCCTTCGACCAGATTCTCTTGTGTTTGGAAGTCCAAAGTTCCTCCTAAGATTAAAATTTTCCTTTGGCAAGCCTTTCGTGGTCGCCTGCCGGCTGCTGACCAGATTAAAAAGCGCAATGGGCCTGGCTCGGATTTCTGTCATCTATGTGGGGCCTTGGAGAACTCTGATCACATCTTTTTCAATTGCGTGCTGGCCAAGCTGGTTTGGTGCTGTGTCAGATCTTGGCTTCAGGTCTCTTGGAACCCCTCCTCTTTCTCCGATATTCGAACCCTAGCCAAAGCTTTGGTTGGGGTCACCAAGAGGGTGTTTTGGGTTGGCCTGGGTGCCTTATGTTGGGCTCTGTGGACCATTAGGAACAAATTTACTATTGAGCATATCTTCCCATCTAAGCCTGCTGACGTTCTTTTCAAATCATGTATATTATTGCAGCAGTGGAGATCATTGACTAAGGAGGTTGATCGGGATGCCCTGGACCTGCTCATCGACAAAATCCAGGCTTCGGCATCTCACATCTCCAGACGGGATCCTGTCGTCTAATCCTGGTGGTGCTGTTTGCAGAGTTTAGGTCTCACTCCTTTCCGGCCTGCGCGCCGTGTATGGCAGTTGCCTGTATCCATCCTTCCTTGGCTACTCTTATATACTTTTCGTTCCGTGCGCTGTGTGCGTTCTCCTCGTTAACTGGTCTCTTTCCTGTTTGGTCTCGTGACGCTGCCATGTGGCTTTATTTATAAAGTCGGGCTCTGGCCTTTTCTCTTAAAAAAATCCCACAACAACTAACATGAAGGGCCCGCCTGATCAAAGCTTAGATCAACAAGCGGGAGTGCAGGCCGGCCCATTAGCATAGTAGCGGCTCTTGGTGTCTACTGTAGCAATTGATTTTTTTTATCTTTCCAAAGAACACGAAGAAATAAAAATAGACGGCGTGGACTATTTTGAAAATGCTAATACTTTTTTAAACATTAAATATTTTGAAATTATGAATAATTTTTGAAAATGCAATTTTATTTTGAAAAAAGTACCAACGAATTTTGAAAATTCTGAACATTTTTTAAATTGTATTTATTTCTGAAGACGCAAACATTTTTTAAATGAATCAAACTCCAAATAGTGTTGAAAAGATGAGCAATTTTTTGAAAATTATCGGGGTTTTCAAATTCCAAACCATTTTCTGAATATATTAGGTATTTTTGAAATTTATGATACTTTTTATAAAAAAGAAACATGATGAACAAAAAACCGAAAGAAAACTTGAAATACCAGTTCAAAAAAGAAAGAAAGAATAAAACTGGTTCAGGAACCTTCTATAAGGTTCCCAACACCGGTCAGGAACCTTTTAGAAATTCCCAAAACCAGTGGCTCGCTCACTCAATAGGCGGGCCCATCTATCTATCGGGGGTGTGCATTTACCACACGACAAATATGAAATGTGGTGCAGGCCGGTGATCTTCGACTAAAGCCCATGAACATCCAAGGCCAATTCAGTCGGTGGCCCACTGGGGAACAACTATTTTCTCTCGGTGCCTTCGACTTCATTCAGGGAAATGAAGAACCACCGCTTTTCCTCTCGCGGGCGTGTGTGTCATCTCCCTCTCTATCTTGAAACCCAAGAATTCACCCTTCCTCCGTGCGGATTCGTGTTATTGAAACTGTGTGTCGTCAATTGTATTGCTGGATAATGTGACACCGCACTGCGCTAGTTGTTCTCATCTCGATGATGAATGACTGTGAAGAGCTAGGAATGAACTAATTATTTTGATTTCTAATCCATCTGAAGAATTCATTATGAAAGATGATGAAAAAAACATCCAAGATGCAGTAACGTGGTAAAAAAAGAGATGTAACTCTAATTGATATACGAGCGATGACAAATACAGTAACACATAACACAAACAGAGAAGGGTCAAATTGCGGTCTGGGTTTTATTTTCTCCGAAAAGGAGGATTACCACCGGCCTCTACATTGAGCGATGCACACAATTATTTATTAAAACGAACCAAGTATCAAAGTCTCAGAGCAGCTCCGTAAAAAGAAAAGGATAGAAAATAAATGGCCTTAACCATCACAAATAGGACAAAATGTCTACAAGTATCCTATTACTAGACCGCCATCTAAACCGGTTGTAGTGCGTATCTCGTGCTACTGTCCCTCATTGATTGCACCCAAAAGCCATAAGCTCTCCGCTTATGCATCGTATAATGATGACCGAGTATGGATCCATCTAGACGGTTTGCATATTGCGTGCAATTTTTTTTATTTTTTTATTTTGTTAAACACACAATCATTCTGACTATTCTATATAGCTCAAAGTAATGCACAAACTCCCACACGGATTTGTGCCGTTGTATTGTGCTCTACCGACTTCTACCTCATACGTAGGTACAATCCACGATGCCCTCAGTCATGAATCACCTACCAAATACTCCCTCCACTCATTTTTACTATGTTTTGTTAGAAGTCAAAGTTTGTAAAGTCTAACCATATTTGTTTGAAAAAACATCAACATCAACGATACTAAAATTATACAATATGAAATTTAACTTCATGGCGCATCTAATGATGTTGGTTTCGTATACTGGATGTTGATATTTATTTCTATAAAGCTGGTTAAATTTTTACTAAGTTTGACTTTAGACAAATCTTATATGCGGAATAAAAAGAACCGAAAGGAGTACCAAACAAATTTGATAGAAACGAAAGTGGAGGTATGTTAAACGACACATGTACACCACAGAAGTTTGGCCAGTGGGCATGGGAATGCACTAAACAATGATGCTCTTATTGAATCGCATAAGGAAACTCAACTGAAGAATCTTGAAACCCCAACAACTTCACAACATCCATCACAGTACAGATACAGAAACATGCATCATCCAAGTGCCACAGCCTCGCGGGCTTTCGATCGGAACCAAACAACATGACGTTCCTCACATCATCCAGACAATCCTGAGAGTGACCACCACGTACGCACTTCTTATGTTGCCGAAGACATTATGGAAACCAAAGACCGAATGATCTTCCCATGGCTGGCTTAGTAGTCGTTGCCGGCGACGGCGGTGTGGTCGTCGCACATGTACAGGTACCGGTAGACGACGCCGGCGAGGCCACCGCCGATGAGCGGGCCGGCCCAGTAGATCCAGATGTTGGTGAAGTCGCCGCTGGCAACGGCGGGGCCGAAGGAGCGTGCAGGGTTCATGGACCCGCCGGAGAAGGGGCCGGCGACGAGGATGTTGGCGCCGACGATGAAGCCGATGGCGATTGGAGCGATGGTGCCGAGGGACCCCTTCTTGGGGTCGGCGGCGGTGGCGTACACGGTGTAGACGAGCCCGAAGGTGACGATGATCTCCATCACGACGCCCTCGAAGGCGCCCACGCCGGAAAGCCCGTGTGTAGGGGTCGCCTGAGAAAGAAAACAGTCCGTATCAGCGTCGTTCGTTTTCGTGCTCCACCGGCCGGAAAGCGCACACATGTACATGGGCTGGGGATACGTACCACGCCGGTGCAGAACTGGACGAGGAAGGCGCCGACGATGGCGCCGAGGAGCTGGGCAACCCAGTAGAAGATGCCGGTGAGGATGGTGATCTGGCCGCCGAGGGCGAGGCCGAAGGTGACGGCAGGGTTCACATGGCCGCCGGAGATGTTGGCGCCGACGGCGACCGCGACGAACAGCCCGAACCCGTGGCAGATCGCCACGGCGATCAGCCCGGATGGGTCAAGCGGCGCGCCGCCGCTCACCTTGGCTGCAATTTTTTAACTTTTCGTTAGCACGCACTCGTCGTCTTCCACTTTAGCCATACGAGCAGAGCATGCATGTGCCGTAATTGTAACAGAACTCACAGTAGGCGATGGCAGAGCCGACGCCGGCGAAGACGAAGATGAGGGTGGAGATGAACTCGGCGATGTAGGCCTTGAAAGAGGCCAAGCTGAAGGAGTCATCGAACCGACCGAAGGCGATGGAGGCAGGCATGGTGGCTTAGAATGGCCCAAAAACCGAGCTGGGGAGGATGAGACGGAATGTTGTCGCTAAGAATACGGATCAGAGACTCGGCCAGTGTGCTCTTATAATGGGCTGAGTGGCTCTTCAGTTTGAAATAAGAAAAAATGTAGGCCTATTTTTGGTGTTGGGTTCGTGTATCTCTATTCCTAATGTAACTAGTAGAATGCCCGTGCGTTGCTACGGGCTATAATGTATATAAATGAATTAAATAAATGATTAAGGTCACCTCTATGGTCGAAGCTCATTTCTTCCTCGTACGTCCGGGCATGTTCGGACTTCAAATGGGCGCCCAACGGTCTCAAAACTCAACCGACTGGACAGTCCGGGCTAAACCCGGGCATGGGCAGCCCGGCCCGACGACCCGGGCCGGGCCAGGTCGGGCTTGACATTCAGGCCAGGCTCGGGCTTTGTTTTGCAGCCCGAAAGATAATTCGGGCCGGGCTCGAGCTTCAATTTTCTGTATTTCAGGCCGGGCTTTCGGGCTTCGGGCCGGGCTTGCACGTGCGCGTACTAAAAAACAGCATTCGGGCCGGGCTTTCGGGCTTCGGGCTTGATTTTGGGCCGGGCTCGGGCTTGAAAACAGGGAGTATTTTAGGCTTCGGGCTGGGCTCGGGCTTGAGAAATGAAGGTCGGGCTTTTACAAGCCCGGCCCGAAACCCGGCCCGGCCCGACGTTTGCCCGGGTTTAGTACAGGCTGCCCCAAATCCATCTCATATATGGGGAGCAATGTCGTTGTCCGAACTATCCGCCATGTTATTTCCAACACGCGGTCCCAACACAACACAAAACCCCACACCATGAGGCACCCTTCCCTCATGTCGGACCCTCTCTCCTTCCAGCTCAGTTTCCCACCATAGCCTAATATTTCTCGCTGGAGCCCTCTACTTTATAACCGGATGAGACTCACCTCACTTTCGTCCTGGCGCCCTCTTCCCTTCATACCATACTTCCCCACGGACCACCAAGGAGGAGTGCCCCCACCAACCGCTTGCTCTCCGCCATGATCCCCTCCTCCCGTGTTCGTGCCGATCCGCCACGACCATCAAGGCGGAGGAGGCGTGCGCCGCCCATGACGACCCCAAGCAAAGAAGGCAAATTCGATGTCTCATGAGGCATTGCCATGTTGTAACATACAGTTGAATGTCATGCATTACCACAAAACAAAAATATGATGGCTGTTGTTGGGGATGCAACTAATACGCCACCGCGTCTGTTATTAACTATTAAAACAACAAACTAATGCATTTACCCTTCTATCCTAAAAAATATATTGTATGACCTGATCAAAAAAATATGACTGCCTTATCCAATTTGCCACTTTTTCTTAAGTAGGGAAAATATTCCGCTCACATTCGTAACTGAACAAATCAACCACAGCCTCCAACCCGCTCACTCTCAACTCTCACTCCTATCACAAAATCCACTAAAAAGAGATGTGAAGTATTTCTAAATCCCTGCCAAAAGAATATATATTACCAATAGTCCAGTACCGACCTTGTGAATTTGGTTTGTTATTCAAGTCATGGCCGCAACAACACTTTTTCTATTCTCTGTTCATTATGGAAATCAGCGTAAGTTGTGTTATCATCAGAAAAAGATCAGATTTCAAAGTTATTTATCCAATTATCTTTCATATTCGTATTGACATTGTGCAGTTTCCTTGCAAATGTGTATCTTTGGATGGCCTTTAACTAAGTACATTCATATATAATGCTCTAGCACCACGTTGGAAGTTATAGCAATGCTTCATAATTTGATATTGGCTTATGGCAAAGTATTACATCGCCAAATTATAACGACAATAATTTTATGAACCGAATTAGCAACATCAGTTTTAACAGCAGAGTAAAAACTTGTTATTAGCGAGTTTCAAATGAAAGAATAGTCAGGGTAGACATCAAGCGATGAACAAGCATAATATTTGTTCGTTTCCACTTGAAATTTGTCATATCAAGTGTCTTGCCTGCATCGATAAGACTTTTGGACTTCCTTCAGTACAAACATCAATACTCTGCATAAAGTAGCAGCAGTGATAAATGATAATCAACATTTAAAAGTTCCATAAAGGGACATGATGAAAGCTCACAAAACACTAACCTGATAGCAATTGTATCTGATGACAATATTATTGTGAGTGAAAAGAAAAAATATTAGTTATCGTTGTTTCTGTCTGCCTCCCCAACAAATGAAACCTGAGGAGTCATATTGAGTAAGAAGTTCGGCATTGACTGGGTACTGTTTGGATTGAAACCCAATTATAGGAGTCATGCCAAAAAAAACTGGTCGCTGCTTTCATTCTGCGTCCACGGACAGGCGAAACAGGGGCAGGGGAATCGTTCGCCAAAATATCTGCACGCACCATCTCTGGCGAGGTGGGCCTGGGTATAAACTAAATGGCCCCTCAGCTTTCCTGTTTAGATTTCTAAACTGGACCAATTGTTAACATACATTTGGATCATTATCATGCTCTTCACCATCGTCTTCTTGAGCACGAGATCTGATATATGGATTGAGGTAAAATATTTAATCGTCTTGCTGGGGCTGAAGGCGAGCGGCAAGAAGTGGGGGTTGAACTGTGGCTTGGAAGAGCACTATGTATAATTTGCATTTGATTCAATTGGAAATTTCATGGCTGTGGGTGAGAGTTTCCTCGTGTGATGTGACCCTTAAGAAAACATATAATTTCTTAGTGCTCCTAGAGAATCATAGGACATAATCAATGTATTAGTTAGCATAAGAGAAGAATCACTGCATCACAAATGTATCTACAGAGTACAGACTGACCTTGTGCCTCTCATTGACAAGGAGCTTGCAAGAAGACACAATTGAAACTGGTGCCCCCCATGACAATAACGTTCTTGGAGTTTGCAGCTGCTGCCGTGACATTCATCCTATTCTGTGAAAGAGAAAATTGGCAACGATGTTTAGGTTTGCCATCGCTGCATTCATGCTTATCTTTCATAGAAAGAAAACAGCAAAACAATTCCAAATCTCCGAATATCTGCTATTGTGGTGTTGTGCATGAAATTATTAGCCATCCCACTGTGACCAGGGAGAGATATATACAGTACCTGGTGAGTTTATCAAGAAGGAATAGTAAAGTAAGTGAAACAAAACAAACTGAAAGGTTTCTTAAAGTTGAACAGGAAATAATGGACAAAGAAGCTTGAAGCCTTTTGAGCCGACTAAAATTAATTGAATATTTACCATTAGAAGTTGAAGGCAGATCTGAAATTTAGTGGGTAGTGGCAAGGAGAACAACTAATGATAAACTAAATCATATACATCACATCACGTTCAGCAATGTATCCTCACTATTGAGATTTTTATACTACAAAAATTTCCGAAATTGTTAAACATAGGATACAAACTAACAGATATGCTCCCGTACACGGCACACCCTCCCTTAAAAAAATCTATAACCGGGTCCTCCTTGTCCTATGGGTTGACTCCTATGTACTAATTGCTTCAGAATGCAATTACATGACATGGGGTGGGATACCACGTACTATACCTTGTGGGGATATGTGAAAGCAGTCAAGAGTACCACAGAGGTGGCGCCGAGCGAATCAGCGGTAGAACGGGATGAACGATCAATTATTCAATTCAGAGATTGCCGCCTCGTTCGTCAGGACACACTGTGAATCTGGAGCACAGGCAGGGGTTGCGGCCTCCAGGCGATTCGGGCCATGACGTGTTGACGACAGGGGGTTGCGTCCTCCAAGGTATACCTTATATTAGCCTCGCCGTGTATGCTTCTTCACCACCGCGGACACTGCCGTTAGTTGGTGCACGACGCAGCAGTCAAGGTGATCGCCAGGGCGGCCTGGCTCCTTCGAATTCCTCTACCAGCCAGCGTCGCCCTGCTCCTGAGCCTCCCCTCCATGACCGCAATGCCAGTTCATTGCCCCCAGGCGCCATGAACGGTCGCAGCGTAGGCTCGCCGGATTGGCGGTGGTGGCCTAGAACATCTAGGGCTACTCCATGCGAGGGATCTCTGCGGTTTGACGGGCGAGTCGCTAGCATGGTGAACATCTAGGGCTACTCCATACTGAATGGCAGAGCAAACAAATTGAAGCAAGCATGCCTGAACCAAACAGAGGTGGACTCCATCGATCAACCAGACAATTATCGCAATGATCGGATGGATTGACTGGAGAGATGGATGTATGGACGCAAGATGTACCTCGAGCATGCGCCAGATGGAGGGGTCGACGACTCGACGGCCTTGACGGCGCCGTTGTTCCACTCGGAGCGGCGCTCCTCGGCGTCGAGGAACTTCATGCGCACCTGCACGCCGGGTGCCCAGGCGCCGATCAGCGCGTCCTCCACCTCCTGCTTGGGCACGACGAACTCCCCGGCGCCCTGGCGCGGGTAGTAGGTGACGGTGAAGAGCGTGCCCTCTGCCGCGAGCCGCACGGCCTCGTCCACCTCCTCGGGCGGGACCCGCGCGCGCGTTGCGTGGCCGGCGCTCGGCGCCCTCGGACGCCTGCTGGGAGACGGCGGGGTACCTGGGCGCGCGGCGGATCCCGGCGAGCAGCTCCCCGTCGGCGCGGCGCATGAAGACGACGGCGTCCCCGGCCATGAGCAGCTTGGCGTTGACTAAAATGGCATGATTTGGAACAAAGGCGCTGGGTGTTTCCTTACTTTGACGGTGGTTCGAGGGGATCGTGCGAGGGGATGAAAGAACTTACATTTGGTGGGAGGGGGCATCGATGGGGCACCAATGAGGTACATAGGAAAGGTAAGAATCGATGCGTTAGGAAAGTTAGGATTTTGAATTGATTTTCATGAAAATAGGGTTTTAATGTTTGTAATGTGATTTCTGTACCTGCCCGTTTGTGACGGTGTCTGGTTAGGAAAGTTTGTAAATGTTAAGAAAGTTTTTATTGGGAAAGTTTGTAAATGTTAAGAAAGTTTTTATTGGGAGGGTGAAAAAAATCAACGTGAGGATATGATGATGGAAGGAGAGACCAAATTAAACCAAACAAAAATAAACCAGACGAAAATAAAGCTGACGAAAATAAACCGTGGACGCAATCCTACCAACTCAGTCATTAGGAGTAGAGATAGTTGGTAGTCTTTGTTCTAGGGTGTTTTGTCCCACCTCTCACTTTTGCTGGTTTTCGCAAGTTGTTTTTCGTAAAAAAAATCGTTTCCTCTCTCACTTCATCGGTTTATTTTCGCGTTATCATCCCATACAATAAAATAAATCTGAACATATCAGAATTTTCTATGCTGGCGTAAATTATTTACTAATGTAAAATCAATCACGATCAATCTCTAATGATCAAATCTAAATTAATTAACATTACCTTAAATTGCTCAATAATAATCTCTACTTCTAATTGAACAGTTGGTAGTCTCTGTTCTGGGTTTTTTCGTCCCACCTTCCATTTTTGCTGGTTTTTTTCGTAGATTTTTTTCGTCCCCACCTCCACTTCACCGGTTTATTTTCGCGTCACCGTCTCACACAATGAAAGAAATGTGAATATATCAGAATTTTCCATACTGACGCAAATTATTTAGTAATGTAGAATCAATCACGATCAATCTCTAAAGATCAAATCTAAATTAATTAACATTACCTTAAATCGCTCAATCATCTGTACTCCTAATGGAGCAGTTGGTAGTCTCCGTTCTCGGTTTTTTTCGTCCCACCTCACTTTTGCTGATTTTTTATAGGTTTTTTTCGTAGATTTTTTTTCGTCCCCTCCCCCACTTCATCGGTTTATTTTCGCGTCACCCTCTCACACAATGAAAGAAATTTGAACATATCAGAATTTTTCATGCTGGCGCAGATTATTTAGTAATGTAGAATCAATCACGATCAATCTCTAAAGATCAAATCTAAATTAATCAACATTACCTTAAATCGCTCAATCACATTAATTAAAAAACAAATAATTAATTTTAAGAAAAATCGCTCAATCACATTAATTAGGAAACAAATAACCGATTTTAAGAAAATTAATGTGTAAATCATAACAAAGAAATCTCATCAGGCGAACGAGGCCCCTAGAACGCCCGTGCATAGCAGCCCTGTTCCCTTTCCCCTACCCAAAGTCGCCCTCTTTGTAACGCCCCGAGACCGATGTGCCAGGTGTCCTCCAGTTATTCACTGTTGTTGTCTTGTCATTGCTTGCGCGTCATGCATTGCATATCATGTCATCATGTGCATTTCATTTACATACATGTTCGTCTCATGCATCCGAGCATTTTTTCCGTTGTCCGTTTTGCATTCCGGCGCTCCGTTCTCCTCCGGTGGTCATTTCTACATTTCTTTCATGTGTGGGGATTAAATATTTCCGGATTGGACTGAGACTTGTCATGCGGCCTTGGTTTACTACCGGTAGACCGCCTATCAAGTTTCCTACCATTTGAACTTCGTTTGATGCTCCAACGGTTAACCGAGGGACCGAAAATGCCTCGTGTGTGTTGCAGCCCAACACCCTTCCAAAGTGGCCCAAAACCCACCTAAACCTCCTCCATCATCTCGGTCGTTCGATCACGATCGCGTGGCCGAAAACCGCACCTCATTTGGACTCTCCTAGCTCCCTCTACCTATAAATATGTGTCTCCCCTGAAATTTTCGGATCTTTCCTACCCCAAACCCTAGATCCAACTCCCTCCGCGCCGCCGGACACATCCTCGCCGGACGGACATGTCCGCTCGTCCCCGCGCCGCCACTTCCAGCCTCTCCTGCCACGCCATGTGGCCCGCCGGCCACCTCCCACGCCGCGGCCCGCCCGGGCCCGAGGAGGGCCCCCGCGGCCCAATCACGCCGCGCCGCCGCCTAGCGTCCCTGCCGCCCGTGGGTTCGACGCGCCACCGCCCGCCTCCTCGCCGGCGTTCACCGTCCGTGCCCACCTCCGGCGGTCGGAATCCCACCGCTCCGGCGCCTGAGCTTCCCCAGCCACCCAGCTCGCCGTTCGCGGCCGCTCGGTCCACGCGCCGCCTCCCGCGCCGAGGTCGCCGCCCCGTGCCTCGCCGGAGCGCCCCTGCCTCGCTGCTTTGGCTCCGGCCACCGCCACCGACCTCGCCATCACCATAACCGGCGAGCTCCCGCGCCGCCTCCTCCATCGCCGGTCGCCGTCCCGTCGCCGGATCCGGCCGGTTGGACGAGATCCACGGGTCCATCGATCCAAACGCGCATCTCCCGATCCGGATCTCGCCGTCCCGCTTCTCCTCGTCCCGTTGACTTTTTGCGGAGGGTATATTTTCACTAAGTCCCCGAAATTCCCAGATTTATATGCCCAAGTTCATCGTGCCGTAACTTTGCGTCTGTAGCTCCGATTCATGCATATAGCATATCAAAATGTTCGTCTCAGAGAGTACATCATTTCATCTCAATGCATCATTTTCTTTTGAGTTCATCTTGATGCCCGAAATGCTGTTAGAAGAGTGCTATCTGATCTGAAATTCCAGACAAGTGTTAATTTCACTAAGTCTGAAATCTGTTTACCATATGCATTTTTGCCATGCTTGTTTGAACCTGTTAATGTATGAATTGGCCGTAGCTCAGTGCTAGACTTTTGTTAAGCATCATGAATGGATCCCTGCCATGTATTTTGTTGCCATGTTTGAGTGCTGTAGCATGTTCATCTTGTTGCATTTAGATGGCTACTTGCTGTAAATCGCAGACCGTGGTCATATTTGAATTGCTCGCCATTTCCAAACCGTAACTCCGATTCCGGTGATCTTTATATCGTTTTCAAGCGATTTCATCTCATCTTTCCAGTGGCACACTTGGTTTTCCAAGTTGAGGCCAGGTTCATTCATTCCCTTGCAAATCATGCATATGCATCGCATACCGCATCCCGCATATCATCCCATGTTCATGTGTTGGTTGTTTACTTTGTTGTGTGCTTCTTTCCGGTGTTTGCTTCTTCGGGTTGGTTCTGGTAACGTCGCGTTTGTGAGGATCCGTTCGGCTTCGTCCGTTTGTCTTCTTTATGGACTCGTTCTGCTTCCTTGCGGGATTTCAGGCAAGATGATCATACCCTTGAAATCACTTCTATCTTTGCTTGCTTAGATGCTCGCTCTTTTGCTATGCCTATGCTGCGATACCTACCACTTGCTTATCATGCCTCCCATATTGTTGAACCAAGCCCCTAACCCACCTTGTCCTAGCAAACCGTTGTTTGGCTATGTTACCGCTTTGCTCAGCCCCTCTTATAGCGTTGTTAGTTGCAGGTGAAGATTGAAGTTTGTTCCTTGTTGGAACATGGAGATGTTGTTCCTTGTTGGAACATGGATTTTGTTGGGATATCACAATATATCTTATTTAATTAATGCATCTATATACTTGGTAAAGGGTGGAAGGCTCGACCTTATGCCTGGTGTTTTGTTCCACTCTTGCCACCCTAGTTTCCGTCATATCGGTGTTATGTTCCCAGATTTTGCGTTCCTTACGCGGTTGGGTTATAATGGGAACCCCTTGACAGTTCGCTTTGAATAAAACTCCTCCAGCAAGGCCCAACCTTGGTTTTACCATTTGCCACCTAGCCTCTTTTTCCCTTGGGTTAGGCCAGCCCAAGGGTCATCTTTATTTTAAACCCACCCGGGCCAGTGCTTGTCTAAGCGTTGGTCCAAACTAGAGCCCCTTGCAGCGCCACCTCGGGGAAACTCGAGGGCTGATTTTAGTTGTACGGATTGCTTATCCGGTGTTGCCCTGAGAACGAGATATGTGCAGCTCCTATCGGGATGTCGGCGCATCGGGTGGTCTTGCTGGACTTGTTTTACCATTGTCGAGGATGTCTTGTAGAACCGGGATACCGAGTCTGATCGGAATGTCTCGGGAGGAGGTCTATTCCTTCGTTGACCGTGAGAGCTTGTCATGGGCTAAGTTGGGACACCCCTGCAGGGATTTGAACTTTCGAAAGCGTGCCCGCGGTTATGGGCAGATGGGAATTTGTTAATGTCCGGTTGTAGAAAACTTGAAGTTGACCTTAATTAAAATGCATCAACCTGCGTGTGTAACCGTGATGGTCTCTTTCCGGCGGAGTCCGGGAAGTGAACACGGTGTTGGAGTTATGCTTGACGTAGGTTGTTCTAGGATCACTTCTTGATCATACTTTATCGACCGTGCTTTGCCTTCTCTTCTCGCTCTCATTTGCGTATGTTAGCCACCATATATGCTAGTCGCTTGCTGCAGCTCCACCTCATACCTTTACCTTACCCATAAGCTTAAATAGTCTTGATCGCGAGGGTGCGAGATTGCTGAGTCCCCGTGGCTCACAGATACTTCCAAAACCAGCTTGCAGGTGCCGTTGAACCATGCAGATGACGCAACCAAGCTCAGGAGGAGCTCGATGAAGATCTTGTCCTTTGTGTTGTTTCGTTCTAGTTGATCAGTAGTGGAGCCCAGTTGGGGTCGATCGGGGACCTTTGTCGCATTTGGGGTTCTTCTTTTTTTTTTGGTTCCATAGTCGGACCTTGATTGTATTTGGTTGATGTAATGCTTTATTCATGTATTGATGTGAACTGGCGATTGTAAGCCAACTATGTATCTCTTTCCCTTATGTTTTACATGGGTTGTGTAAAGATTACCTCACTTGCGACATTGCTTGCAATGCGGTTATGCCTCTAAGTCGTGCTTCGACACGTGGGAGATATAGCCGCATCGAGGGCGTTTCAAGTTGGTATCAGAGCCTTCCCTGACCTTAGGAGCCCCATTGCTTGATCGTTTTTAGCAGCCGTTGTTGAGTCTAGAAAAAATGTTTTGAGTCATTTAGGAATTATATATCGGAGAGTTTAGGAATTCTTTTTACTTCCTAGTCTCCTCATCGCTCTGGTAAGGCATCCTGACGTAGAGTTTTGACTCCTCTCTTCTCAAATTTCACTAAAAAAATTTAGGATCACGCGGGTATCTTGGAATCGTTCCGATGGTTTTGTGACGAGAACATTGTCTTGGTGCCTCCTGTCAGGGGTTTTGTGGAAGTGTCCCGGGGAGTTGAGCTCCGAGGTGTTGTCGTCATAATTTTATCGTTGCAGTTCTGGAATACCTGAGTTTAGTACGCCGACATCGAAAATCTCTTTTATGCAGTTCATTGGTGAGATAACCTCGACGCCACCCAGTACTGGGGCGGGAGTTCGGGAGTATTGCCATAACTTGTATAACGGATGCTTTTTGAAGGTTGAGGTAGATGGTTTCCGAAGTTTTTCTCGGTTATGTGTTGAAGGATGGATACAGCTGGATGTAGGATTTGCTAGATTTGGGTGAGATATTATGCTTCCCCTGTATCCCCAACACCTGATTGCATAACCGGAAAGGTTCGGGAGTTTCATAGGTGGGAATTCAAGTAGCTCGTAGGATATCTTTCCGACAGATGTATGATTTGAAATTGGGGTTCGACGTCTAGTGGTTCGCCTATTCACGGTCGGTTTTACAGTGGTCTCGTTGTGTCTTAAAGAGTCCTTGGCTATGCCGACTCGGGGACGCTTCGTATGTCATGTGCGCTGCCTTGTACATGATGGTGCTGTACGGTCGAGCCCGTGTAGGCCCCACCATGAAAACTTCGGACGAAATCTCTATCATATGTTTGTTCCGGCTTATTCTGCAAGCCAATCCTTTGTTTTTGGTTTTGAGTTGTGGTATTCGAGTTGCTTCGAAGTCAAATGTTGATTCCATACCTTTTCCAAGTGGTGTTCTCATATTCCTATGTGAATACTAATCCTTCTCGATCATCGAGTTTGTCATTTCAATTTCTTTTCACCGGCGTGTTTCTCTTCAAGTGGATCCGATCATTTCAACAACCGCAAGATCAAGCATCAGTTCTTCTCAACGGTGTTTGTTTCATCCATCTCCAAATTGTCTTTGTTTTTCCCACCCTCCCTCCCTTTGTTTTTCTCCAAGGATTCAGATCTCTTAATCGAGTATCCATATTATTGATGTGAAGTCTCTCCATTCTTTTCTATCAATATTCTTATCCGGTGATTCTCATGAAGATTCTAACGGAGCTTCAAGTTCGTCTATCATCACTCGTTTTCTTCTCCGGTGGAACCAATTCAAGCTTTCGGTGTTGGTCATATCTTTTTCCTCGTTTCAAATACCCTCTCATGCCGGTGCACCTCATAATAATTCACTTCTCACTATTCTTTTGTTCCGGCGTGCTCAAGCTTTCTCAAAAGGCTCGTCTTGTCATTCAAGATCCGTTCAACCTAGTTCGAGGTTGTTATCTTATTCAAGCCATTTAATTCAACCGGTGCAATCTCTCTTTTCAAGCAATCATTCAACGATGTTTCTTTTGAGTGGGCCCTAACCCACAGGTCTTTGTCCAGGATCTTACCTGACTCTTCTTATTCTCCCGGAGCTTTTCAAATTCATCTCAAAGTTTGACGTAAGAATGAATTATCATGAGTCATATGTATTTCTCCAAGATCTATCAAATTCTTTTAACCGTTGGTTCAACCTTTCTATTCGTCATCCCGGAGTATCTCAACATTTCTTGGTGGTGTTTCTCATCATCATCCTCTGCATTTGAAGACCAAAACAAGAGTTTCTCTTAAATCTTGCTCCATTCTCTTCAAGATTCGTGATTCTAGCTTGTTGCCATCCTCTCATAATTGTTTTCAATTGTGAGATATTCTTTTCATCCATCCGGAGCAATTCAGGAGTCTTTTCAGCTTGTGCCTCTGAAGGCCATCATTTCGGAAGGTTTATTCATTCTCAGCATTCAGTTATCATTCTCCAATCTTGCCGGTACATCGTTCAAGTGATCTCTAATCAGTTCGTGATCTCTTCGTTCTCATGTATCTAAATCCTAGCAAGTATTTTCGTTCATTTGCTAATTCCTCCTGGTGTTTCTTTATCTTCTCTTCGTTCATTTTTTTAATTCTTACGGTGGTTCATTCAAGATTTCTCTTCCTTATCAATTCATTCGTTGTTTCAATTCTACCGGTGGTTCGCTGAAGACCTTCCTCAAGTTTGCGATATATCTATATTAATCCTTTTTACGAGAATGAGTAGTATGCCAAATACGTTGATCGTCATCAATTTAATTGGTGAATGATAATCATAATGTAATTCTCATTCTTGTTTCATCGAGTGAACTCAATTTCCTATTCCGGAGGCTCATCAAATTCTCGTCTTCATTTGTTTCATCTTTCTTTTCCGGAGTTCTAGTTTTCCGCTTTATCTCATCACGAAGTCCATCTAAATCATTAAAAGGTTTCACCTTGTGTTTCGAACTTCTCTTCATTTTTGTTATTCTTTTGTTTTACCGGAGTTCTTCATGAAGTTTCTACATGATGGTTCATCAAGGATTTAATTTCCTTTCGAAGTATTCATCCAGATTCTTTTCAGAGGAGCGCAAGTATTCTTTATCTTGCATTTCAAAGTGCAATTCTTTCAACCTTATCATTTGAGGTGGTGCTATGTCATTCTTCATAATTTGAGTTCATGCTTTCATGATTCACATGTTGTTAAGAGTGAGATATGTTAAATTCATCAACCTCTTCGTTGGAGTTTTCTTGGGTTATATTTCACCTAAAGCTTCCCCTAAGGATTGTTGCTATTATGGTGCTTATAAATGACCCAAGTTCTTCATTCATCTTTTCCAGTGCGATATACTTTCTCGTCAATTTGTTCATATCAATCCAATTTTTTTCCCGTGAGTGGCAGGTTGTCACCTCATAATTTGAGATGGATTTCATAAGACCATATCAAGCTTATTCTTTTCGTTGTTGGTTTTCCAACAACTCCGTTCTAGCATTTGTCGCAAGCGTGCTCCCTGGAGATCTTGTTTCCCTTCGTTCATCCCATTCCATTATTACTTTTGTTCCGGAGGCAATGTATTGTGATTTCATCAAGTATCTTCTCATCTTATCAAGTTCTTATCTAATTCCTTTTCTTTTCAATCGGAGTGCTTTCAACCTTGTTCTTCCTTGTTCCTCTTTTCTAATGGAGTGTTTTCAGCTTTGATCATCTCCGTTGTTTCCTTTACTCAAAATGGCTTAACCTCGCAAGGTTCTTTTGTTTCACTCGTTTGTCAAAGAAGCAACCTAGTTTTACCTCTTCTCTTTATCTTCAGTTTTCCCTCCGTTGCCATTCTAGATCTCGGGGCGAGATCCTCTCGTAGTGGTGGAGTGTTGTAACGCCCCGAGACCGATGTGCCAGGTGTCCTCCAGTTATTCGATGTTGTTGTCTTGTCATTGCTTGCGTGTCATGCATTGCATATCATGTCATCATGTGCATTTCATTTGCATACATGTTCGTCTCATGCATCCGAGCATTTTTCCCGTTGTTCGTTTTGCATTCCGGTGCTCCGTTCTCCTCCAGTGGTCATTTCTACCTTTCTTTCATGTGTGGGGATTAAACATTTCCGGATTGGACCGAGACATGTCATGCGGCCTTGGTTTACTACCGGTAGACCGCCTGTCAAGTTTCGTACCATTTGGACTTCGTTTGATGCTCCAACGGTTAACCGAGGGACCGAAAGGCCTCGTGTGTGTTGCAGCCCAACACCCTTCCAAAGTGGCCCAAAACCCACCTAAACCTCCTCCATAATCTCGGTCGTTCGATCACGATCGCGTGGCCGAAAACCGCACCTCATTTGGACTCTCCTAGCTCCCTCTACCTATAAATATGTGTCTCCCCCGAAACTTTCGGATCTTTCCTACCCCAAACCCTAGATTCAACTCCCTCCGCGCCGCCGGACACATCCTCGCCGGACGGACATGTCCGCTCGTCCCCGCGCCGCCGCTTCCAGCCTCTCCTGGCGTGCCACGTGGCCCGCCGGCCACCTCCCGCGCCGCGGCCCACCCGGGCCCGAGGAGGGCCCCCGCGGCCCAATCGCGCCGCGCCGCCGCCTAGCGTCCCCGCCGCCCGTGGGTTCGGCGCGCCGCCACCCGCCTCCTCGCCGGCGTTCGCCGTCCGCGCCCACCTCCGACGGTCGGAATCCCGCCGCTCCGCCGCCTGAGCTTCCCCGGCCACCCAGCTCGCCGTTCGCCGCCGCTCGGTCCACGTGCCGCCTCCCGCGCCGAGGTCGCCGCCCCGTGCCTCGCCGCTTTGGCTCCGGCCACCGCCACCGACCTCGCCATCGCCAAAGCCGGCGAGCTCCCGCGCTGCCTCCTCCATCGCCGGTCGCCGTCCCGTTGCCGGATCCGACCGGTTGGACGAGATCCACGGGTCCACCGATCCAAACGCGCATCTCCCGATCCGGATCTCGCCGTCCTGCTTCTCCTCGTCCCGTTGACTTTTTGCGGAGGGTATAATTTCACTAAGTCCCCGAAATTCCCAGATTCATATGCCCATGTTCATCGTGCCGTAACTTTGCATCCGTAGCTCCGATTCATGCATATAGCATATCAAAATGTTCGTCTCAGAGAGTACATCATTTCATCTCAATGCATCATTTTCTTTTGAGTTCATATTGATGCCCGAAATGCTGTTAGAAGAGTGCTATCTGATCTGAAATTCCAGACAAGTGTTAATTTCACTAAGTCTGAAATCTGTTTACCATATGCATTTTTGCCATGCTTGTTTGAACCTGTTAATGTATGAATTGGTCGTAGCTCAGTACTAGAGTTTTGTTAAGCATCATGAATGGATCCCTGCCATGTATTTTGTTGCCATGTTTGAGTGCTGTAGCATGTTCATCTTGTTGCATTTAGATGGCTACTTGCTGTATATCGCAGACCGGTGCCATATTTGAATTGCTCGCCATTTCCAAACCGTAACTCCGTTTCCGGTGATCTTTATATCGTTTTCAAGCGATTTCATCTCATATTTCCAGTGGCACACTTGGTTTTCCAAGTTGAGGCCAGGTTCATTCATTCCCTTGCAAATCATGCATATGCATCGCATACCGCATCCCGCATATCATCCCATGGTCATGTGTTGGTTGTTTACTTTGTTGTGTGCTTCTTTCCGGTGTTTGCTTCTTCGGGTTGGTTCTGGTAATGTCGCGTTTGTGAGGATCCATTCGACTTCGTCCATTTGTCTTCTTCATGGTCGTTCTTCTTCCTTGCGGGATTTCAGGCAAGATGATCATACCCTTGAAATCACTTCTATCTTTGCTTGCTTAGATGCTCGCTCTTTTGCTATGCCTATGCTGCGATACCTACCACTTGCTTATCATGCCTCCCATATTGTTGAACCAAGCCCCTAACCCACCTTGTCCTAGCAAACTGTTGTTTGGCTATGTTACCGCTTTGCTCAGCCCCTCTTATAGCGTTGTTAGTTGCAGGTGAAGATTGAAGTTTGTTCCTTGTTGGAACATGGAGATGCTGTTCCTTGTTGGAACATGGATTTTGTTGGGATATCACAATATATCTTATTTAATTAATGCATCTATATACTTGGTAAAGGGTGGAAGGCTCGGCCTTATGCCTGGTGTTTTGTTCCACTCTTGCCGCCCTAGTTTCCGGCATATCGGTGTTATGTTCCCAGATTTTGCGTTCCTTACGCGGTTGGGTTATAATGGGAACCCCTTGACAGTTCGCTTTGAATAAAACTCCTCCAGCAAGGCCCAACCTTGGTTTTACCATTTGCCACCTAGCCTCTTTTTCCCTTGGGTTAGGCCAGCCCAAGGGTCATCTTTATTTCAAACCCCCCCCCGGGCCAGTGCTTGTCTAAGCGTTGGTCCAAACTAGAGCCCCTTGCAGCGCCACCTCGGGGAAACTCGAGGGCTGGTTTTAGTTGTATGGATTGCTTATCCGGTGTTGCCCTGAGAACGAGATATGTGCAGCTCCTATCGGGATGTCGGAGCATCGGGTGGTCTTGCTGGACTTGTTTTACCATTGTCGAGGATGTCTTGTAGAACCGGGATACCGAGTCTGATCGGAATGTCTCGGGAGGAGGTCTATTCCTTCGTTGACCGTGAGAGCTTGTCATGGGCTAAGTTGGTACACCCCTGCAGGGATTTGAACTTTTGAAAGCCGTGCCCGTGGTTATGGGCAGATGGAATTTTGTTAACGTCCGGTTGTAAAAAACCTGAAGTTGACCTTAATTAAAATGCATCAACCGTGCGTGTAACCGTGATGGTCTCTTTTTGGTGGAGTCCGGGAAGTGAACACGGTGTTGGAGTTATGCTTGACGTAGGTTGTTCTAGGATCACTTCTTGATCATACTTTTATCGACCGTGCTTTGCCTTCTCTTCTCGCTCTCATTTGCGTATGTTAGCCACCATATATGCTAGTCGCTTGCTGCAGCTCCACCTCATACCTTTACCTTACCCATAAGCTTAAATAGTCTTGATCACGAGGGTGCGAGATTGCTGAGTCCCCGTGGCTCACAGATACTTCCAAAACCAGCTTGCAGGTGCCGTTGAACCGTGCAGATGACGCAACCAAGCTCACGGAGGAGCTCGATGAAGATCTTGTCCTTTGTGTTGTTTCGTTCTAGTTGATCAGTACTGGAGCCCAGTTGGGGTCGATCGGGGACCTTTGTCGCATTTGGGGTTCTTCTTTTTTTTGGTTCCGTAGTCGGACCTTGATTGTATTTGGTTGATGTAATGCTTTATTCATGTATTTGTGTGAAGTGGCGATTGTAAGCCAACTATGTATCTCTTTCCCTTATGTTTTACATGGGTTGTGTAAAGATTACCTCACTTGCGACATTGCTTGCAATGCGGTTATGCCTCTAAGTCGTGCTTCGACACGTGGGAGATATAGCCCCATCGAGGGCGTTTCACTCTTCCCCACCAGTGCCGCCTCCACTCACCTTCTTTCCTTAAAGCGGGGAGGCCCCAGATCGAGTCGAGGAAGTCAGCGGGGCGGCGGCCAGATCCATCACGGCCACATCTCGTCGAGATGGGCCACGCCGGGAGAGGTAGATCGAGGGGGTGGACACTGTGTGCATCTTCTCTCATGGGACGCCGCTCCGACCCGATCCGGTGAGAAGGCAGACCTCCATGGGCGGCAACGAGGGCGGCTGGCGACGGGTGATGGCCAGCCCTCTCCCTCCCCTCCGGCCCTCCACACTATGTTTCCTTCAAATGATTCTCCTCTAGATGGCGATGCAGGTGATACGTCCATTTTGCATCATGCTTTTATATCGATATTTATTGCATTACGGGCTGTTATTACACATTATATCACAATACTTATGCCTATTCTCTCTTATTTTACAAGGTTTACATAAAGAGGGAGAATGTTGGCAGCTGGGATTCTGGGCTGGAAAAGGATCAAATATTAGAGACCTATTCTGCATAGCTCCAAAAGTCCTGAAACTCCACGGAAGACGTTTTCCAAATATATAAAAAAATACTGAGAGCAAGAACTTCACCAGGGGGGGCACACCCTGCCCACGAGGGTGGGGGCGTTCCCTACCCCCCTGGGCGCGCCCCCCTACCTCGTGGGCCCCCTCGTGGTCCTTCGGTGGCCATCTTCTGCTATATGAAGTCTTTCAATGGGAAAAAATAACAAGCCATCTTCTCGGACGAAACTCCGCTACCACGAGGCGGAACCTTGGCGAAACCAATCTAGGGCTCTGGCGGAGCTGTTCTGCCGGGGAAACTTCCCTCCCAGAGAGGGAAATCACCGTCATCGTCATCACCAACGCTCATCTCATCGGGAGAGGGCAATCTCCATCAACATCTTCATCAGCACCATCTCCTCTCAAAACCCTAGTTCATCTTTTATATCCAATTCTTGTCTCCAAGTCCGGGATTGGTGCTAGTAGGTTGCTAGTAGTGTTAATTACTCCTTATAGTTGATGCTAGTTGGTTTAATTGGTGGAAGATCATATGTTCAGATCCTATATGCATATTAATACCCCTCTGATTATGAACATGTTTATGCTTTGTGAGTAGTTACTTTTGTTCCTGAGGACATGGGAGAAGTCTTGCTATTAGTAGTCATGTGAATTTGGTATTCGTTCGATATTTTGATGAGATATATGTTGTCTCTCCTCTAGTGGTGTTATGTGAGCGTCGACTACATGACACTTCACCATTGTTTGGGCCTAGAGGAAGGCATTTGGGAGTAATAAGTAGATGATGGGTTGCTAGAGTGACAGAAGCTTAAACCCTAGTTTATGCGTTGCTTCGTAAGGGGCTGATTTGGATCCATATGTTTCATGCTATGGTTAGGTTTACCTTAATACTTTTGTTGTAGTTGCGGATGCTTGCAATAGAGGTTAATCATAAGTGGGATGCTTGTCCAAATAAGGGCAGTACCCAAGCACCGGTCCACCCACATACCAAATTATCAAAGTACCGAACGCGAATCATATGAACATGATGAAAACTAGCTTGATGATATTCCCATGTGTCCTTGGGAGCGCTTTTCCCTATATAAGAGTTTGTCCAGGCTTGTCCTTTTCTACAAAAAGGATTGGGCCACCTTGCTGCACTTTATTTACTTTTGTTACTTGTTGCTCGTTATAAATTATCCTATCACAAAACTATCTGTTACCACTTATTTCAGTACTTGCAGAGAATACCTTGCTGGAAACCGCTTATCATTTCCTTCTGCTCCTCGTTGGGTTCGACACTCTTACTTATTGAAAGGACTATGATAGATCCCCTATACTTGTGGGTAATCAAGACTCTTGTCTGGCGCCGTTGTCGGGGAGTGAAGCGCCCTTGTTAGGTGGAATTTGGTAAGGAAAAACTTATATAGTGTGCTGAAATTTACTGTCACTTGTTATTATGGAAAGTAATCCTCTGAGGGGCTTGTTCGGGGTATCTCCACCCCGGCCAGTAGAGCAAAGAGTTGCTCCTCAACCTACTGAACCTACTGAAAATGAAAATGGATGCTTTGAAATTCCTTCGGGTATGATAGAAAAGCTGCTGGCTAATCCCTTTTTAGGAGATGGAACAAAACATCCTGATGAGCATCTAATATATGTGGATGAAGTTTGTGGACTATTTAAGCTTGCGGGTGTACCCGGAGATGGTGTTAAGAAGAAGGTCTTCCCTTTATCTTTGAAGGGAGATGCATCGACATGGTATAGGCTATGTGATGATATGGGGTCTTGGAATTACAAACGATTGAAATTGGAGTTTCATCAGAAGTTTTATCCTATGCATCTTGTTCATCGTGATTGCAATTACATATATAATTTTTGGCCTCGTGAAGGAGAAAGCATCGCTCAAGCTTGGGGGAGGCTTAAATCAATGTTATATTCATGCCCCAATCATGAGCTCTCGAGAAAAATGATTATTCAAAATTTCTATGCTCGGCTTTCTGATAACAATCACACCATGCTTGATACTTCTTGTGCTGGCTCTTTTATGATGAAGACTATTGTATTCAAATGGGATTCATTGGAAAGAATTAAACGAAACTCTGAAGATTGAGACCTCGACGTAGGTAAGGAGTCAGGTATGGCACCTAGTTTTGATTGTGTTAAATCTTTTATGGATACCGATATTTTCCTTAAATTTAGCACTAAATATGGACTTGACTCTGAGATAGTAGCTTCTTTTTGTGAATCTTTTGCTACTTATGTTGATCTCCCCAAGGAGAAGTGGTTTAAATATCATCCTCCCGTAGAAATAAAAGTAGCTGCACCTATTAAAGTTGAAGAAAAGATTTTCACTTATAATGATCCTATTGTTCCTACTTCTTATGTTGAGAAACCACCTTTCCTTGTTAGAATAAAGGATCATGCTAAAGCTTCAACTATGGTTCGTAAAAGCAATATTAAAACATATACACCTCCTGAGAAAGTTAAAGTTGAACCTAATATTACTACTGTTAAAGATCTCTTATCTGATAATATTGATGGGCATGTTATTTATTTCTGTGATGAAACTGCTAGAATTGCTAAACCCTATGCTAAAGATAAATCTAGATATGTGGTAGGCATGCCTGTTATTTCTGTTAAAATAGGAGATCATTGTTATCATGGCTTATGTGATATGGGTGCTAGTGCTAGTGCAATACCTTATTCCTTATACAAAGAAGTTATGCATGATATTGCACCTGCTGAGATGGAAGATATTGATGTCACAATTAAACTTGCCAATAGAGATACTATTTCACCAATGGGAATTGTTAGAGATGTTGAAGTCTTGTGTGGGAAAACTAAATATCCTGCTGATTTTCTTGTTCTTGGTTCCCCACAAGATAGCTTTTGTCCCATTATATTTGGTAGACCTTTCTTGAACACTATTAATGCTACCATAGATTGCAAAAGAGATGTTACTATCGGTTTAGATGATATGACTCATGAATTTAATTTCTCTAAATTTAGTAGACAACACCGTGAAGAAGAATTACCTAGTAAGGATGAAATTATTGGTCTTGCTTCTATTGCCGTGCCTCCTAGTGATCCTTTAGAACATTATTTGCTAGACCATGAAAATGATATGTTTATGAATGAATGAAGGGAAATAGATGAAGTATTCTTTAAACAGGAACCTATTCTGAAAAAACAATTTACCTGTTGAAATCTTAGGGGATCCTCCTCCACCCAAGGGTGATCCCGTGTTTGAGCTTAAACCGTTACCTGATACTCTTAAATATGCTTATCTTGATGAGAAAAAGATATATCCTATTATTATTAGTGCTAACCTTTCAGAGCATGAGGAAGAGAGATTATTGAAAACTCTGAAGAAGCACCATGCTGCTATTGGGTATACTCTTGATGATCTTAAGGGCATTAGCCCCACTCTATGTCAACATAAAATTAATTTGGAAGAAGATGCTAAACCAGTTCATGATCATCAACACTGGCTGAATCCTAAAATGAAAGAAGTGGTAAGAAAGGAAATACTAAAGCTCCTTGAGGCAGGTATAATCTATCCCGTTGCTGATAGTCAGTGGGTAAGTTATGTCCATTGTGTCCCTAAGAAGGGAGGTATTATTGTCGTTCCTAATGATAAAGATGAATTGATTCCTCAAAGAATTATTACATGTTATAGGATGGTAATTGATTTACGCAAATTAAATAAGGCAACTAAAAAGGATTATTACCCCTTACCTTTTATCGATCAAATGCTAGAAAGATTATCCAAACATACACATTTTTGCTTTCTAGATGGTTATTCTGATTTCTCTCAAATACCTGTGTCAGCCAAAGATCAATCAAAGACTACTTTTACATGCCCTTTTGGTACTTTTGCTTATAGATGTATGCCTTTTGGTTTATGTAATGCACCTGCTACCTTTCAAAGATTCCTAATGGCTATATTCTTTGACTTTTGTGAAAAGATTTGAGAGGTTTTCATGGACGATTTCTCCGTCTATGGATCTTCTTTTGATGATTGCTTAAGCAACCTTGATCGAGTTTTGCAGGGATGAGAAGAAAGTAATCTTGTCTTGAATTGGGAAAAGTGCCACTTTATGGTTAATGAAGGTATTGTCTTGGGGCAAAAAGTTTCTGAAAGAGGTATTGAAGTTGATAAAGCCAAGGTTGATGCTATTGAAAAGATGCCATGTCCCAAGGACATCAAAGGTATAAGAAGTTTCCTTGGTCATGCCGGATTTTATAGGAGGTTCATTAAGGACTTCTCAAAAATTTCTCAGCCTCTGACTAATTTATTACAAAAATATATACCATTTGTTTTTTATGATGATTTTGTAGAAGCATTTGAAATACTTAAGAAAGCATTGATCTCTACACCTATTGTTCAGCCACCTGATTGGAATCTACCCTTTGAAATTATGTGTGATGCTAGTGATTATGCTGTAGGTGTTTTTCTAGGACAAAGAGTTGATAAGAAATTAAATGTTATTCAATATGCTAGCAAAACCCTAGACAATGCTCAAAGAAATTATGCTACCACTGAAAAAGAATTCTTAGCAGTTGTATTTGTTTGTGATAAGTTCAGACCTTATATTGTTGATTCTAAAGTAACTATTCACACTGATCACGCTGCTATTAAATATCTCATGGAAAAGAAAGATGCTAAACCTAGACTTATTAGATGAGTTCTCTTGCTGCAAGAATGTGATTTACATATTGTTGATAGAAAAGGAGCTGAGAACCCCGTTGCAGACAACTTGTCTAGGTTAGAAAATGTGCTTGATGACCCACTTCCTGTTGATGATAGCTTTTTGGATGAGCAATTAAATGTCATAAATGCTTCTCATACTACTCCATGGTATGCTGCTACGTCTTGAGCTTGCGTTGATTTTCCCCGAAGAGGAAGGGATGATGCAGCAGAGTAGCGTAAGTATTTCCCATAGTTTTTGAGAACCAAGGTATCAATCAAGTAGGAGGCCACGCTCAAGTCCCTCGTACCTGCACAAAGCGATAGCTACTCGCAACCAACGCGATTAGGGGTTGTCAATCCCTTCACGGTCACTTACGAGAGTGAGATCTGATAGATATAATATTTTTGGTATTTTTGGTATAAAGATGCAAAGTAAAAAGTAAAAGCAAAGTAAGAAAGCAAAGCAAGATTAAAGTGATGGAGATTGATATGATGAGAACAGACCCGGGGGCCATAGGTTTCACTAGTGGCTTCTCTCAAGAGCATAAGTATTCTACGGTGGGTGAACAAATTACTGTTGAGCAATTTATAGAATTGAGCATAGTTATGAGAATATCTAGGCATGATCATGTATATAGGCATCACGTCCGTGACAAGTAGATCGAAACGATTCTGCATCTACTACTATTACAACACTCATCGACCGCTATCCAACATGCATCTAGAGTATTAAGTTAAAAACAGAGTAACACCTTAAGCAAGATGACATGATGTAGAGAGATAAATTCATGCAATATGAAATAAACCCCATCTTGTTATCCTCGATGGCAACGATGCAATACGTGCCTTGTTGCCCCTTTTGTCACTGGGTAAGGACACCGCAAGATCGAACCCAAAGCTAAGCACTTCTCCCATGGCAAGAACTACCAATCTAGTTGGCCAAACCAAACGGATAATTCGAAGAGACTTGCAAATATAACCAATCATACATAAAAGAATTCAGAGAAGATTCAAATATTATTCATAGATAGACTTGATCATAAACCCACAATTCATCGGTCTCAACAAACACACCGCAAAAAGAAGATTACATCGAATAGATCTCCACAAGAGAGGGGGAGAACTTTGTATTGAGATTCAAAGAGAGAGAAGAAGCCATCTAGCTACTAACTATGGACCCGAAGGTCTGAGGTAAACTACTCACACTTCATTGGAGAGGCTAGGATGATGTAGAAGCCCTCCATGATGACGGCCCTCTTCTGGTGGAGCTCCGGAACAGGCCCCAAGATGGGATCTCGTGGAAACAAAAAGTTACGGCGGTGGAATTAGGTTTTTGGCTCCTATTCTAATCGTTTGGGGGTACGTGTGTATATATAGGAGGAAGAAGTATGCCGGAGGAGCAACGAGGGGCCCATGAGGCAGGGGGCGTGCCCTAGGGGGGGCGCCCCCACCCTCGTGACCGCCTCTTTTGTTCCTTGGAGCAGGGTCCAAGTCTCCTGGATCACGTTCGGTGATAAAATCACGTTCCCGAAGATTTTATTCCGTTTGGACTCCGTTTCTTCGAAACACTGAAATAGGCAAAAAAACAGCAATTCTGGGCTGGGCCTCCGGTTAATAGGTTAGTCCCAAAAATAATATAAAAGTGGAAAATAAAGCCCAATATAGTCCAAAACAGTAGATAATATAGCATGGAGCAATCAAAAATTATAGATACGTTGGAGACGTATCAGGCATCCCCAAGCTTAATTCATGCTCGTCCTCGAGTAGGTAAATGATAAAAAGAGAATTTTTGATGCGGAGTGCTACTTGGCATAATTTCAATGCAAATCTTCTTAATTGTGGTATGAATATTCAGATTAGAAAGATTCAAGACAAAGGTTTATATTGACATAAAAATAATAATACTTCAAGCATACTAACAAAGCAATTATGTCTTCTCAAAATAACATGGCCAAAGAAAGTTATCCCTACAAGATCATATAGTCTGGCTATGCTCCATCTTCACCACACAAAGTATTTAAATCATGCACAACCCCGATGACAAGCCAAGCAATTGTTTCATACTCTAACTTTTTCAATGTTCACGCAATACATGAGCGTGAGCCATGGATATAGCACTATAGGTGGAATAGAATGGTGGTTGTGGAGAAGACAAAAAGGAGAAGATAGTCTCACATCAACTAGGCGTATCAACGGGCTATGGAGATGACCATCAATAGATATCAATGTGAGTGAGTAGGGATTGCCATGCAACGGATGCACTAGAGCTATAAATGTATGAAAACTCAACAAAAGAAACTAGTGGGTGTGCATCCAACTTGCTTGCTCACGAAGACCTAGGGCAATTTTGAGGAAGCCCATCATTGGAATATACAAGCCAAGTTCTATAATGTAAAATTCCCACTAGTATATGAAAGTGACAACATATGAGACTCTCTATATGAAGAACATGGTGCTACTTTGAAGCACAATATATGAGACTCGCTATATCATGGTGCTACTTTGAAGCACAAGTGTGGAAAAAAAGGTAGTAGCATTACCCCTTTTTATTTATTTTCTTTTTTGGGCCTTCTTTTTTTTTCTTTGGCCTTTCTTTTTTTTATTGGGACAATGCTCTATTGAATGATGATCATCACACTTCTATTTATTTACAACTCAATGATTACAACTCGATTCTAAAACAAAGTATGACTCTATATGGATGCCTCCGGCGGTGTACCGGGATATGCAATGAATCAAGAGTGACAAGTATGAAGAAATTATGAATGGTGGCTTTGCCACAAATACTATGTCAACTACATGATCATGCTAAGCAATATGACAATGATGAATGTGTCATGATGAACTAGGTGGTGGAAAGTTGCATGGCAATATATTTCGGAATGGCTATGGAAATGCCATAATAGGTAGGTATGGTGGCTGTTTTGAGGAAGGTATATGGTAGGTGTATGATACCGGCAAAAGGTGCGCGGTATTAGAGAGGCTAGCAAAGGTGGAAGGGTGAGAGTGCGTATAATCCATGGACTCAACATTAGTCATAAAGAACTCATATACTTATTGCAAAAATCTAGAAGTTATCAAAGCAAAGTATTACGCGCATGCTCCTAGGGGGATAGATTGGTAGGAAAAGACCATCGCTCGTCCCCGACCGCCACTCATAAGGAAGACAATCAATAAATAAATCATGCTCCGACTTCGTCACATAACGGTTCACCATACGTGCATGCTACGGGAATCACAAACTTCAACACAAGTATTCTTTAAATTCACAACTACTCAACTAGCATGACTTTAATATTATCACCTCCATATCTCAAAACAATTATCATGCTTCAATATTTTCTTAATATTGAACACACTCAAACCAAGCATATTATTATTAAGAAAATTACTATGCTATTAAGAGACTCAAAATAATTTAAGTGAAGCATGAGAGATCAATAGTTTCTTTAAAACAAATCCACCACCGTGCTCTAAAAGATCTAAGTGAAGCACATAGAGCAAAATTATAACGCTCAAAAGATATAAGTGAAGCACATAGAGCAAAACTACTTAGCTCAAAAGATATAAGTGAAGCACATAGAGCAAAACTACTTAGCTCAAAAGATATAAGTGAAGCACATAGAGCAAAACTACATAGCTCAAAAGGTATAAGTGAAGCACATAGAGCATTCTATCAAATTTTAATTCATGTATGGCTCTCTCAAAAGGTGTGTACAGCAAGGATGATTGTGGAATACTAAGACACAAATACACAAATAATACAAGACGCTCCAAGCAAAACACATATCATGTTGGTGAATAAAAATATAGCTCCAAGTAAATTACCAATGGAAGTGGACGAAAGAGGGGATGCCTTCCGGGGCATCCCCAAGCTTTGACTTTTTGGTGTCCTTGAATTATATTGGGGGTGACATGGGCATCCCCAAGCTTAGGCTCTGGCCACTCCTTGTTCCATGATCCATCAAAAGAATTCACCCAAAACTTGAAAACTTCACAACACAAAACTCAAAATACAAAACTCGTGAGCTCCGTTATCGAAAGAAAACAAAAGACCACTCCAAGGTACTGTAATGAACTCATTATTTATTTATATTGGTCTTAAACCTACTGTATTCCAACTTCTCTATGGATTATAAAATATTTTACTAGCCATAGATTCATCAAAATAAGCAAACAACACACGAAAAACAGAATCTGTCAAAAACAGAACAGTCTGTAGTAATCTGTAGCTAGCGCAAGATCTGGAACCCCAAAAATTCTAAAATAAATTTCTGGACATGAGGAATTTATCTATTAATCATCTGCAAAAAGAATTAACTAAATATCACTCTTAAAATAAAAATGACAGCAGTTCTCGTGAGCACAAAAGTTTCTGTTTTTTACAGCAAGTTCAACAAGACTTTCCCCAAGTCTTCCCAACGGTTCTACTTGGCACAAACACTAATTAAACACAAAAAACACAACCAAAACATAGGCTAAATAATTTATTTATTACTAAGCAGGAGCAAAAAGCAAGGAATAAAAATAAAATTGGGTTGCCTCCCAACAAGCGCTATCATTTAACGCCCCTAGCTAGGCATAAAAGCGAGGATAGATCTAGGTATTGCCATAATAGTAAGATAGATTATTAAAACTCATTTCATATTCTCTACATTCGGCAGCAAGTTTTCTTTGAGGCAAGCAAAAGTAATCAAAAGGACTAAATTTAACGGGACAAAAGTCCCCAAGATCAACCTTGGGAGGTATAGGTTCCTCCTTTGGTCCTTCATAATGCACAACCAATTCATCATTATAAGCATTCTTTTGACAGAACTTTGTAAGCCTATATTCAAGAGAATATCCTAGCTCATTATTTTGAATAGCCAAATCATCATTAAGTTCAGAAATTCTATCAACTAAAACATTGGTAGGAACCCTTCTTCTAAGATTTTCATTGAAAGCAACATAATCTAGAGATTGAAAACGCATTATTTCTTCTTGATCAAAGAGGATAGCCTCTATGAGAGGACGGCAACCGTCCACCCTATAATGCGCAAAGATTTCTTTGGCTTCTCTTATTATGAATCTAAACTCATGAGCCAAAAAGATAGTAGCGGCACGCTTAACAGAAGAATGCTCAATATTAGAAAATTCCAGAAAAATCCTTTGTATGGAAGGATGCATGTGCATGAATTGTCTTTCAAGTTCAACTACAAGCATGGCAATAGCGTCCGCAAGACTACTAGTTCTGTGAAGGATAGAACTACCCATAGAAGGTAAAGCACAGACACAAGTAAAGAAATCTTGAATAACTCCTTTTCCAATAATATTACCACTACCAACACGGAATTTTTTTGTATGAAAGATGGTAGGTTCTTTAGCAGGAGCATCAGAATTTTCCATGATATTGTTATTGCCCATATTGGCGATAACTTCCCAAATTTCAGACATAACGACAAGCAAGCAAACTAGCACACAAGCAAACAAGAGCAAACGGGCAAAAGAGGCAAATAGAGAGGGAGGATAGAGAGAGAGGGCGAATAAAACGGCAAGGGTGAATTGGGGGGAGAGGAAAACGAGAGGCAAATGGCAAATAATGTAATGTGAGAGATAGGGATTGTGATGGATACTTGGTATGTTGACTTTTTGCGTAGACTCCCCGGCAACGGCGCCAGAAATCCTTCTTGCTACGTCTTGAGCTTGCGTTGGTTTTCCCCGAAGATGAAGGGATGATGCAGCAGAGTAGCGTAAGTATTTCCCTCAGTTTTTGAGAACCAAGGTATCAATCCAGTAGGAGGCCACGCTCAAGTCCCTCGTACCTTCACAAAGCGATAGCTACTCGTAACGAACGCGATTAGGGGTTGTCAATCCCTTGACGGTCGCTTACGAGAGTGAGATCTGATAGGTATAATATTTTTGGTATAAAGATGCAAAGTAAAAAGTAAAAGCAAAGTAAAAAAGCAAAGCAAGATTAAAGTGATAGAGATTGATATGATGAGAACAGACCCGGGGGCCATAGGTTTCACTAGTGGCTTCTCTCAAGAGCATAAGTATTCTACGGTGGGTGAACAAATTACTATTGAGCAATTGACAGAATTGAGCATAGTTATGAGAATATCTAGGCATGATCATGTATATAGGCATCACGTCCGTGACAAGTAGATCGAAACGATTCTGCATCTACTACTATTACTCCACTCATCGACCGCTATCCAGCATGCATCTAGAGTATTAAGTTAAAAATAGAGTAACACCTTAAGCAAGATGACATGATGTAGAGAGATATATTCATGCAATATGAAATAAACCCCATCTTGTTATCCTCGATGGCAACAATGCAATACGTGCCTTGCTGCCCCTTCTGTCACTGGGTAAGGACACCGCAAGATCGAACCCAAAGCTAAGCACTTCTCCCATGGCAAGAACTACCAATCTAGTTGGCCAAACCAAACGGATAATTTGAAGAGACTTGCAAAGATAACCAATCATACATAAAAGAATTTAGAGAAGATTCAAATATTATTCATAGATAGACTTGATCATAAACCCACAATTCATCGATCTCAACAAACACACCGCAAAAAGAAGATTACATCGAATAGATCTCCACAAGAGAGGGGGAGAACTTTGTATTGAGATTCAAAGAGAGAGAAGAAGCCATCTAGCTACTAACTATGGACCCGAAGGTCTGAGGTAAACTACTCACACTTCATCGGAGAGGCTAGGATGATGTAGAAGCCCTCCGTGATGACGGCCCTCTTCCGGCGGAGCTCCGGAACAGGCCCCAAGATGGGATCTCGTGGAAACAGAATGTTGCGGCGGTGGAATTAGGTTTTTGGCTCCTGTTCTGATCGTTTGGGGGTACGTGTGTATATATAGGAGGAAGAAGTACGCCGGAGGAGCAACGAGGGGCCCACGAGCCAGGGGCGTGCCCTAGGGGGCGCCCCCACCCTCTTGACCGCCTCTTTTCTTCCTTGGAGCAGGGTCCAAGTCTCCTGGATCACGTTCGGTGAGAAAATCACGTTCCCGAAGATTTTATTCCGTTTGGACTCCGTTTGATATTCCGTTTCTTCGAAACACTGAAATAGGCAAAAAAAACAGCAATTCTGGGCTGGGCCTCTTGGTAATAGGTTAGTCCCAAAAATAATATAATAGTGGAAAATAAATCCCAATATAGTCCAAAACAGTAGATAATATAGCATGGAGCAATCAAAAATTATAGATACGTTGGAGACGTATCATATGCTAATTATGCTAATTACATTGTTGCTAAGTTTATACCACCTAGTTTCACATACCAGCAAAATAAAAGGTTCTTCTATGATTTGAGGCATTACTTTTGGGATGACCCACATCTTTATAAAGAAGGAGTAGATGGTGTTATTAGACGTTGTGTACCTGTGCATGAACAGGAACTGATCCTACCCAAGTGTCACTCCGAAGCTTATGGAGGACACCATGCTGGAGATAGAACTGCACATAAGGTATTGCAATCTGGTTTTTATTGGCCTACTCTCTTCAAGGATGCCCGTAAGTTCGTCTTATCTTGTGATGAATGTCAAAGAATTGGTAATGTTAGTAGACATCAAGAAATGCCTATGAATTATTCACTCGTTATTGAACCATTTGATGTTTGGGGCTTTGACTATATGGGACCCTTTCCTTCCTCTAATGGATATACACATATTTTAGTTGATGTTGATTACGTTACTAAGTGGGTAGAAGCTATTCCAACTAGTAGTGCTGATCATAACACTTCTATTAAAATGCTTAAAGAAGTTATTTTTCCAAGATTCAGAGTCCCTAGATATTTAATGACTGATGGTGGTTCACATTTTATTCATGGTGCTTTCCATAAAATGCTTTCTAAATATGATGTTAATCATAGAATTGCATCTCCTTATCACCCACAGTCTAGTGGTCAAGTAGAATTGAGTAATAGAGAACTTAAATTAATTTTGCAAAAGACTGTTAATAGATCTAGAAAGAATTGGTCCAAGAAACTTGATGATGCATTATGGGCCTATAGAACTGCATATAAAAATCCTATGGGTATGTCTCCGTATAAAATGGTTTATGGAAAAGCATGTCACTTACCTCTCGAACTAGAACATAAGGCATATTGGGATATTAAAGAACTCAATTATGATTTCAAACTTGCCGGTGAGAAGAGGTTATTTGATATTGGCTCACTTGATGAATGGAGAACCCAAGCCTATGAAAATGTCAAGTTGTTTAAAGAAAAAGTTAAAAAATGGCATGACAAAATAATACAAAAGCGTGAGTTTAATGTAGGTGATTATGTATTGCTATACAACTCTCGTTTAAGATTTTTTGCAGGAAAACTTCTCTCTAAATGGGAAGGTCCTTACGTTATCGAGGAGGTCTATCGTTCCGGTGCCATAAAAATCAACAACTTCGAAGGCACAAATCCGAAGGTGGTGAACGGTCAAAGAATCAAACATTATATCTCAGGTAATCCCATAAATGTTGAAACCAATGTTATTGAAACCGTAACCCCAGAGGAATACATAAGGGACACTTTCCGAAACGTTTCAGACTCCGAAAAGGAATAGGTATGTGATACGGTAAGTAAACCGACTCCAAAACAGTTTTTAAGACAATATTTCTCCGTTTTGGAATATTTAGAAAATAGAAAAGTAAGTAGCAGTCCGGGAAGGACACGAGGGCTCCACGAGGGTGGAGGGCGCGCCCTACCCTACTGGGCGCGCCCCCTACCTCGTGGGCACCTCGTGTGTTGTCTGGACTCCGTTTTCATACACGAGGCATATTTTGGTCGGTAAAAATTCATTATGTAATCTCCTAAAGGTTTTGACTCCCCGTATCATGCAAAAATCTCCTTTCTTTGTTTCGAGCTGTCCTGCTGCAGATTTGAGCAACATGCCGTCCCAGGATTCGGAAGGAGAGAGCTATATAGCTGATTACCTTGCAGATCCTAAAGTCTATGGGGATGTGGAGCATTGTGGTTGGACTACGGAAGAAGAAGAGGACTATGAACCTAAGGGAAAGGAGGATACGAGCTCAGATGAAGATGAAGTACCACTACCTCAACCTGGGGACATGCATGTGAAGTCCAAAAAGACAAGCCTCCATGATAGAGTGAAGAAACCTAAGATCGAGTTTATCCCTTTTCGCCTCTTGTAGGAAAACAAACAGGAACTATGCAAAAAGATACTGAGCCTGGAGCAGGAGATCGAGGACCTAAGGGACCAAAATTCTGTCCTCAAGCGTAAATTAAGGAAGAAACCTACGCCATCAACGAAATCACCACCTTCTCCACCAACAAAGAAGAATTGAGCATCTTGTATGGGCACCCCCCTTGGCAACTGCCAAGCTTGGGGGAGTGCCCCGGTATCGTATCACCATCACTTTTATCCTTACCGTTTTTCTTAGTTCGATCCTTTTTGGTAATATCTTGATCTAGTAGAATAAAAGTTCTTAGTATGATCTAGTTGTGAGTTTTGCTTTACTATCCTTCTATGTAATCGAGTCCGTGAGCTATATAATAAAGATTAGTGTTGAGTCAAGGGCTTGATTATCTGCCATGATCCTAAGTGAATAAAAGAAAAGAGAAAGAAATAAAAAGAAACAAAGAGATCATATGGATCTTATGGAGAGTAATGAGCTCACATAGAAAAAGTATGATGAATAAAAGTTGTTGAGAGTTGACAAACATAGTTTTGGTCATCATTGCAATTAATAGTAAGTAATAAAGAAAGAGAGGTCTTCACATATAGATATACTATCTTGGAAGTCTTTTATGATTGTGAGCACTCATTAAAATATGACATGCTAAAGAGTTGACGTTGGACAAGGAAGACAACGTAATGGGTTATGTTTTCTTACATCTGAGATAAATTATATTTTCTTGGATCCTCCAACATGTTGAGCTTGCCTGTCCCCCTCATGCTAGCCAAATTCATCGCACTAAGTAGAGATACTACTTGTGCTTCCAAATACCCTTAAACCAGTTTTGCCATGAGAGTCCACCATATCTACCTATGGATTGAGTAAGATCCTCCAACTAAGTTGTCATCGGTGCAAGCACTAAAAATTGCTCTTTAAATATGTATGACTTATTAGTGTGGGAGAAATAAGCTTTATATGATCGTGTGATATGGAAGAAATAAAAGCAACAGACTGCATAATAAAGGTCAATATTACAGGTGGCAATATAAAGTGATGTTCTTTCGCATTAAGATTTTGTGCATCCAACTATAAAAGCGCATGACAACCTCTGCTTCCCTCTGCGAAGGGCTTATCTTTTACTTTTATCTCCTACATTGCATAAGAGTCATGGTGATCTTCACCCTTCCTTTTAACACTTTATCCTTTGGCAAGCACATTATGTTGGAAAAGATCCTGGTATATATGGCTAATTGGATGTGAGTTTTTCATGAACTATTATTGTTGACATTACCCTTGAGGTAAAACGTTGGGAGGCAAAACTATAAGCCCCTATCTTCCTCTGTGTCCGATTAAAACTCCATACCCATAAGTATTGCATGAGTGTCAGCAATTGTGAAAGACTACATGATAGTTGAGTATGTGGACTTGCTGAAAAGCTCTTATATGTTGACTCTTTCCTATGTTATGATAAATTGCAATTGCTCCAATGACTGAGATTATAGTTTGTTAGTTTTCAATGAAGTTTACGATTCATACTTGAAATTGTGATTGAATTATTACTCTAGCATAAGAAATCATATGACAAGAATTATATATAAGTTGATGTTCTAAGAATGATCATGATGCCCTCATGTTCGTATTTTATTTTTATCGACACCTCTATCTCTAAACATGTGGACATATTTTTCGATTTCGGCTTTTCGCTTGAGGACAAGCGAGGTCTAAGCTTGGGGGAGTTGATACGTCCATTTTGCATCATGCTTTTATATCGATATTTATTGCATTATGAGCTGTTATTACACATTATGTCACAATACTTATGCCTGTTCTCTCTTATTTTCCAAGGTTTACATAAAGAAGGAGAATGCCGGCAGCTGGGATTCTGGGCTGGAAAAGGAGCAAATATTAGAGACCTATTCTGCACAGCTCCAAAAGTCCTGAAACTCCACGGAAGACGTTTTCCAAATATATAAAAAATACTGAGAGCAAGAACTTCACCAGGAGGTCCACACCCTGCCCACGAGGGTGGGGGCGCGCCCTACCCCCTGGGCACGCCCCCTACCTCGTGGCCCCCCTGGTGGCCCTCCAGTGGCCATCTTCTGCTATATGAAGTCTTTCGATGGGGAAAAAATAACAAGCCATCTTCTCGGACGAAACTCCGTCGCCACGAGGCGGAACCTTGGCGGAACCAATCTAGGGCTCTGGCGGAGCTGTTCTGCCGGGGAAACTTCCCTCCCGGAGGGGGAAATCATCGACATCATCATCACCAACGCTCCTCTCATCGGGAGAGGGCAATCTCCATCAACATCTTCATCAACACCATCTCCTCTCAAAACCCTAGTTCATCTCTTGTATCTAATTCTTGTCTCTAAGTCCGGGATTGGTGCTAGTAGGTTGCTAGTAGTCTTAATTACTCCTTGTAGTTGATGCTAGTTGGTTTAATTGGTGGAAGATCATATGTTCAGATCCTACATGCATATTAATACCCCTCTGATTATGAACATGTTTATGCTTTGTGAGTAGTTACTTTTGTTCCTGAGGACATGGGAGAAGTCTTGCTATTAGTAGTCATGTGAATTTGGTATTCGTTCGATATTTTGATGAGATGTATGTTGTCTCTCCTCTAGTGGTGTTATGTGAACGTCGACTACATGACACTTCACCATTGTTTGGGCCTAGAGGAAGGCATTGGGGAGTAATAAGTAGATGATGGGTTGCTAGAGTGACAGAAGCTTAAACCCTAGTTTATGCATTGCTTTGTAAGGGGCTGATTTGGATCCATATGTTTCATGCTATGGTTAGGTTTACCTTAATATTTTTGTTGTAGTTGCGGATGCTTGCAATAGAGGTTAATCATAAGTGGGATGCTTGTCAAAATAAGGGCAGTACCCAAGCACCGGTCCACCCACATACCAAATTATCAAAGTACCGAACGTGAATCATATGAACGTGATGAAAACTAGCTTGACGATATTCCCATGTGTCCTCGGGAGCGCTTTTCCCTATATAAGAGTTTGTCCAGGCTTGTCCTTTGCTACAAAAAGGATTGGGCCACCTTGCTGCACTTTATTTACTTTTGTTACTTGTTGCTCGTTACAAATTATCCTATCACAAAACTATCTGTTACCACTTATTTCAGTACTTGCTGAGAATACCTTGCTGGAAACCGCTTATCATTTCCTTCTGCTCCTCGTTGGGTTCGACACTCTTACTTATCGAAAGGACTAAGATAGATCCCCTATACTTGTGGGTCATCAGCGGGGTCTCTGTAACAGGTGTGTTATTCATTTGAACGACGGTCGCCTTTGTGCAGCCATCGACCACTGTCGCCATGTTCATTGCTCCCATGTATTGGTATTTCACGTCAATAATACAACCTTGAGTATCAGTTTGATAATTCATCTTGAAGGTGTTACCTTTGGCAGCACATATTAGGTATAATATACTCCACTCTTCATGACTATTGTACTCTTTTCCCATAAAGTCGGATTTGTTCATCCTTTTGGTGCAATTTATTTCCTGTCAGCAATCTGCTATGCAGGCAATCTTATGAGCAAAATTTTATTTAGGCCATCCTTTTCATAGTATTATTCAGGTACCACTTTTTGGTCTCTGGGTATCAGAATTACTGTATTCTACACAAGCTAGATTTGTAGGTGAGACTGACGATCTCTACTTCGAATGGAGCAGTTGATAGTCTCCATTCCGGGGGTTTTTCGTCCTACCCCCCACTTTCGTTGGTTTTTTGTAGGTTTTTTTTGGTCCCTCCCTCACTTCACCGGTTTATTTTTGCGTCACCCTCTCGCACAATGAAAGAAATCTGAATATATCAGAATTTTTCATGGCGGCGCAAATTATTTAGTAATGTAGAATCAATCACGATCAATCTCTAAAGATCAAATCTAAATTAATTAACATTACCTTAAATCGCTCAATCTCTACTCCTAATGGAGCAGTTGGTAGTCTCTGTTCCAGATTTTTTTTTCGTCCCACCTCCCACTTTCGCTGGTTTTTTCGTAGATTTTTTTCGTCCCCTCCCCCACTTCATCGGTTTATTTTCGCGTCACCATCTCACACAATGAAAGGAATCTGAACATATCAGAATTTTCCATGCTGACGCAAATTATTTAGTAATGTAGAATTAATCATGATCAATCTCTAAAGATCAAATCTGAATTAATTAACATTACCTTAAATCGCTCAATCACATTAATTAGAAAACAAATAATTGATTTTAAGAAAAATCGCTCAATCACATTAATTAGGAAACAAATAACCGATTTTAAGAAAAATAATGTGTAAATCATAACAAAGAAATTTCATCAGGCGAACAAGGCCCCCTCGAACTCCTGTGCACAGCCGCCCTGTTCCCTCTCCCCCATCCAAAGCCGCCCTCTTCCCCACCGACGCCGCCCTCCACTCACCTTATTTTCTTAAAGCGGGAAGGCCCAGATCGAGTCGAGGAAGTCCGCGGGTGGTGGCCAGATCCATCACGGCCACATCTCGTCGGGATGGGCCGTGCCGGGAGAGGTAGATCAAGAGGGCGGACACCCTGTGCATCTTCTCTCTCGGGACGCCGCTCCGACCCGATATGGTGAGAAGGCAGGCCTCCGTGTGCGGCAACGAGGGCTACTAGCGACGGGCGACGACCGGCCCTCTCCATCCCCTTCGGCCCTCCACTGTATGTTTCCTCCAAATGATTCTCCTCTAGATGGTGATGCGGGGTTTCTGTAACAGGTGTGTTATTTATTTGAACGGCGGTCGCCTTTGTGCAGTCATCGACCACTATCGCCATGTTCATTGCTCCCATGTATTGGTACTTCACGTCAATAATACAACCTTGGATAGCAGTTTGACAATTCATCTTGAAGGCGTTACCTTTGGCAGCACATATTAGGTATAATATACTCCACTCTTCATGACTGTTGTACTCTCTCCCCATAATGTCGGATTTGTTCATCCTTTTAGTGTAATTTATTTCTTGTCAGCAATCTGCTATGCATGCAATCTTATGAGAAAAATTTTATTTAGGCCATCATTTTCATAGTATTATTCAGGCACCACTTTTTAGTCTCTGGGTATCAGAATTACTGTATCCTACACAAGCTAGATTTGTAGGTGAGACTGACAATTAATCATACTGTGTTGTTATGCAACATCAAGACTCTTGACCTTTTCAGTCCAACAGTATCTCCTAGCTATATAGATAGAATAGAACCATCATAATCTGTAAAAGCGGCAGAAGAGCTAACCATATTCAAATTGCAAAGAAAATTTATAAAGTTATTTTTATAGCAAAGACTAGCTTTGAGAAAAGAAATGCATATATTTGACTGGGAAAAGAAGACATGCTAGCTCAAATATTTTGTGATGCAATTATGCTATATTTGATAGCAGAGTGGTATTATGTCCCTCAATGATTCTAAATTTCTATTATCTGACAAAATTTGTTTGCCGGTCTTTGCCGTGTTGCTTTTAATGCCAAGGTCTCAGTAGAATTGTTGTTCCACCAAAATTCAGATGTGAAGAGGAGTTCCTGATAATAGATGAACATACCAGCCTACTTGCCTACAACCAAGATAGAATTATCAGCGGGTACGCTAGTCGGAGCAGTTGACTGAAGAAAAACTGCAGATAGCTACCATCAATGTCACTTAAGTAAATAGCCCAGATCTTACACGTAACTGTTGTTTTTGAAGCCTTATCTACAGTTGAGACTATACGGCGAGAAGACACAAGTGCATGATACATTGGATACTACAAAGTAGACATGTTTTTACAAATGACATAGCAGGATATCACCACAGTGGAAGCAAAGCACCCTATATCCATGAAAATAAATACTATAAGACGTCAAGGAAGAAAATGAGACATTAACATTTGATGAAGATTCAACTTCATAGGAAGTAGGAGTGCTTATGAGGGGTGCTGCTATAAGGGGATGGAGGTAATCAGAAGAAATTTGCATGTGGTGAAATAACTACCTCATAGAAGATTTAATTGGTTTTAATGTAGGAAAAATCTAAAGGCTGGTTAAGCTTGGATGTATTTGATGTATAAATATTAGCATTTCTCTCTGTGTAAAAAAATTCTTGCTAAGGTTATTCAATGGGCTAAGAGAATACTTGATGGACCAAGGCAAGTAGTGTTTATAATGACTTGGTTTATGATAGTGAAAAATGAATTATAAAGAGAGTACATAGATTATTGCCATGAAATATTTTAAACTTGCAGATATTCCGGTGCGTATCATGATATCCACACAAACCTAACTATCCTGCTTACAATGCTTCACACAAATAGATAAAAAATTATACGTTTTCTTATCAGAAAATGAAAAATTATGCCACCACATGTGTGGAGTGTGTTATAGTGCTCCACAAAATATTTCTCATGACCCCTGAAAACTTTTAAGAACAGAGCGAATCACCCAAAACAATTTCCATGAAATTCCTTTTGTTGTGGTGGCAAATATAATGCTTAGAGCATCTCCAATAGATGATGTATATTTTGGTGATCCAAACCGGTGATGTAAGAATTTACATCACCAAAAAGTGCTTTTTACATCTCCGAAAAAGGCTTTACTCCAACAGATGGTCCAAAACAGAGATGTAAAAGAGCAACTCCAACAGATGGTTCAAAACGAAGATGTAAAATTCTGAAAACGACCAACTACTACTTCATCTCAACATAGTTCAAACATCAAATTCAAACATATATGACATAAATTTAAACTAGCAGAACTACTCGTTGTCTCAGGGCATCCAGTACGACTCTTCATAGGAATCCGAGAGCCCCCAGGACTCCTCGTCCTCCTCCGACGATGATGGAGGATGGGGATCACCGTCGATGGGCCGGCCTCGTCCTCCTTCTTCACCTCCTCCTCCTCCTCCTCCTCCTCCTCCTCCTCCTTCTCCTCGGCATCACGCTTCCAGTAGAACTCCTGCTCGGCCTGGGCATACTCGGGATGCTCATGTGGAAACCGAGCCATCACCGCCTCGTCGCTCTCACCGGGAGTGACGACAACCGCCAGTCTCTTCTTCTTCTTCTTCTTCTTCTTCTTCTTCTTCGGCATCTCCTCCATCCGTATGCCCTACAGCACGAGCCACTCCGCCACCGCCCAGTTCTCGATTGTCGGGAAGTTGAGTTCCGTCTTCGGCCGTCTGACACGCCACACCACCATGTTGTAGGCACGCGCAACCTCGTCGGCGGTGGGATACGTGCCGAGCCACCAATGCCGCCCGGCGTTGGAGAACTCCACTTCGAAGTTCCCGGAGGGCTTCACCCTCACGTCGAAGAAACCCGACTTGCCCTTCGGCGTCTTCTTCGGTGTCATCGGGTGGCGGCGGCGGCGGTCGGAGCGAGTCGGGGTGGCGGCCAAGCGAGGAGCGGGCAGCGACGTGCGGTGTGGGGTGGAGGCGGACGGAGCGGGGCGGCGGCGTGCAGTACCGGCAAGGGCGGGCGGCGGCTGCGAGCGGTGCAGGCGGGGGCGGGCGGAGGCCGGAGCAGGGCGAAGGCGGGTGGGGCTAGGGCGGGGCTAAGGCCGATGAGTCCGGGATGGGGCGGAGGCGACCGGAGCGGAGGCGGACGGGGCCGGGGTGGCGCGGTGCGGCGACGGCCTGATCCACCCATACGACGGCGAGCGACGGTCCAGGCGGGTGGAATCGGCGGCGGGGGTAGGGACGGGGCTGGATCTGCGGTGGGGCGGTGTTGGGGAGCTGCGGCGGGACGGCGGCGGGACGGCGGCGGGCGGGCGGGAGGAAAAAGGGGGGAAATGGACTGAAGGGCGGTTGGGCGTTGGTGCGCGGCCGCGGTTTTTACATTTCCTGCCTCCGGAGATGTAAATTTGCACCGCGAGGTGTTGTATTTTACATCTCGTGGAGCCGGAAATGTAAAAAAAATTGCATATGAACCATCTGTTGGAGAGATATTTTTTGCCTGAGAAGATTCAAAAGTTGGTTATTTTTACATATGAACCATCTATTAGAGATGCTCTTAGTCCTGAAAATATTACACTGGAAAATATTATTTTGTATATAATCGAACACTTAAATAACTGATTGAGCGAATTTGAGAGGATGGAGAAGATGAGGGCACAATAGGAAAATGGATGAAGAAAGAGAAGGAAGAGTGTTGGAGATGAGAGACAGAGTGAGAAAGAGGGTTTTTATATTAAAAAAGGTCGACAATTATGCATAAGCATAATTAATACGAGGGTAAAGTATATATTATACATACCTGATGTTGAACTATTGTTACATACAAAAAGTTTGTAGCAACGTATAGGCATTTTACTAGCAATAATATACTGCATCAAATATGATCTTGATGGTACTTAACTCAGCTCCTATGAGCCGATGCAAATGGACGTGTAATTTGTTCGTTTGGGTTGGCTGTAGGTGCGGGTCCGCCGCGCCCAACCACCGACCTATTTGGTCCGTTTGAACAGGTTTTTTTAAAACAAATATGTTTTCTATCATCATATAAAACAATCGCATCTCCGTTGTAGTTTTTGCATCTTTTGCAAAATAAAGCTAGAATTCATGCCGTATACAAAATAACCGTGTCTTGCTCATAGTTCATGCATCTCGGCCAAACATGATCATGCATGTAGCTCGAGCATCTCCTATTGCTTCTTCTAGAACCAAACCCTTCTTCTTGGGGACATCTTACCGAAGTCGCTCGCCATGATCTACACTTCGTTCATGATTAGGGCAAGCTTTATCTCGTTTGCTCATGACCAGGCATTGATCTCATCGATCACGAGCTTCTTCTTTTGTGTGTCCCCTGTCCAAGAATTCAGCCGATTAACCAGTTAATTTGTCGATTAATTCCTACTCCTAGGTTCAATGCGTAGTCAATAAACTAATTAAAACATCAGCTGATTAATTGATTGAATGATTGATTAACTTGCCGATTAGCCTATTAATCCCCTACTCGCCAGCCAATGTGCACTACAGGGATGACTGGCATGAAGTCTCCCATATTTGGCTAGCCATCCCAAGGCGAAGTGGAGAAGCGGGACGCGGCAGGGTCATGTTCGAGAAGGTACCCATACGCCGACGGCGTTGTTAACAAGCATGACGACTCCAGATGCCTTGGTGCGGGCAGGCCGTCAATGAGCCCATGCTGGCCATGACGGCAGTGGTGAGAAGGGGCAGCTCTTACTACCCTAGCAGGAGGAGGCCCTGTTGAGCGGCCTTGGCGATGAGGGCCTCACTCTCTGCAGCGGTGGCCTGGGCCTGAGTGGCTGCATCGGCAGTGACTTCTTTTTTTCTCCACCTCCTTCTTCCTCTTGGCAACCCTATTCATCGTCTCCTCTGGGGTGCAGACCTTCTTTGGCTCCTACGATCTCATCTACGGCGGCGACCGGGTTGGGGGTCGGCCATAGCTGGAGGGCAGGAGCGCCGGAGGGTTCGGTAGAGAATTGGGGGGAAGGGCGTGGTTGTGTCGCAGACGGGTGGGCTAGGGGAGGACAAGGGGAGGGTGTCACGGGCGTCCGCGGCGTGTCTGCGTGGATGCAAAGTCGACCCAAATTTGGGCCCGAAATGGGTCTTTCGGAGAAAATGGACAAGTGCCCGTTCGTGTCAGCGTGTTTGGCTATGTTTTTTGCCCGCGCGGACCTAAACGGACATGTTGGTGCAATGGCTTGCCCCCTTGTGTTTTGGAGATTGTTGCCAAAATACTCATGGACTGATTTGTTTGCTAGTGCACACTGAGAGAAATAGTCCATGGAGATCCGACAAGAATGTTATATTCCATCTTGAAGTACGAAGAACTTCATCGAAGATCATCTGCGTTACAGAGAAGGAAGGGATACATTTCGAGAAGAGATGACACCGAAAAGATCATGAGAAGAAATTGACCCCTTAAAATTTTTGTCTCCACAAAGCAATTTCTATTTGGTGTGTCGGAAGAAGAATGACTACAGTTGAGAAGATTGAAGACGAAGCTAAGACGTAGCATTGTATCATTGTTCCTCTTTCTCTTATTTGAGACATAGGACCATCGTATTATTAAGAGGGGTATGTGTTCTCGAAGCTTAGGTCCGCTATGATGCTTAGCCGAAACATATGAAAGACTGAGAGAAATCTCTTTGTGCTCTGAATGATTACTTGTCAGCCAGAGATAATGTTCTTCTGTGCTGCAAGAGATATCTTTCAGACTAAGTTAGCATTACTTGCTCCGCAAGAAACTTTACCGTTATGCTCAAAATCCAACCATTGAAAACATGTCGTTGGCCATTGGTTGGGCTTCGTGTCTTAAATGGTAATTTCCCAGCAGGGAAGGCTTTGGCTATAAATAACCACCCAGCTCCAGCGTTGATTGTTGGCTGCTCCGCTTGAGATTCTGAGAAGATTGATTGACACCCCTCTTGAGAGATTTGAGTTTACATCCACTGAGGAAAAATCAAGAGCCTAAACTTAGACAATGGTTGAGCATCGCAATAAATCTGAGTTAGAGTTCTTGTACCTATTACTCTTAAGAGCTGCACACTTATGACAGATAGGTGTTGGCTTGAGTGTCGAAGAGTAATTGTCTTCACCAAGCAAAGCCTTCAGCAATCAAGAGTAATTGTGGTTCACGAAGAAGTCTATAGGAAGTTTGGAGATCACCGATAAGCATCTACCACAAGTGAATTCAACCGAAGTCTGATCAGTTTCCGGTTGAAGGAGAATATGACGGAGAGAGGTTTGCTCCCGCATTCAATCACAAGTCCCTCCAACCAGACGTAACTCTTTTGCAGAAGAGTGAACCAGCTTACCAAATCTCATGTCGTCATCGAGCACCACTGGTTCATTCTATTGTACTGCAATATCCTCACTAGTTTACCTTTCGTGCTCAGTGTTCTGAACGCATTTCCTGATCATCTATATGTAGCATATCTGTTCGTAGTTTCGTTCGTTGTCTCTATTGTGTGTGCTATCAATTATTTTGTATTTTCTTTTGTAGTTAGTGATGGGGTTATGTACCTAGGGTAGGGTCATGGACCTGATCCAAGTAACTTACCCCAGGACATCCTTAGAAGAGGTCGCCTTCCAGTCGACCAACGAGGACTCACTCGACTGGCCTGAAGGACTCGACCACGAAGACTCACTCGACCACCAGGAGGTCAAGAGGCACTCTGCACTGCAACGGCCTGTAATTAAGTAGCCTTTATGATAGTAAAGACACTTTATGTGGGGCGTTACCAGTAACGCCCCAGACTTAAACTCACCTTAAACCCTCTCCTACGTGGGCTGGCTGGGGTCCTGGCGCACTCTATATAAGCCACCCCCCTCCACAGGCAGAGGGGTTCGGCACCTTGTATCTCATATACTCATAATCCACTCGACCGCCTCCGGGCTCCGAGACGTAGGGTTGTTACTTCTTCCGAGAAGGGCCTGAACTCGTACATCTCTTGTGTTAACAACCTCTCCATAGCTAGGACCTTGCCTCTCCATACCTACCCCCACTCTACTGTCAGGCTTAGAACCACGACAGTTGGCGCCCACCTTGGGGCAGGTGTTTTAGTGATTTTGTGGAGAAGTTGCGATTCTTCCGAGTACTTTCATCATGGTGTCTGCTGGAGTTTTGGTCGGGGGTCAAGAGATCCGTCTCGGCACTCTCACCTTCATCGCCGACGACTCCGCGTGGCTCCATGAGGCTCCACTCGACGTTGATGCGCTCCCCGTCCGCGGTGCGACGCATTTTCGTGCATATGCCCGCGGCGTTCTGCTGCGGCAACCGTCGACCCAGTATCGGTCGGCTCTTCCATCGTCCACCCTCCCGGTATCCCGCCAGCGCAAGCGCTCGGGCCGGTCGAGGCTTCAGCGATGGGTGAGGCACGCGGTGGCTCACCAATCGGCCACCACCCAAGTTGCGGCAATCGAGCCCGACGAATCTCTCTACGGCTTCTTCGATCTGTCGACTGGCTCCGTAGAGACTGCATCCGAGTGCGGTAGCAGTGATCCAGCGGCGGAAATCTTGATGGTCGACGGGCCCCACAGTCCCCCTGGCTTCGCCCGTGATGGTGGAGCAGGTGACGGCGGCGACCCTACATGAGGCTACGAAGAGTACCAGCCCAAGCCACTCGACTCTCTGCAAAGAGAGGAACTTCGCCGTAGGAACGAGGATCCCCTGTGTATTCCTATCGCAGGAGAAACCCCCGAGGCTCGTGCCTTGGAGGAGGCGCGTCTGGCCAATTTGGCCGAGCGCACTCGACTGGAGAACCTTCAGCGAGCACTCGACGAGCGCGCGTGGCAACGAGTTCCCGACACCAGTCGACGTCAACTCTTCCCGCCGACTCAGGTATATCGAACCCCAATTCAGAATTTAGCAGCTGCGACCCGTATAGCAGAGTCCATCCAGCCTTCGCAGTCGGAAGCTGGCAGAGGTTTGCTGCAGATCAGAGATCTGCTCCGGGCAGCAGGAGATCAGAATTCAGCCGTGTCTCAGTCGCGCAACAGAATTCACAGTCGACCCGTCACTGTGAATACGGTTCAGTCGGCTCACAGCCCCAGATCGCCTCCGCGGCGTGAAGGGCGCGAGAATCGGCGAGATCAATATGGCGACAGACTCGACCGAGATGATAGGCGTCGAGTGCCCAATTCCCCTCCGAGGGGTGGGTCTTACGCTCCCCGGTGGCAAGATGACAGGCGTCAGTACAGTACAGGGCGAAGGGTTCCAGTCGACCCCAGAGAACCAGGCTTCGATGCGCGATCCATTATCGTGCAAGGTTTGGTCGACCGGAACAGAGCCCATCGGGGCGGACTCGACAGAGATGCGCCCACAAGCAGTCGAGTGCATGTTTCTGGTCCTGAATGTTTCAGCAGAGCTATCAGAGCTGCAGTTATCCCTCCCAATTTCAGGTTGGCAACAGGAGTCAGCAAGTTTACTGGTGAGTCTAAGCCTGAAACTTGGCTTGAAGACTACCGAGTGGCAGTTCAGATTGGTGGTGGGAACGACGAGGTGGCCATGAAGCATTTGCCCCTCATGCTGGAAGGTTCTGCCAGGGCATGGTTGACTCAACTACCTCCTAGCAGCATTTACACTTGGGAGGATCTGTCCCGAGTATTCATCAGAACGTTTGAAGGAACTTGCAAGCGACCAGCCGGATTGACAGAGTTGCAAGTCTGTGTGCAGAAAGCTAATGAGACTCTCAGAGAGTATATTCAGAGGTGGATCACTTTACACCACACTGTAGAGAATGTGTCTGATCATCAGGCAGTCTGCGCCTTCAAAGATGGCGTCAAGAACAGAGAACTGAGTTTGAAGTTTGGTCGAACCGGTGACATGACCTTGAGTCGGATGATGGAGATTGCTACCAAGTACGCCAACGGCGAAGAAGAAGACCGCCTCCGAAGCGGCAAGCACAAGCCGAGTCAGTCGGAAAAAGGAAACACCAGTCGGAAACAGAAGCGGAAGGCTGAACCGGCAGCTCCAGGAGAGGCTCTGGCCGTGACTCAGGGAAAGTTAAAGGGGAAACCAAAAGGATCCTGGAACCCCAAGAAGGTAAAAGATAAAGAAGGGAATGACGTAATGGATATGCCATGTCACATCCATACGAAGAAAGACGAAGAGGGGAATATTATCTACCCGAAGCACACCACTCGCCAATGTCGACTCCTGATCCAGCAGTTTCAGGGAAAACAGTCCAAGGACAAGGAGAAGGAGTCGGACAAGGCTGAAGACAAGGAAGACAGTGAGGAAGGATATCCGCATATCAACTCCACTCTGATGATCTTTGCAGATGTGGAAAGCAGAAGTCGACTGAAAGTCATTAACCGAGAGGTGAACATGGTTGCCCCAGCAAAAGCAAATTATCTGAAATGGTCTCAAGTACCCATCACATTCGACCAATTTGATCACCCGACTCATATTGCCACCCCTGGGAGGCAAGCTTTGGTGGTCGATCCAGTTGTCGAAGGCACTCGACTGACAAAGGTGCTGATGGATGGTGGAAGTGGGCTGAATCTGTTGTATGCAGACACACTGAAAGGAATGGGCATTCCGATGTCCCGACTGAGCACTAGTAACATGAGCTTTCATGGAGTTATACCAGGGAAGAAAGCCGAGTCACTCGGCCAAATAGCTTTGGATGTGGTGTTTGGTGATTCGAAACATTTTCGCAAAGAAAAGTTGACGTTTGAGGTCGTGGATTTTCAGAGTGCATATCATGCCATTTTGGGGAGACCAGCTTACGCACGGTTCATGGCTCGACCATGCTACGTGTACCTCAAACTGAAGATGTCTGGCCCCAAAGGAGTGATCACTGTCAGAAGAGTGCTTTCAGAAGGGCTCCAAGATTGCCGACTCCCAGGTGACAGCGGTCGAGTTCGAGGAATACAAGCAAAACGCAGATCCGAGTGACTTGCTGCGATCAAAGAAACCTGCCACAGAGTCTGCATTCCAGTCGTCTGGTGAGACGAAGCCTGTTCACATTCACCCGACCGACCCCGATGCAGCTCCGACCCGCATCTCCACAACACTCGACCCAAAATAGGAAGAAGCGCTCATCCAGTTCCTCCGTGAGAACTGGGACATTTTTGCATGGGAGCCCGCTGACATGCCAGGTGTTCCCAGGGGACTGGCTGAGCATCGCCTAAGAGTCGACTCATCTGCAAAACCAGTCAAAGAGCATCTTCGGCGGTCCGCCGTCCAGAAGAGAAAAGCCATTGGTGAAGAAGTGGCTCGACTGTTGGCGGCAGGATTTATCCGAGAGATATACCACTCCGAGTGGCTCGCTAATGTCGTCATGGTTCCTAAGAAGGACAAGTCGCTCCGAATGTGCATTGATTTCAAGCACATCAACCGGGCCTGCCCGAAAGATCATTTTCCTCTCCCTCGCATAGATCAAATTGTTGACTCGACCGCGGGATGCGAGAGGTTATCTTTTTTAGATGCTTACTCCGGGTACCACCAGATCCATCTGTATGGACCCAACGAGGTAAAAACAGCTTTCATCACTCCATTCGGGTGCTTCTGCTATATCACCATGCCATTCGGCCTCAAGAATGCCGGAGCCACATTTATGCGAATGATTCAGAATTGTCTACTCACTCAAATCAGTCGGAATGTGGAAGCTTATATGGATGATATTGTTGTCAAGTCACGAAAAGGTTCCGACCTGCTCGCTGATCTCGCCGAAACATTTGCCAACCTCAGAAGATATGATATCAAGCTCAATCCATCAAAGTGCACATTTGGAGTTCCTGGTGGCAAGTTACTCGGTTTTCTCGTTTCCGAACGGGGAATCGATGCTAACCCAGAGAAGATTGGCACTATTCTCCGAATGAAACGCCCGTTGCGAGTGCACGATGTCCAGAAGCTTACTGGATGCTTGGCCGCATTAAGTCGATTCATCTCACGACTCGGTGAAAAGGCATTACCTCTTTACCGACTGATGAAGAAGACAGACAAGTTCGAGTGGACTCCAGAAGCTGATGCAGCGTTTGCCGAGCTAAAAACTCTGCTCTCCACCCAGCCGGTGCTTGCTGCTCCAATCAGCAAAGAGCCTCTGTTGCTCTATATCGCAGCCACAGGACAAGTCGTCAGTACTGTGCTAACGGTCGAGCGGGAAGAAGAAGGAAAAGCTCTCAAGGTTCAGCGCCCAGTGTATTATTTGTCTGAAGTCTTGACTCCATCCAAGCAGAGATATCCTCATTATCAGAAGCTTGTGTATGGAATATACATGACCACAAAGAAGGTTGCTAATTATTTCTCTGATCATTCCATCACAGTCATCAGCGACGCTCCACTATCAGAGATTTTGCACAACAGGGATGCAACTGGTCGAGTGGCCAAATGGGCGATTGAACTTCTTCCCCTTGATATCAAGTTTGAGGCAAAGAAAGCCATTAAGTCCCAGGCAATAGCAGATTTCCTCGCCGAGTGGATTGAACAGCAGCAGCCGACTGAAGTTCACTCGGAGCATTGGACCATGTTTTTTGATGGCTCTAAGATGTTGAATGGGTCCGGTGCTGGGGTTGTCCTGGTTTCCCCCAGAGGAGATAAGCTCAGATATGTGCTCCAGATTCACTTTGATTCCTCCAACAATGAGGCAGAATATGAGGCCCTCTTATATGGGTTGCGCATGGCCATTTCACTCGGCGTCCGTCGCCTGATGGTCTATGGCGACTCGGATTTAGTGGTCAATCAGGTGATGAAAGAGTGGGACGTGAGAAGCCCAGCCATGACTGGATACTGCAGTGCAGTGAGGAAGCTGGAAAAGAAGTTCGAGGGGTTGGAGCTCCATCATATACCCCGACTGAAAAATCAAGCAGCTGATGATCTAGCAAAGATAGGTTCCAAGAGAGAAGCCATTCCGAGTGGTGTGTTCTTGGAGCATATACACACTCCGTCAGTCAAAGAAGATCCTTTCACCGAAGAAACTCCACAGCCCAAGAGTGCCACAGATCCGACTGAAGTTGAAGTCCCAGCGGTGGTCGACTTGATCATGGAGGTTTTGGTGGTCATTCCCGACTGGACAGTTCCGTACGTCGCGTATATCCTGAGAAAAGAGCTCCCGGAGGATGAGGAAGAGGCTCGACAGATCGTCCGTTGATCTAAGGCCTTTACCGTAATCAAAGGACAATTGTACAGATAAAGTGCGACTGGAGTTGGTCAGAAGTGCATAACACCAGAAGAAGGTCGACTCATCCTCAATGATATACACTCGGGGACCTGTGGTCATCATGCGTCCTCTCGGACCATCGTGGCCAAAGCATACCGAGCCGGATTTTACTGGCCAAAGGCGAATGAGATGGCAAAAGAGATAGTGGATAAGTGCGAGGGATGTCAGTTCTACTCGAATATGTCGCACAAGCCTGCGTCGGCCCTGAAAACCATCCCACTCGTCTGGCCTTTCGCAGTATGGGGACTGGACATGGTCGGTCCTTTGAGAACAGGACGAAGTGGCTTCACGCATGTACTGGTGGCAGTCGACAAGTTCACCAAGTGGATCGAGGCCAAACCAATCAAGAGCCTTGACACCAGTACTGCTGTTAGCTTCATCAGGGAACTAATATTCAGATATGGTGTCCCGCACAGCATCATCACGGATAATGGGTCGAACTTTGACTCAGAGGAATTCAGAGATTTCTGCAACTCCCAAGGCACACGGGTCGACTACGCTTCAGTCGCCCATCCGCAGTCGAATGGACAAGCAGAGCGAGCTAATGGACTGATTCTTAAGGGATTAAAGCCTCGACTGATGCGTGATCTCAAACACGCAGCTGGAGCTTGGGTCGACGAACTTCCCTCAGTACTTTGGGGGCTGCGGACCACACCTAATCGGTCGACCGGAAGAACTCCGTTCTTCTTGGTCTACGGAGTTGAAGCAGTCTTGCCGAGTGATCTTCTCCACAATGCCCCTCGAGTTGAAATCTACAACGAAGCAGAGGCTGAACAAGCGCGGCAGGACGCAGTCGACCTTTTAGAGGAAGAAAGGGAGATGGCTCTGATCCGGTCGACCATCTACCAACAAGATTTGCGTCGTTTCCACGCCAGAAATGTGAGAGGTCGAGCCTTCCAGGAAGGGGATTTAGTTCTCCGAGTGGATCAGCACAAACCACACAAGCTTGCTCCTTCTTGGGAAGGCCCCTTCATCGTCACCAAGGTCCTCCACAACGGGGCGTATCGTCTTTACAACGTCGAGCATAATATCGACGAGCCCCGAGCTTGGAACGCGGAGCTACTCCGCCCATTTTACACTTAAGTTTTATCACTCGGATGAGTTGCAATAAAGTACTTCTGTAGCTCATGGACCTCAAAATAATAGTGTCATAGTTCCTCCATAATTTCTGTCACTTTTTATTTTCGTCCACATAAAATTCCCCCTCAGTGGGTGACTTAGCCGCGAATCTGTTTCGCCTAAGTTTGTAAAAATCCTACCGAGTGGTGAGCCAGACTCTCACTCGGAGGCTTAGCTGCGAATCCGTTTCGCCTAAGTTATCAAAATCCTACCGAGTGGTAAGCCAGACTTCAACTCGGAGGCTTAGCTGCAGCCCTGTGCTCGCCTAAGTTATAAAAATCCTACCGAGTGGTAAGCCAGACTTCCACTCGGAGGCTTAGCTGCAGCCCTGTGCTCGCCTAAGTTATAAAAATCCTACCGAGTGGAGAGCAACCCTCTCACTCGGGGGCTTAGCTGCAGCCCTGTGCTCGCCTAAGTTGTAAAAATCCTACCGAGTGAAGAGCAACCCTCTCACTCGGGGGCTTAGCTGCAGTCCAAGCACTCGCCTAAGTTATAAAAATCCTACCGAGTGAAGAGCAACCCTCTCACTCAGGGGCTTAGCTGCAGTCCAAGCACTCGCC